>NC_137895.1:105226545-105835842 GCF_963455335.1 Martes martes
AAGAGAGAGATCACAGATGTAAAACCATTTCATAAACTGTAAAGAACAGATAAAAAGTTCAGATATTATTGTTAGTAAAATTATTCAATGGTTATCTGAAAGGGACAAAGCATTTCCAAAGGTAAATAGGGGAGGCTATGATTTCTTGATTTAATGTCAAACTGCCTAAAAGACCCCCTTGTTCCCTTCTGCAGTTTGCCAGGACGCTGGATGGTAGCAGTCCTGTTCTGTCAATAGGACTATCTCAACCTATAGGAACTCCTAGCTGGGCAAGGCCAAGGTGCAGCCCTGACCACCGTGTGGTTCAAAGTCCTGTGGGAAGTCAGTAGCAAAGTGGGGTAGAGGTTGGGGGGAAAAAGTTGAGAAGGCAGTGATGATTCAGGGCAGGAAAGGATTCAGTGATCAATGCCCAGCCCCTCCATTTTACAGATGAAGAAACTGAGGTTCGGAGAGGGGTATGGCTGGCTCAACTCCCAGGAGGCTTCAGCGAGCAGTCCTGCTTGACCCAGTGAAGGTCAGTCAGGACAGCGCCTCGTCATCTCGCCAGAGCGCTGGGCTCCACCACGGTGGGGGGATTGGGTCAGGGGCTCGATTTCCTCTTGCTTCAGACATTCTGTCTCAGTCTGCAGAGAAAAAGAGGCTCTCAGCCTTCCAGAATAGCGAAAGGCAAACACACTGAGTTAAGAAGAGCCCTTGAGAAAGAGACACGAGCGGAGAAGAAAACTCACACACCTTCCTCTGATTCTTGCCTTTTTAACCCCCTGTCTGGACTCAGGTGGTTTTAAAAGTCCAAGCTGCCAAAGCCTTGAATGGCCTCTTAGAGCTCAACGAGAGCCCTGCTCAGGTGCAGAAAAATTGGTCTCACATCTTCCAGGCCGAGCCCCTTGGGCCCCAAAGACAAAAAGATTCTCAGAAAAGGTCAGGCTTCTTTCTGATGAGGGCACCAAAACAAATCCCATCACTTTCAAAGGTCATGAGCCTCAGGGGAATTAGGTAGGGTGTGGGGAGCCAGCAATGTCTTTGGAGGGGAGCTGTAGCCAGAATGAATGGTCCAGGGGGGAGGAAGTTCTCAGGACCACCGCTTTCCATGTAAGAAGTACTGACAAGCAGTCCTACCGCGTGCTGGGTGCTTGGGGGCAGGGGACATGGAATACGTTTGGCCTCTGCTTTCAGGGAGCTTGCTGGGGGCTAAGGCTCTTCCACGAGTCAAAAGAGACAAAAGGCAGAAGCTGCATTTAGGCCAACGAGAAAATTCCTCCAGAAAGAATGAGACAAATCAGCGTGGATTCATATAGTTCTGAAGAACCTCGTGGACCAGGGAAATCTTCGAGTCAGCCTGGAGGCCTTAGTTGGTGAGTGGATCAGGGAGGGAGCACTTCCGGGTGGAGCACAGCCTGGGCGGAGGTGGGGACGAGCCTAGGAACTCACCCTGTCTGACCTCCTCTGTGCAGGAGCTGTGAGCTAGAATAAGGATTTTATTTTATTTTATTTTTAAAGATTTCATTTATTTATTTATTTAAGAGAGAGAGTGAGAGAGAGCAGGAGAGGGGAGTAGGTCAGAGGGAGAAGCAGACTCCCTGCAGAGCAGGGAGCCCTATTAGGGACTCGATCCCAGGACTCTGGCATCATGACCTGAGCCAAAGGCAGTTGCCTAACCAGCTGAGCCACCCAGGTGCCCTAGAATCAGAACTTTAAAGATCAAGTGCCTCTGTTCTCATGGATGAGCACTGTTTATGGAGTCCATCTGGGTCCCTAGAAGATGTGGCAAAGAGGTTCCCAGTTTTGGAAGAGAAGGGCTTCTGCATTACTGGGTAACTATGGCTGGCTTTAGAATGATTCCTTGAGTAAAGGGGTCGAAATATCATTTAGTCCTAACGAGGACCCAAGAATCCAGGGCCCAGTCAGCCTGGCATAACAGAGTGCTGCATAGAGGTTACCCCTGTAGGCTCTGGCTTTCGGCTTGGCTTTGAACCCCATCCCTGAAGCCCTTAGAAAGTGTGTGGCATTGCCATTAACCTCTCCAAGCCTCAGTCTCCTCATCTGTCAAATGAGGATGAGAATAATACAGGGGTGTGGTAAGGACCACGTGAGGCAGGGCTTAACCCCTGGCCTGCCCCTCTGCCGATGGCAGCCATTGTGTTTGTTGCCAAGGCCTGGTGCCCCTCGGTTGACTCTCTTGTCTGATGGTTTCTCAGGTCTGCTAACCTGAAAGGAATAACGTGTCTTCCACAGGTAAGCAGGGGAGAATCTGATTGCTTGATTTAATGTCAAACCGCACGAAAGGGTCCGTTCTACAGTTTGCTCGGGTGCCTCAGGGCAGCAACACAGTCCTGTCAGAGGGCCAGGGTCCTTTCTTCCCTCAGGTGCCCTTTGGAGAGGTGGCCCTCTTAGTGAGGGGAGGGTGTGGAGGTGTGGATGTGGGAGAGGAGACTTCCAGAGCCAGTGAGAGACTGGAGGCTCTGAGAGCATTCTGTGGCCTCACAGGCCTCCTGCAAAGACCTCCGGCAGCAGTCAGGAAGGTCTCGAATGAGCTCCACCCGCCTCACTGGGAGACTCGTATTTTCAGACCACAGTGTCCTCATCTATAAAGCGAAGAGCTTAAATGAGACCAGTGACTCCCTCTTTGAGGGAAGAGGAGAAGGTCCTCAGGAGGTCCACAGTGAGGGGTTCCGGAATCCAGAGGCTTCCCGATCATTGCCTATAGACGCAATAAATAATTCATCTTGTGTGTAAGTGCTGAGCTGTTTTTCAAACACACAGAGATGCTCCTGTCATTTTTAAAAATACGTATTTAAAGGAATATCACCCACACTGCTGCTTTTTATCAGCGTGCAGTTTCTCATTCAGGGATACTGAAAGTACAATTACAATTACCGGGAGGAATCCACAAGTGTTTTAGAAGTTTTAAAGGGGTACAGGCTTGACAAGTTTGGCTTCCACTGGAACAGGTGAAGGACACACTCAACTTTGCCTGGACCGTGGCTCTTCACGCCAGCCCACACACGAGGCCTCCCCTTCTAGCCTCAATGCCCTCAAACAAATAGCAGTCTCTAGAACAGATAATCCTGTGGCAGCGAAGACAAAATGAAAGAGAGCAAGTCGTATCATTTAAGAAGAGAAGGACAGACTTTGTCAGAAAATCTGGGCCATCCTCAGGATTCTACCAGCCTGAAGGGCTTTTTTTTTTTAAAGTGACCTGTCACTTCCCTGTATTTGTCACTGTTTCCCAGTGCACACATGTTTGCATCACATGGGAAGTGGGAGGAGTTGGAATGTCCTCCAAATTCCCCTGACACCCAGTTCCCACCTTTATCCTCTAGAAAAATGCGCTGTTTTGTTTTGTTTAACTTCAGGAGGTCACAGACCCTTTAAGAATGTGATAAAGGTTACAGGCCCTCGTTCCAGAAACAAAGGCAGCCACACCTATACATACATATATAATTTTTACACACCACTTCAGCGGGTCCCCCACACCCGGAATTCACCACAGAATTGGGGTTTGGAGACTTCAGGTCAGGAAATCCTGCGCTTGTGTGGGTTGCTTTCAAGAAGTTTAATTTTACCTTCTCTTAGCATTCTATAGATCAGATTCTAAGTCTCACCAGACTTTTAATGGCACCTCTGAGTGTCCCATCTCCCAGCTGCTATTACAGGCTCCTTAGCCTCGGGAAGACCGGTGCAGAAAAAGGCTGCTCACTCTAAGGCAGAGCGTGGCTCGTGCAGACCTCATCTCGGCGCTAGCTCCCCTGGGTAGCTGGGATAAGGTGAATGGAACCATAAAAGGGGCTTGGGAACAGAGACCACCTAAGAGTCAAGAATCCCTCCTGACAGGGCCATTTTTACAAGTGTCTATCTAGGAACTCTGGACCTGCAGACTTGTAGTCCTTAAAATGGAAAGTTGCTCTCATCTCTGGGAAGGATCTCCCAACTTGCACCCCTCCTGCCCCCTCTCCGTGGTGGTACGACTGTCCTTCCACCTTCCCATCCTTTGTGCAGATGCCTTGTCTAAGGCATCCTGCTGAGGCCGGCTGCCCAGCCTGCTCCTGTCCTGTGAGTCCCTGAACAAGCAAGCCAAAATCAAGGAAGATTTTTCCATTCACCTAAAATGTCATTCTGATTCTGAAAGTCCAGTGGTTTTTACACAACTTGAGCCCAAGCTCAGTTGGCCCAAGGGGGTCCAACCTTAGCCTTAGTTTGTACCTAACACTTGCTCTGGGATGACAGGGAGGGCAATACATCTGGAGGGGCTGGGTGGGGGTGGGGGGTGGGGGCAGGGAAGCAACAGGTCCACCAGTGAGAGTCCAAGCTGCTAGGCTTGGCTAGGATGCCACAGTTTGCACCAGACAAGGGAGGCAAATTCCCCAAATACCAGGATGTTGGGCAATATTTCAAAGAATGAAATTCATTGCTATTACAGCCCTTCCTCTACCCGCCACCCTGAACTCTATGTCCTGTCCTTTTCCTCTACAATGTACCAGGCAAATGATCCATTGTTCTCTAGAATCTTACCCTGCCAGGTTCAATTCTATCTTGGCTTTCTAGGACTCTAAACTATAGCTCTCTAACTATCTTCACAGCTTCTGTAAGGGTATGGGTACTTCAAAGGAAGATTGGTAGAGGAAGGTGCTACACATTCAAGCCCTTTCACTTAATTAGTTTATCCTTCGATTTAAATAAATAATTCATCCAGGGCGCCTGGGTGGCTCAGTGGGTTAGGCCTCTGCCTTCAGCTCAGGTCGTGATCTCCGGGTCCTGGGATTGAGCCCCACATCGGGCTCTCTGCTTGGCAGGGAGCCTGCTTCCTCCTCTCTCTCTGCCTGCCTCTCTGCCTACTTGTGATCTCTGTCTGTCAAATAAATAAATACAATCTTTAAAAAAAAATAATTCATCCAATAAATATTTATGGACTTCTAATTAGGTTAGGACATAGAGGACATGGGAGACTGTATCTAATTGGGATATAGAGGATATGAGGGACCATAAAGATGTTCTAGGTACATAAAGAAGTACTAGGATACTAGGGACTGGGATATGGGAAAATATAAGAATGAACGAGATTTGGATTCTGCTTTCAAAGAACTTGCTGTCTAGTAGAGGAAAAAAGACTCATAAACAAGCCACAATACATGGAAATTATATCTATATCTATATCTATATAGATCCCAAACTTGGTAACTGTCATGTAGCAAGTGACATTTAAACTGGACATTAAAGGACAGGTAAGAGTTGGAGACACGAACTGAGGAAAAGGCATTCTAGATGGAAGGCATGGAAAGAAACTTGGAAGCAATAGTGGTGGATCTACATGCCGAATAGCAAATAGTTCTATTTGGCAAAAATAATAGGGAACAGAAGTAGAAAGAGCGAAGGCTGGAAAGCCAGGATATTCTTAGCCAGTGGAAGACCTTGCATGTCAGGCTTTGGGTGGCTCAGTTGGTTAAGCATCCAACTCTCATGGTCTCAGAGTTGTGAAATCGAGTGCTGTGTCAAGCCCCGTCTTGGGGTTTGCCCTGAGAGTGGAGTCTGCTTAAGATTCTCTCTCCCCTTCTCCTTCTGTCCCCCTCTCCCACTTTAAAAAAAAAGAAAGAATGAGAGAGAGAAAGAAGGAAAGAAGGAAAAGAAAAGAAAGAACAAACAGAAAGAAAGAGAGGGAAAGAAAGAAACATTAATTTGGTAATACTGCGAAGGCTAGGTAGGGGAAAAAATGAAGGGAAAAAAAGGATTGGGCCATGGCAGTGGGAAGTATCATTTAGAAGAGGAGACTTCTGGTTAACTAAGTCAAAAGTGACCTTGATCTCTGTTTTCACTTAGCGCTCACTGTGTGGACCTTTCAAAGGGAGCGGTACAGCGTAGCTGTTAGAAGCCAACTTTGGGGTCCAACAAACCTTGGCTTGAATGATAGCTCTGTTACAAATCAGCCTCTCAGAACTTTATCCATCATACGTAAAATGGGAATAATTACATCTAGATTTATTATAAAGATTAAGTGTGATAACATCTGCTAAAACATAATTAGCATAGAAGCAAAGGGTAAGCAATTAATAAACAGCTGATATGATAATCATCATATCATATCATATCATATCATATCATCATATGACTTGTGTTGTAGATACATGTGTTTATAGAGCTAGAATTATCTCCTTCATGAGATTATTAGCTGCTGGAGGGCGGGAAACCAGTTTTGTGGTGTGCACCCTTAAGTCTTAGATAGCATCTTTTTTTTTTTTTTAAAGATTTTATTTATTTATCTGACAGAGAGAGAGAGAGAGCGCACACGAGCAGGAGGACTCCCCGCAGAGCGGAGAGCCCACTGTAGGATTCGATCCCAGGACCCTGGGATTATGACCTGAGCTGAAGGCAGATGCTTAACCAACTGAGCCACCAGGGAACCCCTGGATAGCTTCCTTTTTTTTCTTTTTTTAAGATTTTACTTATTCATTTAACAGAGAGGGAGAGCACAAGCAGGGAGAGCAGTAGGCAGAGTGGGAGGGAGAAGCAGGCTCTCTGCTGACCCAGGAGCAGGATGTGGGACTCGATCCCAGGACCCTGGGATCATGGCCTGAGCTGAAGGCAGCCGCTTAACGAACTGAGCCATCCAGGTGTCCCTTTTTTGTTGTTGTTTTTTCCCCTGTATAGCTTCTTATACTATCTAGGCCATCAGTAACTCTGAAAGAAAGAGATTACATGATAGATGAGTAACTAGAACGGGAGTAAGATTTTGATTAAACATCAAGGAATCTGTCCCCTTGAATGAGGATGGATATTTTTGTGCCCCAAGTGCCCCTGCTCTCAGACATACAGTCACTCTAACTCGGCAGACATGCTAAGAAATCCTAAGGTTGGCTTGTAGATGTGAAGATGATACGAGTCTGTCCTCAAGACAGGACATTCTTAGTTCTAGGCAATGTTGGGGACTTCCCGGTCTTGGTAAACATTAACCATGAATCTTCTGGGCCTGTTCCTAATGGACCTACGTGCAGGCTGTAAAGAGGTCCTCAGATAAAGCCCACCTAGTACCTAGGGGCCTGGCTTGGTGGTAATGTTGGTCTAGGCCCGGAGGCAGCAAGTGAGCTGCGAGTTGGTCCCCAGTGGTATGTGGACCCTGGACTCCTCGTCTCTTTTTCTGGCTCTGCTGCCCAGAACTATGAAACCCGGGGCAATCTCTCCTCTCTGCCGCCAGGCCTGCTCACCGAGGCATCCCTGAATCCTGGCGGAGGACTCACTACCGGCGTGTGCGGCTGACCTCCAAAACCAGCAATGTGTTTAGTGCTGCAGGGGCTGAGGGAGGATGAGACAAGGTGCCTGGCTTCAAAGAGTTTCATGCTCGTTGAGCAGAAAAAGCAAAACACACGGGAAAAATTACGGCAGCATGGTGAGGAGTAGAAACAGTGGAGTCGGGCTGCCTGGCTCAAATAATAGCATTTCCCCTACAGGAGAACTATTAAGGGTCAGATAGTTCATGAAAGCCTCTTGGCATAGTACTGGCACATAACAAGTATTCCCCCAATGGTTTATTATTATTGTTGTTATTAAGTTAAATAATAACAACAGACCTGCAAAGCAACATGGGGATTTTCCAGGCCATTCTCTTAGAGTCTAACCTTCTTGATAAAAGAAGATCCTGCCCTTTACTTTCATACTTTCCCCAACATCCACGCCCAGAGCCTTGCAACCCAACAGGTGTGCAGATATTTGGGGCGAATGTAATTAACCACATTTCAACTTCCCACTACAAGGGAACTTAGGGCAGTGAGAGCTGGTGGTCAGGGAAGGCTTCAGGGAGGAGGTGAGATTGAAGTGGCCTTAACAGATTGGGTAGGCTTTGGATGGACACAGCAGAGTAAAGAGGACTCTGATTAGGGGCGCCTGGGTGGCTCAGTGGGTTAAAGCCTCTGCCTTCGGCTCAGGTCATGATCTCAGGGTCCTGGGATCGAGCCCCGCATGGGGCTCTCTGCTCAGCAGGGAGCCTGCTTCCTCTTCTCTCTGCCTGCCTCTCTGCCTACTTGTAATCTTTGTCTGTCAAATAAATAGATAAAATAAAAAAAAAAAAAAAAAAAAAGAGGACTCTGATTATAAAGCCTAGAATGGGCCGGGGGTTCAGGAGAGGCAGGGGAAGACTGGAAGGGCATGGCCATGGCATGTCACACGCACACTAGGGAGGACACCAGTGTGCCCAGAACCAGGGCTCTGAGTGTGGGGCTAGGCCCAGAAGGGGAAGCCTGAATCCCCTAGGGGCAGATTTGGGGCCTAGAGGCGGAGCTCCTCAGGTGCTCATGGGACCCTGCCAAATCCCAGTCCTGTCTGTCCTTCCGGCTCCTCTTTCACACTCTGTGCCAGAAGGAGGCCTCGAGGTGTGAAGACAACCTCCATGGCTTTCTTCGCTCCCCAGGCACCGCTGACGAATCCCGGTCCCAGAGCCTCTGACAGGCCTCCATGTCCTGACATTTCCCACAAGGGAAAACTGGGTGCAGATTCTTTCCCTCTGTGAGTCATATTCTCTGAGAAACTCTCTGAGGAGTCTCTTCCCCTCCCAGAGGGTAGGAGCCAGATCTTTCCTTTCCTCTGCCTGTCCTCAGAACAACACTTACAGTGAGTGTTTGCACACAATGGACGTTCTTCCTGTCGGGAGTGCAGAATGGCCGACATGACAGTTACAAGCACTTCCTCATGCTACAGCCAAGGAGAGGAAAAAGCCCATAATCACAGGAATGCTTCCATGATATATGCTGGTCCCTGGCCTACCCACTTTGCGCTTAAAGCTCACGGTCATCTTAGGAGGCAGATCCGGTTATCAAGGAACTTGCCCAAGTTCGCATAACTAGTGAGCAGGTCCTAAAACCAGTAGGGTGGGATTCAAACCTGGTCACCATGCTGTTACCTGGATGGACGTAGCATGGGTCTGATAAAGGGGAAACGGGAACCCAGGAATCCTGAATCAGTCCACCAATGTCTAGGTGATAAAAACGAGAATTTGTCTCTCTGTCGTCCCAAAAGCCTCACCTCAGTTCCTATCCTCCAGTAACTCCAACATCAAGTGAAGTTTTACCAAACTGCTCCCCATTCCTTCCTCAGGAGCCTGAGAATGCACTGGGGACCACCTGCCTGTAGGGCAACATTTTTTTTTTCCATTTTACAGAAAATGGTAAACACCTAAAAATCGAGTTTCTGAAAGAAAGTGACTAAAAAAGAAAGAAACAAAGAAAGGAAGGAAGGAAGAAAGAGAGAGAAAGGGACATAATTATAGCTAGAGTGGGCCACTGCTTTCTACAAGCAGGACAGCTGCTTCTAAGTATAGCCTGCAAGGTGACTCTTGATCTCAGGGTTATGAGTTCAAGCCCCATGTTAGGAGGAGTTCAATAAAAAATTAGTTAGTGATTTAAACAATGAATTCTGGAATACTGAAAAGAAATTTTAAAAATAAATAAATTTAAAAAATAAAATAAAAACAAATTAGTGAATTAATTAACCAATTAATTAATTAATTAAATATAGCCTGCAAAATGCAATCCCCGAAGGGCATAGCCTTTCCACCCCCACTGATTTTTCCTTCTCAAAGGCTGGTGTGTGTGCCTTGGGCCACAGACTCCCCACAGAGAGGTCCCAGCTCAGCCATGTCCCCTCCTGGGGAAGATAGGGAGAAGGAAGTGGGGGGGGGGGGTCAGCTTTCTGCTTAGTGTTCTGGAGGGAAAACAGCTGCTTCTTAAATGTGTGCAGGGATCAAGGGTATATTTGAAAATATCGTAAAATGCCTTCAACCGTTGAGCAAGGACAGGATTGAGCCCTGGGGCTGTGGAGGGGAAGAAGGAAGGGCGAAATACAGAGGGCTGGTGGGGGAGGACTCAGCAGCAGCCCATCCCAGGCTTGGGACCAGCGTCTTGCCAGCTCATTTTCTATTTCTAACCCAATGTCAGGCATTTGAGTCTCGTACTCCACTTAGCAATTTGGAGACAGCACTGGGGATGTATATAACAGAACAGGATGCTCTCTGGACGAAAGTTTTGAAAGAAAACCAAAACGGAAGGCTAGCCTCCACGCCCCCGCTGGACAGTCTCTAATGACCCTTTGGGAATGTTCTGGACATGCATGGGCATCTGCAAATTTACTCACCTGAGAGTTGCTTCTACTTCCTGCTCCCTCGGATTGGAAATGGGAGGGGCCAAGATTCTCCTTGAGTCGTCTGTGTGTTTTGTTTTATAATCACAGTGATCCACAATCCCTTCTCCTGCTCCTCACCCCATTTTCAGTTAGGGGAAAAAGAAGGTGAAAAACAAGACACCAAAGCACAAAGGTTTTGAGAAATCCCATACTGAAACTCCTGGAAGGCTGGAATTAGGTATAAAGGAGTAGAAGTCCAGATTTCTGCAACATCTCTTGGGGGGTGGGGAGCTGAGCTTACTATATGCCCTTTATTTATGTATTTATGTATATGTATATGTATGTATTCATATATTTTATGTATCATTTATTTGAGAAAGAGAGAGAGCACGTGCGCAAACACCCACAAGCAGGGGGAGGGGCAGAGGGAGACGGACTCCCGGCTGAGCAGGGAGCCCAACCAGGACCCTGGGATCATGACCTGAGCCAAAGGCAGACTCTTAACCAACTGAGCCACCCAGGCGCCCACTATGTGCCTTTTAAAATGAGGGGAGATTTTTTCACCACTTCAAAAATATACCAGAAAAGCTTATAGATGAGAAAGTAACTAGACCATGAGGAAGCCCAAAATATTTGGTAAGGATGCTCAAGTGTGGGGAAGTTCAGCTGAAATAGCAATTTGTGGGCAGAATATTAGCTGGAAATTGGCTGCAGAATTACCATAGTTTGAAGAGATGCTGGGGGTGAGGGGTAGGATGAAGTTTGTCCTCAGGTTCGGGCGATGGAAAGGAGTCAGTAAAGCTAGTTCCGTGTGCTTAGGGCTTAAAGTCCTAACTAGCCGCAGGGTGTCCAAGGCATGACCGGTTAAGTCGAATCAGAGATTCCATTGAGCAAAAGCAGACAGGAAAACAAATCTCTCTCTCTCTCTCTTTTTTTTTTTTTTGTTTGTCCTGGTTGAAAACCACACACAGTAGCCATCTGAAGAAATTCCAGTGTCGGGAGTGTTCAGGCAGGGGAGGAAGGATAAAAATGCAGCCAGCCTCTGACCACAGGGGAAATCAGTCTAATGGTTCCTCATATGCCATTGTCTAGCACTAAGTTCTGGAATGTTCATGGGGTGTCCTTGCATATCCCATGATTCTAGCCCATGAAACACTTCCTGCTTACCCTCTCTTTTCCTGTGACCCCCCAAAATGTCAACTGGCAAAGCTCCACATTCCTGTCTGGGACAGAGCAGCTTGGACCACTTTTGTGCATCACAGGTAATCTTTGACTGCTGAGGGAGAGCACTGAGTGGAGAGAAAGTGCTAGGTCCTGCTGAGCATTTAGGGGAATGGAAGTGGGATGAAAGGGCTAAAGTCAACCGCAGTGGTCCCCAGGTTTTGTGGATCTTTTCAACACAAATTCTAGTTGATCCACTAAGAGTTTTAGAAAACTTGACCTTTTGTAAAAATGAGGAAACTAAAATTACAGCCCTGCCCATAGCTTGGTAGCTTTGGAAACATGGCACCACAGTGAGGCAATCCGGGGAGAGCGCCAAACCAAACCAGAACCCAGAGTGGAAATTTTAGGCCATTAACACGAAAGATTAGTGGGTCTGCTTGAACTTGGGCAAGATCTTACAGGATTTTAGATCCAGTGCATTTTCTAACAGTGGATTTCAATTAACAAGGGTTCTGAAACACACCTCAATCTGACATTGGACTTGGGGAAAGATCTACTTTTCTTTCCAGGGAAGTCTTATGATAACTGAATCAATTCCTCTTCTCTAAAAACCTACCCCACATTCCCTCCTGGACAAATCTACCTAAAACTGTACCACCATTCTTTATTTTAAAAATTAATCATGTCATTGAAGGACTATTAAGGGTATCCTATTGTCTTACTAAATCAAGTGCACACTCTTCTACCTGGTTATTTAAAAATCCTACATAATTTAGCCCCACCCCACCTATCCACCAGTGCTCTCCCACACACACCCTCTGATCTAGTTGGGCTGGCCTTCTCACTGTCCCCAGATAGCTTATTCATTCCTGCCTTCATTTTAATACCCCATATTGTTTCCCTTCAACCTTTGAAACTGAATTTACTCTTTCTCTTTAAATATCCCGGAAAGGCCCTACATTTGGAGATTTGGGCAACTATTTCCTTTTTCATCCTTCCTATCTCTAGATGATTATCCATTTATATATATGCTTTGCCTCCCTAATTGCACTGGAAGCCACAATGGATGTAAATTTTGTGTTACAGTGTCCCACATAAATTGTGCTCAATGAAGAACCACTGATTAATAGCGATTCTTCTTTCATGAGTTAAAGGCTGAATGCACACACAGAATCAGTCTCATTCCCATCACGTGGGATTTCAAAACAGTATCACTTGCAAGCATATTTGGGTCCTCTAAGTTTGGTAACACAGGGGAAAAAATGTAAAGAATGGTTATGCCCAAGATAGCAAGGGATGGGTTCAAAATAGAACAAAATGCTTGCTCAACACTGACAATTTGAATGCTAGTCTGAAAATTGGGCACCTCCAGAATGTTGCATTCTTCCTAGCATTCAAATCCAGGGCACCATAACATTAGTTACTTAATCCTTTGGTGTTTAAGACTTTTCCTCCTTATTCCCCCCTTGATGGAGTGGGTACAAGGATAAGAGTTTGGAAGAAACCATATTACTTCTTAAAATGGAATAGAGCAGACATATAGACCAATGGAACAGAGTCAGAAATAATAAGCCAGAAATAATTGATTTTTGGCAAGGGTACAAAACTATTCAATGGGGAAAGGGCAGTCTTTTCAACAAATGGTGCTAGAAAAACAGGATATTTCCACATGCCAAAGAATGAAATGGGACCCTTATCTACATCATATACAAAAATTAAGGCAGAATGAATCAAAGACCTAAACTTAAGAGATGAAACTATCTAATTCTTAAAAGAAAACCTAAGGGAAACTCTTCATGACATTGAATTTGGCAATGACTTCTAGGATATGACACCGAAAGCACAGACAACAAAAGAAAAATATGCAATTCAGACGTCATCAAAATTAAAACTTCTGTACAAAGGATACTATCAAGGGAGTGAAAAAGAACCCACAGAATGGGAGAAAATATTTACAAATCATATATCTAATAAGGGATTAAAATACAAAACATGAAAGAACTTCTAGAACTTAAAGAACAACAACAACAACAAACAAGTCAAATGCAGACAAACAACTTGAATAGTCATTTCTCCAAAGAAGATACACAAATGCCCAAGAAGACATAAAAAGATACTCAACATTATTAGTCATTTGGGAAATACAATCAAAATCACATTGGGGACACCTGGGTGGCTCAGTAAGTTGGTTAAACATCTGCCTTTGGCTTGGATCCTGACTTGGGGGTCCTGGGATTGAGCCCCATGTGAGGTTCCCTCACCAGCAAGGAGCCCACTTCTCCCTCTCCCTCTCCTCCCTCCTCATGCTCGCTCTTTCTGTCTCTCTCAAAAAAATAAATGAATAAATCTTTAAAAACAAACAAACAAAATCACATTGAGATACCACTTCTCATCTATTAGGATGGCTATTATTAAAACAAAACAAAACAAAAAATATTGGTGAAGTTGTGGAGAGATTGGAGACCTCATGAGAACTGGAGGCTGGTAAGGATGTAAAATGGTGCAGCCACCATGGAAAACAGTATGGCGGTTCTTCAAAAAGTTAAACATAGGCTTCCCATATGATCCAGCAATCCCAGTCCCAGGTATATACCCAAAATAATTGAAAACAGGGACTCAAACAGATAATTGTACACCGGTGTTCATAGTATTCAGTATTCACAACAACCTAAGGTTAGAAGCAAACCCATTCATCTGTCAACAGATGAGTGGATAAACAAAATGTGTTGTATACATACAAAGGAATCTTATTCAGCCTTAAAAAGGAAGGACCTTCTGACACAGGCTATAACATGGATGAACCTTGAAGACATCACACTAAGTGAAATAAGCCAGTCACAAAAGGACAAGAATTGTATGTTCTTTATGTGAGATACCTAGAATAGGCAAATTCATAGAGATACAAAGTAGAATGATGATTGCCAGGAGCTGGGGGTAGAGGACATGGGAAGTTGTTGTTTAATGAGTGTGGAATTTCTGTTTGGGTGGATGAAAACATTCTGGAAAATAGGCAGTAGTGATGGTTGTGCAATATTTTGAATGTATTCAATGCCACTGAATTGTACGCTTAAATGTGGTTAAAATGGTTACTGTCGTGGTACAGATATTTTACCTCAGTAATTTTTAAAAAGAAAGAAATAGCACCTGAATCCAACCAGGGGGAAATAATCAGACAAACCCAAATTGTGAGTCATTCCGGGGGCTCCTTGCTGGCTCAATTGGTAGGGCATGCAGCTCCTGATCTTGGAGTTGTAAGTTCAAGTCCTGTGTTCGGTGTAGAGATTACTTAAATGTACTTTTTAAAAAAGAATTATTTATTTATTTATTTGACAGACAGAGATCACAAGTAGGCAGAGAAGCAGGCAGAGAAGCAGGCAGAGAGGGAGGGAAAGCAGGCTCCCCACTGAGCAGAGAGCCTGATATGGGTCTCGATCCCAGGACCCTGAGATCATGACCTAAGCTGAAGGCAGAGGCTTAACCCACTGAACCACCCAGGCGCCCTTACTGAAATATACTTTTTAAAAAAATCTTTACACGTGAGAAGATGCTCAACATCATCCATTGTCAGAAAAATACAAATCAAGACCATGATGAGATACCATCTCACACCTGTCAGAATGACTAAAATTAACACCACAAGAAACAACAGGTGATGGCAAGAATGCAGAGAAAGGTGAACCCCCTCACATTTTTGGTGGGAATGCAAACTGAAGCAGTCACTCTGGAAAACAGTATGGAGTTTCCTCAAAAAGTTAAAAATAGAGCTACCCTATGACCCAGTAATTGCACTACTAGGTATTTACTCAAAGATACAAAAATACAGACTCAAAGGGGTACATACACCCTGATGTTTATAGCAACTTTATGAACAATAGCCAAATGATGGAAAGAGCCCTAATGTCCATCAACTGATGAATGGATAAAGAAGATGTGGTATATCTATACAATGGAATATTACTCAGCCATCAAAATGAACGATATCTTGCCATTTGCAATGCCTTGATGGAGCTAGAGGGTTATTAGGCTAAGTGAAATAGGTCAGTCAGAGAAAGACAAATACCCACGATTTCACTTTTATGTGGAATTTAAGAAACAAAACAGATGAACATACAGGAAAGGAGGGGAAGAAGAAAGAGAGGGAAACAAAGCATTAAAGACTCCTAATGACAGAGAACAAACTGAGGGTTGATGGAAGGAGGTGGATGGGGGACAGGCTAGATGAGTGATGGGTGCTAAAGAGGGCATTTATGGGGCACCTGCGTGGCTCAGTGGGTTGGGCCTCTGCCTTCGGCTCAGGTCATGATCTCAGGGTCCTGGGATCGAGCCCCGCATCAGGCTCTCTGCTCGACAGGGAACCTGCTTCCCCCTTTCGGTCTCTGCCTGCCTCTCTGCCTACTTGTGATCTCTATCAAATAAACAAATAAAATCTTTAAAAAAAAATAATAAAGAGGGCATTTATTGTGAGGAGCACCGTATATTATATGTAAGTGATGAATCACTGAATTCTGCTCCTGAAACCAATATTGCATGGTATGTTAACTAACTAGAGTTTAAATAAAAATTCTGAAAAGAAAAAAAAAAAAGTAGGTCATTCTACAAAACGTCTCAGCTGCACTCTTCAAAAATGTCAAGATGAGAGGACAAAAAAAAGGAGTAGGGTGCTGTTGCCAATTAAAGACGCCCAATGCAATGACTAATCCTTGATTGTATAAGAGCTCTAGAGGGCATTGTTGTGTGGCAATTGGGAAAAGTGAATATAAATGGTACACGAATGTGAAATTTCTCCTGAGTGATAATTACATTCTAATTACATTAGGTGGGAGAATACACTTCTTGGAAGATATATGCTGATGTATTTAGGGATGATGTCTACAGCTTCCTTTCTAATGGGGAGGAGGGTGCTTCTGTAGAAAGAGATCAAGTAAATACACAGCAAAATTGATGAATGTAGAGGAAGAGTTTCCAAATATTCATTGTTCTAGTTTTTCTACTTTTCTTTATTGGAAAATAAAATATTATATGAAAAATATAGTCTAGTCCTGTTGCTTCCAAAATGATCAGGGAAACACTGACTTTCTGTGAATCCATGAGCAAAATGTTGATCTGTTTCTCATTGGATCATCCTGTTTTACTGAACTGACCCCCCCAGGGTTGCCAGAAGAAGCTGGCAGGAGTATTTGGGAGGTGAGACTAGATGCTCCTAACAACAGTGACTCTTTTTTCCTTTTTTTTTTTTTTAAGATTTTATTTATTTATTTGACAGAGAGAGAGCACAAGCAGGGGGAGTAGCAGGGAGAGGGAGAAGCAGACTCCTCACTTAGCGGGAGCCCATTTTGGGGCTCGATCTCAGGACCCTGAGATCATGACCTGAGCTGAAGGCAGACGCTTAACCAACCGGGCCACCCAGGTGCCCCAACAGCAGTGACACTGGGCCCTCCGTTCACTTCCAGGGTTGCTTCTCTGCCCTCCCATAGCACATAGCATCTGTGCTGTCGCCCTTCACTGTTTCAGAATCTACTGTGTGGCATTCATGGTTTTAAGCCCCCAAAGATCGGGCCATGTCTCACTTTTCTTTTCTTCTTCTTCTTCTTCTTTTTTGTTTTCTTTTCTTCTTCTTCTTCTTCTTTTTTTTTTCTCTAGTAGGTTCCACACCGGGTGTGGAGGTCAATGCACAGCTTGAACTCATGACCCTGAGATCAAGGCCTGAGCTGAGATCAAGAGTTGGGTTTTTTTTTTAAGATTTTATTTATTTATTTGACAGACAGAGATCACAAGTAGGCAGAGAGGCAGGCAGAGAGAGAGGGAGGAAGCAGGCTCCCTGCTGAGCAGAGAGCCCGATGCGGGGCTCGATCCCAGGATGCTGGGATCATGACCTGAGCCGAGGTAGAGGCCCTAACCCACTGAGCCACCCAGGCGCCCCTAGAGTTGGATTTTTTTTTTTTAAGATTTTATTTATTTATTTGACAGACAGAGATCACAAGTAGGCAGAGTGGCAGGCAAAGAGAGAGAAAGGAGGAAACAGGCTCCCTGCTGAGCAGAGATCCTGATGTGGGTCTCGATCCCAGGATCCCGGGATCATGACCTGAGCCGAAGGTAGAGGCCCTAACCCACTGAGCCACCCAGGGGCCCCAAGAGTTGGATTCTTAATGGACTGAGCCACCCAGGCACCCTGTTTCACTTTTCTTAGAACTCTCGCCCTGCCAGCATCCCCGATCCCATGCTTTGTCCAGAGCTAAATACTCTGGACAGGGTCAGGTCATAGTAAATGCCTGGTAAGTATATTTCTATTAATTGACTATTGATTCTCCCATCAATATAGACAGAAAGGCAAGCATGGAAGTACAGGTGGTCAAGGATAGAGGGAAAAGGTTTATCCCAACCAAGGTCTTAGTATGATGCCAGCTGGGGCCTTGCAGAAAGAATATCAACTGTGGGCTTTGACACAATCTAATTCTCTGTGGGAACCAGGTGTTACTCGTTTAGGTAGTGATTAGTGCTTAGGGGTGGGGTAAAAGAAATACAGCCTTGGCTAAAGCTGATGAATACCTAAGTACGGAATGTCCCTAACTGCTCTCACAACCCTGTGAATTCTTCCCAAGGAAGCAGAGCCAAACAAAAGGACTGAAGATCTCAAGAAAGGGGGTTCTCGGGGCACCTGCCTAGCTCAGTCGGTTAAGCGTCTGACTCCTCAGCTCAGCTCAGGTCTTGATCTCAGGGTCATGAGTTCAAGCCCCGCATTGGGTTCCACACCAGGCGTGGAGCCTACTTAAAAAAAAAAAAAAAAAGTTCTCATTTGGGTTTCTTGAGCAGAGTCGCTGTGCCTTAAAGGGCTTATCTGCACCACTTGGGAATCAAGGAGAACAACGTGAGCCTCTCTCTACCTGAGACTGGAAGTGAGAACAAACCTTTGCGCTGCCCACAGGCCCAAGGAGTTGCAAGAGAACGCGTAGGCCTGGCGCATTCCAGCTCCAGCTGAGACACCCGTGCGCTGCTGTGTTGCAGCTTGTTAAGGGAGTGTAGACTTGTCTTTCTTGTCTTGAGTCATTTTTCAAGGAGGCTGGAAGAACTGAGAACTAATGGGTGAATTTCCTCTGTGTCCCAGCCAAAGCTGCCAGGAGGCAGGCTCTAGGCTCTGTTGTTATATACAATGTATTGTTATTTCCTATTAAGTGGCAAGCACTGACACTTGTATTTGAATTCCATTTAATATTTTATTACATACCCTCTTGTACTGGTCTGGGATTATTTCATCTAAGTCACCAGTTTCCACACCAGCTGGAGAAACTATGGTCTATGCTACTTTACCACCTATGGTTCCTCCCACATCTTGTACCGTACACAGGAAACATGAGATACACAAGAAATATACAGGACTGTGTAAATAATCTATTCTATATCCATCCTGAGGTGGATCTCCACATTCCGACATGGAGAGATTTCGAATTCATATGAATGTGTCAAAAAAAGAAGAAGCTATTAGGTACAGTATGAAACCCTTTATGCAGAAGGGACTAGTAAAGAAACAAGGGTTTGGTCCACTTATCTGTTTATTTCCTTCCTCGTATATTCCCCTGGTCACAAACATTGTTATAAATTAGTGGAACAGAATTCTGTAATCTCCTTTTCAAAAAGAACTCGTGTTAATGTTGAGTAATACGTCAGTTAACTTGGGACTGCTGCGGGTGCCTGGGTGGCTCCGTTGGTTAAGCATCTGCCTTCAGTTCAAGTCATGATTCTAGAGTTCTATGATCGAGCCCCACGTTGGGCTCTCTGCTCAGCAGGGAGTCCACTTCTCCCTCTCCCTTTCCCTCTCTCTCAAATAAACAAATAAAATCTGTAAAAAACCCAAACAATACATGGGACTGGCTGCAATAATGTCACATTTATGTAGCATTGACACGGAGCAGACATTGTTCTTTGTGTTCTATGTGAATTAATAGTCCTATAAGAACCTGAGGGACAGAGAGGTTAAGGAATTTGCCTTAGGTTAGACATCACCCCAAAGAAGTAGAAGACCCAGGATTCAAACCCAAGCAGTCCAGCTCCAGAGCCTGTATTTTTAACCCCTATGCTAAAGGTGTCCAGTTAATGGCCCCTTTCCCCACCCCTCTCCTACCTTCTCTGTGTTTCTACATCTTTGGTATGCCTAAACAATGAAATGCAGATCACTGTGTGAGAATTAACTGGAAAGAAAAAAAATCCCATTCCCCACCTTAACCCATGGCCTCATCTATGGATTTGAAATTTCAAGTCACCTATAAGGAGCGACTGATGCCTTCTGGAAACTATGTGTGGGCTGTTACTGAGAGATCATGACCATTTGCCATGTCTGTATTTAGTCATGCGATATACATAGATTTCCTCGGCAAGTGCCTCCTAAGGACGGTGGTAGTCCAAACTGTGGAGCACAACATGTGGGACCCCGGCCTCATAGGCAAGGCCAATGTTGGTCCAGGTGTAATGAATCTTACCTGATGGAAGGTGGGGCGTGGACTGGGTAACTTTTTTGAGGATCATGGGTAGGCATGTTTTACCTTCTCAAAGCCCTGAGGCATTCTGACGGATGTTACCTAAAAGCAAATTAGGAGGCTTTGCTCCAGGCCCAGGTCCCCAATTGTGTGTTGAAGCTTAGTGCTGTTTCAGATTAAATCAGCATGCTTCAAATTTGCCAGCTATTATCACAGCAATATGTATCCCCAGTTCACACATGGAATGTTTGCTCTCTGGCAGCCAAATGCACTTGGAACTGGCAGTGATGATCTCATAAAGCCGGAAAGCTGAGCAGTTAGTCAGATGATTAACGTGTTATTGAGATGGAGGAGTTGAGCATCATTTAATGAAAATATCTGGGTGTTGCAGAATCAGAAGTTCCCAAAGTTGGAGGCAGCTTAAGAACCCTCACAGCCAAAGTCCTTATTTTCCAAATGTGGAAACTGAAGCTTTATGAAAGGATAGATAGCAGGGCTTCTGGCCTGAGAAAAGTTAAAGTGGGTTTCTTCTAGTACAATACAACCCTAGAGAAACAGCCCTGCTGGCCGCTCAGACTTCCCTTTTCATGGCTCCAGAACCTTCTGTGCTCAACTACAGTCAGTAACTCATCCTCCCTTTTTAATGGTATTCCTTATTTTTAAATGACCTGTTTGTATTGTGTTCATTCACATGTTAAAAAAAAAAAATCATACCCCCACTCCCCTTGGCTCCACTGCTACACATTCTTTCCACTTTCAGTAGCAGAGGAACGGAGGGCTGTAGTTTGGAAATGGGGGTGAGAAGTGATCTTCATAAATTATTTGCATGTCCTGAGTCTAAGGATCTTCAGAGATTGGTCCTCCAGATGGGTTTCAGGCTTGTCTCTTAAGGAATTATGTTTACCAGGTGGAATTATTTGACAATTGGCTTGTACTATCTTAAAATAGTAAACAACAGCCCTTCACTTATTGATGTCTCATCAAAACAAAAATCCTTGTCTTCCATGTATAAATGCTCTCTGGCTTTCAAAGCTGCTTCTCCAACAGTCCTACCCTCTCTCTAAGAGGGAGTAGTTCTGAGGACATGAGATGGGTCTGCTCTGGGGGGCACAAGAAGGATAGGACCTGGGAGATTGATGTCCTTCTCAAGCACTGTGAGCACCAAAGGTGATTGTACAGAGTTGCTCCTAGTGCCTCACTTTCCCCTTTCAAGACTGGTTCTGTTTATGCTGAGTTTACAGGTCAGTTCCAGTTAGAGATGCTTTGGACAAAAGCAATGGCTTTTTCTTTCTCGGCAGAATGAAGGGGAGAGGAAGAGGTATGTGCAAGGGAGGAGGAATGTGCCCTAAGCCAGGATGCCTCTCGTGGAAGTCAGGAAAGAATTCCAGATCACTAGCTTTGATTAGATCTCTATGTTAAAGAAATAGGCTCTTGGGGAATCTTTTCTAATATTGCCCCAGAGATAGGTTATTTCCTAGTCTGGCCCCCAAAAGTGTTTTGGAAGACAATGTGGCCTTAGGGTAGAATTCAGCTGCCCACCATTATTAGTCTTTTCATGCTCCTGGCAAGGCCTCACCCGGGGAGCATGACAGGGGGGAAAGTGACCAGCGATGGAGTTCCACAGCCTGGGAAGTGGATCCCAGCTGAACTACTTGCTAGCTGTGACATTCAGCAGATTAACTCCTCTGAACTTAAGTTTTTTCATCTGTAAATGGGGTTAATGATAACTACAAAGTTGCTCTGAAATATAAAAATGAATATGTAAAGTGCCTGCTTGATATAAAGTGCTCAGAAAATGGTAGCTATTATTATTAATAACATAAGGGAAGCCTAGGGGAAACTCAGCAGGAAACCGAGGACTCCAGGCGAAGAAGGAACCGAAATAGTCCAGACCCAGCTCCACCCACCGAGATCAGCAAGCGCGCTCGGAGAGGGGGAGAAGCAGGAAGAGGGCCCTCGGCCTTCCCCGGACCCAAAGCCGCCGGACTGTCAGGATCCGAGCCGGGGGCTGGGCCGAGCCGGGGTGGGCAGGGGGCTGTTTTGCTTCAGCAGAGGGTGAGGTCGGCCCTCGGCCCACTGCGGGGGAAGGAAGAGGGACAGCCACGTAACAAAAGCTCAAGGCCAACCCCCACCCCAGCAGGCCCAGGGACCGGAGCGGGAAGCAAGCCCTTCTGCCGGCTTCCCCCTTCTCCGCGGGCGCTGTGAGAGTCAGCTGACCTGCGATCGCGGTCGCGAGCCCGCCCCGCCCCTCGGCCCCTAGGCCCCTAGGCCCCGCCCTTTCGACCCAGCGGCCCTGCGAGCTGCACGCTCGAGGCTGGGGGTGTGAGGGGTCCGCGCGGCGCGAGCCTCCCCCGCGGCCAATCAGCGGACACCTGGCCGCGCGGCCTCTTCAGCTCCCTCCTCCCCCCGCCCCCCCCCCCCGCCGCTGCTAGTTTGCGTTGGGGAGCTGCGCGCTCTCCCGGGGTCCCTTCACGGACGCGGTGTCTCCTTATGAAAGGAATAGTCACATTCCCAGGGCGGCCTCTGCCAGTGGACGCACCTCCTAAGGGCAGGCCGGCTGCCCGAGGCTCGCGGTGACCACACTGTGCCGGCTCTGTTCTGGAGCCTTCCGAGCTTCCACCGAGGGCTGCCCCAAACACTGCGCCTTTTCTTCCCTCCCAAACCAGCCCACCTGCGACCCTAACTGACCCCCCGTCCCACTCGCCTGCAGCGGACCTCAGCCTCCGGCCCCGGCTGGAGGAGCGGAGGGAAGGGTGGTATTTCCAAGTACTCAGAGGTGTTTACGGTTTCAGAAGCTCGGGCCTGAGTAAATCCGGTTTCAGAAGCTCGAGCCTGAGTAAATCCGCCGGGCCGCCACTCAGATCACCAAGAAGGGACACTTGATCCCGCCCCTACTGTGTGCCTGCGACTTGACTTTTGTTCTCTCTCCTAATCCTCACAATCTTCCCCCGCCCTGCAGAGGGGGTGCCATTATCCTAGTTCTGGAACCGAGGGAAAACAAGTTTCTGAGAGAGAAAGAATTGTACAACTACTGAAGGTCAAGTTTGCAACTGGAAGCCATAGTTTTTTCTAAGTAACTGGGCTTCATACCAGGGTGCCAAGTAGTGTCTAGACTAAAACCCCCATGGGTTCCCTTGTTTGCTTGGGGGAGCAAACAGCAAGGGCTGTAGATATTCCCTCAAGTTATGGGCCTTTCCAGGCCCTTTTTACATTGTAGGGGCAGCCAGTCCACTGTAGAGGCCACCAGCCAACTCCCCTTTCAGGTCTTAGAGTGGTGAGCACCTTCCTTGCCCCCCCCCCAACAAGCCTAGGTCAGCTGCCCCTGACAGTACCCCTCTATGCCTTTTTTGGTAGTCCTTATGACACCGCCTGTTGCAATTTCCTTAGCTATCTCCCTCTGTAGATGGAGGGAAGCTACCTGAGTGTAGGAAAGAGATCTTGACTAAAACCTCAGCATTTGGCTGAAATGCCAGGCATGGTCCAGCTCCCAGGACACAAGGCTGGAGCAGGGGCTCCACTTGAAGAGCACTGACTAGAGTTTGGAGGTTAAAAGTAGGGTGGAAAGGGAAACTGGAGACAACTATAAAAAACTGACCTTTAAGAAGCTCAACAATAACAATAATAACAATGGCTAGCGTGTATTGTTTATTACGAAGCTGGCATTGTTGTAGTCAGCATTGTTCTAAGTGCTGTAGTCCAGGGCTACCCAAACTTAAATATGCATTCCAGTTACCTGGGGATCTTGTTACCTGGAGAATTCTGATTAGTACATGGTGGGGGAAGGATGATGCTGAGACTCTGTGATCGCTAACCAGCTCCCTGTGATTGCATGAATCATACTTTGTATAGCAAGGCTTTGTATGTTAAATGATTTTATCCTCTTAAAGGCATTATGAAGTAGGTATCACTATTACTATTTTATACTCAAGGCAGCTGAGAGGTTAAACCCGTATGAACTAAGGTCAAATAAATAAACTGCAAGGCACTGAGGAAAGGGGGAATGGTATGAGCAGGTACAGTTGTGGAAGAAGAAAGACAATCCTAAGCCAAGGAAACAGTATTTACAGAAGCCTGGCATGCAGGAAAAGGGGCCAGGGTCTGCAGCAAAGGACTGCTTCACCTATTAGGCACCATGTGTATAGTATTCATGAGCTTTCCAAACACCCCAAATATTTGCGATCTGAAAAAAAATGTATTGGCGCCTATACGCGAAAACTGAACGTTTAAGTGAGTCATTTCAACATTCAAATCATTAAAAATTCTTTCAAAATCTTTATATTAAAAAATTCAAATTTAGTGAACAATAGGGGTGTATTTTTAATACGTCTGATAAAAAATGGAGCAGGGCCTCCCAAGCCTAGGGCCTACTTAGGACAAGATAGGCCCCGGCCACACTGGGTTTGGATGTAATCCTGAAGGCAGCTGGGAACCCCTGATAGAAGCAGGAAAATGTTCTCTGTGGCTACAGTGAAGAGAATGGATTGGAGGGAGGCCAGACTGGAGGGCCAGTGGCAGGAGACAGATAGGCGTTTATAGACTTTCAGACTGCAAGACAATCTCTCCTTGGTGCCAAGATTAGCGGAAAATGATAGCTTTATACAACCCAATTATTGTTTGATTCCTCCAGCCCCTATCTGACTCAGCATTCCAGATTTGCTTAAGATCTGGGGACAAGAGTTTTGCCAAATCCTTTCTCATTAAGGCTGGGTCACTGCAGTCTAGGGGAGGTGTGTTTAAGAGTCCACCCTTGAATCAGACAGCCACGAGTGTGAACTTCCGCTTTGCTCCTTGCTAGCTGTGTGACTTTGTTTAAGTGATTTAACTTCTCTGAGCCTCAAACCCCTTACTGGGCATAATACATTCCTCCTGGAATCCAAGCTGCTGTTACCACCTATGTGCCATTATTCTGAGACCTGGTTGAGTTTTCTTTAGGCGGGAACTGAGGCTAGGGTCACTAATTTCATCTTTTCATCCATTTTCTGCGGTAGAAATTATTATTCCCACTTTGCAGATAAGGAAACGGCCTCGAAGATTAGATAGCTCAATGAACTTGGGGCAGAACGTTGGAGACCTGCAAGAGCTGGAATTTTGTTTTATTTTTACTTCTGCATGCGCACTCTCTCCAGCCGTCAGCATCTGCTGTCTTATCCCAGTCTTTGACTGGTCCAGAACCTGTTTCCCTTAGTCACAGCACGAATCCGTTGTGATGGCCAATGCCACACCACTGCGTGCTCTCCTCGGGTTCCACCATTGCCCCTTCTCCCCAACCTTCCCTAACCTCCCTACTACCTTGCCCCCACCCCCAATTTTACAGCTTCTGGATTTCCCTTATTAAAGAGACAGCTTGTCTCTTTGAGAAGCAGACAGAACCGCCCTAGACTGGGATGCTTTCCAGAGTACCTCCCTTTAAAGGGAGTAGATAAGTAGGTCACATCAGGATGGTAGGGGAGGAGGCTGACTTCTAATGGGAAGGAGGAAAAGTACTGCACATCACGTGGAGAATGGAAGACAAATAACAGGCCTCCTCTCTGTCTCTCTGTTTCTCTCTGTCTCTCCATCTCACAATCTCAGCGCAGTTCCCTACTGGCCACTACTATGGGGACCCCACAGGGCATACTGAACTCTTGGGGTCCGGGATGCCACTGGAAACCGCAGTGAGCAGGAACTGGAAACTGCATCTCCTTGCTAGCTGTGTGACTTTGTATAAGTGATTTAACTTCTCTGAGCCTCAGACCCCTTATTGGGCATAATACATTCCTCCTGGAATCCAAGCAGCTGTTACCACATACGTGCCATTATTCTGAGACCTGGTTGGGTTTTCTTTAGGCGGGAACTGAAGCTGGGGTCTTCCTTCGTTCCCTTCCGTCCCACCCTGCCTCCTCTTCAGGTACTCCCACAACCACCAGGCTATGTTTTCCATTTATATCGAGAGGAAAGATCTCCGCTTAGACAGAGGATTTGGAGCTCCTGTCCAATTCCTGCTCCCTGAGGCGCTGAAAGCACGGAGACTTGCAGCTTGGAGGTTCCACGGGACTGGGAAGGCACTGGCTTTGCAGCGATTGCTGGGAGCAGCCTGGGATCTGGTTCCCAGAGATTCTGCTGTGGCAACCAGAACAAGTCCCGGGCCTTGCAGGAGAGCAGCTTCCCCACTCACAACCCAAACCCCATCGAAGGCAGCTCACCACAAGGCACGCGATGAGTGTTAAATGACAGAGACGGCGATGAAAACCGGGAGACAGAGACAGGGCAGGGCGAGGCACTAAAGGTCCTGCACTGCCAGCCCTGTCCCGCCCTGCCCTGCTCTCCCTCGGGAAGAGCCCTGTCTGAATTCTAATGCCGGGGGCGGTCACTTTCTAGGGGCGGTCACATTTCTAGGAAACTGTCCCTGAAGCGCCGGTGGGAGAGGAGGTCATGGTCGCGCCAGTGACACCAGCCCAGCTGTGTACAGATGAGTGCTGAAAATGGGTATTCAGGCAGAAGATGGGTCTCTGGCCTCGGTGCCTGGGAGACAGGGCTGGCTCACACACGCGAAGACCAAGGCCAGATTCTTGCACCTGGGTCTAAATAGTCCCAGTTCCCTGAATGGGGCTTTGGAAGCAGAGTTCACCTCTGCAGAGGCCCAGGGTTTTCCGATCCCTCGGCTCAGAGCCTGGTGGACTGCCAACTCTGAGTCTCACCGCTTTAGGAATCGGATGAGCCTTTGTGCCCAGACGCTCCGGACTGCAGGATGCAACTTGCTCCCACCTGGCCGCTGCCCCCTGCCCTGCTTCCTCCCATCCCCAAGGCCCTGTATTCCCGAGCTCTCTCTGCTCCACCCCTACAGGAAGGGAGTACTCCACCCCAGGTGTCTGTGCCTTGGGGGAAAGTTCCATCCTTGCCCACAGCTGCTCTTCTCCCTCTGTGTGAGCCAGGGCCCGGGGCCGGGTGAGGACATCCATCTTCACCTGGGCCCTTCCTTATGCTTCCTCTCCCGAGGCTGGTCTAACACACTCTTCCCCAGGCTGGAGCCAGCCCACACCACCTCTCATCAGAGTGGGTAGAAATCCCCACAGGTATGTGGCAGGCAAGTCATAGCCATGACAGGGTGGAGGTGCCCCCACATTACAAGAGACTTAGATCCTTTGTGCTCTCAGATAGTGACAGGTAGCTCCTCACGCCTGGCATCCCATCCAGCCTCAGCCTCTTGCTTTGCCAGCAACCCTGCCTGATCCCGGTCCCTGCCTTGCTGCAAGCGCAAGCACTACTCCCTGGCTTATCTAGGATTGCCTGGGAGGAAGGGGCCCAGGCTTGGAGCCTCCATCGCAGCCCCCCACAGCAATCAGCAATGTATCTGGGCAGTGGTTCTGAAACTTCGGAGGGTATCAAAATTACCAAGGGACTGGTTAAAATACAGATTGCTGCGTCCCCGTCCCCAGGGTTTCTGATCTAGTAGGTCTGGAGGAGGAACTGAGAATTTGCATTTCTAACCAGTTCCCAAGTGATGGTATACTGCTGCTACAGCGACATTTGAAAACCAGGAAGGGTGATGGGTGTTAAGAATGGCACGGGATGGGGCACCTGGGTGGCTCAGTGGGTTAAAGCCTCTGCCTTCGGCTCAGGTCATGATCCCAGGGTCCTGGGATCGAGCCCCGCATCGGGCTCTCTGCTCCGTGGAGAGCCTGCTTTCTCCTCTCTCTCTGCCAGCCTCTCTGCCTACTTGTGATCTCTGTCAAATAAATAAATAAAATCTTTAAAAAAAAAAAAAAAAAAAAAGAATGGCACGGGATGAGCGCTGGGCATTTTACGCAACTTAAGAATTACTGAACACTACATCTGAAACTAGTGATATACTATATGTCGTCTAATTGAATTTTTTAAAAAAATAAAGATTCAAAAATTGAAAAAAAAAAAAAGAAAAGAAAACCACTGAGCTAGAGTATAGCAAATGGAAAAACCAGGTTTGATCCCTCGCCCTGCCACTTTCTTGCTCTGAGATCTTGTACTTGACCTTTCTGAGCTTCATTTCCTCTTCCAGTAAAGGTGGAGTAATGACCATTAGATAGATGGTTAGGAGGATTAGATTTCATCATGTATTTGGAAGAGCCTCTCACTGTGCATGGCAAATTGAATTATGAATTAGTCAACAAATATAGTATATATTGAGCATTTTGTTGTCCATTGGATACTCTTCCCTGTGTCATGGCTGACTTTGGGCAGATCATATGTGAGGATTCTAAGACCTAGTTAAACATCACAACTCTGGACTGTTTTCTCTCCAATAAAATAAGACCTTTGGTCTACCAGACCAATGGCCCCTCTGAGTCCCATATAGAAAGAAGCTCAATTCTGGGAGGGACCTTAGGTCTTGGGAGGCATAGCCTCATTCCTTTTCCTTACCCACCCCTTTCTAGGACCTCCACCTGTGAGCTCGCCTGCTTCTGCAGAGCAAAGAACGTCAGTCACTGGTCAGCTCATCCTCGAGGAGAGTAATGTGGCCTTCACTGTCCATCATGATCTGCTTCCAACCTACCTTTATAATCATAATTCCACTGTTTTTCCTCCATCCACCTTAGAGCCTAGACAACTGGGACTACTCATCCTTCCCCCAATACACCCTGTGATGCTCTGCTTCCAGGCTTTGTTGTCACTGTTCTCACCACTGGAATATCTTCTACTGGTCAAAGTCCTACTTATCCTTCCAAGTCTAAGCAATGACTGCCTCTTCCAAGAAGCCATCCCAAATCCTTCTGTCATCTATCTATCTATCTAGCTATCATCTTCGTATCTGTCTCTCTACTTAAGACAAATGATTTTGTATTTTTCTTTAAATGATCAAAGGACAAGTTACCGCAGTTGTTAGGTATAAGATCTAATTAAATCAGGATACAACCACTTCACCCCCTCCTCCTTGTGTCCCTCCGAAGGGACTTCGTAGAAACTCAATGGTCTGCAGGTTTGTCCTGGAATTTCAGATTCCTAAAGTCTGTTCTTGAAGCATACTGAGACATAAAACACAAGAGTGGAGATACTATATAAAACTTTTAAAATGAGAGATGGCCACAAGAGTGGAGATACTATATAAAACTTTTAAAATGAGAGATGGCATACTGAGACATAAAACACAGGAGTGGAGATACTATATAAAACTTTTAAAATGAGAGATGGCCACATATAAGGAGATGCCTACTTACATAGAAGACTAGTCAGCTGTTTATTTTCTATGGTAATCAGAGTCAGGAATAAATATATATGTGTGTATATATCTGCTCATATTCACAGATTTACTCATTTGCATATAGGCACATCTGCTTCTCTAATTTTCTTTTTTAAACTACAGGGTTTTTTTTTCCTATTCTAAATATATGCATTGGTGAAAATGTGCAAAGGAAATAAAAAGTAAAAATAAAAGTAAAGTAAAGTAAAAGTAGAAAGTAAGTCATTCATAACCCCAAAATAACCAGTATTAACATTTTGTTGTATTTCTTGTGAATAGTTTTCCTGCACATATTTACTCTATATGATTTTTAAAGGAATTGGGATAAAATGTTTATATACTTCTGTAACCTACTTTTTTGATTTACATATGATTAGCATTTTGGTACTCTTTTAAATATAATTCCCAAACACTGGAAAAAATTGTTCCATGATACCAACTTACAGATGTACCAAAATGTATTTAATCATCCCCTCATTGTTGGGTACTCCTTTTTATTATAAACAATATTTCAGTGAATATCCTTACATATCTGAACACATGTCTGACTATTAGGCCCATTCTAGAAGTGGAACTACTGGGTCATTTTTCTTTTTTAAAGATTTCATTTTTTAAAGTAATCTCTACACCCGACTCGGGGCTCAAACTCACAACCCCAAGTTCAAGAGTCAGACGCTCTACCGACTGAGCCAGCCAGGTACCCCATTCTGGGTCATCTTTAAGTGTCTTGATATACACCATCAAACTGTTTTCTGGAATTTCCATTTGGAAACACCTCCTCCAAAATACTTTAGCTTCATCTTAGCAATAAAAATTTTGAAATCATAGGTTTGATGGATCCGTTCCCTTTTTTGTAACACCCACTATAACTATAAAGATGGCCATTCCAATAAAAAATTATCAGCCAGTGGTAGTCCCTTTACTACCCATTGGTGGTATTATACCCCATTTTTGGGAAATACTGTTTTATTTGAACAGTTTCTCTATATTATAGTTGTGTATATTTCTTCCACTTAATTATAAGCTTTCTAAGGTCAGGCGCCATGGTTTATTTGGTGCTTCGTACAGTGCTGAAGCTCAATAAATATTTGTTCTCCCTTTGGTTTGGTTTGGTAATGGGATAGTGAGGAATAGGAATCAATCTATATACTTAATATAAATGATGTCTTCAAGATTAGGATTATAAGGGGTATTTATATGGTTGCTCCAATTTAAATATTCTGCCATCATTATTTGGACTTGAGTTTTGAGGTGTTTAGAGTGGAAAACAGTAAATCATTCACATACTTTCTAGCTGTCTTTCTTGGGGTAAATAATACATTTGCAAGTTTAAGAATTAGTCTTGGGGCTTCAAACCAGAGTAATACTATTTAGCTCACGTAGAATTCATCCCACTGTAATGACCTCATAAAATAAGAACACTTTTCCAGACCTAGCAAGCACAGAGGGAAATAGAGAATCGTTGATTAGTAAATATCGGTTAATAGATGAAATGGCTTAGCTACAGTCCATGTATCTTTACCATCCCTGGAAAACCTTCTCAGAAAGAGAGGAACTAATATTTACTGTGTATGTAATATTCTAGGGACTTTATATATGTCTTTCCTCTGGATTTCCTATGGTAGCTGCCACGTGAGGAGAGGGTAAAATCATACTACTAGGGAACAGGTGTTTCTGCCTCTCCTTAATCCAAACTTGCCTTCTGCCCAGAACCGCAATGACTCTTCCCGAGAAGGGTCCAAGACCTAATCAGATCCAGAGAGCTGGACAGGAAGATGCAGAAACTCATGGATGATCTTCTGGCCAACCAAAAACCCAAATGACCAAAGGCAGGTGTGAACAAGATACCATAATAAAAGAGTATAATTGGAGAAGAGAGAATAACTCTAATAAAGAAGAGAAGGGCACCCTAACACTTTAGTTACCTGATAGAAATGAAGACATTTATCAAGGCCTGGCCAGTAATGTTCTCCTCCTTAGTTCCACCTACCTCTTTCTTTCTGAACCATTCTTTCAAATGTAGAGTCCTTAGCCCATAACTCGGGATTGTTTAATTCATCAGTGCATAAAAAAACTTGTTCTTCAGAGACTGAAAATGAACAATACTGCTTCTTTAGCTACTAAGGATCCAACGGATCCAACGGAGACAAGAACTAGAGGAAGTAAAAAGAAAATACATCGAGGGGGGCGCCTGGGTGGTTCAGTCGGTGAAGTGTCTGACTTTGGCTCAGGTCATGATCTTGGGATTGTAAAGTGAGCCTGGCATCAGGCTCCCCGCTCAGTGGGGAGTCTGCTTCTCCCTCTCCCTCAACCCCTCACCCTGCTTTCTCTTTTGGTCTCAAATAAATAAATAAATAAAATCTTAAAAACAAAATACACCCTAGCGTCAGAAGACCTGGGTTGAGGCCTGACTCTGTCAGGGTCTGAGTCACCTTCTGCCTATTATTCATTCCCTCTAACTCATGGTTTCCTTAAGTCAACCACATACACGTATTTTCTAAGCAACTACTGTGTACCAGGCATCGCCCCGGGCACTAGGGCTACAGCAATGGAAAAAAGCCAGAGGAGATCGTCTTCTAATGGCATTTCTGTTCTGAGATTGCTTAGATTGGATAAGTAATCAAACACTGTAACTTCAAATAGTGAGCAGTGCTATGGAAGAAACAGAACAAATGATAAAGACAAATTGGAAAGAGGGTTCCTCTGCAGAGAGTGAAGGGAAGGTCTCCCTGAGGCAGAAACATCTGAGCTGAGATCTGAATGTACTAGAAGGGGAAAGACAGAAGGGCCAGCAAACCCTGAGTCGGGACCACATTTGGGGCTGTGTGACCATCAAGGAAAATGGCCCTGTGTTGTGGTTGTACTGGACCAATAGCTTTGACACAGGACTTCTGGTGATCCTAGGATTTCCCTGGCCGTGTATCAGGGGTGATGGGGCCGGGGGTGGAGGTTCGACTAATGCCAGGCCCGCAACACCCTGCCCAACACACACTCCTTTTCTATTTTCTTTCTTTTCATTTCTTCTTTTCTTTTTTTTTCTAAGATTTTGTTTATTTATTTGACACAGAGAGAGAGAGAGGGAACACAAGCAAGGGAAGTGGGAGAGGGAAGCTTAGGCTTCCCACTGAGCCCAGATGTGGGGTTCGATCCCAGGACCCTGAAATAATGACCCAAGCCAAAGGCAGACAGCTAACCTACTGAGCCACCCAGACGCCCCACGCACTCCTTTTTCATCTGAAACACACACCAGGGTGTTGTTGAAGCTTTTGCCTGAAGGACAGATGCCATGATCAAAAATCCTTGGTCTCAGAAGTCCTTCTCCACTCCATAACTGTCCAACTCTACGAAACTTTGCCATACAACCTCTATGATCCCTACAGAAGGGTTGCCTTCATCCACTAGACAGGGAATGCTGGTTCCAGGGACCTGGCTCTCCTCTCACCAGAACAACCCAACCCCTTCCCCTACAATGATAGATTGTAACCTCAGATGCCCTCCAAGCCTATCCCAGGTAGCCAAGGACATACATCTCTGCCTCCTCCTAACACATTACACTGACCTCCTCTTTTCCCCCCATCCCCGGCCAAATGAGACACTCTGCCCTACACAGGAGAGCTTTGTGGAGAGAGCCGAGGAGTGGTTCTAGGTTTTTCCAACCTATAAAATGCAAAGTTGGCCAGCTGCCTCTCTTCTTAACTCTGAAACTCCTATCTCTCCTTGTCTCTAGAGAACCACCCGGCAGCTCTCAAATAAGTCTCTACTGTCCTGGGGTTTGGAGGAAAGAGCTATGCCGAACTTGAAATCATCTTCTGGTAACATGCATCTAATTAGCTCTTTGACTGACAAGAGGAAGCAGAGGCCAAGAGGGATTTAAACAATCCCTTTCTCCTGTATTTCAAAACAAGCAAAGAACCAGACAGGGAAATGGAAAGAGAGTAAAGAGACAAAGCTTAGGAAACATTTGAAGAAAGGGGTGAGTAAGAAAGAGAGGGGGAGGTGAGGGGGGGAATATCAAATGACCAAGATATCAATCCTTCCTTCCCTCGATGTTCCCTCTGCTCCCCATCTCCACCCTCTCATGCTCTCTCCCAGAGAGAACTTACTTGGAGGTCGATGATTTCTCTTTCTGATTCCATCTTGCTGCCCTCAAGCGCCGGCCTTCACACGCCCTGCTGCTGCTAACCGACTGCGTGGGCTACTCCAGGCTCTGCTGTCTGAGTCTTTCCTGCTTTCTTTGGGTGGGAGAGAGCACACAGCTGGCAAGACAGACCTGCTATTCATCCATGTGCTGTGGGATGCCTGTCCTGACCTCAGTCCCTGCAGGAAGTGTACACATGCATACCCTTGGCGTGTGTGTGTGCGCACATGCGTGTGCACTCCAGGGGCTGGCGGGGGCACACTGATAGGTAGCCTTTTGAGTTGGTAGTGACAGCATCATTTTCTTGAGTGGTGCCAATGCCCCTCCAGCCCCAGAGGGGCTGACAGAGCTCACTCAGCCTGCTTTGAGTTAGTAGCTGTACTTATACTGGCATAGAAACCCTGTGGATTTATCAAGGAAATTGAAAAACAGCCTGAGGACGCTGTCTGACTTCGCATTGGCGGAACTGAGTAAGGTCCCCAGTCCACAGGGTTGGGTGGACTCCAGCATATTCTCAAGATTGAGGCTTAGTGACCTCTTCCTCTTGGTCCCCTTGTCCCTAGAAGTTAAAAAGAAAAAATTGTAGCTTACTTATTAGGCTCCGAAACATAAGCCTTGTGCTGCAAAATAAGTAAGCAATAAACTTTTATTGACAGGTTATTTGACGTCCTCATTTTCTCCCCTGATCGGGCAGGAAGAGAGCAGGAAAAAGTTATACCTTCAAATTCTGTTTAGGCAAGTGGTTGCATTTTTCTCTACTTTTAAAATAAAGCTACCAGGAGTGAGTCTTTTTTTGGGAAAGCTTTTCTTTCTCTTGTTGACCTTAGAGCCTAAAACTCTTCTGGCTGGTCCCTGAACCTAGTTTTAGACACTAGCTTGTGGACGTGTGGGCGTGGGTATGTCTGCGAGCACACAGGACGGGGACAATGTTAAATGGGAATCATCCAATTCAGAGTTTAAGGAAACAAGGAGAGTAACAGTCACAAATTTACTCTCACCACACTTAAATGTGCTGCCCAGGGTGTGTGTGTGGGTGGGGGGGGGGGGCATTTGTTTGTTTCTATTAAATGATGTAATGTCCCCACCACGCTAGACATGTGGTGAGTGGGAGGGTCGGTCAACGGGATGAGGATCACATTTCAGTCTAGTCTAATAAACACAGTTGGATTTAATTTAAACAGTAAACAGTCCAGTTTAGAGAGAATGCGTCACCTTTCCAATTTCCAATCCTCTCCCCCAAAGATGGCATCTAGGGTGCACAGGGGAAGGGGTATGATTTATATATACTTGGATGTGGAAGGGTGATGGCTCTTTGAGGTACCTTGGAGCCTCTGCTAATTTCTGCTCTGGAGCTGCTGGGTGGGCTCTGGGCTGCCCCCTGAGTTGGGGACTGCTGGGGAGAGACTGAGCCTGGTCCTGGGTCTGTTCCTGGGCCTCCTGCTGCTGTCTGTGGCCCGATAACTCATGGTCCATTCTCTCTCTGCTCTTCCAGACCCCGTGGGCTCCCTGGTTGACTTTGCTCTGTCTCAGCTCTCGTGGTGATGTGATCATCCAGAGACCTGCTATGACTCACATGTGCTCCTGTCCCAGTGGTACCAGCTCAGTGGCCCACCCCCTCTAAGACGATCCCTTCTAAACTCTCCCACCAGACACTTGGCTACATGGGAACTGAGAGATACGGACAGACACTGGGGAGAGGCAAGCTCAGCCCCATTTCTGGTAGAGAATTTGTTTTAATGTGGCGGCTCCAGCTAGCGCAAGGGCAGCCTTTAAGGTGATCTCTTTCTGGACTCCAAAGCAGGAGTGACAGATGGAGTCAACTCTCTTCTCAGCATTCCTTCAAAGGTCTATGGGTAATAAGCATCTCTCCCATCCTCCAAAACTACACCAGGGGATAAGTGCTATTCTAAGCACTTTAATACACACTCAAATTACTTAGTTCCCATAACAATTCTGCAAGGTAGCTAATATTATTACACTTGTTTTACAGATGAGGAAACAGAAGCATGAAGAGGTGAAGTTGCCTGAGGTTGAACCGAAATTCAAACCCAGGCGATTAGGATTCAGAGCCCATGCTCTTATCCATGATTTTGGCTCAGAGCAGAGAGATGGAGACACATGTCTGAATACCTGCTTTCTCTTTCTCTACTTTAGTTCTTCCCACGAGTCCCATAATCCAGAATCAGAAAAGGCGGATTTTGTGTTCTTTCTCTTCCTGTTTGGTTGGGACATGCCTTATATGGAGCTCTATTAAAATAATTCTAAGAGGAAATGAAGAAATTTAGAAAATCCCCATTCTCAGCAAAACCTGACAAAATTCTCATTCTTGACAAAACACAACCAAAATATCATCTTGCTGGAAAAATCTCATTTTGGGTGTCAGAAGCAAAATATCAACATTCCCGTTGTGACTATCCCAGTCATCCTTTAGATAATATGGGTGCATCTGGCTAAATAGGGAGGAAATCAGAACAAGAAAATGCCAAACAGAAAAGCATCTGAACATATTCCTTTCCCACCCCCCAATTTCCTATTGATTTCAAAAGGAAATAGCTTGGTTTTGGTTTGGTGAGACCTTTCCAGATTTGTACCTTTCCTAACCTCATAAGCATCATTTGGAAGTAAATTTGGATTTGGAAAGTGGTTTATCTACTGTGACTCTGGACCAGGGGTCAGCAAACTTTTTCTGTATAAGGGCCAGAGAGCAAATATTTTTTAGCCTTGGAGGCCAAATGGTTTCTGTTGCAACTACTCAGCTCTGCTATTGTAGCACGAAAGCAGCCATAGACAGTATATAAACAAATGAGTATGGCTGTGTTCCAATAAAACTTTATCTACAAAAACAGATAGTGGGCCAGATTTGGCCCCACAGGTCATAGTCTGCTGACTTCTGTTCTAGAATATAAATGGAAAGAGAATCTGGAGGTCTAATTATCATGGCCATGTCCAGTCTTCCAGACCGTGTCTTTTAAACCCGATTCCCACTTGAGAGGTCACAGCTGAGCCACTACTGTGAGGATAATATGTTAAACACTAACCATGGGGATATAAAATGACAAAATACGTGCCCTTGTGAGACGCAGGCGTGGAAAGTTAACCTTTGTGAAGTGTGTTCTGACATTTGGCTGTGATACTGGAACTCTCCCTACCTGTAGGTTATCCAATCTAGATAGGAAAGGTTTTTGTTTTACTTCACTTGGGGGGGGGGTGACTTTTTCAGTGTGAAGCCAGGGGACATTTTTAGGGAAACTGCCTCTTGGGGAGGATATTTTTTAGAATATCCTTAAACTGATAGAGGTATAAACACTCACAGCGACTCAGAAAGTGGTCATGGAATGCACAGCCTACAATGGGACCCTAGCGGTGTCTTGCTAGGTAGGAGGAACAAAGAGTGGCAATGTACGGAAGATACTGGCAAGAAGAAGATCCCTAAATGGTAAATAATGAGGAAAACCCCAGGGTGAAAACCAGGTGATGTAGGTTCCTCTCTGCGTGCTGAGCTACTGTGTGTTCTTAGGCAAGTCACCTGACTTCTCTGGGTCCTATTTATATTCTCCTTTGTGAAAAGTGAAGCTGTCAAAAAAGATGAGTCCTAAGATGCCTTCAGCTCTTAAAAGTCTGTTTCTAATGTGTGTCTCTATTAACACTATTAGTCACTTCCTGCCTGACAGTAGAACATCCAAGATCCAGGTCTGAATTTTGATATGTAAAAGTTAAGGATCACTAATGGAATATCTATGTAGTTAGAAAAGTTTTAGGAAAAATTATCTCTATCTGTTACCTCTGCTAGTGAGAGCAGGCAGAGCAGACCTAGAACAAACAAGATATAGAAGTGAGAGTAAAGGCACACTTCACACACAAATTCCTTTATGCTCATTTACACATTAATTCACCCACTTCCAGACTCACTGCTCCAGGAACCCTAGGGCCAGGATGGATGGAAAGAGAAACTTTTGGGGCACCTTGGAGGGAGCTACCCATTCAGGGATTGATGAGGGGCCCAGGTTGGCCAAATGGTAATTCAGAATTAGATTGGGTGACATTAGCCCTGTCTACGGGAACTTTCTACAGTGACTGAAGTGTTAAGGAACATTTACATTTTCTCTGTTCAGCCAAGTAGCCATCAACCATATGTAGGCAGGGCACACATGAAATGTGGTAGCGTGGCTGAAGATCTGAATTTTAACTTCCATTTCATTTAAAATTTTTTAAAAAAGATTTTATTTATTTGACAGACAGAGATCACAAGTAGGCAGAGAGGCAGGCAGAGAGAGAGGAGGAAGCAGGCTCCCTGCCGAGCAGAGAGGCCAACGTGGGGCTCGATCCCAGGACCCTGGGATCATTACCCGAGCCGAAGGCAGAGGCTTTAACCCATTGAGCCACTCAGGTTCCCTTCCATTTCATTTTAATGGATTTACATGTAAATAGCTAACAGCTATCATATTGGACAATGGAGTTCTAGGCCAAAATTCAGTATATTTAAAACACTGCTTAGCTCTGGCCATCACGTATTTAACAGTCCCATTCTGGCCACTCATCTCTTGAGAGAGGTTCATCAAGCAAAAGCCTGATTTGACATAAATAGGAACCCAGGGCACACAGCTCTCATGGGAATGCCCCCACAAACCCCGGGGATGCTCTTGGTTGTGGTGAGTAAAATTTCCCTTCGTGCTTTTGCATTCAGGGTAGGGGGATTTTAACTGTGACTCACTCTTTGATGAATGATTAAGAACGGAGCCTCTTCATGTTGCTATGGAACACTTGCCACCTCTCACCTCTGTGATGAAGTTAAAAGGTGCCTGGCACTCTCTTGGTGGCGTAAGGGAGGCTGCTGGCTGATCTCAGTAACAGGAGAGAGACGCCCCTGGTCTCCAATATTTTAAAGCAAGGGAACCCTTTTCTCATTTTTAAAAATGAAATCTTATGCAGAAGGTAATATAAAGCGGGCGAGGGGCTCCTGGGTGGCTCAGTTGGTTAAGCATCCAGCTCTTGATTTCGGCTCAGGTCATGATTTCAGGGTTGTGTGATCAAGCACGGAGTCTGCCTAAGATTCTCTCTCCCCATCTCCCTCTGCCCCTTCCCACCCCTAAAACAAACAAACAAACAAAAAACAAAAACAAAAAACAAAAACAAAAAACCAGGTTAAAGTGAAGCTGCTCAGATCCTGAAGTCATATTCACTTTTGTCCCGCCCACTATTTTTCAAGTTATCCCTTAAGGGACTTCTGGGGCATCACTAGTATTCTTGGGCAGGTGACATAGTTTATAAGCCTCTCAAGGCCTTTGGGTCTGGTAGGGCTAAGCAATCATAAGTCACATGAAATGCCATATTAAAAAAATAAAAGGAAAGGAAGGTTTAAGAAGCACAGACCAAATTATGGCCATTTATCCCAGCAGCAGATGGGATGCTGGCCCACATGGGCTTTTCAGCAGAGAGCCGTGTTCTGCAGTGAGATCTGAGAGTCACTGTTACGCCATTTCCCAAAGAGCACAAAGGACTTTGACTTTGGGGCGTGGGGAGGATGAAGGCTGGAAGGTGCTATGTGGGAAGGGTCCCCAGGACAGCACACACCGCTTTGAAGACTGGGGGAAGGGGCGGAGGCGGGAGGCTTGGGGCCACAACAGTGGGATTCTGAGTGGTGTGAAAATCAGAGCTCCGAGACAGAACCAGCCCTCCAAGATGGAGGTCTCAGGCCCAGCACTTCCTCTCACCGATGACAGAGGCAGCTTGGTGGTGAAGGTGAAATGAGAGAAATAGAAACTGAATTTCCTGGCTACCCTTTGAATCACAAGGGTGTGTACAAGGGTGAGTGTGTGAGCGTAAGTATGAGTGTATTTGAGTGTGTGCATGACAATCATGGGAGTCGTGGTTTAGGACTTCAAGGAACTCTGTACATATGTAATTTTATTTAACCCTCCCAATGACCTGGTTGCAATTTACAGTTGAGGACCCTAAAATCAAAGGACTTGCCCAAGATCACTCAGCTACCACGTGATGGAGTGAAGACTCAATTCAAGATTTCTTCTTTCTTTTTTCTCCACGTGGTACCAATTAACACACCGCTTCCAACCCCTGCCCCCCACACAGATACGCCAGTGTGATGTGCAATAGCTGTCTCTCACACACACACACACACACACTCACACACACTCACGCTGTTGTTATTGCTGCCCGTGCTGTGGGGCTGAGTAGGTCGTTGATGAAAGAAACGTATCATCAACACAAGGGGACAGACCTAGTTTTTACCCTCAGCCTTGCTATTTACTAGCTGGGTGTGTTTTAAAATATAGAACCCATTTTATAGAGGAGTTTTAGGTTCACAGCAAAATCGAGGAGACAATACAGAGAGTTCCCAAATATCCTGCACCCTTACACATGCAATTTCCCCCACTATCAACATGGGGGCCCAGAGTGGTACATTTGTTATAATTCAGGAACCTATAATTCATGATTCTCCAAGTCCAGAGTGTACACTAAGATTCGTCCTATGGCTTTTGACGAGCTGTGCTTTTGAGCAAGTCACTTGGCCTCCCTTCCCCCGGTAAAAATGGGGACCTTAGTATCTATTTTATAAAGATCATTGTGAGGATTAAAATAAATCAGAACACGGGTATAAAGCAGATTTCCTTTCTGGCACAGAGTAAGAAGCACTCGTTAAATGGAGCTAATATTGGGGCACCTGGCTGGCTCGGTTGGTACAGCACGCGACTCATGATCTTGGAATTGTGAGTTTGAGTCCCACGTTGGGTGGAGAGATTACTTAAAAATAAAAATCTTTTAAAAAATGGAGCTAATATTAAATTTGGTATGAATATCATCCTTATAAGCCTGGCTAGATGGCCCTTCTGAGTCTTTCTCTTGAACTCCTTTATTTCAACCCAGAACCTCTAGTCCGGGCCTACGTAATTCTGCCAAAGGTGAGTTCTAGAGGTCGGTAAAAGGCATTCAGCTATGCAGATTTTCTGTGCTGCTAAAAGGAGCTTAAATACGAAGTTTGGTTCTTGGAGGAGGAAGGGTTAGGCAAAGTAGGGATAAAATGCATGCATGTTCACAGAAGCCTCAAGGTGGGCCACAGAACAAAAAGGCTCTGATTGGGAAACACAGAAGGGGAAGAGAAAGTGCAGAAGGGAAAAATCAGCTCAATGGCAGCGGGCAGTGTAAACTGTCGCTTGAGCTACTGTGAATGGGACATGAGGAGACCTTTTCAGTGGGAGTCTGTCAAAGAGACCTTTAATCCTGTGAACTTTGAAATGCACCAACTGAATTATCCTGTACATTTAGATCCTCTTTTCCTCACACCGTTCACCTTTGGAAACCCCTACAGAGAGTAGCTGGGGGAAATCAAAAGGAGCAAAACTCCAGCTCGCCTCAGGTTTGCTTTGTGAGCAAATAGCCCTACTGAAAAAAGATTTTGTGCTAAATGCTCTCTGTTGCTCCGCTGAGACCAGTTCCTGCCCCTTCCCCCACCCCCAACGCCTCTTACATTTAGAATCTGCACAACAGTATCGATGCTATTTCCTATACAGCTAGTCTGTAAGCCCTTCCAGAACAGGGATGGGGGCTTGTCCTTCTGAACCTCCATGGCAGTCAGCCCGCGCCCATGAGCACTGAGAGGGTGACCCTGGACTTCAGAGGGGGCCCTCTCTGCAGAGTGTGCTTGCTTCTGGGCTCCCCAAACTCAGTCAGATGCCCAAAGAGATTCTTGTTAGAAAAACATTGGGTAATGCAGACCCACGTCAGTGGGGCTCAGAACTGGAAGTGCAGTTTCCTGAGCCCTTGTCATAACGTGACATCGACCGCTCTGTGATCTTTGGTGACTCACTTCTTACCCGTTACCTCGGTTTCACTCATCTGCAAAATGGGGAGAACAGTTTTCTAAAGGAAAATGTATTTGCTTTTTTTCTGATTAAAGTAGTATATGTTCATTATGAAAAATGTAGAATAGACAGAAGAATCAAGGAAGAAATAAAAAGAACCTATAAGACCCCCCCCCACGGGTTAACGCTCTTAACATTCTGCTTTATTGCTTTTCAATCTCTCCCGTGTGTGTGTGCATGCACGTGCCTGTGCATGTGCATGTGTGTGTGTGTGTGTGTGTTTTCCCAGAACCAGCCTCATAATTTGCAGGGCCCGCTGTAAAATGAAAACTGTCGCTCCCCTTGTTCAAAAGTTATGATGAATTTTAAGGTAGCAACAGCTGAGCATTCAGGCAAAGCACAGAGCCCTTCCAAAGCCCAGGCACACAATTTGCTTTACACCCTGTGTGACTACACAGTCATACAACCGTAGAGCTGGTTCATTAGGCTTTCTCCTCAAAATAGTAATCAAATCATTTATTGAGTGCTTTCCATGCGTCAGGTGTTTTAGTTGAATTAGTTCTAATTTAATTCAGCTTTCCTAAAATAAATGTAATTCCCCCCCACCCCACCCCATTTGGCAGATAAGGCTCACTGAACTTACATAGCCAGCCAGTAGCGGAAATCATACTCACACCTTCGTCCTTCTGATTGCAAGCCCTTGCTTTCTCCAACTACGGTGTACTGCTTCTGGTACTAACATAAACTAGTAAAAAAGTTTTTAATAAATTGAAATGATAATATATATAAAATCTTAAATTGCATTATTTTCCATTTTATAACATGAGTGCCTTTTTCTCCTTCCTGCGTCTTATCTATTTGGGGTGCTGTAAGAAAACACCACGGACTGGGTAGCTTCTGAACAAAAGAAATTTATTGCTCATGGTTGTGGAAGCAGGAAGTCTGAGATCAGAATGCCAGCAGGGTTGGGTTAGGGCCTTTCTTCTGGGCCACAGAGTTCTCTTTGTATCCTCACATGGCAGAAGGGGCTAGGGAGCTTTGTGCTTTTTTTTTTTTTTTAAGATTTTATTTATTTACTTGACAGACAGAGATCACAAGTGGGCAGAGAGGCAGGTGGAGAGAGAGAGGGGGAAGCAGGCTCCCCACTGAGCAGAGAGCCCGACACAGGGTCCAATCCCAGGACCCTGAGACCATGACCTGAGCCGAAGGCAGAGGCTTTAACCCACTGAGCCACCCAGGTGCCCCAAGCTTTGTGCTTTTACAAGAGCACTAATCACATCCAGAAGGGCTCCATCCTCATGAACTCATCACTCCTCAAAGGCCCCATCCACTAATACCATCACCTTTGGGGGTTAGGATTTCAACCTATGAATTTGGCGGGGGACACAAACTTTCAGATCATAGACTTGACATTAAACAGAGAAGAAGAATAGTGGCTACTCATAAGAAATAGTGAAGTTCCAGATGCAAAGCACTAAGAATAATTCCACTGCAGGATTATATTAAATATAAAGCACCGATGGGCCAAAGTAGGAACATGTGGCTATAGAGGCTTAACCCATATTTCCCCATCGGATAAACGGAATATGAATGCCTTACTTCCCTGCTCTGAACGTCCTCCACCCTAAAGACGATTTCTTTGCATATTTCAACCTCCCTCTTAGACACACACACACACACACACACACACACACTCTCTCTCTCTCTCTCAAATATCCCTATAGGGAGCATGCATTCACCCTCTCCCCACTCAACAATCACTGAGCTACATGTCTGAGCTCAATATTAACAACCGTACTATATATCACTCTGTGGTCCGGGAAATTTATTTAATCTCATTATGTCTCAGTAGCCACATCTATAACTCAGGGCTCAAGAGCTCCTTTGACAGTATAGCGAAGAAAAGGCATAGTAGGTAGGTCTTTCTCAGAGCCAGCGATTTCCAAACCAAGAGCTAAGCTTAGGTTACCACAAATTAGAATTTCTTAGGAGGACTTGATTCCTCCATGAAAACTTCCATCATGTGTGTGGTCCCTGGGGTCAGGAACTAGGGAAGGAGTAAGGCCTATCATTGTACACACTTCCCCTCACATATGAACTGTGGTTAAAGGAAGACCATGTGCGGGCCCCTCTGAACTTGGCTGAGCCACCATTTTCCTTCCTCACTCCATTCTGTTCCCCACTCCACCACCAGTATTTTGTCTCTACATTCCTCAGTCGAAGTATTTGGCCACTTCCTCCGCCTGATCCTAGATAAGCCTAGCACTTTCAAATTTACTCTGAAAAGCTTGCAGATAGGAAAGACCCTTAAACTTTTCTGCCCTTGATGTCTCCCCCAACTTGAGGTGAATGCCTACTTGAGAAACTGAGAATCCTTGTAATCATAGTGGGTTACATTTTGGTTTTGGTTCTCATTATGATTTTTCAATTATTAATATAGTATAATTCTATTATAAAATATTTAGGCACTAGGGAGAAGGGGGAAAATACCATAATTAACTTCACGATCTTAATACATTCCTGCACACAGGCTATTTTAATAATGATGATGTTTTAGAAAAAAATTGACTCTCCATTTACTCCTATAATTATTACACTATTTTTGCATTTAGAATGTGTTTTAAACTAGTGTTCTTTTTTCAAGACACTACAGCCAATTCAGGAGCACAGGGCACCATTGACTGCTCTGCCTTGGTCAGTCAGAAAGTAACCACAAATCCAGTTTTGTTTAAAGGACTGGTCAGCTTATTTTAAACAGATCTGTTGCCCACTAGGTAAAAGAAGGCCTTTTTGAGGATACCATTTGGACTGGCTGATTTGGGGGTGACAATAACTGTGTTTACCCAAACACAGCCTTGTCCAGATCTCACCATTGAAAAATTCCTTGCCATCCAGGCTAATTCAGAATATGTCTTTTGTTCAGGGAAGAGGTTACTTAGGGGTAAAGGACTATATAAAATGCATCTATATATTTAGTAGAACTCTTCCTAACTTGGTTTAAAATTTCCCAGGTTTGGGTATATATCACATTTTTATCAAGTCATGACATAGATACACAAAATGATAGAGATAGAAATGACATTGGAAGTAGTGGTTGAGGGGGCAGGGAGATATGTAGGTAGAAGATATACCAGGATTATCTGGATTACGTACAGCTACATATGTAACAGATAGATCATTAGACTCAAAATGTATAGAGAACTACTATAAATGAACAGGAAAAACACAAACAACCCAGAAAGTAAACAGACAAAGAATTTCAAGAGATGATACACAGAAAAAGAAAGTAAGTTGCTGGGGCACCTGGGTGGCTCAGGCGGTTAAGCGTCTGCCTTTGGCTCAGGTCATGATCCCAGGGTCCTGGTATCAAGTCCCACGTTAGGCTCTCTACTCAGCCGGGAGTCTGCTTCTCCCTCCCACTCTCCCTGTGTTCTTGTTCTCTCTCTAGCTCTCAAATAAACAAAATCTTTAAAAAAGAAAGAAAGAAAGAAAGTCAGTTGCTACCTATGAAAAAAACAGTCCATTTCACTGATAATCAGGGACATGTGACTTAAAACAAAAATAAGATACTATTTCACACTCATGGGATTGGCCATTAAACATTTGACAATAACAAGTGCTGGTGAAGATGTAGGGAAAGGAGAACTCTCATACACATCTGATGGAAATTTCAAAGTATGTTTCAGAGAGTAATTTGGTAATACCTAGAAAAGTTGAAAATGTCCATATTTTATTTATTTTTTTAAAATTTTTAAAGATTTTATTCATTCATTTGACAGAGAGAGAGACAGCAAGAGAGGCAACACAAGCAGGGGAATGGGAGAGGGAGAAGCAGGCTTCCCGCTGAGCAGGGAGCCTGATGTGGGGCCCAGGGTCCCAGGATCATGACCTGAGGTGAAGGCAGACCCCCCCAATGATTGAGTCACCCAGGCGCCCCCAAAATGTCCATATTTTAAAACCTTATAATATACTTCTAGGTTATACTCCAAGCATCCTTTCTCAAATGAGAACCTTCATCTGAACTACAAAACACAGATAATTATTTGAGTAACAATTTTACCAACTCTCCCAAGGACAGTACATTACTAGTATCATTCTAGATGCAGAGGAGAGAAGTTAATTTGTTATATACTGTGTATGCATTATGACATTGGAATTTATCTTGTTAAATCCAATTGAGAAAGATTGACAAGGATTCTCTCAGACATATTTACAATACCATACTACCAGTAACAATAAAAAATTGGAAATAGTTTGTTTATGTGTATAGGAATGGATAAATAAACCATAGAATATTTACAGTACAGAGTTCTATGCAGCAGTTCAAATAAATGAACCAGGTATATGATTCATCTTAGATAAATCTTGGGGAAAAAAGTGGATTTAAAAAATTGTAGGACATGGGGCGCCTGGGTGGCTCAGTGGGTTAAAGCCTCTGCCTTTGGCTCAGGTCATGATCCCAGGGTCCTGGGATCGAGCCCCGCCTCGGGCTCTCTGCTCAGCGGGGAGCCCGCTTCCTCCTCTCTCTCTCTGCCTGCCTCTCTGCCTACTTGTGATCTATCTGTCAAATAAATAAATAAAATATTTTTAAAAATTGTAGGACATTATAAAAGGATAATTTCTTTAACAAATATTTCATAAAATGCACAAACTAATACTATATATTATTTATAAGTGCTCATTTCATAGTAAAAATACAAAATAAGTTCCAAATATGCACCAAACTCGTGATAGTGGCCACCTCTGAGTAGAGAGGGAAATCTATCTGGGGAGAGAAGCATAGGGAACTACAATAGTCACTGGGTCTGTTCATGAATGTTCTGGCATTCCTACCATGCACATGGTAGGATGTACTTCCTTCCATTCTTTGAAATGGGCATGACCAATAAAATGTGAGTAGAGTGTTACTTGTATGTGGAAGATTTAAGAACCAAATGTAGAATTTGCTTTGTTCTTTTCCTTATGCTAAAATGACCAGCGATTTTTTCAGGTTTCATTGTTTCAGGCTACTTCCTTATCCAGGGTCCTGGAGTGAGAACAATGCATAGCAGAGTTCCCAAATGACCCACAGCGAGCATGAGGCACAATTGAGAAATAAAGCTTTGATGTTTTCAGTCACTAAAAGTGTGGGATTGGATGTTACTGCAATATAGCTTAGCCCATCCTAACTGGTACAGGGATTTCATCTTTACCTATAATGTTTTATTCCTTCTTTTTACTTTTAAGGTCTAAAGACCATATAACTAAACGTTAACAGCTATTCACTTTGAGTATGAGTATGTGCTGCTTGTGTGCTCACTCATATGGATGAATAAAATCTTTAAAGCATTGTATTTATCTATTTGAGAGAGAGAGAGCAAAAGAATGAGAGAGCACAAGCGGGGGGCATGGCAGAGGGAGAGGGAGACCCAGGCTCCCCACGGAGCGGGGAGCCTGATGTGGGGCTGGATCCCAGGACTCTAGGTCAATGACCTTAGCTGAAAGCAGATGCTTAACCGACGGAACCACCCTGTCCTCTATGAATAAAATCTTAAAAAAGAAGGAAGGAAGGAAGGAAGGAAGGAAGGAAGGACAGACTCCAGATGAATTTGATACTGCTTCCCTACCTCTTCTCTGATGTATAAGGCTATTCCTTCCTTTTATAGGAGGGGAAACTGAGGCCTAGAAATAATAGGTATCTTGCTCTTCACAGAGTTATCAACAATAGCCAAATTATGGAAAGAGCCCAGATGTCCACTGAATGATAGATAAAGAAAATGTAGTTCCGAGATTAAAGTATGCAAAATAAAGAAGATACAGTTTAATACAAAAAAAAAAAAAAAGAAAGAAAGAAAAAGAAAATGTGGTGTGGGGCACCTGGGTGGCTCAATGGGTTAAGCCTCTGCCTTTGGCTTAGGTCATGATCTCAGGGTCCTGGGATCGAGACCTGTGTCAGGCTCTCTGCTCACCAGGGAGCCTGCTTTCCCCTCTCTCTCTGCCTACTTGTGATCTCTCTCTGTGTGTCAAATAAATAAATAAAAAAAATTTTTCTCTCTCCCTCTGTGCCCCAACCCATCCCTGTGCTCTCTTTAAAAAAAAAAAAAAAAAGAAAAAGAAAATGTGGTGTGTGTGTGTGAAGAAAGATATATATATGGAATATTACTCAACCATTAAAAAGAATAAAATCTTGCTATTTGCAAATGACATGGATGGAGCTAGAGAGTATTATCCTAAGTGAAATTAGTCAGTCAGAGAAAGACAAATACCATATGATTTCACTCATTTGTATAATTTAAGAAACAAAACAGATGAACATGGTGGGGCAGGGGGAAAGAAGAAATACTCAAGGTGGGGGTGGGGTGGGTGGGGACATGGGTTAAATGGGTGATGAGGGTTAAGGAGGGCACCTATTGTGATGAGCACTGGGTATTGTATGTAAGTGTTGAATCCCTAAATCCTATACCTGCAACTAAGATTACACTGTATGTTAACTGGAATTTAAATAAAAAACTTGAAATAAAAAAAAAGACCCATCTAATGCCATAGCCATTAGGTTTCGCTAAAATAATCTTGACTACAATCCAAATCTCAAATCTCCAATCCAACTCAAATCTTCATAGTCCTATGAAGATTTTCTGCATTTGTTATAAAGCTACTATCCACAACAACACCTATTAGATTGCATTATAGCCTCTAAAATAAGGTCCTAAATGAGAAAAAGAATTAAAGAAAAATAGTTCCAGGAAAATCTTTTTCTATTGAGAATAATTGGTAGGCAACCACCGTTCTTTTTAACTTGTTTCCCTTTTCACTATGGTTGCCAGGAAGCTCAGAGACAAATGTGTCCTCAGTATGCATGGTTACCTTCCTGGTGTTTTAAAGTAAGCCTTCCTCTTACTTCAAACAATCCTGATACTAACTTTATTGTATGCATATCCTTTGTTTAAGCTATCTCAAATCTCTTCAGAAAAAAAAAGTGATTAAACCATGAATCTTCGGGGCACCTGTGTGGCTCAGTTGGTTGAACTTCTGCCTACGGCTCTGGTCATGATCCCTGGGTACTGGGATCGAGCCCCATATTGGGGTCCCTGCTCGGTTGGAAGCCTGCTTCTCCCTCTCCCTCTGCTGGTCCCCCTGCTTATACTCTCTCTCTCTCTTTCTCTCTGTCAAATACATAAATAAAATCTTTGTTTTTTGTTAAAAATTTTTTAAAAGATTTATTTATTTATTTGAGAGACAGAATGTGAATGAGTGGGGGAGAGGCAAAGGGACAGAACCTTCAAGCTGGCTAATCACTGAGCAGGGAGCCAGACGAGAGGCCAGATCCCATGACCCATGAGATCACGACCTAAGCTAAAACCAAGAGTCAGACGCTTAACCAACTGAGCCACCCAGGCACCCCAAATAAAATCTTTAAAAAAAGATTTTATTAAAAAGATTTTTTTCCTAAAAAAACAAAACAAAAAAAAGCAACAATCTTCTCTTTGTCAGATTGCCTCCTTTACAGGCTCTTTCTTTCGACTGTGCTTTATTTCTCCTACAGCAAGGGAACCCCAACTGCAAGAGAAGTCTGTTCATCAATCCTTAGCAAGACCACTATGCTAAGTAAAAGCCTAATATAACCAAGACGAGTCTATCACCTGAGATTAGCTCTGATCTCTCACTTTGGTATAATAAGGAGGTTCTCTCTGTGGATAGATATTTTTGGGTCTACTTCATATTTCTTAAGCAGATGTTTTTACTACTATCTCTTCCTTTCCTTCCCACACAGTATTTTTTTCTAAAAGATTTTATTTATTTATTTGACAGAGATCATAAGTAAGCAGAGAGGCAGGTAGAGAGAGAGGAAGGGAAGCAGGCTCCCCGCTGAGCAGAGAGCCCAACTCAGGGCTCCATTCCAGGACCCTGAGATCATGACCTGAGCTGAAGGCAGAGGCTTTAACCCACTGAGCCACCCAGGCACCCCCTCACACAGTATTTTATACCAAATATCCAAATGGGAAACACAGAATCAAGATAATTCAAAGGGCTCAGTAAGACACCTAACCCGTCAATGTAAGCAATCAGTAGTCACTACATTAGTAGTGACAAATAGCCTAGTGCCAGGAGACAGGGTACCTCACTTCTATTTCTAGGACTGTGATTCTCTCGTTGTGTGACTTGGCTGCAGTAGCATTTGGCTTCATTCCTATATAATTCTAATTCTAACTTTCTCTCAGGATTTTATCTTAAAAAATTAGGAATAATTGCTTTCTTATATTACTTAAAGTTCTCAAAATTTAAAAAATGATTCCCATTTCAGAAAGAACCAGGGAAACAAAGAAAGAGTTAAAATATGACACATGAGCAAGCACGTGATCAAAGACAGGCTGTGGAGGAAATCAGTTCCTCAGGGCATGTAATGGCTTGTGATACAGGAATGAAATCTCAGTCTCCAGGGTGGGACAAGGGTGATGTGGGGGCAGAATAATTTCAGAAATGGTTATTTTTCAGCATTCCAAGAGCAGCTTGATTTTATAACCGAGAGGAATTAGTGGAGTAGAATTCATGCTGGTAGGATCAACGAAGGCCCTGTTTTCAAGCTAGTCCTCTGAAGAAAACGATCTTAAGAATTGCTAAGTAGGTATACCTAATGGTCGATCTAGAAAAGTAAGTATTCTCTGCATCTCTGCTAGAGAATTGTAATGCACATAGCGCATTAAAGGTTGACAAGTCCTGCAGAAAAGCTGTTCTATTTGTTCAACCCTGGATTCATTGTACAAATCTTACTTGAGCACAGGACACTTTCTGCACTTACCCTTCCCATGTCATGTGGGGAATGCTGCATGAAGGCAATATCTTGGCCGCTTGCTGTGTGGCCTGTCAGTGTTGCTGAGTAACGGGGCCAGGCCTGTTGGGGTCTTGATTCCTCCACTTGAAGACTGAGGAAGATAACACTTGTCCACATTTAACAGGGAGAAGTTAGATAATGTCCGTGAGGGCTTTGAACACCCTGGAAACTAGGTTCTATAGAAACAATGCCATTATCTCAGCCACATCATCTCAACAGGATAAAAAGTCAGACCATTAGATACAACAAATCTGGACCCAACCCATGCTCCACACTAAGCTTTCCTTCCTGGTCTCTGAAGGGATTTATAGAAATTCCATACACTTCAACAAGCAAACCCATTTCATGCTGGTGCCTGTTTCAACTACATATGGAGAAGAGAAGAAGGGGGGAATAAAGAGGGGCAGACAAAGTCGAGAAGTAGAGGGTATGGCAACGGCGAGAAGACTAACATCTGTGGAGTACTTACCCCGTGCTAGGTATTGTGCTATGCAGTTGAAACCAACTGTATTAAACTCATCCCATTCAAGCCACAGCAAAATCCTGATGAAGACAAATTCATTATGACAAAACTGAAGTTTAGAAAGATTAAGTGACTCGTCCAAGGTCATACAGGTATTAGGCAGCAGAGCTAAGACCTGAAAAAGACTTTTCTGATTCCGGAGCCCCTGCTCCACTGATGTCCCCTAAAGTGGTGCACGTAGGATGATCGTGGGCACTGAGAGATATTTTGTATCGCAATGGTTTTGCATTTTAATGTATATTAGAAAAATATAATATGCATAGCAAACCCATGGTATCCTTAATGAATATTATAGGTGAGGAAGAGCCAAAAAGTTTAAGTTATATTTTTTTAAAATATTAAGGAAATTATAGGTGGTATGTGGAAACGTCAGAAATCATAAAGGTAGTGTTCTAGTGACTGAAGTTGGACAATCTCTGCATTATCCCCTTCTACCTCCCCACGGAGACATTAAAGGCAAAAAGCCAAAGACCAGTTGGATTCACTATAACAGGGCTTCGAGCTTGTTTCTGTCTCCACCCAAACACAAGTGTCCTGGAGGTTCTTCAGAAGGAAGTGCATGGGAGGAAATGAAGTTCTGTGAATGCTGAAGGATGGTAATGGTTGCTGTATTTACCTGGATGGGGGTGGGGCTGGGGTCAAGGAAAATATCTATGATTGTGAGATCTGAATCACAGAAAATCGCACACTGACAAGTACTGCCTCCTACAGAGAAGGAAACAACGCCTGCGAATCCTTGGCAACCCTCTCCCTGACCTCCCAACAATGTGCAGGTGCCTGGCGTATCTCCCAACTACATGCAGTTGAGTCTATGAAGAAGCCTTTAGTTCAGACTTCTTGGTTGCAAAAGAAACATACTCAACTGGCTCAAGCCAAGGGGAAAAAGAGGAAGAAATACAAGCAGAGGAGGTTTGGTGGATTTACTGGGTTTCTTAGAGACCACAAAGAAGTGGAACCAGGAGTGCGGATCAGGACCCAGGATTGCTGTCTGTTTCTTTGAGGGTCTCATCCCTGCTTCTTTGAGATTTTCCTTCATCCCCTCTCTCTCAGAGCATCATCAGACCATCTGGGCTCTAGCCTTATATCCTTAGCAATTCTGGCTCCTAAAGGACAAGCACCAGTGATTCTAAGTCTTAATTACAAATTGCCACAAGAGGGACACCTGGGTGGCTCTGTTGATTGGTTAAGCATCTGCCTTTAGCTCAGATCATGATCTCAGGGTCCTGGGATTGAGCTCTGCTTTGGGCTCTCCGCTCAGTAGTGAGTCTGCTTCTCCCTCTCCCTCTGTGATCTCTTTCGCTTTCTCTCTCTCTCTCTCTCTCTCAAATAAATTTAAAAAATCTTTAAAAAATTGTTATATGAGAACAAGATCGGCTTAGCTTGAGTCAGGAATTCATTGCTGTCCAGTGTGTCCAGTGTATTCATGACTGCCAAGGTATAAGGGGCTCTTCTGAAATCCAGCATCTCCACACTAATTGCTATTGGGTTCTGTGAATTCTAATAGACAGGACCTGGGTCAACTTCCATGAAATTATATTTCCTGTGGTCCCCATCTTTGCTGATCTTTCAGTTCAGCTAGTTCTATTTTGATACTTGGTGTTTCCAATGAGAGGATTTCCTGTATCAGTAGCAATGTTTCTTTCATTGTACCAACTCTGGTTTCCTTGAGGCTTGAGGGTGATGGTCACTCACAGGGTGATAAAGCTATAATCATCTGGGATATAAAGAAAAAGAATTAAGGAGCTGGGGAATCAGTGATGGGTATAGAGTACCCACTGGCACTGTGCAAGGAGTTCTGGGAACGTGTTGAGTGATGATGATTATGATTATGGTGATAGTAAGGGTGACAAAAGAAATTAGAAGCATGAACCTCATGGAAAGAGAATATGGATAGAGGAAAAGAAGCACAAATAAAGAAGTAAAGAAGCACAAATAAAGAAATACAAGTAAGTACAAGTAATAAAAGAAGCACAAGTAAAGAAGACTTTTGAACTAAGGACTCAAAGACTTGGCTCTGTTCTTTAACTAGGTTAGCAATCTCAGACTAATGACTTAGCTAGTTTGGGTTCTCATCTATAAAAATTGGGATGGCCCTCAAAGTCAGAAATTTCTATGGCCCTACAGTCTATAATTTTATACCTGGAGGAGAAAAAAAAAATCTCAGAGTAAATGGGGTGATTAGAGCCAGATGAAGACCAGAAAGGTCTAGTTTCTTACAGAAGATAATTTTTCAGAAAGAGTTGAAAAGTTTGAACACAGGTTTTGGTAGAAAGGAAAAAGCAAGTTTTGGGGTAATAAGGAAGGCCTAAGATAGTAACTTAGGAGTAGGAATGGGAAGTATTATGCCAGAGAAAGAGCCCTGGACCAAATATTATCTGGATAAATCATTTCTCTTTTCTGGGTCCTAGCTTCTTCCAGCTCCATTTTTCAAAGAAGAAAATTGCACGGGGATGGAAATGGCAATGAGGTTTGTCTAGGTGAAACAGAGTCTGAGTTAAGGATTAAAAAAGTTAAGCTAGGTTGGAGTGAGGAAAGCTGAAGAGGGGTGTCTTGAAACCCACACTAAGGAATTTCCCTTATGTAAGACAGAATAATTGGTTTTTACCATTAAATTCTCCTTGGTTTTTCCCACTGAAATTCCAGAATTGATGCCCTTTCTTCTTCATCGTAATGTTGATCAACCCATTGAACATTACCAATTGCTCAGGGGAAAGGAATCAAGATTGGGACAAACTCTTTTATGCATTGGCCACAACTGCAGGTCTACGAGATGACTCCAGTAGACCTTAACTACACGAAGATAATGTCACTGCCAGCACCCAAAGAAGATGAACTACAATTCTAGGGAGGAAGTGAAACAGGCAATTTCAAAGAAAAAAATTCTTCAATATGCAGAATTACAATCTCCTAACACAACAATTTGCTGGGCTCTGTTTTGATTTTAATGTCTGCATGACTCAAGATGAAGATCTGGCAGGTCTAACCACAAGTGGTTCCTCAGCTGTATCTGGGGGGAGTTGGAGGGCTGGTCGGCGGCCCATACACACCCATTTTTCAAAGAAAGTCTTTAAGGGATCCTACCAAACCAACTGAGAGGAAACCTTCATGTCTTAGGCTAAAGGAAGAGCACAAAAAAAGTCTCCAGGTAGAAGTAGAAGATAGAAGTGAAATAGAAGGATGGAATGATTCCAAAGGACTTACTTTTTAAGTAAGTATATCAAAGTACAGGAACTCAGTGAAATAGTCCAGGTTCTCTTTGAGGAACTTTTGTGTGATTTCCCCACTGTGGCTACACTGGGACCAGAGCACCAGCTTTCCTTCAGTAAGAAGGAGACAGAAGAGAGTGGGGAGGGAAAGCAGAGAGATGAAGGACGGAGCATGGTGAAAATGATCATTGTTTTCTCTGAGATAAAAACCCCAAGCTCTGTTCTGTTCTGTTCTAAAGAAAGAAAACTGTCTCTCTGGGATTTTTTTTTTTTTCTTCACCCTTCTTGTCTTATTCGGCAATGAATAATAAAAGGGAGCAAAATAAAAGAATGCTGACGTCTATTGAGGGCCTTTTGTGTGCTAAGCACTTTCTCATCTACTACTGTTTCTTTTAATCTCCACAGTTTTACAGATGAGAAAACTGGGGGGGGGGGGAGCAGTTATTTAAGTAACTTCGTGTTAACCCACAACAAAAGGCAGAAGTGGTATTTGACCCCAGTTCTTCTGATTATCAAACCCTGGCTCTTTCTACACCAATGACAATGGGCCATTAGCTCACAGAAGCTGGTGGGGGGTGGCATTGGGGGGCTAGGGAGGTGGACAAGATAATCTGCAAAATTTAGAGCAGTGCTCTCAAACTTGAGGTTGCAGCTGAGTCTCCTGGAGGGTCTTTTAAAACAATGATTTGCTAGGCTCAGCAAACAACAATTTGCTGGTTGCTAGACCTCTTCCAGAGAGTCCAATTCCGCAGATTTGGAATGGGGCCCAAGAATTTTCATTTTCTAACCAATTCCCAGGAGATGATGCTGCCACCAGTCCATCCAGGACAGTGCTTGAGAATCATTGGCTTAGAGTTAATACATGTCCAAGAGTAGAAAAGCATCTCCCCTAAGGAACGTGCCAGTGTCATTCTCCTATAGGAGGGCTGACACATCCCAAAATGGACGTAGAATACAATTCTCCACGTTCTGAAAGCATATAGAACCATGTTTTCTTGATATCTGATTCCATGGCAAGATTTCACCAACAAAATTCTCTCATTCACTAAGGTGTACAGTTACAGGATGAGTCCTTATGAAATCGTGTATCTGCCAAAATTGATTTGTAACCCCCAAATCAATTCTACCAATGCTTTTTTTTTTTTTAAAGTAGTCTCCACACCCAACATGGGGCTTGAACTCATGACCTTGAGATCAAGAGTTGCATGCTCTACTGACTGAGACAGCCAGGTACCCCCTTTCTCCATGTTTTTGAGTTCACATGTACACATACGTAGAGCTGTGAACAATATGAGCCGCCCAAAGCAGCTGCATGTTCCCAGCTAGGGTCAAATGATGTGATGTTCCTCCTTGTTTCAGCTCAAGGTCCATGTAGTGCCATGTTTTTCAGGGTTCTGTACTCTTTGTTGGTGATTTTGCTGTGTGTGGTGGGGGGGGGGGTTTAGATTTCATTTATTCATTTGACAGACAGAGATCACAAGTAGGCAGAGAGGCAGGCAGCCGGTGGGGCCAGGTGAAGCAGGCTCCCCGCTGAGCAGAGCGCCTGATGGGGGCTCGATCCCAGGACCCTGGGATCATGACCTGAGCTGAAGGCAGAGGCTTTAGCCCACTGAGCCACCCAGACACCCTGACTTTGCTGTTTTTTTTTTTAATAAAGTTTTTTTTTTAAGATTTTATTTATTTATTTGACAGAGATCACAAGTAGGCAGAGGCAGGCAGAGAGAGAGAGAGGAAGGGAAGCAGGCTCCCTGCTGCACAGAGAGCCCAATGTGGGGCTCGATCTCAGGACCCCGAGATCATGACCTGAGCCAAAGGCAGAGGCTTCAACCCACTGAGCCACCCAGGCGCCCCCTGACTTTGCTGTTTTAAAAGGCTTCTAAGTATAGTGCTGAAGTGCTGTCTAGTGTTTCTGAGTGTGGGGAGAATATGACTTGCCTTACAGAGAAAAAATGTGTTAGGTAAGACTTATTCACGCATGAGTTATAGTGGCTATTGGCTATAAGCTCAATGTTAATGAATCAATAATATATATTAGATAAGATGTCTTGAAACACACATGAATGATCTGTTAGTGCAAACGTTGTGATTAGAAACTTGCAGGAACCGAACCCTGTATTTCCCCTAGGAGTGATGTTTCAGTATTCACTAATTCAGCATTCAAAATGACTTCATAGAGCGTAACTATCACGAAAAATGAGAACTGAGTATATAGTATAAGGAATCTGAGGTGGTAAGGTGCAGGAAGGAACCATAAAAATCAAGACAAGGAAAAAAAGGAGAAAAACCTGAAAATTGGCTCAAAGGCTATGGAAAGCTTGGCAAATGCAAATATAGGTATATGAATTACAGGCAAAACGATGTTGTTTCTCTGGTTATTTCATACGCAGCATATAGGAAAATATTAGTGATGATGGTTATTGTAACATCTCAGCCTTCTCCTCCTGTCTCCTTGCAGATAATATATGGTGTTTAAAGAGTGAATTTATGCCCACATCTTCATCAACTCTGTCTTTTAAGAACTTTGTACTAATTCGAGGCTCCGCACGTTCAGTACCCGGGCCTGGGGGGAGGAAAGGCAGGGGCCTCATAGCTGCTATTTATCTCACTCCTGTTGTAACCAGAGAACAATGGATCCTGCTGAGGGAGGGATGAGAATAATACTCCCATTGTTGGTAGAGCCGCTAAAGACGGCTCTGAACTTGGGGATCAGTTCCTGCTCCTGCCTTTTGGGTCTGAGTTTTCTCAGGAGCTTAGCCACTTTTCAAAGTTGTGCTGTTATTTGGGAGAGAAATCTAGTATCCAATATAACACGGAATCATAGATACATGAAAAATGCAAATAATTGGCTTAAAACTCAGACCATACTTAACAAAGAGAACTCTCTTCTCAGAGGTTTGGGTGGAGTTAGCTCTATGTAATCCCACAGTCCTCTGCATAAGCACAGCAGGACGGAGATATTTGGGGAGGAGAGGTCCGGCCACATGGATGAGACAGTGACGGACTGTCACTGAGTCAGAACAATTAAAGATCATTGTCAGTTAAGTATACAAGGTACTTTTTTTTTTTATGTTCTAGCTTGAAAAATGTGTGATTTTTTGTATACCTCATCAGATGTATATAAACACAGATGTATACACACACAGATTCTGTGGGCTCTTGGCCGTTCTATTATGTTCCTACTAGGCACAGCTTTTCCTCTGGGTTACTTGATGGCTCAGTGTGAAACGGACTGGAGTGTCTATTTCCTCAACATTATGCTCATTGGTTTATTTTTATTTTATTTTATTTTAATATTTTATTTTTAAGTAATTCTACACCCAGCCTGGGGCTCAAACTCACAACCCTGAGATCATGAGTTGCATGCTCCACTGACTGACCCAGCCAGGTGCCTGTATGCTCATGGGTTCAAATTCTGTTTTCTCTTACATTTATTTTGCTCTTAAACACCACTTGATGGAAAGATGCGCTTATACTCATCTCTCATGTGTTGATCTTGTCTCATCTTTTGCTTAACCTGCTTCATGGCAACATTTACATTCTATTAATAGAATGTACTATGTTTGCATTTGAAATATTCCCACAAGGACAGTTCCTAATAATTGGTCAGGATGGGGTTGGGACTTGAAAAGTGAGCAGGAGGAAGGTGAAGTATAGTGGGATGATTGCGAAGAGGGAGTGGGAATCAGAAGCAATTTTGCTGAAAGTAGGATCCTTTACATATTCAGAGCATTCAGAGAACCAACTTCCCAATCACGTTCTGAAATCATTTAATTTGTTGCCTTTTGATTCTAGTGTTCAATTAGACAGCTTTCCCTCATTTTTATTATTTTATTATATTTTTAATATATTTTAATATATTTTTATTTTTATTATTTTATTATTTTCTCTGTGTATCTCGTTTCTCATCCTCTGGTTCTTCTTTTTGTTATTCTTTTTACCAGCTCTCTGAATCTCTCAACTTCCTTTCCCACTGTTTCTGTTGGTTCTAAAACCCCTGTCTTCACTCAAAGCTTTTATAAAGTTTTGTGTATCTATAATAATAGTTACCCATAGAGTGCTTGTTCTGGACATGACATTATCCCAAGCACGTGATACACAATAATTCATTTAATTCTTATAATACCTATATGAGATAGGTTCTAGTAGGACCCCGAGTCCCAGGAGGAAACTGAAGCACGGGGAGGTTAAGTAACCTTACCAAGCTCACCTCATGAAAGTATAGGACCAAGTATAGGACCAAGGATTCGAACCAGGTATTCTGGCTCTAGAGTCCATGCTCTTAACTACCACACATAGACCCTCTTACAGTAAGTGCTATACCTTCCATTAGCATCCCACTGCCACGTTCTCACTGGTGCCTGTGGCCCATGATTTTCTGTGCTTCTGAAACTTCCCTCAGCAAGCTTTCACAAACAAAAAGTTTTTCACAAAAACTACTGTGGTAGGCCTCCCAGACCCCCCTTTAAGGATGGACTTATGGCCCCAGCTATGGGAAATGTGTCAGGCAGCTACTGGTTTCAGAGCTTATCTCAACTGCAGAGAGCCTAACTCTTTTGAGCCTAGCTCAAGGTCATGTTCTTCCCAAGGCAGCCCATATCCAAAGATGAAGAAGAGTATAAAGACTGCTGTGTTGGCCAAACATGGAATTACTTGATGAGCCATCTTATTTCAACACTCCCCCCTCCCCCACCCCGGGTTGGGAAGAGGCTGTTGTCAGACCAGCATGGCAGCTCAGCTTCTACTTCTACTCAATTTTACTTCCTTCCCTTTTCTTCCTCAGTTGCTGATCCCAAAGACGCTCTCTAATAAACTAAGATTGTTGCCGTAGGCCTCAGGCACATAAAAAAGAGTGAAAACTTCACTCTGTGGACTAAAATGAAAGGAAAGAGGCAGACTTATGGAAACTCTAAGAACAAAGAAAACATCGATGATAAATTTTAGAGATTCCAGACTTATCATCTTGCATCACATCTTTTTTTTTTGAGAGAGAGAGAGAGAGAGAGCACATGTGCACCCAAGTGGTGGGGGGAGGGGCAGAGGGAGAGGGAGAATCTTTAGCAGGCTCCATATCTAGAGTGGAGACCAACATGGGGCTCGAGCCCACAACCCTGAGATCATGACCTGAGTGGAAATCAAGAGTTGGACACTTAGCTGAGGGAGCCCCCCAGGCACTGCTCATCTTGCACCACTTTAGCCCAGTCGCCATTCATCATTTCTGAGTGATTTTGCTATCCTCTAAAACTTTTATGTAACAATATGGCAATTCCTCAAAAAACTTAAAAATGGAATTACCATGTGATCCAGCAATCCTGCTTCTGGATATATATCCAAAAGAAGTGAAAACAGGGTCTCAAAGAGGCATTTATACACCCATGTTCATGGCAGTATTAGTCATGATAGCCAAAATTGATGAATGAATAGATAATCAAAAGGAAGTATATGTATACAATGGAATATTATTCAGCCTTAGAAAGGAAGGACATTCTGACACATGCTAGAAAAAGGATGCACCTTGAAAACATTATGTAAGCAAAAGAGGCCAATGACAAAAAGACAAATATTGTGTGATTTCACTTAACATGAGGTACCTAGGGTAGTCAAATTCATAGAGACTGAAAATAGACTGGTGGCTGCCAGGGACTGGAGGTGGGGAGGACACAGGGCAATTGCTGTTTAATGGGTAGAGTTGCAGTTTTATAAAATGAAATGAGTTCTGGAGATTACACAACAGTGTGAATGTACTCAGCACTACTGAACTGTACCCTAAAAAATGGCTAAGATGGTAATTTTTGGAAAAGATTTATTTATTTTAGAGAGAGGAGGGGGAGGGGCAGAGGGAGAGGAAGAATCTTCCTATTTTTTTTTTAAGGTTTTATTTATTTGTTTGAGATTATTTATTTATTTATTTGACAGAGAGATCACAAGAGGGGGAGAGGGTAGAGGGAGAAGCAGGATCCCCACTGAGCAGGGAGCCTGATGCAGGACTCATTCCAGGACCCTGGGATCATGACCTGAGCCAAAGGCAGACGCTTAACCAGCTGAGCCACCCAGACACCCCGGGAGAGAGAATCTTAAGCAGATTCTGTGTTGGGTGTGGAGTAGCCTTGGGGCTCGATCTCATGACCCTGAGATCATGACCTGAGCTGAAACCCAGAGTCCAAGGCTTAACTGACTGTGCCACCCAGGCACCCCTAAGATGGTAATTTTTATGATAAATTTTATAACGTTAAAGAAAACTTTCATGTGGTAAGATGTCAAAATTAAATTTTGGCAAGGGAGCATTGAAGAGAACATTGCTCAGACTTTTCCTGTGCACACAGTTCTCCGAAAATGGTCATAGATCTGAGATCCTGCAGCCGGAACCTTTGAAGCAGAGAGGTAAATCTTTCCCCACAGGATACAAGCAGAGAAAGACAAAGCCTTGAAGAATCATGGAAAAGAACAAGCAGGAAGTTCTCAGGGGAAATGGTGCCAACTGCAGGAGGGCCCGCCACAAGCTTTGACACGTGGTGGCTGCTAGGACAGGCACTTCTTGGGTCCCACAAAGATCTGAACGCAGAATAAGGAAGAGAGTGGAGAGAGTGCAGGGGGTTCACGGCTCCAAACCAGCTGGATCTGGTTGTACACCACAGCCAAAGGAAACTGTTAGGAAAAACCTTTTGTTGTGAATCTCAGAGGACAATCAGAATAGCAGGTGCTAAACAGGAAGAACCAGAAAAACAGTTCTTGAGCCCCATTGGGCAGCTCTGGAGGAAAATGCCTGCAAGGAGTTGAAGACTGACATTTTTTTTTAAAGATTATTTATTTATTTATTTATTTATCAGAGACAGTGAGCACAGGTAGAGTGGCAGGCAGAGGCAGAGGGAGAAGCAGGCTCCCTGCTGAGCAAGGAGCCCGATGTGGGACTCGATCCGAGGACACTGGGATCATGACCTGAGCTGAAGGCAGCTGCTTAACCAACTGAGCCACCCAGGTGTCCCGAAGACTGACATTTTAAAAGCAAAGGTGGCAGCATAGGACAGACGGGGTATCAGACGGAGGGTTCTGGCAGCCTCTGGCAGGAACTGAAGAGACGCTGTGACAGGGCATCAAAGTCTCCCTTCCTTGGGTGCCAGGTGGTTATCTGGCCTTGGTCTTGGCCTTGGCTCGTGACAGGGAAAGAGGAGCCAAACAAACAGGTGGAAAGGAAAGCTAAACCTTGCAGGGGTTCGATTTCAGAGTAACCCTAGCCAACTGTCTGGCCTGAAACTACTTTTCTCAAAGCATTGTCACTACCAGCCCCTGTAGCCATGGGTGTTCTATTTGACACACAGGTGAGAATTCCCTGTCCTGCTCAAAAATGCCCCTGCTTGTCTTTCCCAGAGACCTCTGAAAATTGTTTTATTAACTTAAGATGGTACAGATTTGCCTCGGATGTTACCAAAGTGGTCCCTTTGAAGAACTTTTTGCATTATTTCCTCCCTCCTTTTTTCCCTCCTTCCTCCCTTCCTTCCTGTACTTTTTTTTTTATTATGGCAAAGGACATGTAATAGAAAATCCATCGTTTTAAGCATTTTTAAATGTGCAATTCAGTGACACTGATTGCATTCACAGTGTTGTATAACTATTACCAGTATCTCTTCCCAAAATGTGTCTGTGACCCCACACAGAATCTCTGTATCCTTAAACAAGTCCGCAGACCTGGGTAACCTCTGATCTATTTCCTGTCTCCATGAATTTGCCTACTATAGGTACACCACAAAAGCAGATTCATACAATATCTGTCCTTTTGTGTCTGGCTTGACTCATGTAGTACTTCTTTAAGGTTCATTCTTTTTGTACCGACTTCCTTTCTTTACAAGGCTGAATAATACTTTATCATATTTTGTTTGTCCATTCATCTTCGAACACATGGTTCTTTCTATCTTTTGGCTATTGTGAATAATTCTTCTATAACACGGATGTAAAATATCTATTTGAGTTGTTGCTTTCAATTCTTTGGGTGTCTACCGAGAAGGGGAATTGCTAGATCATACGGTAATTCTATGTTTAGCTTTTGAGGAACCGCCGAACTGTGTTTTGTTTTGTTTTGTTTCAAACTGTTTTTCGTGGCGGCTGCACTATTTTACATACACATCACAAAGTACAATGGTTCCAATTTCTCTACATCCTTACCACCTTTTGTTATTTTCAGCTGTTTGGGTTTTTATAAATAATAGCTTTCCTAATGGCTGTGAAGTGGTATCTTAATATGGTTTGTGTTTTTCTTTTCTTTCTTTTTTTTTTTTGGTTTGTATTTTTCTAATGACTAGTGATATTGATCATTTTTTCATGTGCTTTCTGGCCATCTACGTATCCATCTTAGAGTAATATCTATTCAAGTCTTTTGACCATTTTTGTATTGGGTAGTGTCTTTTTGTTGTTACTGAATTGTAGGAATTCTTTGTAGATGTTAGATACTAGTCCCCTTTAGATAAATGATTTGCAAACATTTTCTTCCATTCTATGGGGTGTCCTTTCACTCTCTTGATTGTGTTCTTTGATGCATAGATGCTTTAACTTTGTTGAAGTCCAATTTATTTGTTTTTTTCTTTTGCTGCCTGTGCCTTTGGTGTCAAATGCAAGAAATCATTGCTAAATCCAATGTCATGAAAATGTCTTTTGAGTTTTTTTTTTTTCTAGGCACTTTATAGTTTTAGCACTTATATGTAGGTATTTGATCCTTTTTTTTTTTTTTTTTTTTTTAGTTTTTATATATGGTGTAAAGTAAAGGTCCAACTTCATTCCTTTGTTTGTGTGTATTTAGTTTTTCCAATTCTAATTGTTGAAAAGTCTGTCCTTCCCCCATCTTATTTTCTTTTATGTTTACATGGTTTTATTCTTTCTGCATGGTAGGGAGAGTGAGAACTATTTAAATTGTAAACAATATATAAGTAAAATATATTATACTTAAGTAAATATGGTAACAAAACTAGATAACTATGATAAAGGGCTATGTTAATGTTACAAATCCAAGTTTCACCTCTGTTATAATCTCCATGTCAGCAGCCTGAAATGATTCTTTTACTGATCTCTTAGTCTTTATTGTCCATAACATTTTTAAAATTTTGCATGAATTTTTTAATCGAAATATATTTAACATTAACATTGGGTAAATTTAAAGTGTTATAATATTTTTAAAATTATTAATTGACTCACCTTTTACTCTAGGCCCCTACCCCCTTTTTTTAGCTTATAAACAACAGAAACTTAGTTTTCACAGTTTTGGAGCCTGGAAAGTTCAAGATCATGTGCCTGCATTTTCAGTGTTGAGTGAGGGTCTACTTCCTAGACTGCACCTTATTCATTGTTAACAGATTGATGCTGGCTGTTTGTAGGAAACATCAGCTCTTCCCCGTGGGTCTTCTCTACCCCATAGGGCTGCTTAAATGTCCTCACAATATGGTAGCCAGCTATCCCAAGGAGGAGTAAACTAAGAGACCGAAAAAGAGGTTCCTATGATCTCTCAGTTGCTGGACAGCTTATTGTTATTCTCTTAAGTTCAAGATAAGGATGCATGTTAAGCATGATGTCACATACATTTGATGTTTTCTAGTACAGTTTCATCAAAGGGGGTATATGATTATAGAGGCTGAAGAGTCTTATTATCTACTGTCTGCAGGATGGGCGCCCAGGAAAGTTGCTGGTATAGGTCCAGTTCAACATTAGAGGCCTAAAAACCAGGAGAACCAGTGATGTAAGTTCCATGGAGAAGCAACCAGCTTCTTTCTGGCACAACTGTTATGTTCTGCCCCAGAACTCAGACTGAAGTGAAGGAATTCCTACAAAATCCAGCCAGCACTCAGACACACACAGCCTAGAAATGCAGAGGAGTCTGTGCCCCACAAAGCAAACCTTGACCAATGTGACCAGGAACCAATCCTTCCCAATATAAGGTGGATAAGTCTGAGGTCATTTCACGTGGCTCCTCTAAAAGTCCAAAGAGACATAGATGCAGTTTCCTATAACAACCATTTTGAGATTACACCTCTGTATTGGTTTTCTCTCCTTCCCTATTTCACTCTCACTAACTCTATGGGATCACTGTCCCCTACCCCCAAATACTTTTACTTGAGGCTTGGTCTCAATCCTTGCTTTCCAGGTAGAGCACAGCCTTAGTCTTTTGATATCTCTTATATCTATTTTTAGCTAAAAATAACAAATTATTTCTTAAACCAGTTAAAAAAGACAAAGAGGAAAGTAGATGTTGGGAGTCAGCAAAGATTTGGCTACGTGATTGAGATAGAAACACTTGGTTTCTGTATTAGGCTAAGCTAAGGCAACAGCCTGAAAATAGCCATTATGGAATCAGCTATTTTGAAGTCACTGTCACTTGACTGGAAGCTATAATTTGTCTTGTGTGTCATTATAGTGCTTCCTTCACAATGCATTGCTCTATGCAGGCAGAGCTGGTGTGATAACTTCTCACATATATCCATGTCACACTCCTTCCCTTTGTTCTTTTAAACCATTTATTTATTTGTCTATTTTTGAAGTGTACAATTCAGTGGTCTTCAGTATATCCATCAAGTGATGCCATCATCACCACCATCCAATTCCCAAACATTTTTATCACTCCAAGCAGAAGCCCATATTCAGTAACAGCCACTTCCAGTTCTCCCCTTCCTTCATTTCCCTGCCAGCCATGAACCTACTTTCTGTCTCTAAAATCAGTCTGTTCTTGACATTTAATATTAATGGAATCATGGACTATGTGGCCTTTTCTGTCTGGATTCTTTTGCTTACAATAATGTTTTCAAGGTTCATCCATGTGTCAATGCTTCAGAGGTTCTTTCTTCTTTTTTTTTAATTTTAATTTTTATTTATTTATTTATTTATTTATTTTTAGATTTTATTTATTTATTTGACAGAGAGAGAGAGATCGCGAGTAGGCAGAGAGGCAGGCAGAAAGAGAGGGAGAAGCAGGCTCCCCGCAGAGCAGAGAGCTTGATTCGGGGCTCGATCCCACGACCCTGAGATCACGACCTGAGCTGAAGGCAGAGGCTTAACCCACTGAGACACCAAGGCGCCCCTGAGGTTCTTTCTTCTTGACATGGACCAATTCCTTGCTACCAACTGGGTGTCCTACAAATCAGCTCAATTCTGATTCTAACTCCTAGCATCAGACCTTACAAGGTTAAGGGGTCAGTCTTGTGGGACTAAACCCCACTTCACACACCAGCTGCTAATGGGGGGCCCAGGCTCTCCATATTTCTGCCCAGCCAACTACAAATTCAGGGGTTTCCATGAACACAGGTCTTAGGTTTAATAATTCACTAGAATAACTCCAACTCTCAAAAGCACTTTACTTACTGTTACCAGTTTATTATAAAAGATATAACTCAGGAGCAGCCAAATGGAAGAGACGCATGGGGAAAGTATGATGAGTGGAGATACAGAATTTCCACACCCTCTGTAGACATGCCACCCTCCCAGAACTTTGATGTGTTCTCTAAGTTGGAAGCCCTCCGAACCCTGTTGTTTAGGGGTTTTTTATGGACTGTTCATTACTAATTGATTAAATGATTAGCACCTGGTGATTAAACTCAAGCTTTTATTTCTCTCCTGGATGTTGGGAGTGGGACTGTAACTTTCAACTCTAATCATGGCTGATCTTGCTTGCAACCAGCTCCCTTTGTGAAGCTATCTAGGGGCTCACCAAGAGTCACCCCATCAGTGTGAACTCAGGTATGGTTGAAAGGGGTTTGTTGTGAATAACAAAAGACTCTCCTACCACCTCATCACATAGAAAATTCCAAGGGTATTAGGAGCTCTGTGCCAGGAACCAGGAACAAAGATCAAATCTACATTTCTTTTTGTATTGTAATATTTTATTCCTTTTTACAACTGAATAATATTCCACTTTATGGATATACCACATTTGTTTATCTATTCATCTGTTGATGGACATTTAGGTTTTTTCCACCCTGGGCTATTATGTATAGTACTGCAGAGAACATTCATGTACAATTTTTATGTGGACATATGTTTTCTTTCCCCCTGGGCAAATACCTAGAAATTGAATTGCTGAATCAAATGGTAACTCCATATTTAACTTTTTGAGGAACTGCCAAACTGCCAAACTCTTTTCCAAAATTCATATTCTTTTTAACTTTCTATGTACACTATATAGATTTCATTCCCAATTAACTTTATAAACTCCTTGAAGGAAGAACAGTTACTTGAAGATGAGGAAACCAAGGCACAAATAAGTCAAGTACTTACAGTATGTGAATTATGTCTCAATTTTTAGAAAAAGTCACATAGCAACCTTTGGCCAAAACCAGTTATGTAATATGCAGGGCCTAATACAAAAGGAAAATGTGGGACTCCTTGTTCAAATATTATGAGGAATTTCAAGATGGTGACAGTAGAGCATTAACCCAAGCACAGGGTCCTTCCAAGCATGTGACCCAATGTGATTATATAGGTCACATACCCATGAAGCAAGACCCACACATGGTACAGGTGAAGCCAGACACAGATCTCAGATTTCGATTTCTCAGTCGGGTATGTAAATGTCTCAAGCAGACCAGAGATTCTCAAAACTGGGAACACAAGTTCCTGGAGTTCCTCTGGTAAATTTTTTGGTGTCTTGAGACTTTGTTTCATTGTTTTACTTTATAGTCATCACTCAAGTTTGGGAAACACTGGGCCATCTCTCCTCCTAACAAAAGTCACTCCTTCCTCGCCAGAGCAAAACCAGGTTTGGGGAGGGGGAGCTGAAGGCCTCTTTTAAGAGAAAGAATACAAAATTACAAATACAAACTAGGTCTTGAAAGAGGCCCTTGCAAGTAAGGAGCCCTGACGCTTCGGCTTCGTTAGCTCTGGGGTAAATCCTTCTCTCCCTTCACTGCTGTCTCAGCTCTCAACTCCTCTCAGCTCTCAAGGACTTTGTTCCTCTGGTTATGCCTTTCCTGTCCTGCTTCATTAAACTCATTCCATCTATTATCATTCCAACACTCCTGTCTCCCCTTTGATTCTTCATCTCTCTCAGGGTGACTTCCTTGTCTCTGCTCTCTTCAGAGCCAAACTTCTTTAAAGAGTGAAGTCTTCAACACACTGCTATTTCATCTTCCATTTACTACCTCGCTTCCTGGCCCACCTGCCATGGACAAATGGCTTTTGTCATGCTTATTTCTAGTATATAGCTTCCTTGTGCCTTGAACCTGTGAGTACTGCTCAGTGCTTACCTCTCTGACCTCTCAGCCATAGCTGGGAACTCTTTCTTCAAGCTCCTCTCTTGGTTCAATGACACCATTACTTCCTCATGTTGATCTTAGGTCTGCAGAGACCTTTTGCTCTCCTTTGCAGGCTCCTTGTCTTTACTCACACCCCAATAGTCGCTATGGCATATGAGCTAACTAACCCACACAGGGCTCAGTCCTTGGGCCCCCTTCTCTTCTCTGTTGACACTATTTTCCTAACCCTACATACCACGTACGTGCTGAGAACTCAGAATTTTCTCTTTAGTTCCGTCCAATCCTCTCCTTTGAGCTCCAGTCCCAGATCAGTATCTGCCAGCTTGGCCTCTCCACTGGAATGGCTCATGGGGAAGCTCAAACTTAGTGTGTCCAAAACTGAGCTTGACATACCTTTACCACCCTCAAAGCCAGTCCTGTCAAAGCCAGTACTATACATCTGAGTGTATAGTACTATCAGGTAACCTATTGCTCAATTCAGAAATGTGGAAATCATCCTCGATTCATCAGTAAACTTTATAGAAACCCCTGCCAAATACCATATCACTTATGTATCTGCTTCTCCCCATTCCCCACAATAACACCCTAACCCAACTTGTCCATCAGTTCTAAATTCCAATGATAGTCTCAGTCCCGGTCTTTTTGTTTCCTCTGTTGCTCTCCCTGCAACTTGTTTTTCGTAAATAGCCAGAGTAGCACTGTCTCATAGAAATATAATGTGACCACATATGTAATTTAAAATTTTCTCGTAGCCACATTAAACTAAAAAGAAACAGGCAAAATTAATTTTGATGAAATATATCAATATGCAATCATTATAAAATATGAGTGAAATTTTTACATTTAATGTAATTTTAAATTTTGAAAAATTTTAAATACACAAAATAATGTATATTCTACACTTATAGTCTATCTCAATTCAGACTCACTGTAATTCAAGTGCACAATAGCCACATGTGGTTAGTGGCTATCATACTTCAAGGAACCAGACAGATTTTTTTTTTTTTAAGATTGTATTTATTTATTTGACAGAGAAAAAAAGAGCACAAGCAGGGGGAGCAGCAGAGGAAGAGGGAGAAGCAGGCTCCCCACTGAGCAGGGAGCCCGATATGGGGCTTGATACCAGCACACTGAGATCATGACCTAAGCAGAAGGCAGACACTTAACCAACTGAGCCACCCTTAGCGATCTTTTTAAAGTAAGTTGGGTTGGGTCATCATCTGCTTGATAACTACAAAATGGCTTCACAATGCACTTGGAACAGGGCGCCTGGGTGGCTCAGTGGATTAAGGCTCTGCCACCGGCTCAGGTTGTGATCTCAGGGTCCTGGGATAGAGCCCAGCATCGGGCTCTCTGCTCAGCAGGGAGCCTGCTTCCCTATGCCCACCCCCCCGCCCCTGCCCTTTCTGCCTACTTGTGATCTCTCTGTCAATAAATAAATAAAATCTTTAAAAAAAAAAAAACAACAAAAAATGCACTCAGAACAAAACCTGCTCCTTAGGGACGCCTGGGTGGCTCAGTCAGTTAAACGTCTGCCTTGGGCCCAGGTCATTGGGCTCCCTGCTCCACGGGGAGCCTGCTTCTCCCTCTCCCTCTGCCTGCCACTCACCCTGCTTGTGTGCTCTCATTCTCTCTCTCTCTCACTCTGACAAACAAATAAATAAAATCTAAAAAAAAAAAAAAAAAAAAAGATCTAAGCTCCTCAGCCTGATCTAGCCATGCCTTTTCAACAACATTTTCTACATCCTTGGGTCCTTTTTCTTTTTGTTCATTTTACTTCAGCCACCTTGGCCTCCTTTCAGTTCTGAGAACGCACCAACTCTCTGTTTCCATGTATGTCTTGGCTGGCTCCTTATCCTCAAATTGCCGTTCAAATAGTATCTCCTCAGACAAGCCTTCCTTACCCGTACCTGAGAAGATCCATGTAGTTATCATTTATCACAGTACTCTGCTTGTTACCTTCAGTGTGCTTTCTTCAGTTTCTGATTACATATTTATTAATCAGTTTATTGTCTATCCCCCCCTATCAGACTGTAAATTTTAAGAAGGAAAGAATTATGCCCAGCACCGCATACCGATTCTGGCTCTAATTGAGACTCAATAAATACTGTTTGGGTAAATGATTATCTGGGCACCCTCCCCCACACCCTCATTAAGGGAACTAAGAAGCAAATTGATTTCAGTAGTGCTGTGTATCAAATGACAATAAATGCATGATAAATAAATACATCATGTCTAGAAGAGATTTCTTTCCCATTAACCAAAGAAAGGTTCAAACGCAGGCAAAGTTAGATTCTGTGTATTAGCTTTCTTTTTTAAGAGACCTTAATTATTTACTCTGCAATTAAAGCAATTTCCCCTGAAAAAAGTTCTAAGGACAGTGGTGCCTCTGGGAATCCCCACCTCTTAATATAATGGCTTCATGAAAGTTAAACTCTTGTTCTATGAGATGGAGCCAGAAACTCCAAAACCTTGTGGCTTTGGGGAAAGGCAGCTGGAAGATGGAGGAATGCCCTTATCCCAACACAGAGTGATTATGAATTTGTTCACTCATTCAGCAAGTATTTCTGAATGCCTTTATAGCCAGCCTTGTTCTAGGTTCTGGGGATGCAACAAAACCAAGAGACAAAAATTCCTGTCCTCTTGGAGCTTATACTCTGGTGAGACGAGATAGATAGTAAATAAGAAGCTCATCTTAGACTGTGTTAGATAGTGCTAAGCTCTAGGAAGGAAAATGAAGGCGGGAGGGGGGCTGGGAGTACACGGCTTACCATTTTAGCTAGGGTGACCAGACAATGCCTCACCCATATAAGTGAGAAGGTGAGGGAGTGACCGAGGTAGCCAGCTGAAGTAAGAGAGTTCCAGCAATAAGGGGGCAGCAAGGAGGCCAGTGTGGCTGGAGTAGAGTGAATGATGGGGAGAAAAGGTGGAGATGAGGTCACAGATGTTGGCAAACAGTGGATAGATCCGGGAGAGCCTGAAATAGGCCATTGTAAGGACTTTGGTTTTTACTCCGGGTGAAGTCAGTGGACGGCTATGAGCAGAGGGGAGTGACACGGTTCTGACTTACATTTTAGAATGATTATTCTCACCTACGTGCTGAAATGAGTGAATGAATGAAAGGAAATGGGGCCAGAAAGAAAATGGGAGAACTAGGAGGCCTTCACTTACCTGGAAACCAAGAAACAATGCCAGAAATGATCTCTTAAAAAGAAGTGTAACACCTGACCACATTCTCACTGCGGTAAAAAGGCATAACAACCCACTTCAGGTGCCTGATTGCTCACCACAGGTCTCTCCTTGGGGGTGCGAGCCTTCAGGAGGGGCGGGGAAGACACTTGAGTTCACCAGAGAAAAGCAGCTGTTTGCTGGTGAGGCCCGAGCAGGACCCGAAGCTGCCCTTTTGTCACTAGAAACCTGACCCTTTTCAGTTTAGTCAGACAATGACGGCCTTGGCTGGGGAATGTTAGGGAAGCCTGCCAAGTTTACAGTCTGCCTCCCTCAGCCTAGACGACCTTTGAGAGGGTAGCATATCTTTTGAATTTGAAGAAATGAGACAGAGCAGAAGGGAGAACTAACATTTCTCATTAGTACAACAAGCCGACGATGTCAAAATGTGTTGCTGAATCTCTTCTATTCCAACCGTGAGAAAGCAAGACATCCATAAACAGAAAGGAGGACATAATTGTGGGGTTTAGGATTTAAGGAGCTCCCAAATGGCTTCTTCAGATAAATTTATCTCTGCTAATTATTGTTTACCCCCGTTGTATTCTTATAATTTTTTTTTAGAATGGAAATGAACTTTTTTCTGGTTATAAAAAATAATACGTGTACATGGTTAAAAATGTAAACAGTACAAGAAAGTATACAATGCTAAGAAATAATATAGACATGTAAAGTCTCAATAATATGAACATGTAAGGTCTTTCCTAAATTCATCTACATATTTGACCCTATCACAATAAAAATGTTGTCAGATTTTTTTTACAAGTCAAAGCAATGATAAAGTAAATGCTGAAAACAAATATGCAAAAACAGTGATGAAGATTCTGAAAGACAAAAATAACAGGGTAAAATTTGCCCTAGAAAATTAAAATATGTTATAATATTACTGTAATTAAAAGTTTGGTAGTGGCACAGGAATAGACAGATTGGTGGTATAAAATAGTATCCAGAAATAGACCCTCGTATACATGCAAATTGACCCTAAGATTAAAAAAAAAAAGAATTTCAAGAGAAATTCAAGAGAAAAAGATGATTAATAAATAGAGTTGGGACATTTAGCTTACTATCTAGAAAATAAAATAAATTCAGATCCTCTTTTGGGGGGATGGGGTCTTTAAAAAGGTAATTAAGTTAAAATTAGGTTGTTGCAGTGGGCCCTAATCCAATCTGACTGGTGTCCATAGAAAAAAAGGAGGTTAGGACCCAGAGACAAGAAAGACCATGTGAAGACACAGGGAGGAGGCACAAGCCAAGGAGAGAGGCCTCAGAGGAAACCAACCCTGCCGACCCCTCAATCTTAGATTTCTGGCCTCCAGACCCGAGAGGAAATAAACTTCAGTTGTTAAAGCCACACAGTGTGTGTGGTACTTTGTTATGACTGCCCTAGCAAATTAATTCAGGGGACTAAAATTTTTCTCTTCAAGATATGAAATTCAGAAACCATAAAAGAAATGATTACTAAGTTTGACTACATAACCATTTAAATTTTCTGCACAGAAATAAAAATATACAACAACAATTAAAAAGCTCCCCAAGGAGTGCCTGGGTAGTTCAGTCGGTTAAGTATCTGCCTTTGGCTCAGGTCATGATCCCAGGGTCTTGGGATTGAGCCCACGTTGGGCTCTCTGGTCAGTGGGGAGCCTGCTTCCCCCTCTCCCTCTGCCTGCCTCTCTGCCTGCTTGTGCACTCTCTCTGTCAAATAAATAAATAAAATCTTTTTAAATTAAATCCCAAATTTAAAAGACAACAAGCTGGGGAAAAAATATGATACCCAGAAGGGCTAATCTTCTTAGTTAAAAAAAAAAGAAAAAGCCCAAGATTGCCAGATCTATTTTTATTTATTTACTTCTCTTTCCTTCAACAAAAGCTGGAAAGCTTACATTTTATGTGATATCTCCTGGTGGTTTCACACTGACTACTAATTTAAATTTTAAACACTGTCCAGGCCAACACTGTATGGGGCTCCTAGTTTAGGACCTAGGTTACCTAGGCCTAGATTACCGCCACAAGGGGCCTTCCCTCAGCAGATGAGTCCAAAGTGGGCTGTGAGACTTACTTTTAAGATACTGCCATTGAGAGATGCAGAATGAGGACCTCTTCGTAGTCATCCAGAATCTCTCTCTCTCTGTGTCTCATACACGTATGCACGCATATCCAAGTAATGCTAACTCCCAAATATAGTCTGGGAGCTACTTTATGGAAGAAAACCGTTTCCCCATATGTGACATAGTATTGACTGACCTTCTCTGGCCAAACGGGAATAGCTTTATGTTGTTGGTGCAGAGCGATGTCCGTCACTTCCTTTCCCCCTCACCTTAAATGGTAATATAAGCCCTAAGAGGTCTACCTGCCCAAGAAACAGGAGACTTTACAGGGCTGTCAGTTGACTGATGGGGACACCGGGAACCTGAAGTAGCTTTAAAAAAAAAACCTCTCTCGGGCGCCTGGGTGGCTCAGTGGCTTAAGGCCTCTGCCTTCGGCTCAGGTCATGGTCTCAGGGTCCTGGGATCGAGCCCCACATCGGGCTCTCTGCTTGGCGGGGAGCCTGCTTCCCTTCCTCTCTCTCTGCCTGCCTCTCTGCCTCCTTGTGATCTCTGTGTGTAAAAAATAAATAAATAAAATTTAAAAAAAAAAAAAAAACCTCTCTCTGTACTTTAAGCCAAATCACATTCCCAGGCAGACATCTCTAGAAGGGAAAGAGGAAACGGGAGAATTTATAACCCACTTGCACAAGAACCTCCTCCTATGACTAAGTGTGAGGGGAGAGTAGAGGTGATATGTCTGTTTGCAGAGGGTTGGTGAGGGGCATGTGTTTGTAACGATTTATCATTTGGAATTTTAACGTGGTTAATTTGGGTAGTGAGATTTGGGATGATTTTTATTTTCTTCTGTTTTTGTTTTTGTTTTTTTTCCAAAGATTTTTATTTATCTAGAGAGAGAGCACAAGTAAGCAGAGCAGGAGGCAGAGGAAGAGAGGGAGAAGCAGGCTCCCTGCTGAGCAGGGAACCCTGGGATTGTGACCTGAGCCAGGCAGATGCTTAACTGACTGAGCCACCCAGGCTCCCTATTTTCTTCTATTTAATTTTTTGTATTTTATACAGTGAACTTATATTGCTTTTATAACAGGAGAAAGAACAATAAATGTCATATAAAGTATATTGTATGTTAATCTTTTTTTTTTTTAAGATTTTATTTATTTATTTGACAGACAGAGATCACAAGTAGGCAGAGAGGCAGGCAGAGAGAGAGGAGGAAGCAGGCTCCCTGCAGAGCAGAAAGCCCGATGCGGGGCTCGATGCCAGGACCCTGGGATCATGACCTGAGCCGAAGGCAGAGGCTTTAACCCACTGAGCCACCCAGGCGCCCCTTGTATGTTAATTTTATCTTCCTAACTAGACTATATAAATTCTCTGAGAGAGGTACACATTTTTTTCTAATCCTTTCCCACACCTATATTTTAGGGCTCATGATAGGCACTTAACCTGTGGCTGATGGTCATTAATTTGAAGTCTTTTCCAGAACTAGTCCTGATTAAAGTCACATAGGTAGAACAAGTCTTGCCTGGGTCAGAATGATTCTTGAGGATGAGTCTGAAAAGCAGAATCTGTGGGATAGATATGTATTAACCTATACTGATCTCCTAGGCACATTATCATACCCAATGGGCACCCAGCCTCATAATGCTATATTCTAGGACTTTGCACCAGGAGTCTGCTATTTGGTATTATTTTAAATTTCAGAGAGTACTTACTAGTTTACAAGATCCATCTCTTTATCTATATCTATCTATCTATCCATCTGCTAGTATTACTGTGAGGTTTAATGAGATAATGTGAAGTACCTAATACAGTGCTTAGTACACAGTAAGAACTCCATGTATATAAGCACTACCTTCCTCTCTACTCTTGTTTCCCACTTCGCAGCTAAGCTGAAAGAAGGCACAAAGCCAAAGGAGAGATGAATGGATGACAGCTGGCAATAAGAGAGATGTTAGTCAAATTCCACAGGATTAAATGGCTGTGAATCAGAGGTGTCAAGGTCCACTCCCAAGATTCCAAAGAGCAAATTTAAGACTTGCAAGAAAAGTTGGTGAGAAGAGGGATAAGTGAGAGGCCTGCTGGAAGAAAGAGGAAGTAATTATTCCTAGCAGAGGGTGCAATTGGTTCTTGGGATTCCTTCACTATCATGAGTGACTATTTTGTTGGCCAAGATGAATTGGCCCAAGGGTATTTAGAGATCTATGTATCTCATTGGGTCACCTGCATTTTACTGAGGAATAGGAAGATTAATTGCAGGCACCTGCCAGTCTGGTCATCCCACTTAATGCAACCAGGCCTGGAAAGTCCTCTCACATTCCAGAAACTGCTCAGTCTCTTGTTTCAACAAAGTTTGCCCCATCTGTCTGGAAAAAGGCAGTTCAGGCCACGTTTTCCCCAAGCAATAGAAAAGCCCATCTCAACAAAGCTAGAAGTTTGTCCTAAAAATCTGGAAGATTACTTAAGAGATATTTCAGCAACCTACATCTTCAGTAAGGCTCTCCAGAAACAGACTGATAGAGGAGAAATTACAACTGATACCAAAGAAATACAAGGGATCGCAAGAGACTAGTAAGAACAATTGTATGCCAATAAACTGACAACCTAGAAGAAGTGGATAAATTCCTGGAAACATACCATCTTCCAAGACTGAATCATAATGATGTAAAAATCTGAATAGATCAATTACTAGTGAGGAGGCTGAATCAGTAGTCAAAAACCTTCCAACAAACAAATATCCAGGACCAGAAGCCTTCCCTGGTGAATTCTACAAAACATTCAAAGAAAATTTAATACTTAGCCTTTTTAAAAAAACTCTTCCAAAATACTGAAGAAAGGGAACACTTCCAAACTCATTTATGAGGGCAACATTACCCTGATACTAAACCCAGACAAGGATGCCACAGAGAAAAGAAAGAAAGAAAGAAAGAAAGAAAGAAGAAAGAAAGGAAGAAGGAAGGAAGAGGGAAGGAAGGAGAGAGAGAGAAAGAAAGAAAGAAAGATAGATCATGGTGCTTGAACCTTTGAATTTATTGTTGAATCAATTTAATGATGAAAGAATTTATAGAAGACACAAATAAATGGAAAAGTATCTTGTGCTCATGGATTAGAAGAATTAATTTTGTAAAAATGTCCATATTACCCAAAGTAGCCTACAATTCAATGCAATCCCTATCAAAATTCCAACAGCATTTTTCACAAAAATAAAGCAAACAATTCTCAAATTTGTATGGAACCATACAAAATCTCAAATAGCCAAAATAATCTTGAGGAAGAAGAACAAAGGTATCATCCTCCCTGATTTCAAACTGTATTTTAAAGCTATAGTAATCAAAACAGTGTAGTATTGACGTAAAAACAGGTACATAGGTCAATTGAACAGAATAGAGAACCCAGAAATAAACCCAGCATATATGGTCAATTAATTTATGACACAGGAAGCAAGAATATACAACTCAGGTCATGATCTCAAGGACTTACTAGCCACACTGCAAGAGCTCAGTAGCCACATTTGTGGCTAATGGTTACCATTTTGAGTAGCATAGATAGAGAACATTTCATCATTGCAGAAAGTTCGATTGAACTCCACTTTTGCCAAACAAAAGAGAAGGAACATTTTGTGTATTTCATAGGTTATTAAAAAATTATATTTGGGGCTGGAAAACTGCCAGCACACCCCAGCTGGCCCCTTCTAACACAGCCAGGAAGCTACAGTCTTCATGTTCCAGCTATTATTATTACTAAATATGCAAGTTATTGGATTAAAAGGTAGAAGAATCTCTGTTTTAGCTGAATGAGTCTATATAAGAGAAGCAGCTTTTGCAGTCTACATTTGCAGGTACAGTGGTTCTTGCCTTTCTCCTGGGACTACCAGGGAATAAACTAGCTAGCAGATAAGAGCAAACCAAAACTTAAAAGGTTCTAGAAGAAAAGTGAATGTGTTGCTACCTGACTTATTAATATCATTCTTTATAGATTTTTCTAAATTAATAATCAGAGAACATCATCAACCAGAACATCAGTTTATAACCCAAGTCTGTGATGAATTTGGTGAACACAGCAGATGTACTCCTCATAATTAGCCTTTTGGGAGAAACCATGTTTTGAATTGCTGCCTGCAGCCCTGGGAGTCTTATACAAAGCAGGCTAAGATTAAGCTCTAAAAGAAATCCGTACCAAAGGCTGATTTTTACATACGACTTGGTGAATCTTGAACAGACACTGGCTAACATGCAAGATGTAACCAGCTAAAAAATGAGAAGACTATGTCATTATCAAAGGGAGAAATAAAAGGATCTGATGTAAACATATTAAAAAACTGTACATCAAAAACTTGTCAAAATAAAATTAAAGACGGATGACTTAAATTTTAAAATATTGCTACCTATGTGAGAGAATTGATATCATTATTACGTAAGAAGATCATACAGATTAGTAAGAAAAAGACAAATCCCTCAATAGAAAAATGATCAAAGGATAAGCAAGTCACAACACAAAAAATACAAAAGGCTAATAAACATTTAGTGTCTAGAATAGTACCTGTCACATGTTGGCACTCAGTAAATATCCACTGCATGAATGCATGTCTGTTAGAAAATGTTTGATTTCAGGACTGAGCAAAGAACTGCCAATTAAAAGAACAGTGAAATGCCATTTTCACCTGTCAGCTTTGCAACAATGAAAACTAATACCCAGTGTTGATGGGAGGGTAGAGTGGTATAAACTTTTCGCTGGGAAAGTTGACAATATGAAAAAGCTTTGTCTGAACCTTTGACACAGCAATTCAAATTCAAAGATTTTATTTATTTATTTATTTGAGAGCACGAGAAAGAGAGAGAGAGCGCGCGCGCAAGCAGGAGGGAAAAGGAGAATCTGAAGCAGACTCCCTGCTGAGTGCAGAGCCCTACATGGGATTGGCTGGATCCCACCACCACGAGATCATGACCTGAGCCAAAATCAAGAATTGGAGGCTTATCCAGCTGAGCCACCCAGGTGCCCCATACCTCTTTTGAAAAGATTTTATTTATTTATTTGACAAAGCAATTTCTAGGAAGTTGTTCTAAGAGAATTCTTTGAACTGCCCATACCTATGTATACAATAGTAAGGTAGATGAAATGTATTTTTTGTTGTTTGTTGTTTGTTGGGTCATTCTTTATAATATACCCTCCTGGGCTTAGAGGTTGGTACAGAGACACAGGATACAACCAAGTCAGGCCACTCCTTTCATACAATTATCCAAGTTGGAAATAGAAAATGAGTTCCTCTTGGTCTGTGGCATGTTGGCTTCTGGGTCAGCTCTAGAGTATACAGTGACCATGTCCTCCACTAGAATGTGGTCAATGTATAGAAGTAGAAATGAGATTGAAAGATGGAGGGAGAAAGAAAGAGAAAGTATTCTGGTGTAATTTGAGTCAATAGATCCAGTCAACCTTAAGGCTAGTATAGATTCTTCATTTCTGTGGTTATATAATGTGAGCCAATTAATTCTATATTTTTGATAAATTTGTATGAGTATAGACTTCCAATTCCTGTGAAGATGGAATTATAGAGGCCAAATTTATCCTTTCACCCAAAACAACTAAAAACATAAACAAAACGTTTTTTAAATAACTATTTTCAGGACATTGGACATCAGGCCACGAAGAACAATGATCCCTGAGAGATGGGAAATAAATGAGGTAAGCCTCTATGATTGCCCAGCATACTGCTTTGAGAGAATTTCCAGATGGTGGCACAGAAAAATGGAATCTATGTAGAGCCTGGCAGATTCCCTGGGGTGAGGAGATGAAGCAGAGAGTCTAGGGAGATCAAAACAGCTAGAGTTTGTAAGGTAGAATACCAGCTAGGAGACAGCTATGCACAAAGAGAAAAATGACTAGCAACAGCAACAAAAATCTAGAGATCTTCACAAGGTCCCCATCAAGTATTCAACAGAATACTCACCAGCACATGAATGTGAGGAACTTGTTTAAGGCCAGGTAAAGAACTGCCTGAAAGTATTGTGGGAACAGTAACTAGAACTCATCAGGGACAGAAGAGTTCCTGTTACCACCAGCCAGATTGGAAATCTCATAATTCATGGGGCATTAAGTAAAGTACTCAGAAGGACCTTACCTCAATCATAGAGCAAAATTGGCCCTAGCCTAAAGGCTGCTCTTCTCCTGCATAACAAATTTTTTTTTTTAAAAGATTTTATTTATTTGACAGGCAGAGATCACAAGTAGGCAGAGAGGCAGGCAGAGAGAGGGGGAAGCAGGCTCCCCGCTGAGCAGAGAGCCCGATGTGGGGCTCGATCCCAGGACCCTGGGATCATGACCTGAGCCGAAGGCAGAGGCTTAACCCGCTGAGCCACCCAGGCGCCCCCTGCATAACAAATTTTAAAAGCAAGACTTGAAAGAATCAAACTGTTTCCAAATAACTGTGCTCCAAAACAAACTCAAGAATATTTATGGAACTGCAAAAATATCCAGCACTCAACAAGGTAAATTCACAAAGAATAGCATTAGTGAAAAATTACTGGACATACAAAGAAGCAGGAAAATATGAACCATAATGAGGAAAGTAATTAATCAAACTGACCCAGAAGTGATGCAAATGTTAGGATTAGCAGGCAATGGGGTGCCTGGGTGTTCAGTCAGTTAAGTGTCTGACTCTTGGTTTTAGCTCAGGTCATGATCTCAGGGTCATGGGATTGGGCCTGGCATTGGACTTGACTTCAGCACTGAGTCTGCTAGAGATTCTGTCCTTCTCCCCATGCCCCTAACCCCACTGGTGCGCGCTCTCTCTCTAAAATAAAAATAAATAAATAAAACCTTAAAGAAAAAAAAGGAATTATCAGGCAAGAACATCACAATAGTTATTATAACTACTCTGTAGGTTCAAGAGACTAGAGGAAAAATCAGATATATCAAGTAGAGACATGAAAGATATTTTTAAAGGACCAAACTGAACTTTCAGAAATGAGAACTATAATGTATGAGATGATTACTATACTGGTTGGAATTAATGGTATATTATCCATAATGTTTTCAAATTTCATCCATATTGTACATGTATTAGTGCTTCATCCTTTTTTTTATGCCCAAATAAGATTTCCCTGTACAGATAGGCCACATTTAATTTATCTATTCATTAGTTGATGGGCATTTGGATTGTTTCTACTTGTTGGCTACTGTGAACAATGCTGCTATGAACATTCGTGTACAAGTTTTCATGTAGACATGGGTTTTATTTCTCTTGGCTATGTACCTTTAAGTGAAATTTTTGTAAACTTCTTTATCCTTCTGATCTCCATTTATCAAATATATAAGTAGCTTAATTCCACCCCAATTGTGGGGATTGCATCATAACTCTGTGTGTAACTTTTTGAGGAAGTGACAGTTCTTCAAAGCATCTCCACTACTTTATGTTCCTACCAGCAGTGAAGTCCAATACACCCATTTTTGTTGTTGTTGCTTGGGCATCCTATGTAAGAAATCTTTGCCTAACTAAAGGTCACAAAGATTCACTCTTATGTTTTCTTCTAGTAAGTGTTCTATAGATTTAGCTCTTCCATTTGGGTGTATGGTCCATTTTAATCTAATTTGTGTGTGTGGTGTGAAGTAGATATTCAGTTTCATTCTTTTGTTCATGGCTATCCAATTGTTCCAGACCATTTGTTGAAAAGACTATTTTTCCCCATTGAATGGTCTTGACATTTTTATTTATTTATTTTTTATTTTATTTATTTATTTTTTTTGAGAAAGAGAGAAAGCATGCATATGGGGGGAAGGGGGAAGAGGTAGAGAGAGAAACTTAAGCAAGCTCTATGCCTAGCATGGAGCCTAATGTGGGGCTTGATCTCAGGATACGAGATCTTGAGCTGAGCATAAATCAAGAGTCAGTGCTTAACTAACTGAGCCACCCAGGCACTCTGATCTTGGGATTCTTGTTGAAAATCAACTAATCAGAGGTGCCTGGGTGGCTCAGCCAGTTAAGCATCTGCCTTCAGCTCAGGTCATGATCATGGGTCCTAGGGTCAAGCCCCACATTGGGCTCCTTGCTCAACAGGGAGTCTGCTTCTCCCTCTCCCTCTGCCTGCGGCTCCCCCTGCTTGGGCTCTCCCTCTCTCTGTCAAATAAATAAATAAAACTTTAAAAAACTAATCATAAATGTAAGGGATTATTTTTTGGACTCTCAATTCTAGTCCATTGATTTACATGTTTATCTGTTATGCCAATTCCATCCTATGATGATTCCTGTAGCTGTGTACTGTTTTTGAAATCAGGAAATGCAAGTGCTTTAGCTTTGTTCTTCAAGATCATTTGCTATTCCCTTGAGATTTCATGCAAATTTTAGGATCAGCTTGTCAATTTTTGCGAAGAAGCCAGCTTAGGTTTTAATAAGGATGACGGTGAATCTGTAGTTTAATTGGAGAGTGTTTCATCTTAACAATATTAACTCTTCCAATTAATGAACGTGAGATGTCTTTCTGTTAATTAGGTCTTCCTTGATTTCTTTTCACAGTGTTTTTTAATTTTTAATGTATAAGTTTTGTACTTCTTTTGCTAAATTTATTCCTAATTATTTCATTCTTTTTGATGCTGTTTGTAAATGAAATTGTTTTCTCAATTTCATTGTTTTCTCAATTATCATTGTTATTGTACAGAAATACAATTGATTTTTGTTGTTTTTTTTTAAATATTTTATTTATTTATTTGACAGAGAGAGAGATCACAAGTAGGCAGAGAGGCAGGCAGAGACAGAGAGGGGGAAGCAGGCTCCCCGCCAAGCAGAGAGCCAGATGTGGGGCTCCATCCCAGGACCCTGAGATCATGACCCGAGCCGAAGGCAGAGGCTTTAACCCACTGAGCCACCCAAGCACCCCACAACTGATTTTTCTATATTGATATATTTTTTAAAGTCATTTTAAAAAGAGGGAGGCAGGGGCGCCTGAGTGGCTCAGTCACTTAAGTGGCCAACTCTTGATTTTGGCTCAATTCACGATCTCATGCATCATGGAATGAAGCCCTGTGTTAGGCTCTGTGCTCAGCAGGGAGTCTGCTTGAAGATTCTATCAACCCTGCTCACATGCACACACATTCTCTCTCTCTCTCTTTCTCAAAATAAATAAATTAATTAATTCTTTCTTTTTTATTTTATTTATTTTTTTAAACTTTTAAAAATTAACATATTGTTACAGGGGTACAGGTCTGTGAATTATCAGTTTTACACAATTCACAGCACTCACCATAGCTCACACCCTCCCCAGTGTCCATCACCCAGCCACCCCCTCCCTCCTATCCCCTCCACTCTAGTAACCCTCAGTTTGTTTCCTGAGATTAAGTCTCTAAAGGTTTATCTCCTCCCTGGTTTCACCTTGTTTCATTTTTCCCGTCCTTTCCCTATGATCTTCTGTCTTGTTTTCCAAATTCCTCATATCATTTCCCTTAACATAATACCCTCTCATTTCATCCACTTCATTGCAAATGGTAAGATTTCATTTTCTTGATGGCTGCATAATATTTCACTGTGTGTGTGTGTGTGTGTGTGTGTGTGTGTATATCACATCTTCTTTATCCATTCATCTATTGACAGACATCTAGGCTATTTCCATAATTTGGTTATTGTGAACATTGCTGTTATAAACATTGGGGTACAGTTGCCCTTTTGGGTCACTACATTTGTATCTTTGGGGTAAATACCCAGTGGTGCAATTGCTGGGTCATAGAGTAGCTCTATATTTAACTTTTTGAGGAACTTCCATACTGTTTTCCAGAGTAGCTGCACCAGCTTGCATTCCCACCAACACTGTAGGAAGGTTCCCCTTTCTCCGCATCTTCACCAACATCTGTCATTTCCTGACTTGTTAATTTTAGTCATTCTGTCTAGTGTGAGGTGGTATCTCATTGAGGTTTTGATTTATATTTCCCTGATGCCAAGGGATGTGGAGCACTTTTTCATGTGTCTGTAGGCAATCTGGGTGTCTTCTTTGCAGAAATGTCTGTTCATGTCTTCTTCCCATTTTTTGATTGGATTATTCTTTGGATATCGAGTTTGATAATTTCTTTATAGATTTTGGATACTAGCCCTTTATCTGATATGTCATTTGCAAATATCTTCTCCCATTCTTTCGGTTGCGTTTTGGTTTTGTCAACTGTTTCCTTTGCTGTGCAAAAGCTTTTTATCTTGATGAAGTCCCAATAGTTTATTTTTGCCCTTGCTTCCTTTGGTTTGGCAATGTTTCTAGGAAGAAGTTGTTGTGGCTGAGGTCAAAGGGTTTGCTGCCTGTGTTCTCCTCAAGGATTTTGATGGATTCCTGTCTCTCACATTGAGATCTTTCATCCATTTTGAGTCTATTTTTGTGTGTGGTATAAGGAAATGGTCCAGTTTCATTCTTCTGCATGTGGCTGTCCAATTTTCCTAACACTATTTGTTGAAGAGACTATCTTTTTTATTGGACATTCTTTCCTGTTTTGTCAAAGATTAGTTGACCATAGAGTTGAAGCTCTGTTTCTGGGCTCTTTTTTCTGTTCCGTTGATCTATGTGTCTGTTTTTGTGCCAGTACCATATTGTCTTTGTGATTACCACTTTGTAATAGAGCTTCAAGTCCAGAATTGTGATGCCACCAGTTTTGGTTTTCTTTTTCAACATTCCTCTGGCTATTTGGGGTCTTTTCTGGATCCATATAAATTTTAGGATTATTTGCTCCATATCTTTGAAAAAAGTTGATGGTATTTTGATAGGGATTGCATTAAATGTGTAGATTACTCTAGGTAACATAGACATTTTCACAATATTTGTTCTTCCCATCCATGACCCTGGAACATTTTTCCATTTCTTTGTATCTTCCTCAATTTCTTTCATAAGTATTCTATAGTTTTCTGAGTACACACTTTGCCTCTTTTGTTAGATTTATTCCTAGGTAGTTTATGGTTATGGGTGCAACTGTAAATGGGACTGACTCCTTAATTTCTCTTTCTTGTGTCTTGTTGTTGGTGTATAGAAATGCAACAGATTTCTGAGCACTGATTTTATGTCCTGACATTTTATTGATTTCCTGTATGAGTTCTAGCAGTTTTGGGGTAGAGTCTTGGGTTTTCCACATAAAATATCATGTCATCTACAAAGAGTGAGAGTTTGACTTCTTTTTTGCCAGCTCAGATGCCTTTTATATCTTTTTGTTTTCTGATTGCTGAGGCTAGGGCTTCTAGTACTATGTTGAATAGCAGTGGTCATAACAGACATCCCTACCGTGTCCCTGACCTTAGACAAAAAGCTCTGTTTTTCCGCATTGAGAATGATATTCGCTGTGGGTTTTTTTATAGATGGCTTTTATGATATAGTGGTATATATCCTCTATCCCTACACTGTGAAGAGTTTTGATCAAGAAAGGATGCTGTACTTTGTCAAATGCTTTTTCTGCATCTATTGAAAGTATCATATGGTTCTTTTTCTTTCTTTTATTAATATATTGTATTACATTGATTGATTTGCAGATGTTGAGCCAAACTTACAGCCGAGGAATAAATCCCACTTCGTTGTGGTAAATAATCCTTTGAATGTACTGTTGGATCCTATTGGCTGGTATTTTGGTGAGAATTTTTGCTTCCATGTTCATCAGAGATATTGGTCTGTAACTCTCTTTTTTGATGGGGTTGTCTGGTTTTGGGATTGAGGTAATGCTAGTCTCATAAAATGAGTTTGGAAGTTTTCCTTCCATTTCTATTTTTTGGAACAGTTTCAGGAGAATAAGTATTAATTCTTCTTTAAATGTTTCATAGAATTCCCCTGGGAAGCCGTCTGGCCCTGAGCTCTTGTTTGTTGGGAGATTTTTAATGACTGCTTCAATTTCCTTACCGGTTATGGGTCTGTTCAGGTTTTCTATTTCTTCCTGGTTCAGTTTGGTAGTTGATACGTTTCTAGGAATGCATCCATTTCTTTCAGATTGTCTAATTTGCTACCATATATTTGCTCATAATATGTTCTTATAATTGTTTGTATTTCTTTGGTGTTGGTTGTGATCTCTCCTCTTTCATTCATGATTTTATTCAATTGGGGCCTTTCTCTTTTGTTTTTGATAAGTCTGACCGGAGCTTATTGATCTTAATTCTTCCAAAGAACCAGCTCCTACTTTTGTTGATCTGTCCTACTGTTCTTTTGGTTTCTATTTCATTGATTTCTGCTCTGATCTTTATTATTTCTCTTTTATGCTGGTTTTAGGTTTTATTTGGTGTTCTTTCTTCAGCTCCTTTATGTGTAGGGTTAGGTTGTGTACTTGAGACCTTTCTTGTTTCTTGAGAAAGGCTTGTATTGCTATATACTTTCCTCTTAGGACCAACTTTGCTACATCCCCAAGATTTTGAACAGTTGTGTTTTCATTTTCATTTGTTTCCATGAATTAAATTCTTCTTTAATTTCCTGGTTAACCCATTCATTCTTTAGTAGGATGCCTCCATGTATTTGAGTTCTTTCCAACTTTCCTCTCATGATTGAGTTCTAGTTTCAAAGTACTGTGGTCTGAAAATATGCAGGGAACAATCCCAATCTTTTGGTACTGGTTGAGACCTGATTTGTGACCCAGGATATGATCTATTCTGGAGAATGTTCCATGTGCGCTGGAGAAGAATGTGTATTCTGTTGCTTTGGGATGGAATGTTCTGAATATATCTGTGAAGTCTATCTGGTCCAATGTGTCATTTAAAGCCTTTATTTCCTTGATCTTTTGCCTAGATAATCTGTCCATTTCCATGATGGAGGGTGTTAAAGTCCCCTACTATTATTGTATTATTGCCAATGTGTTTATTTGATTTTGCTATGTAATTGGCTGTTCCCATGTTAGGGGCATAGAATCATTAGATCTTCTTGTTGGATAGACTCTTTAAGTATGATATAGTGTCCTTTCTCATCTCTTATTATAATCTTTAGTTTAAAATCTAATTTGTCTGACATTAAGGATTGCTACCCCAGCTTTCCTTTGATGTCCATTAACATGGTAAATGGTTTTCTACCACCACCACCCCCCTTTTTAAATCTGGAGGTGTCTTTGGATTTAAAATGAGTCCCTTGCAGACAGCATATCAATGGGTCTTGTTTTTTTTATCCATTCTGATACCCTGTGTCTTTTGATTGGGGCATTTAGTCCATTTACATTCAGGGTAACTATTGAAAGATATGAATTTAGTGCCATTTTATTGCCTGTAAGGTGACTGTTACTGCATATTGTCTCTGTTCCTTTCTGGTATATGTTACTTTTAGGCTCTATCTTTGCTTAGAGGACCACTTTCAATATTTCTTGTAGGCCTGATTTGGTGTTCACAAATTCTTTTAGTTTTTTGGTTTGTGTGTGTGTGTGTGTGTGTGTGTGTGTGTGCTGGAAGACTTTATCTCTCCTTCTATTTTCAGTGACAGCTTAGCTGGATATAGTATTCTTGGCTGCATATTTTTCTTGTTTATTGCTCTGAATATATCATGCCAGCCCTTTCCTGCCAGGTCTCTGTGGATAGGTCTGCTACCAGTCTAATGTTTCTACTGTTGTAGGTTATAGTCCTCTTGTCCTGAGCTGCTTTCAGGATTTTCTTTTTGTCTCTGAGACTTGTAAGTTTTACTATCAGATGATGGGGTGTTGACCTATTTTTATTGATTTTGAGTGGGGTTCTCTCTGCCTCCTGGATTTTGATACCTATTTTCTTCCCTAAATTAGGGAAGTTCTCTGCTTTAATTTGCTCCGATATACCTTCTGCCCCCACTCTGTCTTTCTTCTTTTTCTGGGATCTGAATTATTCTAATATTGTTTCATCTTGTAGTATCACTTATCTCTCAAAGTCTCTCCTCATGATCTAGTAGTTATTTATCTCTCTTTTTCTCACCTTCTTTATTCTCCATCATCTGGTCTTCTATATCACTAATTCTCTCTTCTACCTCATTTGTCCTAGCAGTTAGAGCCTCCATTTCTTATTGCACCTCATTAATAGTCTTTTTTGTTTTGACTTCGTTAGAAAAGCCCAGCTAGTATCTTTACTATCATTATTTTCAACTCTAGCTCTGACATCTTACAAATGTCCATATTGATTATGTCCCTGGCAGTCAATACTGCCTCTTGTCCTTTTTTTCTTTTTTTTTTTTTTTGAGGTGAGTTTTCCTGTTTTGTCATTTTGTCCAGAGAAGAATAGATGAATGAGAGAACAAAATGCTAAAAGAAAAATATGCCCTACACAAATCAGAAAAGATCCGAAACTAGGCAGGGGATGGAGAACGGGAAGGGGGGAAAAAAAAAAAAGAATATGATCAGGCTGGTGAATAGAACAGAGCCACACCCTAGATCTGGGGTGTATTTTGGTGTGTTAGAAGAAATTACCTCCCAATTTTTAAAGAAAAAAAACACTTATATATATACAAAAATAAGGGTAAATATTAGGACAGGATGGAATATGATTGTAAAGATGAAAATTTAAAAAGATTTTTAAAAAGGAATTGTAGAAAGAAAAAAATTAAAAATTAAAAAAAAAAAAAAGGAGAGACTATAATCAGGCAGGAGACTAGAACAAAGCCATACACTAGATTTAGGGTATATTTTTGTCTGTTAGAAGAAGCTGTATCCCCAAATTTTAAAGACAAAAAAACTTATATATATACAAAAAACAGATACAAAAAATCTTATATATATACAAAAAATATATATGTATATACAAAAAATAAATACAAAAAATATATATATACAAAAAATATATATACAAAAAATAAGGTTAAATACAATGAAGGGATAGAATATAACTGTAAAAATGAAAATTAAAAAAGATTTTTAAAAAGGAATTGATAAGATGTTGGTTGAAAAAGAAAAGAAGAAAATTTCAAGAAAAATAGAAAAAGAAAAAAAAATTATAAAATTAAATTTGAAAGAATAAAGAATTCTGGGGGAAACTGCATGAATTCTATGTACTGTATTCCCCTAGCACTGGAATTTTGCAGTTTTTCCTTGATCGCTAAACTTGGGCTTGGCTGGATGTTCTTGCTGATCTTCTAGGGGAGAGGCTTGTTGCAGTGATTCTCAAGTGTCTTTGCCCGAGGTGAAATTGTACCACCCTTGCTAGGGGTCAAGCTAGGTAAACTGCTTGGGTTTGCTGTAGGGAGCTTTTGTTCTCTGAATGCTTTCTGTACAGCTTTGGAGGACAGGAATGAAAATGGTGGCCACCCAGTCTCTGGTCCCAGAGTAGCCAACAGCTCAGGACCACACTCCTCAGTGCAGCCTCAGAGAAAAGTGGTTAATCACTCCTGTCTCCCTGGTCTCCGGTCACACTCTGAGCTCACCCAGCCTGTGACCAAGCATTTCTATCTCTGGTGCATGACCCCATTTGGAGTCTCCAAACCCAGCAGATCCCTACAGTGAGCTCCCACACTGTTCCTCCTGGAGGAGGAAGGAGGGGGTCTCCCCAGATCTGCCAGTTGTAGAGTCCCTGCTTGAAGAGTAGTGGCCCAACTTTGCCTTGGATCACAGTTTAAAGTAACCCTGAGCTGAGAGCACCCTCCTTGGCTCCATCTCTGCTCCAACACCTGGAGGTCTGCCACACTCGGACACCCCTGTCTTTCTGTGACCCCGTGGGTCCTGAGACCACACTGTGCCTGTGAGGGCTCCACTCCTCTGCTTAGCCTCTGGAGCAATATGCCTCAGTGGAGCAGACTTCTTAAAGTTCTGATTTTGTGCTCTGCTGCTTTCTCACTTGCCAGTAGCTGGCTGATGGAGACTGCCTCCCCCCATGGTCTGTCTTCCCAAATATAACCTTTGTTTCACTTCTCTGCACATCCTACCTTCCAGAAAGTGGTAGCTTCTCTGTTTATAGAATTGCTGCTATTCTTTTCTTCGATTTCCTGTGGAATTTGTTGGTGTTCAGAATCATTCGATAACTATTTAGCTGCATTCCTGGGACCAGATGAAATTTAGGTCTCCTATTCCTTTGCCATCTTGCTCCTCCCTATTTCTTTTATTATTTTTTTTAAGATTTTATTTATTTACTTGAGACAGCACAAGCAGGAGGAACAACAGAGGAGAGGGAAAAGCCCAGGCTCACCACTGAGCAGGGAGCCTGATGTGGGGCTCGATCCCAGAATCCTGGGATCATGACCTGAGCCGAAGGTAGACACTTAACCAGCTGAGCCACCCAGGCACCCCATAAATAATTATTTTAAAAGAGGGAGGCAAACCATAAGACAGACTCTTAACTATAGAGAACAAACTGAGGGTTGCTGGAAGGGAGGTGGGTGGGGGGATGGGTTAAATGGGTGATGGGTATTAAGAAGGGCACTTGTTGGGGGCGCCTGGGTGGCTCAGTGGGTTAAAGCTTCTGCCTTTGGCTCAGGTCATGATTCCAGGGTCCTGGGATCGAGCCCCACATCGGGCTCTCTGCTTAGTGGAGAGCCTACTTCCTACTCTCTCTGCCTGCCTCTCTGCCTACTTGTGATCTCTGTCTGTCAAATAAATAAATAAAATCTTTTTTAAAAATTAAAAAAAAAAAAAGAAGGGCACTTGTTGTGATGAGCACTGGGTGTTGTATGTAAGTGATGAATCACTAAATTCTACTCCTGAAACTAATATTACACTATATGTCAACTAACTGGAATTTAAATAAAAACTTGAAGTGAAAAAAAAGCCATTTAAAAATTTTAATTAGTACCATTTACCAATGGGGAAATGCTCTTTATTTACACCAGCAGCCATAGGAGCAAGGGAAATACCCAGTTAGTTAGTTAGCAATCTGTATAGGACGGATACTTAGGCAAAAAAAATAATCTCCATAACAAAGGACAGTGTTGAACTTCACTACACTTCCCCAGTGGTCCCAGCATGTGATAATGCCAGACAATGGCCCCTGGACATGAAGTGGTAGAAACTAATGTGTGGAAGAAAAAGCCATAAACCACAAAAATTTGTAAAGAACCCCTTCGCCCCACTCAGACTCACACTCAGATACATAGTAGAATTATGGGGTGATCAACATACTTAATTGAGGAAGGAAGGAAGGAAGGAAAGGAATGGAATTCTGCTGTTGGGGGAAGATAGGTAGGGAAAGAGAGAATTCCTAACCATGTCAACTATATGGTAAGGATTGTTCACACCCTAGAAAAGAAAGGAGTTAGTTATTCCCTCAGGCACCTGTTGGACCTAGCCCCCCTCATACCCTATCCAGGACAGGTCAAGAGCTACTGCCCTAATAATGGGAGGGCAAAAAACAAAAACCAGTAAGTAAGAGGGAAGTAATATGAACCAACCATTATTCAGAATTACTTTCCACTTCTTCCTCCTCTAACCAAGAGAAGGACCAGAAAGGAAACAGAAATGTCACAATCAGATCTCCCTTTCTGAAGGAAGGGTGGACCATGACTTTACCACCAGCCTGTTTCCCAGACATTATTTGGAAGCAGGCCAGAGTTTCACTTGGACCCTCCTTTCCCTCTGCATCCCCACAGAAGAAGATGTCTATAAGTCAAGGGCAGATATCCAATCATTTTAGCTCTTGCCAAGGCTTAACCTTCTAAAAAATTATCACAATTCTTGGATTGAAGACCAATCTGTAGGTCGACCTGAACCCTGATTAGCACAATCCTAGGGGGAGAATGCAATAATAGATAGTCTTTTTTTTTTCCCCCCTACATTGATCTTATATCTTGTAAACTTGCTAAATGCAGTATTAGTTCTAATAGGTTTTTTAGTAGATTCCTTAGGATTTTTTATATATAAGGCACACCATCTACAAACAGACATAGTTTTCCTTTCCAACTCATTTTTGTTTAATTGCCCTGGCTTGAACCTCCAGGATAATGTTGAACAGAACTGGCAAGAGCAGGCATTTTTGTTTTGTTCCAGATCTTAGAGGAAAGCATTTAGTCTCTCACCATTAAGTATGATGTCAGCTATTGGTCTGCATTACATTTATTTTTTTCTAACTAAGCATCTTGCTAAATTCATCCTGGTCATTCACCAATATTTTGCACATAGTTGTGAAATTTACTTATCTCTCAATCACCTATGGAATATTTAGAAGGAACAGAGCTAGTTTTATTCCCAGTATGTGTTGTAGAAACACTTGAACTCAGCTACCAGTTTATTTCCATTTTGTGCTGGCAGTAACAACAACAGCAAAAGATATTTTGACCAAAACATTAACCTTCTTCAAGGCTCCATTAAGTTTTTTTTTTTTTTTTTAAGATTTTATTCATTCATTTGGCAGAGAGAGAGTGATAGAGAAGAAACACAAGTGGGGGGGAGTGGGAGACGGAGAAGCAGGCTTCCTGCAGAGCACAGAGCCTGATGCGGAGCTTGATCCCAGGACCCCGGGATCACGACCGCAGCTGAAGGAAGATGACCAACAACTGAGCCACCCAGGCACCCCTCCATTAAGTTTAATGCAAATATGGGGGAGGCACAGCATAGTTTTTATAATCCCTGAAAGGCTATTTGGATGATCACAATGCCTTACGCATTGTAGGTTCTCAATAAATATGTGACATACTGTTGCAGGTTAACTGGTAATGGGAGAAGGAATAACATGGAAAAACAAAATCCAGATAAGACAAAATTCAAATTTTAGACAATGTTTTTCTATCCCAGCATCCCTCCTCACATTTTTTTCCCCAAAGCTTCTTTATCCTTTTGTCTCCTTTGTCATATACATAAGTAGCCTAAAAGATAGGTAAGCCAAGAGAGGAGAAAGCCTGAATAATCCACAAACATTCTAATTTTTACCTGAATTATGAAAAGGAGTTGGTATACAATACTCCAGTTTTATAAGGAATTCTTTTTTTTTTAAGATTTTTTATTTATTTGGGGTGCCTGGGTGGCTCAGTGGGTTAAGCCTCTGCCTTCAGCTCAGATCATGATCCCCGGGTTCTGGGATCGAGCCCCACATCGGGCTCTCTGCTCAGCGGGGAGCCTGCTTCCCTTGCTCTCTCTCTGCCTGCCTATCTGCCTAATTGTGATTTCTGTCTGTCAAATAAATAAATAAAATCTCAAAAAAAAAGATTTTTAATTTATTTGACAGGCAGAGATCACAAGTAGGTAGAGAGGCAGGCAGGGGTGGGGAGCAGGTCCCCGCTGAGCAGAGAGCCCAATGCAGGCCTCGATCCCAGGATGCTGAGCTCGGATGCTGAGATCACGACCTGAGCCGAAGGCAGATACTTTAACCCACTGAGCCACCCAGGCGTCCCTTTATAAGAAATTTCCATCATCAGGAAAGTAAACTCCCTGTTGGGGCTGGGGAGCCTTCTGTATTCAATAAGCGTTTGCCAGCTTAAAAAAAGTATTGTAGTTTTAATATGCCTGGCTAATAAAAGAATGTCGGAATCTTGGGACAAATAATTTCGTTTCCTTAGGTCATAGTTCATTTATCTGTTTTATTATTCTATTTAAGTCCATTTTTCCCCCCTCTGGAAAGATAATATTCTCTATGCTTCATTAAATAAAACCAAGAAACCACAATATAGATAAAAACACTTTTCCTTTTTATTTGGGGATGGTGGGGAGAGGTACTAGGGAATTTGTCTGACATTGACAAGGATCGGGAAATCAAAGAATCTCAGAGTTGAAAGAGTCCTTACTGGTCATCGAAGCTAACCTACTGTCCAATGTGGAAATTCCCTTCAATATCACTGACTGAAGATCAGTCATTCAGCTTCTGCTTGAACATTTCCTGTAACAAGGAGTTCACTGGCTCACAGGACAGTTGATTCTAGTTTAGGGCAGCTTTAATCATTACCAAATTCTTGCTTATGTTAAGCTGAAATCTGTCTCCTAGTAACTTCTACCCTTCTGCCCTTTGGAGCCACACAGAATAAATCTAATCCATTTTACACACAGAAGTCCTTTCAGACATTTGAAGAATGTCATCATGTCCCCCTCAAAGTCTCTTATCCATGCTATGTTTCCTAGGTTTCCACTGTTTTTATAAGACATGATTTCCAAGCCTTTTGCCATCCTGGGCTCTATTAACTGGGACTTGTTTTATCGGTTTTTAAAAAATAGTGCTCAGAACAGAACACTATATTATAGATTAGTGGTTCTTAAGCTTTTTTTCTCTGATGGGGGAGAAGTCGAAGACACACCTGTGGGACTCCACTGAAAACTACGCACACTCTCCTTTAAAAAAAATGTAGACAAAAAACTTATCATTTGCACGGCTGTTTGGTGAATTTGAGAATTGTCTAAAGCCTTTATCTGCAGACCCCAGTTATTAAATTTTATTTATGGAAAATAATAGGCCTATCACCCTCCTGAACTGAATATTTGATAAATTCTAAGGTTTCTATTATCTCATGTTTGTTCATTTGGATATTCAGCTTGTTGGGGCACCTGGGTGGCTCAGTCAGTTGGTCACCTGCCCTCAGCTCAGGAGAGGATCCTGGAGTCCCCTGCGTTGGGCTCCCTGCTCAGCAGGGAGTCTGCTTCTCCCTTTGCCCCTCACCGCACCCACGCTTTCCCTCAAATAACTAAATACAACCTTTTTAAAAAAATGAACATTCAGCTTGTCAATTTTGGCAAGTAGTCTTTCCTACCTTCCTTCCTTCCTACCTTCCTTTCTTCCTTTTCTTTTTTGTTGTTGTTAATCGGCAATCTCTTCAGGCCTCATGTCATCTGAAAATTTAGCTCCTGTTTCTTTTAGTGTTTGCAGAACACACTGATTAAATTGTTGAATAGTACAGGCGGCAAAGGACAGAGTTGTGTGGCGTGTTCCTGAAGACCTCCTTTCAGTATGTGGCCTATATTCTTTTGATACCTCTCTGTTCACATTTCTCCCTTTTGTCTGTAAAAATAACCTAAGGGATTTTGTAATAAGGTTTGATAAAAATAAAATGACACTATGTCTTACAGCATTTTTTTTTTTTAATTTATCAAGGTAGTACTCCTGTCAGAAAAGGAAAAGAGATGGGGTGCCTGCTGGTTCAGTTGGTGGAACGTGTGACCCTAGATCTCAGGGTTGTAAGTTTGAACCCCACATTGGGTGTAGAGATTACTTAAAAATAAAATCTTAAAAAAAAAAAGAAAGAAAATGAAATGAAATGAGGATTATTACAAGGAGTTAGTTTCAAGGTTGATACATATCTACCATTTTATGCAGCGGTGGCCCTCCTAAGAAAATTTATGCAAATTATATATCAATAACAACTAACAGCTAGGACTCTTCTGAATTTTTTTGTATCTACTCACTTATTTATTTGATCTAACAACCTCCGAGGTGGGTACTGTTGTCATTCCCATCTTACAGATAAGGAAGAATGCTGAGGGAGCTCAGGAACTTGTACAAGTTAAATTGCTATTAAGTGACAGTCAGGGTTGGAATCCAGATAGGTTTTTGTTTTGTTTTGCTTTTTTTGAGAATTCACATGTGAATTTAGTTTCCTCTCTCATGATTTCTACCCTGCTTCCGCAGCACGAGTGAGTCAAAGAGAATGACTAGAGCATCCTTAACACTTGCTCTTTGCCCAGGAAAGTATCTTAAGATAGGCAAGTTTCTTTCTAACCAATAAATATGAGGAGAAAACATGCTAAGATTCACTAAGATCCAGTGACTTGGTCTACATGGAGGCTCTAGCTCTAATGCGAACACCAGGGAACATACTAGGTCAGTTTAACCACTGGCTGGGTGGCCTAACTCTTCCCTTTCTGTGTTGCAGTTTTCCTGTCTGCTTTGTCCCATTCTTCTCCTTCCTCAGAGGGACTGTGGGAAAATGCAAATATGAGTATGACTTTGAGAAGAGCTTTGAGTTTGAAAGATACCGGGAAAATACAAAATGCTGTTAAAATTGATCTGTCCTGAACAATAACCCCTTAACGACCAATTATCATAACCAGTATGAGTAGGCCATTGCGTCATCACCTTTTAAAAACACGGACAGGCACCCCCACTTAGAAAACTATTAATCTTAAATTAATGGTGAGGATTAGGACTGCTGGCTTCATTTAAATTACAAGTTACATAAATTGCCAGCTGCTAGTTTAGGGATTATTGTTGATGAGGGATTTTAACTGTGGAACGGACCGTTGTCAGGATTAGGCAGGTCAAACTTTATTTGTAGACACAACATGCACTGTCTCTGGTGCCTTTATTTTTACGTGAAAAGCTATATATAAAAACTGAGTGGGAAGGTCTTTTTAAAATCCCAGTGAATATTAAATAAATACCAAAAGTTTATAGTGTGTTAGAAGCTGACAAGGTATCATAATATCTAAATGGATTTGTTGACCTTTAAAATGGAGCTTGGCTCTCGTGTCTATTTGTCACAATTTCCTACTTATTTCCTTCCACACCTTTTCCCCATTGTCAACTCTTGTTATTCTCAATGGTCATGGAAAAAATACATTAGTTTGAGTGCCTTAATGTAACCAAAACAACACAGACTGGCAGGTCATCTCTCCTTCTTACTGAACTATTTTCCTTTTCTTTTTTTTTTTTTTTTTTTTTTAAGATTTTATTTATTTATTTGACAGACAAAGATCACAAGTAGACAGAGAGGCAGGCAGAGAGAGGGAGGAGGAAGCAGGCTCTCCGCAGAGCAGAGAGCCCGATGTGGGGCTCGATCCCAGGACCCTGGGATCATGACCTGAGCCGAAGGCAGAGGCTTAACCCACTGAGCCACCCAGGCGCCCCTCCTTTTCTTTTTTTAAGGTGTAACTGACATACAACATTAGTTTCAGATGTATAAAACAATGATTCTATATTTGTATGTATTGCAGAATGATCACCATAACAAGTCTAGTTAACATACGTTTACTGAAGTATTTCATTTGGGCTCCTTACAGAGCTTCTAACAGTAAGAATAAAGACTTTTAACACAAAGCTTGCACCAACAAACAGAATCTCATCAAGATGTTCATTTTGGTCTTCCCCCTAAACTCCTCAAGAGAATGTTCTAGTAATAACATCCAGTTCGATTGTATATCTTCTACATGTGATTAAAACTAACAGGATTATCAGGTTGCATAGACTTTGAAGTGGTCTTCTTATGAAATAAACAGTCATTGCGTTAGTGTGAAGAGAGAAACCAAATTCTGGGAAGGAGGAATGAGTAAAATGATGAACTAGTGTAAATCAGATGACTGGGTGAGTCCAATTGGAATGGAGAGGGAAAGCAATTGAAGCTCTAGATCTTATATTTAGTATTTGAATAATAATTTTAAAAAGTCTTTCTTAAAGAAGGTGTGTTGATGGGGCAGGCCTGGGAGAAAGGAAGAAGGCCTCTGGGGGGATGCAGTTGGTTCACATTTTACTCGATCTTGTTTTCCTGCTGCTCACAGCTTCCATTTTAGAGACAAATCTTCCAAAATATTAGTAACAATTTTAAAGTCCAGTAATGAAGTAGAGTTTAAGTAAGTCTTGGTTTACACTATGCTATTATTTCAAATAACATTTTAAATAAAAATTAATGATAATTTTGATGGTAGTATGCAAATGTGATTATATTCTTAGGTAAAAAAATAAAGCACCATATAAAAAGCATAGGTAATATATTGGAGAATATTTTTGGAAAATATCAGATAATGTGGTTATCTCTCTGTTGTAGAATTATGAGTGGTTTTTACTTTTTTTTGCTTATTTTTATTTTCTAAATTTTCAAAAAAGAACATGTACACTGTTCGACTAATAAAATAATAACATTTTTTAAAGACTGCAATAAACAAAAAAGTTTCTTGCCTTTAAAGAGATAAACTAATGTAATTATTTAAAATATGACTTTTGCTGTTACAGTGAACAGAATTTTTTTTTAAAAACCTAGTTCGTTGTATGACTGTATGTGTAGGAGTGGTTTGGATACACAAAGTTAAATTTAACATTTTGAATTAATCAATAGATAACATCTGCTATGACCAGGGCCCCCTCACAGATATTGTAGAGGACAGACTCATTATGAGGCACAGATCTTGTTTACAGAAAGGCTTACATCTGATTGTTGAAACAAGGCTTAAGCCAGCAGAAATATCAATAATAATCGTCATGACTAGCTGATGTGTTTTTCCACGAGTCATTACATGATGTTTCATTCATGTAACTTGATGACCAAAAGATGCCTCTGGAGAGGACCTGTACACTTGAAAACATCTTAGCTAATCTTTTTCTTGTGGGGGCTGTGGGGGGGGGTATTATCTATCTCTAGGTAATCACCATGTATCACAGGCATCTGAAGAAGCAGGACATTTTTTTTCCATTAAAAAAATTGAATCAGAATTGATTTAGCCTAAGATAGGAGCTAAATCTTTACAGGATTTTAAATTTGTCTTTGGGCCAGGGTTCAGCCTTTTGGGCCTCCTTCTAATTAGCACACTTGACTTTATTTTTTCTAATCAAGACTTAGCACTTGTGTTCTGATTCTTTTGGGTAGCCAACCCAATACTTCAATCTGTCCTGGTTTGTTACAGGCAGAGACAAGTGATAAGATTCTCCAAACCTATTCTGTCATAGCTTAATGTGACAAAATTTTTCTCAGTGATAAGAGCTATCAAGATGCTCAGATAGAGAGCTAAAATTTCAGTCTGGTAGTTGCAAATGTCTACTTTGAGAAGCTGCTCCCAACATGTACTAAGCTATAAGGCAACATTATCTTGTCTTTCTCTAGGAAACCCTTACCTTCTAAATTTAGATTCCACATGCTTATCTAACCTGGCCCCTGATTATCGTCGTGATTGTTATTATTGCTTAGCACCCTTATCAAAGAATTAAAATCACACACATACAAAATGTGAAGTTCAACGTACTTCCTCTCCAGAGGGAACATAATCTAGATACACACACAAAAGAAATTTAGAACTATCTTAGGAAGAGGGAGGATGAAGGGAAAGCAGTAGAGTGGCAAAGAAATAACCATTTTAGAATTTTCCTAGAGAAGGTATAAAGGAACTTCACAGGAAGTCCCAAAGGGAGTAGGTTGAGGTCACCTGCCACTCTTGACAATGGAATAGCAGCTTATTATTAATTCAGTTCAATGAAAGGCCCAGCTCTGCAAAAGGAAATTTGCTAAGGTCTCATCCATTACTAACCTGAATGGCCCAGGTTCCTTTTTCTTCATCTTTTTCCTCTATTGTTTCCTTGTATTGTGTACAATTTTATGAACTTTGTGATTAAGTTGAAGAAAAATGAGACTACTATTTAAGGACTATTATTAGTGTTTTAGAATGTATACTTCTGCCTACTGTAGTGTATTACCCAAGGTAGAAGTTGGAGCTTTTTTTCTAATTCTCAGATGTTCTAGGAAAGCACATTTACAACGATATCTTTAATTGGCCTCAACAGATATATTTGGAAGACAATAACATTATTGTTGTCAGGAAATTTACCGAATACTCTTTTTTTTTTTTTTAAGATTTTATTTATTAGAGAGAGAGCGAGCACAGGCAGACAGAGTGGCAGGCAGAGGCAGAGGGCAAAGCAGGCTCCCTGCTGAGCAAGGGGCGATGTGGGACTGATCCCAGGACGCTGGGATCATGACCTGAGCCGAAGGCAGCCGCTCAACCAACTGAGCCACCCAGGCGTCCCATACCGAATACTCTTTTTAGCTGCAGAATGAATCTGTGAAAGTTACTCACCAAAGTATATTCAGTAAAATCATCACCTTTGGATTCAGAAAATTATCATTGAATGTTAATTTTTGGATATTGATGTAGTACATAGGATTTTCTTTGATCATAGATTACTAAATAATACAAGCAAACTCTTAAGAGAGATCATATATAATTGTAAAGCTTATCTTCCAATTTATTGGTAAAAAGATACTCAGAAGATGAGCAGTGATTATGTTCATAATTCTTTTCAGTATTTTTCCTCATAGTTATCCCTGTCCCTCCAACCAATGGAAACGGATGAACAATACCATTGCCTAGGGGTTTATCTAACTGAACTAGTAATCTCATTTTTTCATTTTTACCCATGAACTTCATGTAGATTTTTAAGTATTCTGTTTAAGTATAAACAGAATAAAATGCTTTGTAGAGTATTTATGTTTCAGTAATCTTGGCAGAATTATGTGCCACTTTAAAAATTAACTTTATTGAGGTAAACTTCTGTACAATAAAAATTGCCCAGGGGCTCCCGGGTAGCTCAATCAGTTAAGTCTTTGGCTCAGGTCATGATCCCAGGGTCCTGGAATCAAGCCCCGCATAGGGCTTTTCCTTAGCAGGGACCCTGCTTCTTGCTCTGCCTCTATCCTTCCCCCTGCTTGTGCTCATACTTTCTCCCTCAAATAAATAAATAAATAAATAAATAAATAAAATCTTCTAAAAAAATTATTCACTTAACCCAAAGTCACAATGATTTTCTCCTATGTTTTCTTCTGGAAGTTTTATAGTCTTAACTCTTATATTTAAGCATATGATCCATCTTGAGTTAATTTTTGTGGATAGCACAAGGAAAAGATCAAGGTTTATTTTTTTCTATATGGCCATCCAATTTTTTTTTAGCATTATTTGTTGTAAACTTATTTGCTTTTCCCATTGAATTACCTTAGCACATTTGTCTATGTGTCTTGGCACTCTCTATTCTGATCCAATGATCATTTGTTAATCTTTATGTCCGTACCACACAGATGACTCAATGCATCTTTATAGTTGAGTCTTGAAATCGGGTAAAGTCTTTCAACTTTGTTCTTTTTGGAAATTGTTTTGGCTATACCAGGTTCATTGTATTTCTATGTAAATTTAGAACCAGTTTGTCAGCTTCCATTTTTAAAAAGACTGCTGGGATTTTGATTAAGATTGTGTTGAATCTTTTAGGAAGGGCTAACATCTTAATATTGAGTGTTCTGATCCATAACAGGGCAATATTTCTGAATTTATTTAGGTCTTTAATTTCTCTCAGCAATACTTTGTGGATTTTAACATAAAAATCTTGGGCATAGGGACGCCTGGGTGGCTCAGTTGGTTAAGCGGCTGCCTTCGGCTCAGGTCATGATCCCTGCGTCCTGGGATCGAGTCCCACATCGGGCTCCTTGCTCCGCAGGGAGCCTGCTTCTCCCTCTGCCACTCTGTCTGCCTGTGCTCACTCTCTCTCTCTCTCTCTCTCTGACAAATAAATAAATAAAATCTTTAAAAAAAAAAAATCTTGGGCATAGTTTGTTTAATTTTTTCTGAAGCATGTTTTTTGACGCGATCTTAAACGATATTTAAAATTCTTTATTTACATTAAAAAATAAAAGTTGTATATATCTAGGGTGTACAACATGATGATTCAATATACATATCCATAGTGAAATGATGAGTACTGTCAAGCTAATGGACGTATCTTCTCTTCACATGATTACCATTTTTCATCTGTGATGAGTGCACCTGAAATCTACTCTCTTAGCATATTTCCAGTGTTTAATACAATATTATTAAGTATAGTCATCATGCCTATGCATTAGCTTTCTAGACCAATTCATCCTACGAAACTGTAGCTTCGACCCTTTGACCAACATCTTCTCATTTTCCCATTGCCACCTGCCCCAGACTCTGGTAAACACCACTACTCTCTGGTTCTAAGAGTTTGACTTTTTTTTTTTTTTTTTTTTTTTTTCAGATTTCACATATAACTTAGATCATACAATATTTGTCTTTCTCTATCTGGCTTGTTTCACTTAGCATAATGTTTTCAAGTTTCATCCATGTTGTCACAAATGGCAGGATTTCCTTTTATCTCATGGCTGAATAATATTTTGTTGTATATTTATACCACATCTTCTTTATCCATTCATTAGATCCAACACTTAGATTGTTTCCATACCTTGGCTACCTTACTGCAATAAACATGGGAGGGCAAATATCTCTTCAAGATCCTATTTTTATTTCCTTTGGATTTCCCTTCCTTTCCTGAATTGGGATTGCTAGATCATATGGTTCGATTTTTTTTTTCTTCTAAATTTATTTATTTGACAGAGATCACAAGTAGTCAGAGAGGCAGGCAGAGAGAGAGAGGAGGAAGCAGGCTCCCCGCCAAGCAGAGAGTCCGATGTGGGACTCCATCCCAGGACCCTGGGATCATGACCCGAGCTGAAGGCAGAGGCTTTAACCCACTGAGCCACCCAGGCACCCCATATGGTTCGATTTTTAATTTTTTTAAGAAACTCTCATACTATTTTCATAATGACTGTACCAATTTATATTCTCACTAACAGTGCACAAGGATTCTCTTTTCTCCACATCTCAACAACATGTTATCATTTGTCTTTTTGGTAATAGCCATTCTAACATGAGATATTGACTTGTATTTCCCTGATGATTAGTGATGTTGGGCACATTTTCATATACCTGTGTGTCATTTCGATGTCTTCTTTTGAAAAATATCTATTCAGATCCTTGGCCAATTTTTAAAATTAAAATTAAATTTTTTTCTTTTTCTTTGCTACTGAGTTGTGTGGGTTCCTTATATATTTGGGATAGTAACTCTTGATCAACTATATGGTTTGCAGGTATTTTCTCCATTCTGTAAGTTGCCTTTTCATTTTGCTAATTATTTTCTTTCCCGTGCAGAAGCTTTTTAGTTTGATGTTAAGTCCCACTTATTTATTTTTGCTTTTGGTGTTATATCCAGGAAATCACTAATTGTGTTGTTTATTTGTGGTGGGTTTTTTTTTTTTTTGTTGTTGTTGTTCCTTAAGATTTATTTATTTATTTGAGGGAGAGAGAGAGCATGCACATGAGTGTAGGGAGGGGCAGAGAGAGAGAATCTTCAAGCAGACTCCCTGCTGAGCAGGGAGCCCCATGAAGGGCTTGATCTCATAACCCATGAGATCATGACCTGAGCCAAAACCAAGAGATGGGCTCTTAACCAAGGAGCCACCCAGGCACCCCTATTTATGTTTTCTTGTTCACTGAATTTCTTTCAGAGGATTATTCTCAATTCTTTGTCAGATAGTTCATAGATCTCCATTTCTTTGGGGTCAGTTATTAAAGCTTTACTAGTTTAGTTTTGTGGTATCCTGTTTCCTTATTTGTGATCCTTGTGACCCTATGTTGGTGTATGTGCCTTTTAAAAAGTGCAGGCTGGCTTCAGCAGGGAAAGCCCTTCACCAGTCAGCCCATCCAGAGATCATGGGTGGGTTGTCTGGTGGGGTCCCTGGGTGGGGCTTGCTGCTGGAATTCTTAGTCAGGCAGATCTGGTGCTGGGTTGAGCAGCTGCGCAGGCTTTGTGCTTAGGTCCAAAGGGACCAGACTGGTGCCTGAGTCACTGGGAGGAATGCTCCTGGAGCCTGATCCTATGGAGAGAGTTCTAGAGCTAGGCTTATGGGCCTGGCCCAGTGCCAAGGACTACTAGTGCAGTCCTGGGCCCTGATTCTGCTGGAACCTGGGGCCTCAGGGGTCCCTCTGACACTAGGGTGTGTCTGGGGGCTGGGGCGAGGGGAACCATCAGGGAGTACAGGTCCACCTATCATTGGGGTGGGCCCAGTTCTGGCATCTACACTGAAGATGAGTGTTTGCTTTACTCACTTTCTCCCATTGGGAAGGTATATCTCTCTGTATTGGACTGCCTGGTCTTGAGGAAGGAGTGACAGGAATAATGTGAAATGCATGTTTTCTTATTTCTTTGCTCCACCCAGGTGCCATAATTCCCCTTGGCATCCTTAGCTCTTGTGAAGTTATTTTGATGTGTCAATACTTGTTCAAACTCATTTATCTGTGAGGGGTCAACCACTGGAAACCTGCTGATATCTGAAAGCCAAATGATATTTTTTTAAATTTTAAATCATCCATTGCTTATATATAGAAATGCAATTGATTTTTGTATTTTAACCTTGTATCCAGTGTCATTGTTAAATCACTTATTAGTTTTAGTAGGGTTTGTTTTTTAGCTTCCTTAGGATATCTTTTATGTATGTCATCATGAGGTCTAGGAATAAAGGCAGTTTTACTTCTTTCTTTATAGTCTGCATGTCAGTCATCTTCTTCCTTCTCTTGTTGCATCAAGTCAGACGACCAGTACCATGTTATGAAAAATGGCAAGAGTGAATATTCTTTTTTTTTTTTTTTTAAGATTTATTTATTTATTTCAGTGAGAGAGGCAGAGAGAAAGAACATGCAGGGGGAAGGGGCAAAGATGGAGAAAGAAACTCACACAGACTCCCTGCTGAGGACAGAACCTGATGGGGGGCTTGATCTCATGACCCTGGGATCAGACCTGAGCTGAAACTGAGAGTCAACACTTAACCAACTGCACCACCCCGGCACCCAAAGAGTGAATATTCTTACTGTGTTTGCCATTTTAGAAACCATTTGTTCTTTTACTTTTAAGTATGATGTTACTCTACGTTTGTTTTTTTTTTTTTTAAAGATTTTATTTATTTATTTGACAGACAGAGATCACAAGTAGGCAGAGAGGCAGGCAGAGAGAGAGGAAGGGAAGCAGGCTCCCCGCTGAGCAGAGAGTCCAATGTGGGGCTTGATCCCAGGATCCTGGGATCATGACCTGAGCCGAAGGCAGAGGCTTTAACCCACTGAGCCATCCAGGGGTCCTCTCATTCCTTGTTTAAGAGTGCCTTAAGGGTGTTAAAGGTGCCTCAGTTGGTTAAGCATTTGACTTCATCTCAGGTCATGAACCCGGGGTCCTGGGATAGAGCCTCACATCAGGCTCCCTGGTCAGTGGGGAGCCTGCTTCTCTCTCTCTCTTTGCCCGCCCCCGCCCCCCAACTCCGCTTGTGTTCTCTAAATAAATAAATAAATAAAATCTTTTAAAAAATTTTTTTAAAAACCCTAATTTACTAATTCAACTATTAGTATTTTCTTTTCCTGAAGACTTAGGAAAAAACCGGTTCTTATAGTGCAGGTCTACTTACAATGGGTTCTCTCTCCAAATATTCACCTGAGTTGGGTAGGGTAGTGGTGGTAACACCAATGCAATACAACCCCAACAGGTGTATTTTGTAATAGCTTCCTAGGTGATTCTGATAAATCTCTTCCTGTGAGAGCTTGTTAAGTCCTAAACATGATAGGGATTCCTGTATATGTAAGCATTTTCCCTTATGTTCTTTCTAGATGATATAATAAACTTATACTTGGTAATGTCATATGATGGAATCCTAGGTGGCCATTTAAAATAATGTTTCTAAAGAATATTTAATGACATTGGAAATGCTTATAACATAATTATAGATTTTTTTTTTTTACCATTCTGAAAAGAATGATACCTAAATATCTGGTATCTGGTATCTGTTTTTTAAAATATTACTGTCCTTTATTAAATTATGAGCACTTTCCAATATATTTAACTGTGTTAATAGCTGCATAATATAATTTTATTATTAGCAATTTTTGAAAAATTTAATAATGGAATAATGTAGTATATATTCTTTCATGCCTGGCTTTCTTCAATTTTTTTATTTTTTCAAATTTTTATTTAAACTCTAGTTAGTTAACATATTAGTATAATATTGGTTTCAGGAGAAGAATTTAGTAATTCATTACTTATATATAACACCCAGTGCTCGTCACAAGTGCCCTCCTTAATGCCCATTAGCCACTTAGCCCAACCTCCATCTATTGCCTCTACAGCAACCCTCATTTTGTTCTCTATAGTTAAGAGTCTTTTATGGCTTACCTTCCTCCCTCCTTCCTACTCCTCTTTCTCTATGTTCATCTGTCTTGTTTCTTAAATTCCACATATGAGTGAAATCATACAGTATTTTTCTTCCTCCAACTGACTTATTTTGCTTAGCATAATACTCTCTAGTTCCAGCCACATCTTTGAAAATTGCAAGATTTCATTTTTTTTTTGATGGCTGAGTAATACTCCCACCTGCACATGCGTGTGAGTGTGTGTACCACATCTTTGTCCATTCATCTGTTGATGGACATTTGGGCTCTCTCACTATATAGTTTGGCTATTGTTGATAATGCTGCTATAAATATCACAGTTCATGTACCCCTTTGAATCTGTATTTTTGTATCTTTGGGGTAAATACCTAAGTAGTGCAATTGCTGGGTCCTGGGTATTATATTTTTAACTTTTTGAGGAACCTTCATATAGTTTTCCAGAGTGGCTGTACCAGTTTGCATTCCAACAATGGCATAAGAAGGTTCACTTTCTCTGCATCCTTGTCAACATCTGTTGTTTCCTGAGTTGTTAATTATAGCCATTATGAAAAGTATGAGGTGATATCTCATCATGGTTTTGATTTATATTTCCCTGCTGATGAGTGAATTTGAGCATTTTTTCATTTGTCTGTTAGCCACCTGGATGTTTTCTCTGGGCAACTATGTATTCTTGTCTTCCTTCTGACCATTTCTTAACTGGATTATTTGTTTTTTGGGGTGTTGACTCTGATAAGTTCTTTATAGATTTTGAATACTAACTCTTTATCAGATATGTCATTTGCACATATCTTCTCCCATTCTGTAGGCTACCTTTTAGTTTTGTTGATCGTTTCCTTCTCTGTGTAGAAGCTTTTCATCTTGATGAAGCCCCAATAGTTCATTTTTGTTTTTGTTTCCCTTGCCTCTGGAGACGTGTCCAGTAAGAAGTTGTAATGGCCAAGTCAAAGAGGTTGCTGCCTGTGCTCTCCTCTAGGATTTTGATGGATTCCTGTCTCTCACTGAGGCCTTTAATCCATTTTGAGATTATTTGTGTGTATGGTGTAAGAAAGTGGTTCAGTTTCTTTCTTCTGCATGTTGCTGCCCAGTGTTCCCAACACTATTTGTTGAAGAGACTGTCTTCTTTCCATTGCATAGTTTGCCTCCTTTGTTGAAGATTAGTTGACCATTGAGTTGAGGATCCATTTCTGGGTTTTCTATTCTGTTCCACTGACCTATGTTCTGTTTTTGTGCTGGTAGTATACTGTCTTGATGACTACAGCTTTGTAATATAGCCTGAAATCCAGAATTGTGATGCCTCCAGGTTTTTTTTCTTTTTTTTTTTTTTTCAAGATTGCTTTAGCTATTTGGGGTCTTTTGTGGTTTAAGATTGTTTGTTACAGTTCTGTGAAAAATGCTGGTGGTATTTTGATGAGGATTGTATTAAATGTGTAGATTGCTTTGGATAGCATAGACACTTTAACAATATTTATTCTTCCAAACCACGAGCATGGAACATTTTTCCATTTCTTTGTGTGATCTGCAATTTCTTTCATAAGTTTTCACAGATCTTTTACCTCTTTGGTTAGGTTTCTTCCTAGGTATCTTAAGGTTTTTGGTGCAGTTGTAAATGGGATTGATTCCTTAATTTCTCTTTCTGCTGCTTCATTATTGGTATATAGAAATGCAACAGATTTCTGTACATTGATTTTGTATCTTGTGTGACTTTCCTGAATTCATGTATCAGATCTAACATTTTTTTTTTGCTGAAGTTTTTCAGGTTTTCTACATAAAGTATCATGTCATCTGTAGATAGTGAAAATTTTACTTCTTCCTTGTTTATATGGATGTCTTTTATTTCTGTTGCCTGATTGCTGAGGCTACAACTTACAGTACTGTGTTAAATAATAATGGTGAGAGTGACATCCCTGTCCTGTTCTTGCTCTCAATTTTTCCCTGTTGAGGATGGTGTTAGCTGTGGGCCTTTTGTACATGGCCTTTATGATGTTGAGGTAAATTCCCTCTCTCCCTACTCTGTTGAGGTTTTTTTTAATCAAAAATGGATTTTGTCCAATGTAATGCTGTATTGTATGCAATATAGTGCTGTCCAATATAATGTCCAATGTTATATTTTGTCAAATGCAAAAGCTGATATCTGAAAGGCTAATAGAGTTTCTGGGGATTTGTACTTTCATATTCTATTGTATTTTTCAAATTGTCTGCAATAAGTGAGAATATATTAGGAAATTCATACAATATAGATAAGAGTATTCCCCAGAAGTAACCTCCTGCTTTTCATGTTGGTGTATACTGCCCATACTTTTATTGTGTGCATTTAAATACATAGAGAAACAAATTTTTTTAAAAATGCAACATATGATCTAGTACATATTATTCAGCAACTTGAGTTCTTCACTTACTATTTTTATGCCACCACATATATATCTATCTCCTTCTCTTTTCCTGTTGCATGATGTTCCCAAAATTAGATATACTATAGTTTAACTACATGCAGATTGTTTCAATTTCTTGTTATAGGCAAAGCTATAGTGGATCTTCTTTTTTTTTTTTTTTTTTTTAAAGATTTTATTTATTTATTTGACAGAGAGAGAGAGAGATCACAAGTAGGCAGAGAGGCAGGCAGAGAGAGTGAGAGAGGGAAGCAGGCTCCCCGCCGAGCAGAGAGCCCGATGTGGGACTCGATCCCAGGACCCTGAGATCATGACCCGAGCCGAAGGCAGCAGCTTAAACCACTGAGCCACCCAGGCGCCCCTATAGTGGATCTTCTTATAGATATTTCTTAGTGCATACATGCAAAGTGTTTCTAGAAGGCAGGGAAGGGAAAGGAAGGGCAGGGCAGGGAAGTTTCCCAAGAAGGGAAACTGCTAGCTCAAAGGCTGTGCACATTGTACATTTCAGTAAGTATTAACAAATTACCCTCAAAAAAGGTTTTTCTAATTTATGCTATCATTAATAGCACATGAGTTCTCTACACCTTTGCCTGTACTTGATATTTTAAATGCTTAAAAAATTTGCCAATTTTATAAGGAAAAGTATATATCTTGTTTCAATTTGCACTTCCTTAGTTACTGAGTTTCACCATTTTCTAATTTAATTTAATTTAATTTTTTTTAAAAAAGATTTTATTTATTTACTTGACACAGAGAGAGAGAGATCACAAGTAGGCAGAGAGGCAGGCAGAGAAAGGGCGGGGGAAGCAGGCTCCCTGCAAAGCAGAGAGCCAGATCTGTGGCTCTCTCCCAGGACCCTGAGATCATGACCTGAGCTGAAGGCAGAGGCCCAACCCACTGAGCCACCCAGGCGCCCCCACCATTTTTTTAAAGCTTATTTTTGTCATTTGGATTTCCTCCTGTGTCAATTGTCCCCTTTTTCTATAGGATTGTATTCCTTTGTGATTTAAGGTGTTATTTACATATATTTTGAATGTTAGTCTTTTGCTATACAGGTTTCCAAATTTTTCTGTCAGCCCATTGTTTGTGTTCTATTGAACAGAACTGTCAATTTTGAAATAGTCAAATATTTTTCTTTATGTCTTTTGGGTTGTTCTTTGATGTCCCTTCCTATCCCATGTTTTCCTAGACTCTAAAAATTCTTAGAGCTTATTTTGAAAAGTGAGTCTTTAAACTATGTGAACACTAATTTTGTGAAGGGTGAGGGATAGACATTGAACCTAACTTGTTTTTCAAATGAATAACTAGTTATCCAAACACTATTTAACCTTTCTCCATTGACATGAAATGCCATCTTTCTCATATGCAAAATTCCCATCTACACATAAGACTCTGTATTATCTTTTCTGTTTCATTGTCTGTTTATCTCAATGTCATACAGTTAGTCTATAGTTTTATAATGTGCTTTGATATAGGGCAAGTTCTACCTTCCCCAATATTTCATTTATAATAAAAGAGGTTAAAAAAAGTCTCTTCTCCATTGTTTAACTGCCTGACTTTTCCTTCTTCCTTGAGTTCCACAGGACAGCGAGGTAAAATTAAAAATATCCATAGGTATGGGAAACGAAAGGAGACAAAAAAAGAAATGTTCTCAAGATGGTATTTTTTCCCCTATACTTCAAGAAGCTACCCTGTGGATTATGCCACATACAAAATAAGGTAGATTTTGTATGTTCAGTCACTGTCTAAATCAAAGCTGTTTCTGGTTTCATTACTAGCCAGACACCAATGGCAGGGACCATGTTTACATAAATCGTGAGTTGATGGGAAATAGAAACATGACTCAGTTTGAGAAAATGAACAAGGACTAAAGTGAACAAAAGATATGGTTAGAGACAATAAAATACTGGGGATCCACCTGTCAGGAACTAAAATCTCTGAGCTTAGCACATCCATGGTATCTTGAGTTTTTTCTGCTGCTTCTATTTATGTCACTTGATGTTTTATATGGATTACAGGGGGATCAATTCTTTATTTGATCATTGAAATGACAGAGAAAAGGAACGTACTATTAGGGATATTATAGTAATGAGTAACAGAAAATGTTAATTGGAAGATGGTAAGCATTAAAAAGGGAACTTGGCAAATGATAACAGTTCAACCTTTAAATCCAACCATTGTACACAATATGGTTATATCCAACATAAAGTTGTACCTGTTTTCATAGTAAAGCTAATGTTACACTGGTAGGAGAAGCTGTCAGGTGGGAAAGGGTGGCTTTACCTCAACAGCTAATTATCTACAATGAATTTAGTTGTTTGTTGTTGAAAAAAAAATTTTGATAAGGCGCGATTGTCAAGGACCTTGATAGTATGTACTCTAATTGCCCTTCCTGAATTCGTATTTTAAAGTGTTCATATCATCTGTCAGCTTCATGAAACCTAACAAACTTTGTTTTTAGAACCAACAAACTTTTGTAAATCTGAAAGTGTAGTTTTTGAGGAAAAACTGAAAAATAGTGTAACTATTTTACACATCAGATGAATCAATATAAATTATATGGCAAATCTTCTCTAGGTGGACTTCATCCCGATAAGTTGTGGGCATTTTCTAGGAAGCTGGTGCTAACGAATCTTCTGTCAGGTTGCTTCCAAACTACTCATACTCTTCTTAGTGGGGCGCTGGGCTAGGAAGTGTGCTTCTGAGTTCGTTCGATAGCGGGCGCTGATCAGAGGCGGGAGCCTGTGGACGCTCTGCTGCGTTTGCATACGTTTAAGATCTTCCCGCTCTTACCCGGTGGGCTAAGAGCTTTACTTTTAACTGCCATCTGACTGGTCTGGCTTCCCACTCTGTCTGGTGCCCCCTGGTGCTCATCACCTGTACAATCTCGAGTAGTTGCGAGGAGCAAAAGGGTCCAGATAGCCTAAGGATGCTTTCAAGAAAAGCATTCCATAACTGTGAACCACCTGGATCTAGATTTCTTCTATGTCCAAAGCCACGTATAAATTACACGTGTACATTCATGTACCTCTCGAGAAACGGGATGTTGTTTTACTAAGCCCTCAAGCAAATGAAAGATGGAAATGAAGCTCAACCGGCTACATAGCAAATGTCAACTCGGCTCTCTCAAGTTTGTGGTAAAAGACGCAAAGATCTCTTTTCTCGAATCCTCGCTCACCGCACCGTTAATTTTTTCTGGTAAAGCAAAGGATTCGCTATGATCCTGGATTTCAGGAGGGCAGCCCATCTTTGAGAGCCAGAGTATCTATCGTGGGGCTGCAGCTGAGAGTGTGGCCTTAATTGTTATGGAAGGGAAGAGGAGAGGAGGTCATACTCCCTGTCTCCTCCCCCAACCCATTTAATCACTATTAATCCCATGCACAATCTTCACAAAATTTCTTTTACCCTATGGAAGGAGTCTTCAGCCCCTCTGGCGCTCTGGGCTCAGGTTCTGGTTCTCTTTGCTTTGCTTTCCTCCTCCACCCCCACACCCTTACAGTCAGTCACTCAACACTACTGCGGCTCTCTCCATTAAAGATGAACAACAGATCATCTTTCCTCGCACGGCAACCTCTTAGCGCTCTCTCGCCTCAGCAGAGCATGATGGGAGTGTCTCCTCTCGTTCTGCCTCCCTCTTTTTTCCTTTTTTTTCTTCCGGCCCTTTTTCCACAATTAAACCCTAAATAATGATTTTCCTAGCTAGCGTTTAAGGATGGGGTTTAGCGACCTACGGTGACGCTCCCATCAGCCTTCCAGAAGGGGCGGTTTCCAAAGAAAACTACAACTCCCATGAGGCATCAGGATAAAGCAACCACAGAGCATCACGGAAGTCGTAGGCTCCCTCTTCCCCAATCCCTTTCATGTTTCAAAGGCGAAAACTACAAATCCCAGAGAACCTCGGTACCAGCACGGCTGCGCGAGAGCCCCGAGAGCCGGGTGGGGGTGGGGCACCCTGGGCGGCGGGGGGCGGGGTCCGAGCGGGCTGTGTGGAGGCTTCAGACTCCCGGCGCCATTTAGCGCGGAGAGTTTCCCCGGCGGACGCGGCTCTCCACACTCGGCCATTCTGCACCCCCATCTTCGGTGACAGAAAGCGCCTGGTGGGGTGACTACTTACTCTCCCTAACCCCCGTCACCCAATCCTCTCGGTCTCCTCTCCTCTTGGCCCAGAGAAGCAGCGGAGCTCGGGCCCCGCGGTGAGCGGCCCTCCCCTCCCCGACGTTCCCTCCCTCCGTCAGCCCCCGGCACCGGCCCGGGAGGAGACGGGGTTTGCCAGGCCCGGGGCGGGCGGGGAGGCCTCGGGGAAGGGGGGGCCCGCTCCTCAGGCACCGAGGCTTCGAGGCTTCGGCCCTTCCTGTCCGGGCGATGGGCGCCCTGTGAGACTGGTCCCCCTAGCTGGGGGCGCGTGTGGGAGGAGGCGACCGACTGACTGACTGACCCGGAGCCCCCGGGCCGGCCCTCCCTCGCCTTCCTCGGCCCCTCCCACCCTCGTCGGCTCTGGGACTGCCACCGCTCGGGAGTCCGCTCTGGTCCGTTCCTCGCGTTGCCGCCGCCCCCGGGGCCTAGCCCGCCCAGCCCGGGGAGCTGGAGCCGCCGCCGCATCCGCCGCATCCGCTTCGACTCGGTGCCGGCTCCTTGCCCTGCCCCTCATGACTGCGGCGCCTCTGCTGCTCCAGGCTTCCCGGCCGTCGCTCGCCGCAGGATGGATGCGGACCGTGAGGCGCTAACCCCCGTGCCTCAGCTCCTCGACCGCCCGCCGACGAGCCCGCCTCGTGAGCCGCAGCAGCCGCCGCAACTGGGCCCAGTGGCCCGCGTCTCCTTCGGGGCGGCTTGTCAGTGCTGAGCGAGGAGCCGTCCGGGCGCATCCGACCCCGCCGGGAGCCGGAGCCCTTGTAGCGGGAGCCGCACCCCGCCGCCGCTCTGCGGGCTCGGCCCCTCGCCCTCTCTTCATTCACAAGTCCGAGCCCGCTCGCCTCGCTCCTCGGACCGACCATGTCTGGCGGCGCCGCAGAGAAGCAGAGCAGCACTCCGAGCGCCCTGTTCCTCTCGCCGCCGGCGCCTTCCGCCAAGAATGGCTCCAGCTCCGATTCCTCGGTGGGAGAAAAACTGGGCAGCGCGGCGTCCGACGCTGGGACTGGACGGACGGAGGAGTACCGGCGTCGCCGCCACACTATGGACAAGGACAGCCGTGGCGCGGCCGCGACCACGACCACCACGGAGCACCGCTTCTTCCGCCGCAGCGTCATCTGCGACTCCAACGCCACGGCGCTGGAACTGCCCGGCCTTCCCCTTCCTCTCCCCCAGCCCACCGCCGCCGCGGTCGCGCCTCAGAGTACTCCGCCGGAGCCGCACCGCGAGGAGACCTTGACCGCCACCGCCGCTGCCCAGGTAGCGCAGCTCCCTTCCACCTCTGCCGCCCCCGGGGAGCCAGCCGGCGCGGGCCCTACCGCCGCGACAGCCCTCGGCAGTACCAGCAGAGATCGCCAAGTGTCCCCGCCCAACCATGTGGGGAGCAAAGAGGAGCCTCCGTCGGCCAGAAGCGGCAGCGGCGGTGGCAGCGCCAAGGAACCGCAGGAGGAACGGAGCCAGCAACAGGATGACATCGAAGAGCTGGAGACCAAGGCCGTGGGAATGTCTAATGATGGCCGCTTTCTCAAGTTTGACATCGAGATCGGCAGAGGCTCCTTTAAGACCGTCTACAAAGGTCTGGACACTGAAACTACTGTGGAGGTCGCCTGGTGTGAACTGCAGGTATAGCCCCACTTTATTTTACGGTGGTTTGGACCTACATTTGGCTCGGTGAATCCAGTTGATCGAATTTCTCTCCTACAGGTCATTCTCTTAACTGTTCGCTGCGGCAGGGGCGGTGGGAGGGGTGGGAGGCCAACTTTTGAAAGAGATTGAAAGTAGAATTTGGGGCATGACCAACGTAGTATAAGAATTACTGGTAGCCAAAAAGAGGTTTGCTACTAGAGGGGAGTGATGAAAATCATCTTAGTACAAACGCGTTACCTACTTGTTACTTTTTTAGTGTCTGGCAGGAAACTCGAAGTTAGTGGGAAAGTTTCTGAGTTAGGAAAGTACAGAGGCTTCTTGCCCTATGCATTATCAGTCTCACTGGAGGCTCTGCACTGTTGAGCTGCTGGTGTGTTACATGCGAGTTTCCATGCCTGAGATCAGGCTGTACTTTTAAAGTAAGAACGACCTTGTTCCTGAATGACCTTACTTGGGCTATATCTTAGTTGGTGATTGCACAGGCATTTAATATAAACTATACAAAAGACTTTCTTCTCTGGATAAATGCCTTCATACTAGAAAGGTACAGTAAGTGTTTGCTATTGACCATCTTGATGATGCTTAAGCTTTTTGGTAGCTAAAAGTTCTCTGACAGCATAAATTAAAACTAGTAAGTCTTCATCCCATTCACTATACAGTGACTAGTACAAGAGCCCATGTAAAATTGTGTAAGTGCTTTGAGAGTTGTAATGTCACTATGGTTATTTTAAACTTGTTATGAAAGGTTTTTAAGCCAGTCTTTCCCAAGAGTCCAAAGGACTCGCAATGCTTTGCTTTTAACCTCTCAGGGAGGTTTTCATGGTGTAAATAATGGTTTGTCATTCTGGTTGACAAGTATATTCTATGTTTAAATAGCCAGATTTGGGCAACTTGTTGTTTGACCTATAGCAGCTTGATTGAATGTTGCCCTCATCCAGAAGTGAACGGAGGTTATTGGAAGAATCAGAGTTAGACTGAATGAAAAAGTCAGTTACAGTATACAGGAAAAATGCCATTATCCATATTCTTCTTGTCAAGAAAATGGACCAAGTGGATCAAAATAGAATATGAAAATGACCGAGTAATCTAGGAGTTTATTTTATCCATGAACTAATATGTTAACTCTTAACCCTTTGAATGCCGTCTTCCAAATGACCAAGGCCATATCAAAAGTGAAGGGAAGTCAATATGTGGAAGGAAGTGAACTTAAAAACTGACAAGTTATTTAGGAACATAATAATTTCTTAAGTTTTACAGTAAATGATGTAGAACTTCTAAGGCATTGTGAAATAAAAGCTACTCAATTTTATGGTGGTTTATATTGGCAAGGGTGCAGGCCTTTTTGAAAAAAAATCTTGTCAGACTGTAACTATTCCTATTGGTCAGTCATACTCAAAAACTTAGCTCTGATTCCTTTTGGTTTATAGGTTTACAGGCAAAAATTCTGGTTTACACGAGGACACTTTTTTTTTGCTTTTGTACTTGGGGTGCCTATTGCTGCTGATCCTGGATTTTATTCTTTTTTAAAAAGATTTTATTTATTTATTTGACAGAGAAAGATCACAAGTAGACAGAGAGGCAGGCAGAGGGAGAAAGAGGGGAAGCAGGCTCTCTGCTGAGCATAGAGCCCGATGCGGGGCTCGATCCCAGGACTCTGAGATCATGACACGAGCTGAAGGCAGAGGCCCCAACCCACTGAGTCACCTAGGCGCCCCTGGATTTTATTCTTTTGTAAGGTTTTACATTTGAATAGGTGCTTTATAGATATATATTTTTTTAATTGGTTACCTTACTTTCTTAAGACTGGGCCCAAGTAAATTTTGAGCACTTTATGGATTAATTCTGTTAGTTTCAATGTTTTAACTTTGAAGATTCATCAGAATGTAATGTGTGTGTTTTCCTTAATTACCTGGAATTTTTAAAAAATGATTTTACTTATTTGAGCATGAGTGGACAAGGTGGGGGGGAGGGGCAAAGGGAGAGGGAGGTGCAGACATCGCCCCCTCCCCCAGCAGGGAGCCTGTTGTGGGGTTGGATCCCAGGACCCTGGGATCATGACCTGAGCCAAAGGCAGCCAGTTAACCACCTGAGCCATCCAGGCGCCCCTCACCTGGCATTTTTTGATTGTTTATTTATCTTGGAACTAATGATACAGTGGAAAAATGAGTTTGTCTAATGTCATAATAATTTTGTCTAAGCTTCTCAGTTTTTCTTTGAACTCACTGCTTTTTGGATTTTTTTCTATGTCTAGACTTGGGCATGGTCAAATTAAAGACTATCTGATGCCTTATATATAATATCACCATATTATTTTTAAGCCAGTTGAGGATTTGGCTGTAGAACCAAATAAATCCTCGCTCATTGAGTGGTACCCTGCTTTAGAAACTTTCATGTGTCATTTGACACTGTTTATACAATTTTTTGTTTTGTTTTTTAAAATGTGATTTTTCTAGCCCCAGGATCCTTTATAGCAGTAGTTGGGCAGCATTTTTGGTTTCTTGACCCAGGACATTTGCCTAATGTGTTCATTAGGTGAGTGTTTGAGTTCTTGTCTTTGGATACAAATTAAAGGACAAATCAAGGGATTACTAAAGCATTGCGAAGAAAGCAAAGCTTTTTTCACTGAAAGTATACTCCTAATATACATACTTGTCTGTAGGAAGGTAGGAGTATTGTATTCAGTTGTTGAGTTAAAAATCTTAGTGTATTGAAATTGTAAGAAATCTTAGGTTATTCTGCCCAACTACTTGCTGGATAAATAAAGATCCTGAAATCATGGAGCAGGTAAATGCCTCACTTAGACTGGTAAAGGACAAATTTTAAACTGGTTAGGATCAGGGCACCTGGATGACACGGTCGGTTGGGCATCTGCCTTAGGCTCAGGTCATGATCTAGGGGTCCTGTGATTGAGCCCTGAGCTGGGCTCTGCTCAGCTGGGAGTCTGCCTCTCCCTCCTTCAGTGTTCTTTCTTTCTCAAATGAATAAATAAAATCTTAAAAAAAAAACTGGTTAGGATTTTTTTCTTTTTAAAGATTTTATTTATTTAACAGTGAGAGAGAGAACACAAGGAGGGGGAGTGGCAGAGGGAGAGAGACAAGCAGGCTCCCCGCTGAGCAGAGAGCCTGATATGGGGCTCAGGGCTTGATCCCAGGACCCTGAGCTCACGGCCTGAGTAGAAGGCAGACGTTTAACTTAACTGACTGAACCACCTAGGAGCCCCGAAAAAAACTGGTTAGGGTCTAATGATTTGGGAAATGTTAAAGCATTTGTAGTTTAGTAGATGCTAATTAGTACATCTCAAACGAAGCAATTGTATTTTGGTGTGGAATTCACGGTCAGATTTCTTCAGAATTCTATAACCATAGCAAATTCAATACTTTGGTTTGGGTATTGATTTTATCAATTCAAATGTGTAAATAGACTTTTTTGGGATGGAGAATGAGCGAATGTGGTATACAAATCAAATTTGTTTCCATCAGGCTAATTTTTAGAGTCACAGTATGCAGAGCTATCTATTAAAACAAGTATCAATTCCTAGTAAATAGTATTAGTTAATACTTTGATACCACAGGATCTTAAGTCCTAACTTTGGTCTTTTAAAATGCAGATTTCTTTACTTGATTTTATTAGGCAAATGATGCACCTTAATTTTGATACTCAGTTGCCTTGGTCAGAAAATGTTATTGCTGGACTTTGCAGAGTTTACATTGCTTTTCTATGTACAGATCTTAGTTTTTTAAGAAATGTAGCATAATTTTTTTTATGCATATGTATTTATACACATACACATAATACACATACACATATACACATATACACATAAATGATTTTACTTCACTTTAAGTACATTCTCCCCAAATTGCTTCTGTAGAGTTCGCTTGATAATTTGATACATTCACTTTGTATATTGATGAGATTGTTTCCTGATCAACTTGGAAGGGGAAGTCAAATTTTGTTTAAGCTCCAGTGTTCTTAGTGTTTGCTTTGCTCTGGGTTCTTTTTGTTGTTGTTGTTAATTAAGGGTCATGTCTCATCATGAGTAAATGATATTATTTTTTTTTTAACTTAATTTTCTTTTTTTAAGTTGAAGTGTAGTTGACACACAATGTTACATTAGTTTCAAGTGTACAGGTTTTTATTAATGTTTTATAAAGTTTAGCAATGCTGCAGAAATGTGATGTGGTTCTGTGATTTCTTTGCTTTAGTTCTTAAAATAACTCCTGAACTGAATCTTCCATTTGAACATTGATGTGTTTTTTGCTTTTTTTTTTACATTTGTGCCAAATTCCTTGTTTTTCAGAATGAGAATCTTCAGTAATTTTCAGTCCCAGGAACAAGATTTCAGGGAATAGTCTTTGGAGGTTTTTCTTGTTTATTTTAAAATCTCAGTCACTGATAAGTATGGGCAACATTGAGATAACTCAAGTGTTGCTGCTTTGCAAATTAAAGAATGATCAGTAACTTGTTTGAGGTAATCCTTTTTCCCTCCTAACGAGACAGTGGGATTAAAGACAGCATAATTTTGGTTAGGTATGATTTAAACTATATGTAAATTTATTGCTGTAGGAAGTAATCTTTGTGGTACAGGAAATGAGACTTATATTTAAGTTGACTTTTCAATGATTTTTCTTAGTGTTAAGAGTTTAAATGTTTTCCTTTTCTATTTTTTTTTTCTCACCTTAAGTATCTTAAGTATCACAGTTATTCCTAGTGTAAGGTTGTTTTTGTGTAAAACAAATGAGGAATCTGTTGTATGGTGATTTAGTTCATTTCTTGATATTTATGTTTTAGTGCAAGATTCCGGTCATTTGAAAGTCATTCTACTTAATCTCTATGGAAACATTCAACTAAAACTGAGCTCTCGTTTTCAGAAATTACTCTAAACCTGTTATTTGGGTTTTCTAATAGCTCTTAAGTTTTTTAAATAAAGCTATAAAAGCAAGAGTGGTTATGCTCAAATTATAATTTCTGAAAAGGTTAGTATAACATGAAAAAACTCATAATAGTTACTAGGTTTTGCTGTACCAGTTCTTTGTATTTATTTATTTTTAGCATCTTGCATTTTATTTGAGGAATTTTTTGTTTTTTTCTTTTTTTCTCTTTTCTTAACAGGACTACTGTAGTATGCAGGCATAGGTGAGACTTACCATGCATGACCTAAATTTGGGTTTGAAGAGGGCATTTTTTTCTGCAGTGTAACATAGTCATTAAGAACATAACTGCCTGAATTCAAATTCTGACTCTGCTAATGATTGTGTCACTGGGCAACTTCTGTGTTAGTTTTCTATTGATAAAATGGGATGTAATAAGAGTACCTACTTTATAGAGTTGTTGTGACAGCTAAATGAATTATATAAGTGTAAAACATTAGGGACAGGGCCTCGCACATAAGTGTTAACTTATGTGCGTCTTTTTAGGTTGTCTTTTTGAGGATATTTGTGAACATTTTGTTTGATTTGTCTATACTTAAGCTTGAAAATTCATGTAGCAAAACTCTTACTGTTGCTATCATTCTTATGGGGGAACTTTGGAGTTGAACGTGTTGTCATTAGTGCTTTGAAATTCTTTAGCTTTACCTGTCTTCTGCCTAACTTTGTAATTTTATGACCTGTCACTTTCTCAAATGCCAGCCTTTTTGAATTATTACCTTCCAGAATTTGCTGAGATCTTCTTCCTTTTGGGATCATTCTTATGGTGTTCTTCAGAATGATTCGTAATTGTTTATATTCTCTCCTTAACTAGTCCTTGAGCTCTTTGAAGATATAAGTAGATTCTCAATATACTTTAATAAATACTATGTTCTTTTCTAAGTTAGAAATAGTTGTAGAACATTTGAGTTCTCTGTTACTCAATTATCTGACTGAGTAAGGAACTTAAATCTGTAATGCTGATTTATTAGTAGTAATATGACTTAACTGGATTGCTGAAGATAACTGAAAAACTATGTGAAGGTACTTTGTAAGTGTTATAGATTATAAAAGGATAATGGTGCTTTAAAAAGTATTTTTTAAAGGACTTATGTTGTCACTTGTTACAAATTGGTTGGATATTTTAAACTTCTTAAAGTTGGTCTTTAGGACATGCAATCGAAAATTGGGGAAAAGGCACTGGAATTATAATTGAGTTTAAAAAAAAAGCTGCATTGGAAAGATGATATAATTCCTTTTTTCACTACTTTGTTTAGCTCTGTGAAAGTTAAAAAGCAAAATTTTAAAAGTCTGGAAGAGAATAGCACCCAGATTCTAATATTGACAGATTCTTTCCTCAATCCCCACCCTTTCCTAATTGACCTCAATTGGATTAACCCAAATAAAAATTAGTAAAAAATAAAATAAAGTTTCTAGTTAGAAAAAATAAAGTTGGGTTTTAGGAGCTTTTTGGTTTTTCAATTTTAGGAGTTTTATCAAATCTTAAGACAAACGGGAGCAGCTTTTCAGACTGAAGAGAAGTTGCCAGAAGCTCTTCTTGAGAGTGCTTTTATTTGGGAGAGTATGGTGTCTTTATCAGGTGTAGACTTAATAGTGTGTGTACTTTTTTTTTTTTTTAAAGATTTTTATTTATTTATTTGACAGACAGAGACCACAAGTAGGCAGAGAGGCAGGGGTGGGGGTTGGTGGGAAGGAAGTAGGCAGAGAGGGGGAAGGAAGCAGATGGAGTGAGGGAAGGAGGCAGGCTCCCTGCTGAGCAGAGAGCCCAATGCGGGGCTCTATCCCAGGACTCTGGGATTATGACCTGAGCTGAAGGCAGAGGCTTTAACCCACTGAGCCACCCAGGCACCCCTTGTGTGTACTTTTTAAAAGGTTGGTTAATGATAGTCCACATGAGAGGAATGATGTCAGTAATTCGCTGGGTTTTGTGATTGACATAGTTGATCCTATCTCCACCTTAATTTATATTAATTTAGATTTTCAGATGGGCTTTATTTTCTCTCTCTCTCTCTCTTTTTTTTTTTTTTTTTTTTTTTTTTGAGTGGGGAGCAGAGGGAGGGAGATAATCTTAAGCAGGGTTCGCGCCCACCACACAATTTACCTCACAATCCTGACATCATGACCTAAGCCAAAATTACCAGTTGGACACTTACCTGGCTGAGCCACCCAGGTGCCTTTCAGATGGACTTTGATGAAGAATTTGCTTTTTGGCATTGTGACTTGAATCTTGGCATTGCAAGATTGACGTATTAAGTGTGTTATGCTAAATGAATGTGCTTAATGATTTTTAGGAAGGAACCTTCAGGTAAACTGTTTGTCCTCACAAGCAAACACAGTTTTTCTAGGAATTCAAGAATTCTTAAGAAATTTAAGAATTTAGGAATAATTTTTAAAGAGTGTTTAGAAATCTAGTTGGTATAATCATCATTTTCCTGTTAGTTAAGAAAAACCACACTAATTATTTCTATAGAAACGTGCAGCCAAAGTTCTGCTTCTCAGAGACAGATGATTTTTTTTTTTTTTTTTTTTTTTTGGTCAGTATGTGCATGGTGGATGGTCTTGTGTTAATTAAACACAAACTAATATATAAACCAAACAGTGAGAGATGAAATTAATTAGTAAATCAAATCATTATTGATGATCATTTTCTCTACTAATAGAAGTAAACAACTTGCTTGGGATAATGACGGGATGATCTTATTATTTTTTAAGATTTTATTTATTTATTTGAGAGAGAGAGAGACAATGAGCAAGAGAGCATAAGTAGGGGGAGGGGAAACAGAGATATATATATATAGAGAGAGAGAGAGAGAGAAGCAGACTCCCTGCTGAGCAGGGAGCCTGATGTTAGATTCAATCCTAGGACTTGGTATCGTGACCTGAGCCGAAGGCATACGCTTAACCAACTGAGCCACCCAGGCGCCCCTGACAAGATCATCTTAATGGCTAGTAGTTTTGTGCTAAATAACTTGATATATCCATTTCTATGTGGATACTCTCCTTGCTTGGACTGGTAGGTCATTGTGGATTAAGATAAATTTGGAATGCACAGTTCATCTCTTTAACATTTTGAAGAATTCCTAGACATCGTTATCATGTTTATATTTACATGCTCTTTGAATCTTCCACACACCCCTCCCACACAAATAAACTCAGCTATAGGCGGTGGAGAGTAACTAAAGAATTATAAACGAAGAAGGTAAGTAGATTTGCATGGTAGTAATTGTGGAGAATGGGTTTAAGGAATACAAGGGATGTATAGAGTTTAGTTAGGGGTATGAGTATGAGGTTTCTACAGCCTGAATGAGGGCAGTAATAGAGAAAGGAATCTTCATATTTCGGAGATAAAATATTCAGGGTTTAGTGATGAATTGGCATTTGGAGACAAAAATGAAGCACAGATAAAAGGGTAGGGATAGATGATTGTGCCGTCAACTGAGGGAAGGAATAAGAAAGAATTAGGGATTTTATTTTTGGGGGGAGAGGAAAGGCTGTGGAGATACATTCAATTTGATACGTTAAGCCTGAGGTACTTGTGAAACCTCCATGAAGAAGTTCATTAGGCACTGAAGCTCAAAGAATAGGTCCAAGGTAAAGCTATAGATTCCCAGATGTCTATGTTAGTCACTCAGTTGGCTGAAATAATGAAAGTACATGAAATCATCTAGGGAGAGGATATATATAAATATACAGAGAAAAACAGAGTAAGAGACAGGGGAGGATAATTTTCCTGGGGCAGAATAGGAATAATTAGTGGATGGGCAAAGGTAAAAAAGAACCCAAGGGTTGAACTAAATAGAACACTAGACGAATGGTAGCATCAAGGGAATAAAATTTTAAGAAAAGAATGTAGTAGAGAAGTCCAATTTGCATAGTAGTAATTTTGGAGAACAGATTTTAGAAGGACTAGAAAAGAGTTGTAGAGATTAGTTAGACTTTGGAAATTTATCATATTTGGCTATTAAGTCATTAACAAAATTCAGTATCATCTAAGAGGGGATGTGAGCAAGGGTAAATGTAAGTCACTGGTAATAGCCTTGATTTATATACTTTTCACTAGCCTCCTGTGGCTATTTAACTTAATTAAAATGAAATAAAATTTAAAAACTCAGTTATTCAGTTACACTAGCCATATTTCAAGTGCTCAAAAGCCATGTGTGCCTATCCTGTTGGACGGCACAGATATAGAGCATTTATATCCTTGCAGGAAGTTCTATGGGAATATGTTGTATCTAGTGGGGTGACGTGCGCGTGCACATGCACGCGCACGTGTGTGTGTGTATTTTTAACAGTTTCATTGAGATGTAATTTACACATCATGAAGAACATACAGTGTTGGGGGCACCTGGGTGGCTCAGTTGGTTAAGTGTCTGACTCTTGATTTTGGCTCAGGTCATGATCTCAGGATTGTGAGGTCTGTTGTGCACTGGGTATGGACCCTGCTTAAGATTCTCTGTCTCCCTCTGCCGCGCCCTCACCTCTTCAAATACACACACCACACACATGCAGAGTATGTTGCCTTTTTAACTTAAGTTACATATTTTAAAAATATATTCTGTATTAATGAAGTAAAAATAGTTGTTCCTTTTTTGGGGAAGAGCTATACAAAGAATGTTATCACAAACTCACATATACATGCAGAATTAACAGATTAACATTTATGTCACATTTGCTCCAGGTATTTGGTGATCTTACAGTTTCAGAACAGTGGAGAATTTGCAGCAGATTTAAGGGAATAGCTCAGGAAGGTTAAGAACTAGAGAAAATAGAGTAGGCTATTTCTTTTATTCAGACAAGTTTGAGTGAGTATGGGGCAAGAAGAATTGGCTAAGTGGAAGGCATGATCAAGGATGAGATTTATAGATAAGCAAGGAAAGTTCTTTAAAACTTGAAGCATTGAAGTAAAGTATTTTCTCTGCTTTCTCTGCCTCAGTATCTATCTTACGGTTTTGTTCTAAGCTAATTATTTTAGTTGTGGTTATTTTTTGTGGATAGTTAGATTTAGTCCAAATAAGTTTTCATGTTTTCTTACTTCATGCTATTTATCAGCTAATGCCCAGAATACTTACGAGAATACTCATTGGAAGGAATGTTCTGGTTAAACAGTTTATTTCTCTCCTGTAATCACTGGCCTTCATGTTTCATTTACATAATAGTATGGTGATAAATATTTTTTAAGTGAGCATCTCTGAAATGACCATCTTTGTGTGTCACTTGAAGAAACAGCCAGATTTCTATTAAAATTTTATTACAAGAAAGATTCTGAATTACTGCACTGTTTCTAGAATGTGGTAAAAATGGACCTTTCTATAACAAAAGCCCCAAATACTGCATACCTTTCTTTAGGCCTTTTTTGCAAAGTGTTCCTTGCTAATTAATCTGGAAAGGTATTAATAATAACTAATATTATCTAATGAGATAGTAACAGGCACAGTACAAGGTAGATATTTTCTTAATTTTATATTTGAAGAAACTAACTTAGGTTTAATAACCAAAGATCATGGCATATCTTCTTCTTTCCACTGCAGAATACTTCAGTTAAACAAGGAAGAAGAATTTGAATTCTTTTGGAATTCTAAGTCCTTTTGCTTTATTTACTAATTATAATTCATCATTGAGCATCTTACACCTTTATATTTCACTTTATGAAATAAATCTCTATTTAAATGTTCTTTTTAAAAAAAAAAAAAAGAAATGTTCTTTTCACCAGTATTTATATGTAGATTCTATAAGGAGGGAGATGGCAGAGTCTTTTTAATTAACTACTTGGTGCTTTCAGAGTTTTTTATTTTCTTTATTTTATTTTTATTTAAAGATTTTATTTGCTTATTTGACAGATTGACACAGTGAGAGAGGGGACACAAGCAGGGGGAGTGGGAGAGAGAGAAGCAGGGAGCAGGGAGTCCCATGTGGGTCTCGATTCCAGGACCCTGGGATCACAACCTGAGCCAAAGGCAGACACTTAAGGACTGAGCCACCCAGGTGCCCCAATGTTCAGAGTTTTTTAGATGCTGTTTACATGCATTTGTTATCACAGACTTAAATATTTAAGGTAAAAGCAGTGTTATTTCTGTGGCCTGTGAGTATCAAATTTCCATCTAACAGATAAATTGAATGGCTGTAGTGTTAGTAGTTAGTGTTGTCAATGGTCTTTAGAAACTTCTGTGTATAAAGATTGTTCATTTTCTAGTATTACATTGTTAGTAAAAAATTAAATTCCTAAAATTGTTAGGCACCATTGCAATTTTTTTACTCAATCAGGAAAGCAGAATTAAGGATATTGGAGTACTTAATGAATAGATCAGCATGTTAATTGTTATTGTATAACTTCCATAGGACTTAGTTTTATTTACTTTAGAGATTGAAGTTATAGTTTGTTAGTTTAGTTCTTAATGCTGATGGTAGTAATTGACTTTTTTCCTTGACTTTAAAAAAAAATCTTACCTTTTTTTCCCCCCACTGTGTACTTTGACATATTACATATGCTGTTGAGAAGGATTTGGCTCTCTTGTCTGTATGAGCTCCAAGTAGAAGTCTCATTTAAATTACATAATTATGTTTTGAAATCCCCTGGAACATTTCATTTATTCAGCATTGTTATGGGAATAAGATGTTATCTCACCTCTAGTAAGATTTCCAGATAAGTGAGATTTTCTTCTTGAAATATCAAAACTTTGTATTAATTTAGCAAAACACTTTTATCAGTTGATATTATTGGCCTGTGTATACACCAGGACAGACTAATAAGCATATCATCCCATAGACCTGAATTCCTGGATGTTCTTTAGACTAAAATGGTTCTTTGAAGTCAGACAGTTCCTTACCCTTTTATACCAGGGGTAATACATACTTTGGCACATAAGATCTTGCCTCAAAGTGTGGCAGATTGTTCAAAATGTTCTTGTTTTGTTTAGAGTAACTGGGTCTGGAGGGGTTTTCAGCTTCCTTCTTTCATCCTAGGCATAGGTTTAGGCTTTCGTTGTCTTCCTTCAAGGTAAGTTGCGTTATTGTAGATGTTGAGGATGGGGGAAACTTCCCAGGTAGTGGACCTCCTTTAGGGCCATTTAAGTCTATCAGTTTCTAATAACAGTAAACTTAAAAGGAAAGGCCTTGGAGTCTACACACTTACCTAAGAAAGCCCCCTCCCCTTTTTTTGCATATTTCTATGCACTTTCTCTTAGCTCAGTACCATTAAATATTATTGATAGGGATGCTTTTATCAAGTCAAAAATAGAGCCTGGTATGGACCTTCTCTAGGGCAAAAGATAATCTATTTGCTTCAGTTACATTACTGAGAAGGGCCACTCAAGTGGTTCTTCCCAGAACAAAGAAGGTGATGCTCAGGTGCATTCCTCTTTTCTGCCTAGACAAAAAAAAGCCACCAGCAATTTTTAAATGGTAGGCTCTCAACTTAAATATTTGTTCTGTTTGACCAGGCACCCTGTTATATGGAGGTGCTAGTTTAGATACTACTTTTGTTGGACAAATTGTCTGTGTTACATTAGTACCAGCATCTTTATCTCTAGAGATACTCCCCCGCCTCACATAAGTGAAGGGGTGGGGTTTAGTGATATTCTACTGGGGAGAATCTTGACCATTTTCTATCCCTCTTATAAGGATAGAAGTGAAACTTCCCTATTTGCCATAAATGCCACTATTACAGGCTTTCCCAGATCTTACTGTGTATATACTCTGCTTGAGTATCTTATTTAATGTTTTAAACATCTGTCATCCTTAACCCTCGTCACAAGATGACTTCTTTAACAACCAGTACTTGGCTAATACTACACAACAGAAGTTTTTTCCTCTTGTCTTTATGTGATAGATACACTAATACCTTAAAAAACCTTTTTACTACGAAATATTTAACAGTTGTCCCAGATTGGGTCAGAAGCTGCCTTCTGTGTCCTTTTTATTAACATGCCCCTATCGTTTTTTGATGATGTTCTTATTTTTTGCACAAGATGTTCTTTCCCCAGCCTGGCCTGGACCAGCCATTTCTCCAAAGGAAGCAGGTTCCTTATAGTATAGAATAGGATTCAGAAGGCAGTGTGTACTCATGGCTACTGGGACATCACTGTTTTGAGATTTTTTAGTGAAGAGTTAGGAAGTATTTATATGTATGCATGAGTGTTTGTGCTCTTTTTCTTATATGTGTGTATATATATATGTGTATATACACATTTAGTATGTGTATATACACATTTAGTATGTGTACATATCAAGTTCACATTGATAGATCTAATTCCAGTTCAACATAGAGTTCATTATAGCTTTCCCCTTTTCCTACATGTATGCTTCCCTTCTCCAGTAGTGAGAAACTCGGTTCTCATCTTGCTGAATATATGGACGAATTTGCAGAGCTCCTGTTTATATGGAAGTGGCATAATAAGAAATATATATTTGATCTTTGCCCCTGGCTCCTGACACAGAACTTGTAAACTTCTTGGAATTTCCAGAGTGATATTTTGCCCTAGGTATCTGCCATCTGGCTGACTTTAGATTGTATCCTTTAGCATTAACTAGTAAGTAAACTGTTTGAGTTCTTTGAGCCATTCAAGCAAATTATCAAATGTGAGGAGGGGGTCGTGGGGACTCCTGATCTACAGCACGTTGGTCAGAAGTATAGGTGGCAGCTATCCTGGGACTTGGAGCTATCATCTGAAGTGGGGGCACTTTTGTGGGACTGAGCCCTTAATCTGTGCGCTTTGCACTAACTTCAGGTAGTTAGTGTCAGGAATGACTTCCAGAGAATTGCAAAATTTGTTGCTGGTGTGAGAAATACCATGCAGTTGGTGTCAGAATTATTGAGAGTAAAAATATGAATATGAATATAATCTCTTAGCTCAACTGGGCTGAAGTCCCCTTTGGGACCCTTCTCACTGCAGCAGAGCTGCCATCCTTTCCTCTAATATCTTCCTCTCTGGCAGTGGTACTCTTTTTTAAAATTAATTTACTGTTTTTACTTTGACATTCTTTCTGCTATTGCTTTGGGGATATGATGTGCACTTTTTAGCCTTAAAAGAAAACACGTGATAGAAACTGACCTGATTTTACTTTGAAATCATAGGAGAAGTTTGCAGTAATCTCCTCAATCACATTCAAAATCATTCCTAATAAATGCAGATAAATTCTGTGAGTCTATGGCATGTCTTCCAGTTCTTTTGTATTGTAATTGATTCTGTTTTCTTCACACATTTAATTATAGTGAGTCTTCACTCTAAAGTTAATAAATGAATTCCTAATTTCTCATCTCCTGATCTTGGTATTAAAAAATTGGTTTGTCTTTTTGAGTGTATTTATGCTAGAATATTATGATCCAAATTTTAATTTAACACAGAAGTAGATTATTTTAATGTTTATTTTTCCTTTTATTTTTCCCAACTCATCAGTGTTTAAAATTTTACAGTTACGTTATGGTTATTCTCTCATTTCTATGTTTTTTATTAGTATTTGGAGAGTAAATTAACAGATTACTGTGATGAAGTAAATGGCACATTGAGCAAGATGACTTCTGGTGACACAGAATAGTTTTTAATTTAGTTGTCATTAAATTTCTGTCTTATTGTGACAGATTGTGGAATTTTTTTAAAATGGTGATTGGATTTTTTTTTTTTTTTAAGTTTATTTATTTCAGTAATCTCTACACCCAGCAAGGGACTCAAACTCACAACTCAGATCAAGAGGATCATGAGCTTCCAACTGAGCCAGCTAGGCATCCTAGTGACAAATTCTGTTTTTATTACCAGTTGCTTCTAGAGTCTAATATGAGGTTTTATGAGAAATTTGAAGTGTATATGCATTTGTTTTTAAAGGACTTGGGAAAGGGGTGGGGATTTGGAACTGTTTATGGGGCAGGTCCTGTGTTTTACATATATTCTCATTTAATTCTTGTAGAACTCAATCATTTTATGGGTGAAGAGGCTATAAAAGTTAAATAATTTGCCAAGATCACAAGTAGCTCATGGTAGAAATGGAGGTTGAGCATGGCTCTTTCTTCTTTGTTTCCTTTTCATTTGTGTTTTAAAAGCTAGCATGCTTCTCTTCAGACTTTGTAATTATCTTGTAGTGCACACTAATAGGAATAGTTCAAGTTGTTTGCATGATCTAAAGACCAAATTGAGAATTTTTCATTTTTTTTTAAGATTTTATTTATTTCTTTGACAGAGAGAGATCACAAGTAGGCAGAGAGGCAGGCAGAGAGAGAGAGAGAGAGAGAAGCAGGCTCCATGCTGAGCAGAGGACCTGATGTGGTACTCGATCCCAGGACCCTGAGATCATGACCTGAGCAGAAGGCAGAGGTTTAACCCACTGAGCCACCCAGGCGCCCGATTTTTCTGTTTTTTATCTGGTGTTTGAAGTATATGAAATTAAAATTGGATCTCAATGTGTTCCTCCTGTGTATGGCATTTGTAACTGGTCTAGTGCTTTGAGAAAGAAATTGTATGGTATTCCAATGATTTCCAAGAGGAAATAAAATAAAATAGGGATCTAGGTAAGAATATGAACTGGGAAATTAACCAATAAACCCGTGTTAGAGTCATAATTGTTGATTAGAATGTTTACAAATACCTCCCAGAATTGGGTGCCTATTCAGAAGTGTTGAAGACAAAAGATTGGAGAGATGATCTTCTCTTACCACTGTTCTGTGATTTATTGAAAATTATGTGCATGTATTAAACTCATTCCATGATGTACAGTGTGACTTTTATGAGACTGATTATCCTACCTGATGATTACAGTTTGACTTTTAGTTATTCTCAGTGTATAAAAATCAGTCAGCATCAGTGGTTTTTCATTTGCAGTTTTTATTTTTTATTATTTTTTCAAGATTTTATTTAAATATTTGAGAGATTGCGTGAGCGAGAAAGAAAGAGAACAGGAAGAGGGGATAGGGGTAGAGGGACAGGAAGAAGCAGACCACTTCCAACAGAAAGCCTGATGCAGAGCTCATCCCAGGACCCCAGGACCACAGGATCATGACTTGAGCTGAAGGCAGATGCTTAACCTATTGAGCCACCCAGGCACCCCTCATTTGCAGTTTTTAAATAGCTAAAGAGTTGGATTGGTTTCTTTGAGAAAGACAAATCTTTATCATGGAGGCATAGATGCTCTTGTTACTGAGCCAAACGTAATTTGCTAGAATTTTGAGATACAGCTAGATAAGGTCTACCATAGAACTATTAACCAGCTATGTAATTTCTCATTAGTCTGAGCTAGGAAGCATTTGAAGAGAAACAGTGAAAGCAAAACTTGCTTATAAGTATGGTATTTCTCTTGAAATGATAAATGGTAAATATTTAGTATGAAAGTTCCTTGTAGTTACTCAAGGAAACAGATGTTAATATTACATGTATCTATTTTAAAAACAATTTACTACAAATTCAGGAAACTTTAGAATGTTTGGCTTCCAAAAATTTACACTATTTTGTGTCTTCTTGAAATATATGGCAGAATTGTATTATTAAACTTGACCTTTTAGTGGTATTTAATTTTGAGTTGTAGCCACAGGTAAATATGACTCAAACATATTTTAGAAGTTTTGGTGATGGATACCTTATTAGTTGATTTAGAAAGACTTCAGATTTCATTTTTTTAGTGCCCTAGCTAGAATTCTGTAAGTAGTAGCTGGCTCCTGGTTTCCTAATGATTTAAATTATATTTTCATCTAAGAGGAATTACATTCCAACCTAAGTGATTTCATGTCATTGCTTATAAATGAAGGTTAAATTTTATTTGAACTGTTTAGTTGATCTGTGGGAAACTAGAACAGGACTATTGTCTAACAGTATTTCACATCTAGATTTTTCATACCTGTGAGTGTGATCTTTTAAAATTTATTTTGCCCCCCACCCTACCCCCCACACATCCTGAGCTCCGCCATCTACATCGTCTTCCCTACGTTCTGTACTCCTGGCTGAGCGCTGATTGGCTCCAGCACCCTGCCCGCACGGCCCTGGCCCACACTGCGTCGCGATTTTAGGGCTTTGCCTATTTTCATTTTATTTTAGAAAAATGAGTGAGTGAACTTTGGCAGCTCTTATATTTGGCATGTGATTGGTACTTGCTTTCAGAGTTATAATTCCCTGTTGGGGAAACAATCTCCGTTATGTTGCAGTCGGCATAATTTAAGCATATACAGATATACACATACTTATAAATTCCTCTTCCCTTAATCTTCTTTTTTTTGATTAATTAATTTGTCAGAGAGCACAAAGCAGGGGGAGCATCAGGCAGAGAGAGAAGCAGACTCCTGACTGAGCAGGGAGTCTCATGTAGGACTCCATCCCAGGACCCTAGGATCCTGACCCGAGTGGAAGGCAGGTGCTTAACCGACTGAGCCACCCAGGAGTCCCTCCCTTAATCTTTTAAGAGAAAAATTCACATTCAATCTTGTGAATTGGCTGGACTGTAGATTAAAAATATTGGATTTTTAAATGTCTCTAGTACATGTAAAGGTTTAAAAAAATAAAAAATAGGACACTTCTCTTTGGGTGTGAAGGACACTGCCTCAATCAGTTTCCCTTTCCACTCCCCTGTATTTGTTTGCAATTTCTGTGTACTTCTGTAAGGCTCAGAAGTCAAATGAAATAATTTTATAGCTCTGCTATTCCCAATATTTAGCGATTTTTAAAATCTGCATTTTGTTGGTAATCATTAACAGAATTAAGTGTAAACAATGATTTTTCTTTATAGAAGTAACGAGGAATTGTGGGGCATTCTTTGCAAGTGTTATGAGTTATGGATATTGGGAGAGAGGATGTAGAAATAAATCTTTGCTCATAGTATGAAGTGTTGATGATCTGCTTCCTATTTTCAATGTTTAATCTCTTTAGCTCTTTGTAGAGATATCACTTATGTTTAGACTTCAGTCCTTACATGTTTCTTCTCTTACTGACCTAGTTGTTGGTGAAGATTTATTTGTCAGGAGATGGAAATGAAATATTTTGCATATGGTTCTCACTCTAAATGAGATCTCTTAAAATATTTATAATGTTTTATATAGAGTGAGGTATACAGATCACAAAAAAATTCGGTCTGATTTAGTTAGAGTTGTACTTTGCTTCTAAAATTTGAACAGAATATAGAAATTTAGGAAAATTTCAGTTATGTTATGGTCCTGGTCATGCATTTTCAAAAGCAGTGTGTTGCATTCCTAACCAGTGTATTGCATGCACTGCTGAACATAATGGGAAAAGAAAAGTGCCATAAAAAGCTAAGTACCAAGTAACTAGCTGGAAAAAAGCTTTTAATGGGAGAGCTGGTGAGGTCATTAATCTGTTAGAATAGTATTTGAGGAAATAGTTGCGTGTGTTAAGCTGCAGTTTCTTTTGGTTATTAGAAACCAAAATAGGAAATTCAGAATTAGCATTTAAATGCTGATAACTTTGTTTTTTAAAGTGATTTTTTGCAGCCTCGTTTAGTGCATTGAAAATTAGGATGGGTGACTGGGTTTTAATGCTAACTACTATATACAAGTATGACCTTGGATAAGTATGTTGTCTTATTAGTGAATTGAGTGGTAGAATTGCCGAGGATCTTTTTAGCTTTAAGCAATTGACTTAAATGTGCCTTATATCCTCTTGAACAATCAAAAGGGAAGATTTTTAGTTTGATTGTTTTAGTTCTCCCAACAGTCCTCCAATTAGTAAACGTGTTGTAGATTTGCTATATGCAGGCTATGCAGTGTCTTTCAAACCTTTTTGACTGAGACCCATTATAAGAAATACATTTTACCGGGTGTCTGGGTGGCTCAGGGGGTTAAAGGCTCTGTCCTGGGATTGAGCCCCACATCTGGCTCTCTGCTCAGCAGGGAGCCTGCTTCCTCCCCTCTCTCTCTCTCTCTCCACCTGCCTCTCTGCCTACTTGTGATCTCTGTCTGTCAAATAAATAAATAAAATCATTTAAAAAATACATTTTACATTATGATTGAGCACATTCACAGATAAAAAGACAAGTTTTACCAAATACTTACTAGTGATGAATTATGTTTTCTGTTCTATTTCATTAAGGAGGGGGGAGCCCCCCCCTTTTTAAAGATTTTATTTATGTATTTTAGTGTGAGTGAGAGTAGGGGAGAGGCAGAGGGAGAGAGAATTCCAAGTGGACTTCTCCTGGGGCTCTATCCCAGACACCCCCCCCATCCTGACCTGAGCTGAAATCAAGAGTCAACCCTTCAACCAGCTTAGCCACCCAGGTGCCCCAAAAGCAAAGGAAGAGCTGGGGGGTAGCTCTTTATAATCTACTCTTTTTTTTTTTTTTAATTGTTTGTTTAAAGATTTTATTTATTTATTTATTTATTTGGCAGAGAGCACAAGCAGGGAGTATGGCAGGGAGAGGGAGAGGAGGCAGAAGGAAAGGGAGAAAGGAGAAGGGCTCCCTGCAGAAGGGCTCCCTCTGCAGGGAGCCCATGTGGGGCTCCATCCCAGGACCCTGGGATCATGATCTGAGCCTAAGGCAGATGCTTAACTGACTGAGCCACCCAGGCGCCCCTATAACCACTCCTTGAAAAATTCTTTATTTAGAGTATAAACTTGAAGCCAGATCTTTTTTAAGTTAAATCAAGCAATAAATCGTTGTTAAGTACTTGCCACAAAATGAAGATATAGTGGCTATATTAATTTTAGTTCCTGCTTTGTTTGTTCATCATAACACAAACTTTGAACATACTTGTTCCTTCCTAAGAAGGAACACTGATGATGATTTGGGGTAACAGCTGAAGTTAGGCACATGTATTATTCAAAAGTTGCTTTTCTTCAATCCACATAATTTAATGAGCTGTTAGTTTTATTTCATTTCTTATTTAGTTCCTTGTCAGTAGGCACAGTACTAGCATTGGCTCTAACACAAACTAGTGGTACTAAAAATCTTCAGCACCTTTTTGGATTTGAGTTTTTGGAAGATATTTTGTGGAGAACACATTTAATTTTCAGGCATACTTGTGCTGTTATTCTAAGTGAGTTTTTTGCTTTTGTGTTTTAATTATCAAGATACATTTTTTTTGAACCTTAAATTTGCTGAACTCCTAGTTCTGTGAGATTCCTTAATCTCTTTCCCCTACCCCCTTACAGGATTTGTAGCTTACTTTTTCTAACCTAAGGATTAAAATAAAGTTTTCTAGGAATATTACTTAATACTTGTATGACTCTGGACAATCCCACTCCCTTAAATTCAGAGCCTTTTCCTTATTTGAAAGTGATAATTTTGTGTACTTGACTGGATTATTTTAAATAATATAACCAAAAAATATACTACATTCACAACATAGTGTGAAAATTTATACAATTGTAAGTCATTAACATAGACTTGACTTTGGAAACTTAACTTCTGAGTTTTTTGACCTGAAGTGACCCAGCAAATTCATCACCTAATTATCATGTCATTGAAACTTGAATTCAAATCCTGAATTCTGAGAGAAAATACTGTAGAAGTAATTACGTAGCTAACTATTTAATCTAGCAAGTCCAGAACAATGCCAGTTAGTTCTTCTGTAGTACCTCTTTTCATTCAGTTCTCTCAGTAGCCCATACATAGTATGTTGTCATCCCTCTTATAGATGAGAAAGCCAAGGGAACTATTTGGTGGAATAATGTTTGTAAAATAAGGGACCCTCCAATAGGTCTTAGTTATGTATAACTGAATATATCACTTTGGAGTTCCTAAGTCTGTGACATTAATTAGAATTTAGAAATCTAAATCCAAGAAAAACATGATGGAAATAAAATAGTAGTGAGAGACTTTATCTTAACTATATTTATCCATGGCAAGTTAAATAGTTTAAAAAATTAATGTCTTGGGATGCCTGGGTGGCTCAGTCGGTTAAGCATCTGCCTTCAGCTCCGGTCGTGATCCCAGGGTCCTGGGATTGAGTCCCACATTGGGCTCCCTGCTCAGCAGGGAGCCTGCTTCTCCCCCTGCCTGCCACTCCATCTGCTTGTGCGTACTCTCTCTGACAAATAAAATCTTCCAAAAAAAATTTTTTTTACATCAGCACTGTCCTAAATAGAAATATAATACGTACCACAGATGTAGTTTACATTTTCTGTAAATTTTCACATTAAAAAAAAAAAACAACAACAAACAGGTGAGGGGCACCTGGGTGGCACAGTCGGTTATGTGGCTGCCTTCTTCGGCTCAGGTCATAATCCCAGGGTCCTGGGATCAAGCCCCGCATCAGGCTCCCTGCTCAGTGGGGAGCCTGCTTCCCCCTCTCTCTCTCTCTGCCTCTCTGCCTACCTGTGATCTCTATCTAATAAATAAATAAAATCTTGAGAGCACAGGTAGGAAAATCGACAGGGAGAGGGAGAAGCAGGCTCCCCTCTGAGCAGAGAACCTGATGCGGTGCTCGATCCCAGGACCCTGAGATCATGATCTGAGCCGAAGGCAGAGGCTTTAACCCACTGAGCCACCCAGGCGCCCCCTCAAATTAATAAATCTTAAAAACAAAACAGAACAAAACAGGTGAAATTAAACATTTTATATAGCCCATAATCTCTAAATATCATTTCAACATGTGATTAGTATAAAAATTATAAAGATGTTTTGTATTCCTTTTTTTCTCTTTAAATCTTCAAAATCCAGTGCATATTTTACAGTTTTACACTTAACTGAATTCACACCAGCAACATTTCAGTGAAATATTCAATAGCCATATTTGGCTAGTAACTGCCATTACTGGATAACTCAGTTTTGAGGTTTCCAGTTTTTGGTTTTTTTTTTTTTTTTTTTTTTTTTTACTTTTGAATGCTAAGAACCTCATTAAATTATTCTTGAGTAACCTTTTCCTATTATCTCAAGAAGTTGGTGATGGTTTTAAATTATGCTCTATCAGTGGTGAGGCTGTGGTTACAGCCATCAATGAAGTATCTGAGTTCTCCTCAGTTTCAAGTTTAAGAAAATATTTTTTAAAGGTTTTCATTATCAGAGTATTTTTTTAAAAGATTTATTTATTTTACCGAGCAGCAAGTCTGAGAGGAAAGGGGCAAAACAGAGGGAGAGAGAGATTCTCAGCAGGCTCCATGCTCAGCAGGGAGCACTATATGGGGCTTGATCCCGGGACCCCTAGATCATGACCTAAGCCAAAAATCAAGAGTTGGATGCTCAGCTGACTAAGCCACCCAGGTGCCCCTTTATCATGTTTAGAGTATTAATCCTGGCTCATTATGCATATTTTGGAAGATCTAGAGAAGGAAAGGAAAAAGTACTGCTTTTTCTTGTACACAATGGAATATTATCCAGCCATTAAAAGAAGAAGGAAATCTTGCTTCCTGTAACAACATGGATGGACCTTGAGAGTGTTATCTTAAGTGAAATAAGTCTGATAGATAATTAACTTATGCTCTTCCTTGTATGTCAAATCTAAAACAGAACAACACAGACAGGCCATAGATAAAGAGAACAGATTGGTTGTCACCAGAGGGGCGGGTGAAGGGATGGTGAAAATGGGTAAAGGGACTCAAAATGTAGAAACTTCCAGTTATAAAATAAATAAGTCTTAGGGATGTAGTGTATAGCATGGTGACTATAGTAATACTGTATTACATATTTGAGAGTTGTAAAGAGAGTAGATCTTAAAAGTTCTCATCACAGGAAAATTATGTATGGTGAGGGATGTTAACTAGACCTTAACTAGACTGATGATTTCACAAAATATACAAATACTGAGTCATTACACCTGAAGCTTGTATAATGTTAATACATCAATTATACTTCAGTAAAATTATACCCCAAAACTGTTACCTACCATCCAAAAATATTACGTTAATATTTTAGTGAATTTTCATCCAATGTTGTCTGTGTGCAGGTTTTCCTTGTGGTTTGGTTTATTTTGCTTTTCATGTGATTATTAGTGTCTTGCTTTATAATATATAGTTTAGCGGGGTGCCTGGGTGGCTCAGTTGGTTGGGGGTCTGCCTTTGGCTCAGGTCATGATCCTAGGGTCCTGGGATCCGGGCCTCGCATCAGGCAGGCTCCCTGCTCAGCGGGGAGTCTGCTTCTCTTTCTCCCTCTGCTCCTCCCCGCTGCTCGTGCTCTTTTCTCTCTCAGATAAATAAATAAAAATCTTTAAAAAGATAATATATATAGTTTAGCACCTAACATGAATATTTTTATGGCATTTTTAATTTTTATTTTTAAAAGTTTAATGGAGGTTTAACTGATGATACAAAAAAGCTACATGTGTTTAAAGTGTACGTTTTGTAAGTTTTGATATATATACAAGTTTGTGAAAACATCATCACAGTCAAGATAATAGTTTCCTTGTGCCCCTTTGTTTGGCTTTTTACACTCAGTATAATTAGAGTATCAACCATGTTTTAGCGTGTAACAACAACTCAGTTTTGTTATGGCTGAGGAGTATTCCATTGAATGGATGTATTAAATTTGTTTATCTATTTATTTGTCCTTGAACATCTGAGTTTTTATAGTCTGTGCTATTGCAGATAAAGGTGATATGTATATTTGTGTGCAGGTCTCTGTAAGGATATGTGCTTTCATTTCTCTTGTGTAAATACTATGAGTGGAGAGGCAGGGTCATATTTTAGGTGTATGTTTAATTTTTTGAGATACTGTCAAGCAGTTTTCTAAAGTATTGTATCATTTTACATTTCTGCGTGCGGTGTATGAGAGTCGAGTTGATACACATCTTCACCAATACATGGTATGTTCAGTCTTTCTAATTTTAGACATTGTGGTTTTAATTTTAATTTCCCTAATTTTAATTTCCCTAATGTAGTTCAGCATCTTTTTATGTGCTTATTTGCCATCTATATATCTTTGGTGAAGTGTCAGTTCAAATATTTTGCCCACCTTTTTTTATTGGTTTGTTTATTTCATTAAGTTCTGCAAATTCTTTCTATGTTCTGGATACAAGTCCTTTGATGAATATATGAGTTTTTAAATATTTTCTTACATCCATGGCTTGTCTTTTCATTTTCTTCACATGTTTTTCAAAGAGCAGTAGTTTTTAATTTTTATGAAGTCTAATTAATAATTTGTTCTTTTATAGATTATCCTTTTGGTGACATATCTATAAAAGCTTCACCTAGGGACGCCTGGGTGGCTCAGTTGGTTAAGCGGCTGCCTTCAGCTCAGGTCATTATCCCAGCGTTCTGGGATGGAATCCCACATCAAGCTCCTTGCTCAGCAGGGAGCCTCCTCCTCCCTCTGCCTCTGCCATCACTCTGTCTGCCTGTGCTCACTCTCTACGACAAATAAATAAATACAGTTCTTTAAAAAAAAAAAAAAAAAAAGCTTCACCTAACCCAACATCACAGAGATTATCTAAAAGTTTTGTAGTTTTAGGTTTGCATTTAGGTCTAGGAGTTAATATTTGTATATGGTATGAAGTGTAGATTGAAGTTCATTATTTTCTCTTAATGACTTTCTAATTGTTACAGCACTGTTTGTTGAAAAGACTCTCTTCACTGAGTTGTTTTTGCACCTGTATTGAAAATCACTTGTCCCTCATTCCTTTCTTTTTCTTCCTTCCCTTCCCTCCCCTCGCTTTCCTCCTCTCCCTTGCCTTCCCTCTCTTTCTTCCTCTCCCCTCCCCTTTCTTCCCCTTCTGTTCCCTCCCTTCCTCCCTCCCTCCCCCCTCCTCCCCGCCAAGAATTTTATTTATTTGAGAGAGAGAGAGAGAGAGCTCACATGGGGTGGGGAGGGGCAGAGGGAGAGGGAGAAGCAAGCTCCTGGCTGAGCAGGGATCTCCCTGCCCCCTCCCCCCTCTGCCACGTGGGGCTTGATCCCTGGACCCTGGAATTATGACCTGAGCTGAAGGCAAACACTTAACCAACTGAACCACCCGGGCACCCCTCTTTCTTTCTTTCTTTCTTTTTAAAGAGAGTGAGCGGGGAGGGGCGGAGGGAGAGGGAGAGACAGAATCTTAAAGCAGACTTGCCCAGCCCTACTGGGGCTTGATCTCACAACCCTGAGATCATGACCTGAGCTGAGATCAAGAGTCAGTTGCTTAATTGACTGAGCCACCCAGGCGCCCCCGTCCCTCGTTCATTTTTTGGTTAGCTTTATTGAGATACTCATATACCGTAAAATTCACCCATTAAAAAATGTATAATTCATTGGCTTTTAGTATACTCACTGAGTTGTGCAACCATTACCACAATTTTTATCACCCCAGGAGAAACTGTGCACATTAGCACTCACTAATGAATTTTACATAAATTAATAACTTTTTTGCAAAAGTTAAAATGTTGTTACTGCCCCTGCCCTTCCCTGCCCAAATTTTAAAATTTGGTAATTTGTATCACACTTACAGTAGCCTCTGACAGTTTTGTATCTTTTATAGTGTGACTATATCATAAAGTCCTTAATCATATTTTTTGAGGGGGCATTTAGGCTATATATTCAGACTTACACCTTTCATAGCAGTATAAATAATTTACTAAGTGTCTTGGCTTAGTGCAAACGTGTTTGTGTAGGATGTATCTCCATTTGAATTGCTAGGGAATTAGATATGCACATTTATTACTTAAGTTTTTAATTTTATAATAGATTCTGTGCCTACATAATCTGAATTAGGTAAATAGTTCTGTGATTCTCACTACAGAAAATAGTAGTGCTCCTGTTCTCTCTCCCCACCGTTTTTTTCCTATTTCCTAGTCCCCAGAAGTACCTCCTTGCAATTTTTTTAGCTATTTCTTTTGGTGTTTACTTCCATATAATATCTATGTAACATACTACAGTTCTTGGTTTTTCAGTTTTCAACATTAGTTTTTAATGCTCCCTATGGATTAATCTCACTTCTTTCATGCATACTTTTGTCTGTCATTTCCCCAATGAAGTTGAAGTATTTAGTGTTTGTATCATTATGATTCTGTAAATGCTGTACAAACAGCCTAGTAATAATTATTATTTTATTGTACAACCTTTTGTTTTCTCTGGAGTTAATGTTGAGTTTTTGCTTAGTTTCCTGTGTATTTATTACATTTTCCCCAAATTCTTCCCCTAGTTGTTTAAATTTCCTGTCAATACATGGAAACTTCTAGATATACTTCTATTTTGAAGATTCCTCTTTTAAGGACTTCCAACCTTTACCAGTTTATACTGATTGCTTTCTAGTTGATGCCCAGATTAGGGGTCTCTTATCATTCATTTCAGGAAGTCCTTTTATTTCTGCCTGATGCTGGATCTTGATTCTAGAATTCCAAGTCTTTCTTGGTCTCTTCCCTCATTTTTGAAGCTATAACTTTTTTTTTTTTAAGATTTTATTTATTTATTTGACAGACAGAGATCACAAGTAGGCAGAGAGGCAGGCGGAGAGAGAGGAAGGGAAGCAGGCTCCCTGCTGAGCAGAGAGCCCGATGCGGGGCTCGATCCCAGGACCCTGAGATCATGACCTGAGCTGAAGGCAGAGGCTTTAACCCACTGAGCCACCCAGGCGCCCCTGAAGCTATAACTTAATAGTTGTTTGACAAAAGGCATTTGGGAGAGAGAGATTTTTTTTTTTTAAGACCTTGCATTTCTGAAAGTATCTTCCTTCACCTTTCTTTTACTCCCCTCCTTAATTGGGAGTTTGGATACCGAATTATTGGACACAGAATTTTAAAGGCATTGCTCTATTTTCTTCTAACTTCCAGTGTTACTGTTAGAGTTTGATGCTAATAGGATTCTCTGTCCCCTGTAAAATATTTTTTTTTCTCCCGTTTTGGAATTTTTTAGATTTCTCTACATGACCTGTGTTTTAAAACTTCAGTGATATGCCGGGGCGCCTGGGTGGCTCAGTGGGTTAAAGCCTCTGCTTTCGGCTCAGGTCATGATCCCAGGGTCCTTGGATCGAGCCCCACATCAGGCTTTCCGCTCCGCGGAGAGCCTGCTTCCTCCTCTCTCTCCCTGCCTGCCTCTCTTGCCTACTTGTAATCTCTGTCAAATAAATAAATAAATAACCTTAAAAAAAAAAAACAAACTTCAGTGATATGCCTTGGTATAGGTCCTTTTTTGGAAAAGGACCAAATGGAAAACCCCATTGTGGCTCTTTGTGTCTGGAAATTCATTGGTCATTAACTCAGATAATTTTCCTTCTGTTGCTTTATTTCTTACTGTGTTTTCTCTATTGCTTCATCTGGTGCTCCTGTTATATACGTGTTGTTTCTCTTAAACCAGTGGTCTAATTTCCTATTCTTATTTCTCTTGTTTTTCATATCTTTATTTTTTAGTTCTGTTCTCTAGATTTCTTCTTGGAAGATCTTGACTTGACTATGCTCTTGAGGTTTTGTTTTACTCTCATATTTTTTGACATCCAAGATATCTTAAAAAAAACAAATGTACCATCTTACTTCATGTGTACAAGATTTTCTCATTTTAGAATCTTTTTCTTTTTTTTCCTGAAGTTTTCAGTTCCTATTATAGTGTCTGCTTTTTCCATTTCTTTACTGATTCTAGTTGCTCCTTTTTTTTAAAAAAAAAGATTTATTTATTTAAAAAAAAAGATTATTTATTTGTTTGTTCAAGAGAGAAAGAGCAAGAGGGAAAGCACACAACAGGGTGAGAGGGAGAAGCCCAGTGCAGGGCTCTATCCCAGGACCCTGGGATCATGATCTGGGCCTAAGGCAGACACTTAAATGACTAAACCACCCAAGTGCCCCTTTAGTGACTCTTTGATATTAAAGGCTTTTTGCAAGTATCTGTAAGTCTTGGTTATGTGCTGATGTTTGAGTTGGGCATTTGAAAACTGATAACAGTTTTAATGGCTTGGCTTCTTTGCTCTGGGCTCACTGTGATTTGACTGGGCTGTTGAGTAACTATTGGGGCATCTTTTGAAACCTGAATGTTAGAATTTTTAGATCTTTCCATTTACTAGTTAGATTTACTAGTTAGATTCCTAGCTTTATTGCATATGGCCAAAGAACAACTTACAGTTTGTGTGATTCCTACTTTAGGAATTTTATTAAAACTACTTATAGCCTAATATGTGGGTGTTTTAAAAATTGAAGTTCTGTGATCATTTGACTAAAGTTTTTTCTGTTAGGAGAAAATATTCTACATTTGTTTATCATATTGCTTAAATTGCATGTATTTTTGCCTTGTTAGACCATTTGATTATTGAGAAACACATATTAGCCCTATAAAATAATTGTGAATTTATCAGTTTCTCCTTGTATCTTTTTTCTTTCTGAATCATTCTAGTTTAGATATATTTCCTTATTACAACACTAGATTAAAAAAAAACTTGTTCCAAAGGTCTCTTTTAATAGAGAACTTCACATATTCACATTTATAGTGATGATTTATATATCTGGAGTTGGGTTTCTTCCTGCCCTTGTGTATTTTATATCTACCTCTCATTTTTGGTCCGATTTTCTTTAGAAGATGCATTTTTATCTCTAGTGGTCTGTATGTTCTATATTTTTTATTGTTCATGTGATTATAAAGTTTGTGTTGAAATCTGACATTTTAGTACTAGATTATTAATTTTTTTTTAAGATTTTATTTATTTGAGAGGGCACGAACAGATTGGGAAGGGGAGACAGAGAGGAAGAAGCAGACTCCTGTGGAGCTTGATTCCAGGTCCCTGGAATCATGACCTTAGCTGGAGGCAGACTCCCAACCAACTGAACTACGAGGTGCCCCTAATTTATTAATTTTTTAAAATATTACTATTTCTCATTTCTTGTATAATGGAAGGAACACAGGCTCTAGATTAAGACAGCTTTGTGTTTGGATCTTGGCTTTGTTAGTTTTTTGGGGGGGGTTAAGATTTTATTTATTTGTCAGAGAGAAGGGGGGAGCACAATCAGGGAGAGTGAAAGGCAGAGGGAGAAGCAGGCTCCCTGCGGAGCAGGGAGCCCAACGCCAGGCTGGATCCCAGGACCCCAAGATCATGCCTTAGGCTGAAGACAGACACTTAACTGACTGAGCCACCCAGGTGTCCCCCATTTCTCCATCTCTAAGGAGACAGTAATAACTACCTACCTCTCAGGGGTGTTGTTAGTTTTAAATCTGTTAATATACATAGCACTAGAATAGGGCCTGGCATGTAGTAAGGTCTCAGTAAATATTATGTTCATTATTAGGTGTCAGTTATTAGCAAAAGCTTGAAACTATGTTAATTAGTATAGTTCTTATGGTTCCCAGTAGTTACTTTCCTGGTTCTGAACCCAGGTTTCTTTCTGTATGCTTTAAAAAGTTCATCTTTATTCTTTTTACAACTCTTGTTTTCATTATTCTGTAATGTGTGGGGGCTGTTCTGTGGTAAAGACTCAAATCTGTCTCTGTTCAGCTGAGTTTTCTACTTTTATTTCTTTTATCTTGACCTTTATGTATTCCCTTTTTCCTTCTGTACCCTCCACCTTCTGAACAGGTTCAACCAAAAAATGTTAACATCTCCAGAGTGTCAGGGGTATCTGAATGGTTTAATTACACATTCCTTTTTTTTTTTTTTTAAAGATTTATTTATCCATTTGAGAGAGAGAGTGGGCACAAGTTGGGGGAGGGGCAGAGGGAGAGAATCTCCAAGCAGGCTCCCTGCTGAGCGCTGAGCCCCACCCGGGGCTAGATCCCAGGACTAGATCCCACAACCCATGAAATCATGACCTGAGCTGAAACCTAGAATCCCGCACTCAACTGACTGAGCCACCCAGGTGCCCCTTTAATTACACATTCTCTGTGTGTGTGTGTGTAATTTGGGTGTGAGAGAGCATTTGTCAGTCAGGGTTCTCCAGAGAAACAACTGGTAGGAGATATTTCTTACATGTGTGTTTTTTTTCATACCACCAGTCAGTTCTTTGACACCAGCTGGGTGTTGGATATCCTACACTTCAACTCAGTTTGGACACTCTACCTGTAGATAGTGTCCTGCAAAACTGCCCCTGTTCCCACTTTGGACACTAATCACAAGTACAGGTTGTTCCCTGTGCTTTTGATTGTCTGATTCTAGATCAGAGGTTCTAACAACTCCCTTCTCTGGTTCAATTAATTTGCCAGGAAAGCTCACAGAACTCTGGAAAACACTTCAGTTATTACATTACTGGTTTATTTACAAAAGGATATGACTCAGAAACAGCCAGATAGAAGAGATGTAAGGGATAAAGTAGGTGGGAAGGGGCATGGAGCTTCCATGTCCTCTCCATGTGCACCACTTGCCCCAAATCTACACATGTTCACCAAACCTGAAGCTCTCCAAATCCCATCCATTGGGATGGTAGCTTCATTGTATAAGCATGAGAGAACAGAGGGGCAAAGGGAGAGGGAGAGAGAGAATCTTGCAGGCTCCACCTGCTTAAGGTAGAGCCAAAGTGGAGCTGGGTCATGACCTGAGCTGAAATCAAGTCAGTCACTTAACTGACTGAGCCACCCAGGGGCCTCTCAGGGCTGCTAGTTTATGGTAAGAATTAAAATTAGGGGAAACGCCGTAGCACAAAACTCCAGTGGTTTTCCATTCTAGTTACTGTGAGATGTGTGACAATGTATTATGTATAGATAAATAACATTGAAGAATAACATAAAGCTACAGAATATTTTGCTTTTAAAATTAAAATATATAGGACATCTTGGTGGCTCAGTCGTTAAGCGTCTGCCTTTAACTCAGGTCATGATCCCAGGGTTGTAGGATCAAGCCCCAACTCAGGCTTCCTGCTCAGTGGGGAGTCTGCTTCTCCCTCTCCCACTCCCCCTGCTTGTGTTCCCTTTCTCACTGTGTCTCTATCAAATAAATAAATAAAATATTTAAAATAAATAAATAAAAATAAAATTAAAACATAACTTTTAAGCAAAGTATAGTATGTTGTGGGAATTGACATACAATACTAGTCATAACATTTATATCCTGTTCCCAATTCTATCTGTATTAGTCCTTCTTTCTCTCTTCAGTGCTCAGGTTAAATGTATCACTTTCACCTTCATTTCTCTGAATTAGAAACTGTATGATTACATCTCAGTTCTTCATTAAATCTTACCTAATCTATCTCAGAAATGCCTCCCTTCTGTTCTCTTCTTCCATCTCCATTGCCTTAATGTAACCCATCATGTCATCTTGATGTTTTGGTAATCCAGCTGACTGTTCTGCATCCAGCTGTATCATCCTTGTGCAAGTACCCAAACCACCCCATCCATACAGATCAAACATACAGATCTTACCTTTCCTGTACTGCCATCGGACTCATTTGCATGAAACAAAACTTCATGTTTCATGTTACTTTCTTTTGCCTAAAATTTAATTTTTCTGACTAAAATTTAGAAATTGAGAATGCATATTGTAGGATCACAAGAAGCCCTGCATTGAAGAAACCAGTTTAACTTAGTTCTGCCAACATTTTCCAGATGTATACTCTTGTTGGTATGTCTTTTAACATTCCAGAACAGTGTTCCCATTTTTGGGAAGTCCTGGCCTGTTAAAGATAAAGTCTAAATTCCTTAGCTTTGTCAGGTTTTTAGTTTTGTTCCAACCAACATTTTTAGCTTTATCTCTTTTCTATCTTATACACATAGAGTTATTCAAGGAATGAATACTGAGGATATACTCTCAAGGTACTGCAAAGATCAAGAAGCTGTTCTTTATCCTCAAGTTGCAAATAGTTTTTGTAAAAAGTCTTGTGGTAGCATTTTCTGTGTTTAAGTATCTTCTGAAAGGTCTAAGAACTTTCAAGATGTTTTTGGCTACAAGTAGCAGAAAATCCAACTTTACTCAATAAAGATTTATAATTTTTCATAAGAGAGGGGGAATTTCCATATAATTTGATTCAGTTATGTCATTAAAGATCTCTTCGCCATTCTCAGCCTGGATCTCAGACCAGTGGTCCTTATGGTCCTGTTCCCAAGTGTCTAGTGCATCCTGGACAGCATTCAACAGCAGATGTAACTTTTTCTTTTGGATTGTCTCATGCCTAACTGACCATGCCCACATTCCCTTGCACTGGAGGTGGGGCCTACCCTTCTTTTAGCACAGGATAAGGTACTTGAACCGGATAAATGATTATGGTTCGCAAGAAGAAGGAGGCTTGGAAATGGCTGGTAGACAGTTGACAATGCCTCCTACTTAACTCAGTCTTAATGAATGGGGAGGAATTAGAGTAGAAGGAAACAACTTTTTCCATAAAGTGATTTTAAGCTGAGTTTTGTGGACAAGGGGAGATCAATAGAGAGACCTTTCCTTATCCTTCTAAGCCACCTTTATTATTGTTTGTATTGTCTTTTTTAAGAATAGCAAACATGTTTAACATATTTCTCTAGGAATGTATTTTGACCTGTGTATATGTGTGTAAAAGCTGTATCATGGACTTATTTAAAAGGAACATGTAGCAGCTGATTCAGTTGAATGAAATATGTTCTGTAAGATTAAGGCTTTATAGGAAAACTGCTAATCATTGTTTATGAAAATGACAAAAAAACCTATTGATGTTTCATACCTTAATGTTAACTTCAAAAAAAAAAAAACTTAGATATTAAGAGTTTACAGCCTAAATGTTATTTTGTTAATGTTTATTCTGTCTCTCTTCTTTCCTACCATCCTTTCATCTTTCCCTTCTTTCTCCCTCTCTTCCTTAAGAGAATTCTTTCTGAAATAACTTGAGTACATCTTTTGGTTCTCTCTGCCTGCTCTTGTCCAATTTTAGAGATGAAAATGTAGAGATCCAAAAAGATTAAATGATTTGTTTGAGATCATTTGGCTAGTAGAGCTAGGTTTACTAGTCAAGTTGTTTAGGGAAATGAAATGCAGCTGAGGTGGAAAACTAGGAGAAATATGCTATGTTAAGATTTGAGAGACAATTGTCTTATAATCTTTTTTACTCCAAAAGAGCCTGATAATTTAAAAAGGGGTATAAAACTGTTTTTGCTGGGATTGGTGGGTTATTATGATTTGTGGATGTCATAGTACCATCTTACAGTAATTAAGTATCACCCTTAGAAATCTAGAAATGTCAGGAACAGAATTTTACTATTTTTAAATTATGAACATATGAAAAAGGTCTTTCTTGTGCTTATGAGAAAAAATAGGTAATTACATGAATAAGGAGGCTCTTCTGGAAATCTTCATGTATATACACTAAATTTTAGTGATACCAGAATGCTATTATAAATATTGGTTCTTTGTAACTATGTGATAAGAACTTTTTGTATAACATGGTCCTTAACTTACCTAAAACCTGGATCTGTGTTTTTCTTACTTTCTTTTTTTTTTTTTAAAGATTTTATTTATTTATTTGACAGAGATATCACAAGTAGGCAGAGCAGTAGGCAGAGAGAGAGGGAAGCAGGCTCCCTGCTGAGCAGAGAGCTGGATGAAGGCTCCAGTCCCAGCACCCTGAGATCATGACCTGAGCCGAAGGCAGAGGCTTAACCCATTGAGCCACCCAGGTGCCCCTAAATCTGTGCTTTTCTATATTCCTGGCTTAAGTTAATACTTGACCCAAGAAGAGGTGTTCCGCTTGGAGAGCTTCTTTTTTAAAAAAAGATTATATTTCGTAAGTAACCTGCCACCCTAACGTGGGAATCCATTTTATTTTAGTTCATCAGGTATTTCTTAATGATTTACTTTGTGAAAGATCCTGAGGAGGGCAGATAAAATTGTGTTTACAGTTTACTTAGCATTGTACTTGAAGTTTATAACTACTAATATGATTGATGTCTTTTCTGATAATTTCTGTCCATTTCTAATCTTAATTGGGGGAGGATGTTTGCTTTTTTAAATCTAAAGTACATATGGTGATACAAGAAACATTTTTTAGTCCAGGTTTAAAACATTTCATAATACTCACACTCTTACCTCCAGATCCCGTTCGTGAATAGTTTTATTTTACTCAGGACCTGTAGCTAGAGTACCCACAATGGAGGAGAGAAATTAGGGGAGTCCTCATTACATCAAACTGTCTGCCTTTTTCCCCACCTAGACCTAAACGCTACTACTCCTGTATCCCCCATTTCCCAAAAGTGAGAGATGAGAGAATTCATTAAAGTTTTCTGAGGGAGTAATTAGCTACCTAGAAGTTGGGGAGGGAAATATGTATGTTGTAGGCTGAGGAAGAACAGAAGTTTAGAAGTAGAGAACTTGGCACAGAACTATAGTAGTATATGTATTCTGAGTAATAAAACTATTTTTTTCCATTTTTGTAATATTGTTATTCTTATAAAAGAAAAAACATACAAATAGGAAAGGGTTTACATTGTTTAATATTAAAGCCATATGTAAATGTTGACAGCAGAACCTTAAGGTTCCTTCTTGCCTCTACCTTACTGCTTTCACTTTGCCCAGAAGCAATCATATATTTGTGTGCTTCCAGTTCTCCATACATTTATACCTATATATGTTCCCATTAAAAAACAAAACCCAAAAACTTGTAAATATTGTTCTTTGACATGCTTTTTCTTTTCCTTAACTCTAATTCATGGAGATCTTATCAGGTCCGTTAGGACTGTGAGGAAAAGAGACATGATTTGGATTCAAATACCGCTAGCCATTAAGTCTCTGTTTTCTTCATTTGTGAAATGAGGTTAATGATAGCATCTACCTTTTAGGGTTATTACAAAGATTAAATGAGACTATATATGGACTCTCTAGCATGGTAGTTTTTGGTAAACTAACACGTGGTAGCTATTATTATTAATAAACAAGGCCAGTACATTTCTGTATTATCCTCCTATACTTAAGAAATGAACTTATGGCAATAAAGCTCAGTCAACCCTCTAAATCTAGAGAATAAAATCTTTATGGGGCCTACCAGCGATGGCCATGATGACTGTTACCAAATGATTAAAGGACTGTTTCGTGAAGAACAAATCAGACCTTTCTCTGTGGTTTTTAGAACCGTTGAGATACCAAGTTGGTAGCTGTTTATGGACGCACTTTATAAAGCACAGCTTATCAAAGTTTGATGACCTGAAAAGTCTATAAAATGAAAAAGGAGAAAACATATTGGTCTTCCTAATTGTCCTATATTAAAATAAGGAGACACCTACAGAAGAGCTAAATAGTAAGTTTAGGACAAAAATAAGGATTATATTTCTCTATTCAGTGGGTAGTAAAACTGGAACTAATTATTCTAAGCAAAAAGAGGGTGATAACAGTTTTGAAAGGATTTAGATAATAGAGATTCAGATTGAGTGATAGTATTGTTTTAGTTAGGACTCCCTCCACAATTCTTTCTAAAGGAAACAGACCATTTCTTCTCAATATACAGTATATATATTACTTTCTGGCACTGAGAACATGGATTAGAGAGACCATAAATTTGACTAAATATGGCAATTCTGAAATCTTTTTGGTGGTGGTTTGTATTATTTTATTAGCTTGATATTTGCATTTTTAAAAACAGCTTTATTGAAGTAATTCACATATATTACAACTCACCCATTAAAGTATATAATCCAGTGATTTTTAATATAGTCACAGAGTTGGTGTAGACATTGTAAGTCTGTTATAGAACTTTTTATCACCTGCCAAAGAAACCCCATTTCCCCCACTTCTCTCTAACTGTTCTAGCTGTGGGACACCACTAACTTATTTTCTGTCTCCATAGATGTGCCTATTCTGGACATTTTATGTAAATGAAATAATATAATATATGGTCTTTTGTGACTGGCTTCTTTCCTTTAGCATGTTTTTAAGATTTATTCATGTTATATATGAATCAGTATTAATACTTTGTGTATTATATATGAATCAGTATCAATACTTTATGTATCAGTACTTTATTCTTTTTTATGAATGTATACTATTTCATTGTATGGATCTCATTTTGTTCATTCATCATTTGATTGATATTTGTTCCACTTTTTTTTAGTTATTGTGAATAATGCTCCTATGAACATTAATGAACTGACTTTCGTATGGACATATATTTTTATTTCTCTTGGGGGAGATACTGAAGATACAAACTGCTAGGTAATATGGTAGCTTAATTTTGTATCTTTTGAGGAGCTACCAGCCTGTTTTCTAAAGTGGCTGCACCATTTTACATTCCCATAGCAATGAATGAGAGTTCTAATTTCTCTGCATCCTTGTCAACAGTTTTTGTATACCTTTTTTATTTTAGCCTCAAGTGTGTGTGGTGTCTTATTGTGGTTTTGATTGTATGTTTCCAGTGATTTGTGATGTTGGGCATCTTTGTGGCCATTTGCAAATCTCTTCAGATTCTTTGTACATTTTTATATTGGGTTGTGTTTTTACTGTAGAGTTTTAAGAGTTTTCTACATAGGCTAGATACAAGTCCTTTCTCAGAGGTAGGGTTTACAAACATTTTCTCCCATTCTTTGTATTGTCTTTTCACTTTCTTGATTGTGTCCTCTAAGCACAAGAAGTTTTCATTTCAGTGGAGTCCAGTTGATTTCTATTTTGTTGCTTGTGCTTGTGGTTTCATATCTAAGATGCCATGCCCAACTAAAGGTCACAAATAATTTTACTCCTCTGTTTTCTTCTCACTGTTTGATAGTTGTAATTCTTACATTTAGGTCTTTAATCCACTTGAGTTGGTTTTTTTTTGTTTTTAATGGTGTGAGCGAGGTGTCTGATTTCTTTTTTTTTTTTTTTCCTCCAATTTTTTATTTATTTTCAGCGTAACAGTATTCATTGTTTTTTCACCACACCCAGTGCTCCATGCAATCTGTGCCCTCCCTAATACCCACCACCTGGTTCCCCCACCCTCCCACCCCGCCCCTTCAAAACCCTCAGGTTGTTTTTCAGAGTCCATAGTCTCTCATGGTTCACCTCCCCTTCCAATTTCCCTCAACTCTCTTCTCCTCTCCATCTACCCTTGTCCTCTATATTATTTGTTATGCTCCACCAATAAGTGAAACCATATGATACTTGACTTTCTCTGTTTGACTTATTTCACTCAGCATAATCTCTTCCAGTCCTGTCCATGTTGCTACAAAAGTTGGGTATTCGTCCTTTCTGATGGAGGCATAATACTCCATAGTGTATATGGACCACATCTTCCTTATCCATTCATCCGTTGAAGGGCATCTTGGTTCTTTCCACAGTTTGGCGACCGTGGCCATTGCTGCTATAAACATTGGGGTACAGATGGCCCTTCTTTTCACTACATCTGTATCTTTGGGGTAAATACCCAGCAGTGCAATTGCAGGGTCATAGGGAAGATCTATTTTTAATTTCCTGAGGAATCTCCACACTGTTCTCCAAAGTGGCTGCACCAGTTTGCATTCCCACCAAGAGTGTAAGAGGGTTCCCCTTTCTCCACATCCTCTCCAACACACGTTGTTTCCTGTCTTGCTAATTTTGGCCATTCTAACTGGTGTAAGGTGGTATCTCAATGTGGTTTTGATTTGAATCTCCCTGATGGCTAGTGATGATGAACATTTTTTCATGTGTCTGGTAGACATTTGTATGTCTTCATTGGAGAAGTGTCTGTTCATATCTTCTGCCCATTTTTTAATATGATTATCTGTTTTGTGTGTGTTGAGTTTGAGGAGTTCTTTATAGATCCTGGATATCAACCTTTTATCTGTACTGTCATTTGCAAATATCTTCTCCCATTCCGTGGGTTGCCTCTTTGTTTTGATGACTGTTTCTTTTGCTGTGCAGAAGCTTTTTATCTTGATGAAGTCCCAGAAGTTCATCTTTGCCTTTGTTTCCTTCGCCTTTGGAGACATATCTTGAAAGAAGTTGCTGTGGCTGATATCAAAGAGGTTACTCCCTATGTTCTCCTCGAGGATTCTGATGGATTCCTGTCTCACGTTGAGGTCTTTTATCCATTTCGAGTTTATCTTTGTGTACGGTGTAAGAGAATGGTCAAGTTTCATTCTTCTACATATAGCTGTCCAGTTTTCCCAGCACCATTTATTGAAGAGACTGTCTTTTTTCCACTGGATATTTTTTCCTGTTTTGTCAAAGATTATTTGACCATAGAGTTGAGGGTCCATATCTGGGCTCTCTACTCTGTTCCACTGGTCCATGTGTCTGTTTTTATGCCAGTACCATGCTGTCTTGGTGATCACAGCTTTGTAGTAAAGCTTGAAATCAGGTAACGTGATGCCACCAGTTTTATTTTTGTTTTTCAACATTTCCTTAGCAATTCGGGGTCTCTTCTGATTCCATACAAATTTTAGTATTATTTGCTCCAGCTCTTTGAAAAATACTGGTGGAATTTTGATTGGAATGGCATTAAAAGTATAGATTGCTCTGGGTAGTATAGACATTTTAACGATGTTTATTCTTCCCATCCAAGAGCATGGAATGGTCTTCCATCTTTTTGTGTCTTCTTCAATTTCTTTTAGGAGTGTTCTGTAGTTCCTCGAGTACAGATCTTTAACCTCTTTGGTTAGGTTTATTCCGAGGTATCTTATGGTTTTTGGTGCTATAGTAAATGGAATCGATTCTCTAATTTGTCTTTCTGTATTTTCATTGTTAGTGTATAAGAAAGCCACTGATTTCTGGACATTGACTTTGTATCCTGCTACATTACTGAATTGCTGTATGAGTTCTAGTAGTTTGGAGGTGGAGTCTTTCGGGTTTTCCATATAAAGAATCATGTCATCTGCGAAGAGAGAGAGTTTGACTTCTTCCTTGCCAATTTGGATACCTTTTATTTCTCTTTGTTGTCTGATTGCTGTTGCTAGGACTTCTAATACTATGTTGAACAAGAGTGGTGAGAGTGGGCATCCTTGTCGTGTTCCTGATCTCAATGGGAAGGCTGCAAGCTTTTTCCCATTGAGGATGATATTTGCTGTGGGTTTTTCATAGATAGATTTGATGAAGTTCAGGAATGTTCCCTCTATCCCTATACTTTGAAGCGTTTTAATCAGGAACGGATGCTGGATTTTGTCAAAAGCTTTTTCTGCATCAATGGAGAGGATCATGTGGTTCTTCTCTCTTCTCTTATTGATTTGTTCTATCACATTGATTGATTTGCGAATGTTGAACCATCCTTGTAACCCAGGGATGAATCCTACCTGGTCATGGTGGATAATCTTTTTAATGTGCTGTTGGATCCTGTTTGCTAGGATCTTGTTGAGAATCTTAGCATCCATATTCATCAGTGATATCGGTCTGAAATTCTCCTTTTTGGTAGGGTCTTTGCCTGGTTTGGGGATCAGGGTAATGCTGGCTTCATAAAAAGAGTCTGGAAGTTTTCCTTCTGCTTCAATTTTTTGAAACAGCTTCAGGAGAATAGGTATTATTTCTTCTTTGAAAGTTTGATAGAATTCCCCAGGGAATCCGTCAGGTCCTGGGCTCTTGTTTTTTGGGAGGTTTTTGATCACTGCTTCAATCTCGTTACTAGATATCGGTCTATTCAGGTTGTCAATTTCTTCCTGGTTCAATTTTGGGAGTTTATAGTTTTCCAGGAATGCATCCATTTCATCTAGGTTGCTTAGCTTATTGGCATATAACTGTTGATAATAGCTTCTGATGATTGTTTCTACTTCCTTGGTGTTAGTTGTGATCTCTCCCTTTTCATTCATAATTTTATTAATTTGGGCTTTCTCTCTTTTCTTTTGGATTAGTGTGGCCAATGGTTTATCGATCTTATTGATTCTTTCAAAAAACCAGCTTCTAGTTTTGTTGATACGTTCTACTGTATCTCTGGTTTCTACCTCGTTGATCTCTGCTCTAATCTTGATTATTTCCCTTCTTACGTGTGGAGTTGGTTTGATTTGTTGTTGATTCTCCAGTTCTTTAAGGTGTAGAGACAGCTGGTGTATTCTGGATTTTTCAATTTTTTTGAGGGAGGCTTGGATGGCTATGAATTTCCCCCTTAGGACCGCCTTTGCTGTATCCCATAGGTTTTGGAGTGAAGTGTCTTCGTTCTCATTGGTTTCCATAAATTGTTTAAGTTCTTCTTTGATCTCCTGGTTGATCCAAGCATTCTTAAGCAAGGTGGTCTTTAGCTTCCAGGTATTTGAGTTCCTTCTGAACTTATCCTTGTGATTGAGCTCCAGTTTCAAAGCATTGTGATCTGAGAATATGCAGGGAATCATCTCAGTCTTTTGGTATCGGTTGAGCCCTGATTTGTGACCCAGTATGTGGTCTATTCTGGAGAAGGTTCCATGTGCACTTGAGAAGAATGTGTATTCTGTTGTTTTAGGGTGGAATGTTCTGTATATATCTATGAGGTCCATCTGGTCCAATGTATCATTCAATGCTCTTATTTCTTTATTGATTTTCTGCTTCGATGATCTGTCTATTTCTGAGAGAGGCGTGTTAAGATCTCCTACTATTAATGTATTCATATCAATATGACTCTTTATCTTGATTAATAGTTTTTTTATGTAATTGGCTGCTCCCATATTGGGGGCATAGATATTTACAATTGTTAGATCATCTTGGTGGATAGTCCCTTTAAGAATGATGTAGTGTCCTTCTGTATCCCTGACTACCGTCTTTAGTTTAAAATCTAATTTATCTGATATGAGAATCGCTACCCCGGCCTTCTTTTGAGGTCCATTGGCGTGAAAGATGCTTCTCCATCCCTTCACTTTCAGTCTGGGTGTATCTTTAGGTTCAAAATGGGTCTCTTGTAGACAACATATGGATGGGTCCTGTCGTTTTATCCAATCTGCAACCCTGTGTCGTTTTATGGGTGCATTTAGGCCATTCACATTGAGAGAGATTATTGAGAGATACGTTTTTATTGACATTGTGTTATCTTTGAAGTCTTTCTTTCTGTCGATTGTCTCTATATTTCTGTTCAATGCTATTCTTAGGATTTTTCCTCTTTTATAGAACCCCCCTTAATATTTCCTGCAGTGTCGGCTTGGTGGTTGCATAGTCTTTCAAGCCTTGCCGGTCTTGGAAACTCTTTATCTCTCCATCCATTTTGAATGTCAGTCTTGCTGGATAAAGTATTCTTGGCTGCATGTTCTTCTCATTTAGTGCCCTGAATATATCTTGCCAGCCCTTTCTGGCTTGCCAGGTCTCTGTGGACAGGTCTGACGTTATTCTGATGGGCTTTCCTCTGTATGTAAGGAGCTTCTTTGTCCTAGCGGCTTTCAAGAGATTGTATCTACAATTATGATTCCTCAATTTTACTATGAGGTGCCTGGATGTTTTTTTTGAATTTATAATCTTGGGGGGGGACCTTTCTACTTCTAGTACATGAACACTTGTTCCATTCGCAAGATTGGGAAAATTTTCATGAAAAACTTGTTCCACTATATCTTCTAGACTTCTTTCTTTCTCCTCCCCTTCAGGGATTCCAATAATTCTGACGTTGGAACGTTTCATGGCATCATTTATTTCCCTGATTCTGTTTTCGTGGCTTCTAAGCTGTTTGTTCCAGGCTTCCTCCTGATCCTTTCTCTCTATTTGTTTGTCCTCCAGATCACTAATTCTATCTTCTGTCTCAGTTACCCTAGCTTTTAGAGAATTTAGATTAGATTGGAACTCATTGAGAGCGTTGTGAACCTCATCCCTGGTGGCCTTCAGCTCTGCCCTAACATTATGAACCTCCTCTCTGGTCGCTTTCAATTGTGCCCTAATCAATTCTGTTTGGTCATCCATGGCTTTCTCCAACCTAGCTATTGCCTGGATAATTGTTAGCCTGAATTCTCTTTCTGACATATTGTCTATGTTGATAGCCGTTAGCTCTGTTGCAGAAGGCCCATCCTCTGTATTTTTCTTCTGTTGGGGATTCCTCCTCCTAGTCATTTTGGTGAGAGATGACTGGACAGATGTAGCTGGATGTATTGACCGTGGTGCAGTCAAGGTGCACCCTGGAACGCTTCTGAGCACTCAGGATTCCCCACCCAAATGAGAGAAAAAAGAAAAGAAAAAGAAAAAAGAGGGAGAGAGAGAGACAGGAAAAAAAGGGAAGATAAAAGTGAAGGTTCAGCCCAAATGGGCCCCAGGGTAAGGTTTATGACGTATATAAACAAAAACAGACAAACAAAAAGACTGATAAAAGTATATGATGAGAGAAAATATATATATATATATAAGCAAAAAAAAAGGGAGGAGCCTCGTCAAGAAGAACCCCAAGTATAAGATTTATATACTATCCGGACAAACATAAATACACAGAGACACTGGCAGAAGAAAAAGATGGGAGCATGGTTATAGATTCTCGGTGTGGGCGAGGAAGGTTATTTTGATTCTTCCTGGATGTATCTTGATATCTTTGTTAAAGGACTCAACTTTCCTAAGAAAAAGGGGGATTAAAAATTGGTTCACCTATAGGGGTAGCATTGCTTGGAGAAAGGGGGTTACCTTGAAGTTTAACTCTATATGAATATTAGAAAATAAAAATAAAAAAGGAATAAACTGGACTAAACTAAATTAAAAATTTTTTTTTAAAAATTAAGAAAATAGAAAAGCAAAAGAAAAACACATGTGTATGTATCAAAAAATTCAGGTTAGAAGTTTATCATGGAATTTGATGTACTGGACATCTCACTGTGATGGTAAATAGGTTAAAAAATTATCTATATAAAAAAAGAAAAAAAATGAACCAGAATAGTGGGAAAGAATTAAAAATAAAAGTTGTATCTATGAAGTAGTGGTGGTTGTTCTCTTGTAGTCTTTTTTTTTTTTTTTTTTCCTGATTTGTTTTCTGGGGGAGGGGGCTGCCACGTGGGTTTTCAGTCAATGATGTTCCCTGAGTTAAGTCCTCCCGACCCCCTCAAGGGGGTGGGCTCTGAGAAAAACGTTTTTTTTCAGGTTTTTGTTCTCTGGAGGTTTTTATGTTTGTTCACTTCTTTTCTCTCGCCTTGACAGCTTTTGATGGTTTTTGGAGGTTTAGAGGAAAGAAAACTGCACCCCAACCTCCCTCTCAGAGAGAAGCCTCAGTCTGCTCCCCTGCAGGTGCTGCAGCCGCTGGGCCGCTGGCAGAGCAGGTTCTGAGTCACGGTCCCTGGGGACGCAGGATCTCCTGCTTGTACGCAAAACCAAGGCAGCTGTGGCTGTCTGGGCAGCTCCAGACCGCCAGAGAGGTTCCAAGCAGCAATCGCACACTGAGATTTTCCCGCTGGCTGGGGCTGAGAGCTCAGTGCTTGCGCGCACCTCTCCCAGGGGATGGTTTGGGGCGCGGCGCCTCCAGCTCTATCGGCTCTATCGCCGCGTGGGTGTATCGCCGCGTGGGTCCCAGAACACCAGGCTGGGCGTTCGTGCACCTCTCTCAGGGGAGGTTGAGGCACGCGCGCATCTCCATAAGGTGCGCGTTCTGCCGTCTGGTGTGGCTCCCAGCCCCTCACGGGAGCCGGACTCCACCCGTTCTCGGGCGCACTGGCGGCTCCGGGACAAAGACCAGGTTTCTCCGCCACACTCTCTGGCTCAGCGCCAGGGGAAGCTGCCCTGGGTCTGGGGACTTAAGCCCCTATCCCTATCCGCCCCGATTCCCACAATTTCCCCGCTCGAGTCTTTGCTCTTTTGAGTGCTTTCAACAAGACTCCAAGTTAATGCTGGTCCCAGATGCCGGGCACTCTCGTATTGGGGTATTATTTTCCAGTCGGTCGCCTCTGGTGGCTCCCTCCCCCTTTTATCTTCCGATATCAGTCCGACGTTCCCACTCCACTTTACCTGCCCACTGGCGTCTTCTGGCCCCCGTAGAGATCCAGACGTGTATAATTCTGATCTCAGGCTGATTTCATGGGTGATCGGAGTTCTTTGGTAGGTAATCAGCTCACTTTAGGGTGCAGGTTGAAAAGGCGCCTCCTCCTACTTCCCCGCCATCTTGTCTCCCCCCGTCTGATTTCATTCTTTTCAAGTTGGTATCCAGTTGTCCCAGCAACTTTTTTTTTTTCTTCCCCAAAAGACTGTTTTTTCCCCCTATTGAATTGTCTTGGTATACTTGTTGCAAATCAGTTGACCATAGATGTTAGGGGTTATTTCTGAACTCTTATCCGTTCTGTTTAGTTTATATGTCTTTCTTTATGCAGTCCCACACTGTTTTGATTACTGTAGTAGTACTTTATAGTAATAACTTCTGAAATCAGAAAGTGTAAGTTCTCCAGTTTTGTTCTTTTTTTAAGATTGTTTTTACTTCTTGGTTGCCTCACATTTACATGTGATCAGCTTGTCTATGTCTGCCAAAAAAGATAGACTTTCGGGGGGACTTTTGATAAGGACCGCATTGAGTCTGTAGATCAATTTGATGAGGATTGTCATCTTAACAGTATTTCGTTTCCTGAACCATGAGCATGAATGTCTTTTCACCTGTTTAGATCATCTTTAATTTCTTCAACAATATTCCGTGCTTTCCAGCATACAAGTCTTATGCTTCTTTGATTAAATTTAATGTGAATCATTACATTCTTTTTGATGCAGTTATGAATGAAATTTTGTTAAATTTCAATTTCGAATTGTTAGTGTGTGGAAACACTGCAAGTCTATGGAAATATAATTGATTTTGTATATTGATCTTATACCCTGCAACCTTACTGAACTCATTTATTAGTTCTAGTAGTGTTTTTGTAGATTCCTTAGGATTTTTTACATACAAGATCATCTCATCTGTGAATAAAGATAGTTACTTCTTCCTTTCAAATCTAAATGTCTTTAAAAAAAATTTTCCCCTCTAGTGGCCCTACCTAGAATTTTCAGAACAATGTCAAATAGAAGTAGTGAGAGCAGGCATCCTTGCCTTATTCCTGATCTTGAAGAAAAGCCTTTAGTCTTTCACCATTAAGATTAAATACAATGTTAGCTGTGGACTTTTTCGTAGATGTCCTTTATTAGATTGAAATTGTTCACTTCTACTCCTAGTTTATTCAATGTTTTTATCATGAAAGGGTGTTGAATTTTGTTCAGTGCTTTTTAGATAGTCTTTTTGAGTGCTTTGAGTTCAGTGCTTTTGAGATAGTCTTGTGGGCTTTTTACACTCTGTTAATGTGGTATATTGCATTGATTGATTTTCAGGTGTTAAATCATCTTGCATTCCTCGGATAAATCTCACTTGGCATGGGATAGAGTTCTTTTTATTTGTTGCTGATTTTGGTTTGCTCGTATCTTGGTGAGGATTTTTGTGTTTGTATTCATAAATATATTGTTCTGTAGTTTTCCTGTAATGTCTTTATCTGGTTTTGGCATTAGGTTAATACTGGCCTCTTAGAATTTCTCTTCTATTTTTTGGAAGAGTTTGTGAATGATTGGTGTTATTTCTTTAAACCTTTGATAGTGTTTACTAATAAAGCCATCTGTGTCTGGACTTTTCATTGAGAGAAGTTTTTAAAAATTGCTAGTTAAGTCTATTATTATATACATCTAGTCAGATTTTCTATTTCTTCTTGTGTCATTTTCCATAGTTTGTGTACTTCTAGGAATTTTTTCGATTTTCTCTAGATTATCTAATCTGTTGCTATGTAGTTTTCCATAGTATTCCCTCATAAACAGTTCATTTAAATTTAATAGGATTAATAATTCTGTTGCTAGTTGTTCTCTCTTTTTTTCATTTATTATTATTTTTAATCTTTTTGCCTTTGGGTTAACTGAGCATTTCTATTTTATCTCCACCATTGGCTTAATAAGTGTTTTACTTTTGATATTTTTTAAATGGTTGCAAAACATGCTGAGAATCATCTTAGACTTCTCTTTTTCCTTTATCTCTTCTTCACTTCCCATTCCTTTTTTTTTTTTTCTAAGATTTTATTTATTTATTTGACAGACAGAGATCACAGGTAAGAGAGAGGCAAGCAGAGAGAGGGAGAGGGAAGCAGGCTCTCCACTGAGCAGAGAGCCAGATGCAGGGCTCCATCCCAGGACCATCTGAGCCGAAGGCAGAGGCTCAACCCACTGAGCCACCCAGGTGCCCCCACTTCCCATTTCTAATCAACCACCTTGTAATACCTTGATTCTGTCTTTTCTGTATCAATGCAGTTGTCACCAAAAATGATTTCCCTAAGAAGTCTAAGTACATTTCTCTAATATGTGTTTCATAGCAATGCCAATGTGATCTTTCGAGGGTGCAAATCTGATCACATATTTAAAATTTTTCATTGGTGTTCTATTCTCTGCAATGTAAATTTATAATATAAATATATTACAAAATATAAATCTCCTTATTGGGCTATGAAGTTCTTCCCAAGATTTTCTGTTGTTTATCTAGCCTCCTCTCTTAACATTTCTATTCTAAAATTGTATGTTTAAACAATTCCTGAACTTTTTGTTTTGAAGTTATCTGTATACATACGTTTTTCATTTCCATTCTTATGTTATTTTTTAATTCCTAATAAATTAGTATTTGTTTAAAAATAGGTAATTACTTGACTTAAATTAATCTTTTTTCTGTCTCTTTGCTATACTTGGGTATTCTAATATTGATTGTCCTTATAGTGATTATTTTCTATCTCTGGTACACAGTAAATTCTTTGACACACTTGATTTTCATCTGTAGATGCACATGTATCAGTTGTAACTTGCACTTGTAAAGGTTGAACAGAGTTTAGCTAGAATTTAGTAACATTTTCCCATTTTTATAATTGCCTTTTCTATAAGGCAAATACACGTCATTGGTTTTCAGTTAGCGGTAATGTAAAATTTCCTTTTATCCATAAATTTAAGTTTTATAAAAAGATTAGAGATTTCAAAGTTTAAAAAAAGTTATGATAATACAGTAGCAATTCTTTTTTCTTTTCTTTTTTTTTAGTTTATTTATTTATTTATTTGACAGAGAGAGAGAGATCACAAGTAGTCAGAGAGGCAGGCAGAGAGAGAGGAGGAAGGAGGCTCCCCGCCAAGGAGAGAGCCCGATGCGGGGCTCGATCCCAGGACCCTGAGATCATGACCTGAGCCAGAGGCAGAGGCTTTAACCCACTGAGCCACCCAGGTGTCCCAATACAGTAGCAATTCTAATGGTGGTATTGAAATGATTGGGAGTTTAACTGTTTCATAATCTACCCATGCCAAACCTTTATATATTCCATCAAAGACAGGCAGTTTCTATTTTCTCCTTTGTAAGATGAAGATAATACCATTCTTACTCTGTTTTCTTTAATTCTTTTTTTTTTTTTTAAGAATTTATTTATTTGACACAGAGAGAGATCACAAGTAGGCAGAGAGAGAGAGAGAGAGGGAAGCAGGCTCCCTGCCAAGCAGAGAGCCCAATGTAGGGCTGGATCCCAGGACCCTGAGATCATGACCTGAGCCAAAGGCAGAGGCTTAACCCACTGAGCCATCCAGGTGCCCCTCTTTTCTTCAGTTCTAATATCAAACCTCCATTATATGTATTCTAAATTATCAAAATGATTAATATTAACACCCTGTGTTCTGTCCATTAACAATTATCTAAAAATGAAAATCAAGTAAACACTTGATGACTGCCCATGTTTATCTTTGAGCCATATAGTATGGATACAGTTCCTTTGCCTTGTACTGCTGTTTTTCTTACAGTTTTCAATTACCTTTATATTTTTCTTATCATATTTTCAAGTATTTTTTTAATCATCCTATCCAGTATATTGAGTTTTCTCACTCCCAGAGAATTCTTTCAGAGTTTTCTATGACCCTGTTCTGGACTTGATCTCTCTATACTCTGTTTACATATACTACACAACTGTCTCTGTTTTCTCTCATGGATTGAATCTACTGTTTCCTGAATCCCTTGTGTTCCTTTTTTTTTTTTCCTTTAAATTTGTGAATACATCTTAAGTGTCTTGGTAATAAGAAAGTATGCATGTATAATAAACTTTGAGTGCTTCCATATATGGAAATACTTTTTTTAAAAATTCTGTATTTATTTAGGATTCTGTTAGTATCATTTTCTTTCACAGTACTGCTGTTATTCCTCCTTATCCCCTAGATACTCTCTGGTTTTGGAAATTTGTCTTACAGGAATGTGCCTCCTCCCCTTTGCTTTTTATTGTCACTACCATCCATTGTGTTGGGTTGTTAATGACCCTTGTAAATATGCTTATACTTGGGAAATGTTTTGATTTTTGGATAATTTCCACTCCTCTGTTTTTCTCTGTTGTTTTTTTCTGAGACATATTTATTTGTATGTTGAAACTTTTACAATGGCTGTACTCTCTACTACTTGCACCTCCCCAGCTTTATACCCCCAACTCTTTGTCTGCCATTTTTCTGTTTGACATTATTCTTGCAAGCTTTCATTGAATTTTTATTTTGGTGAGGATATCTTTAATTTCTGAGAGTTCCTTCCAGTTCCCTGCCCCCATCATTTTCGGTAATTGTTTTATAGTCCTAATATTTTTAAGGTACTCTAAAAATTTTTTAAAGAAAATATGAAAATGAATATGTATAATGAGGAAGGAAATCAGACCAAATAACAAACTTAAAAAATGAATACCAAAAGTATCACAAAATCCAGAAAAAAAAACTTAGAACTTCCAGACTTAGCTCTAAACCTTTTTTTCTCCCTCCATTTTTTGGCTTCATTCTCGTTGATCACCTTTTCATTTGGCAAAGAATTTGTGATACATAGAGAGAATAAGATCATTCAGCTGTCCTCTAGCATTCAAGTTTCTTACTACATTGTTTGAATTTTTTTCTCAGTACATTGTTTCAGTTTTTTTTTTTCATTTCATTTGAAATAACTTTTGTGGTAAAAAAATAACATAAAATATATCACCTAACCTTTTCATATATACAGTTCAGTGGTATTAAGTACATTCACAATATTTTGTAACCCTTACCATTACCAACTTCCAGAACTTTTCACCATCCTGAACAGAAACTCTATATGCAGTAAACGATTTGTTGGTTTGTTTTGGTTTACTCTAGTTCCTGAATTTTTTGTTTTAATTTTTTGTTAATCCTCCCTTCCCTCTTCCTTTTTTTTGGCAGGGTGGGGAATTTTATCTTTACCGCTCTGCTCAAGTATGGTGATTGTTGATATTTAAGAATAAGGCTTACTGTGAGTCCTAAAAATGGGTGGACCTTTTAACTGTCCTACTTCACTTTCCCAGAGCAGTCGGGGAGCCCCTAAAGTGTCAGAACTACTGATAAGGGGTTTTGTTTAGGGTACTAACTCCTGGTTTAATTGCCCCACTAGTTGCTTTGATTTCTTTAGAATAAATCTTAAGTTTTTTCCCTAACACCTAAAAATAAACTCTTGAATGAGCATTTTGCCATGTACAAGGAAGAGAATGGGCATTAATTAGTATGCCCTACAGACTTTTTTCTTTTTTTAATTTGATGTCTCATTTCTGCTTTACTGAGCCTCATTGTTTTTGAGGAAAGAATTGGCTCCCTCCTTAGACACCCTCTATATTTTCGGCTCTTACTTTTTGGGTCAGAATGTCAGCATTTGCCAGACATCATTTACTGAAGGCTCCTCTCCATCCTTTCATTGTTTTGCATTTAGTGTTTATTTCTCAAACTTTCTTGGGTTACTATGTTAATGGGGTCCGGAATGAAAGTAAGATAAGATCTTTATACTGTCGTTTCAGTTGGAAACTTCTCAAGTTTCACACTTCTCAAACAATGTTAATGACGTTGAATCATCTTTCTATATGAAGATGACAGTCTTGTTCCTTCATGTTAGTTGGTTATTTGCTTAGCAGAGCTTAAAAATTGGTGTATGGGGGTGGGAGGTTTAAAGATGGTAGCTGACTAACAGTTGCAAATACAGCCTTTCTTATTTTTCTCACTAAAATAATCATGAAATCAGGAATGAATGAAAACTCCTAATATTACCAGGAATGATAATTGATAGACATAAAGACAGAATGGGACTAAGTGTTACTGATGATGAGGCAGATTCAGCCATATAGGACTACTATGTAGTTTTCAGCACATGGAGTTTATATTGACTGGTTTTTTGTTGTTGTTGGTGGTGGTGTTGTTTTTAAGATTTTATTTATTTGTCTGACAGACAGAGATCACAAGTAGGCAGAGAGGCAGGCAGAGGGGGAGGGGGGGATTGCAGGCTCCCTGCCGAGCAGAGAGCCTGATGCAGGGCTCCATCCCAGGACCCTGGGATCATGACCCGAGCCGAAAGCAGAGGCCTTAACCCACTGAGCCACCCAGGCGCCCCATGTTGTTGTTGTTTTTAAAAAAATTTTTTATTAACATATAATGTATTATTAGCCTTAGGGGTACAGGTCTGTGAATCATCAGGCTTACATACTTCACAGCACTCCCCACAGCACATACCCTCCCCAATGTTCATAACTCAACCACCCCCCCCACAACAACCCTCAGTTTGTTTTGTGAGATTGAGAGTCTCTTATGGTTTGTCTCCCTCCCAATCCCATCTTGTTTCATTTTTTCCTTCCCTACCCCTCAAATCCCCCACTTTGTCTCTCAAATTCCTCATATCAGGGAGACCATATGATAATTGTATTGACTGTTTTTTGAAATGAAGATCACCAGCAGGAAAAAAATCCCTTATCTATCCTCATTATTTGTTCAGAAGTCTGACCTGGGGCCTGAGTTAACCAGAACGTTGATCAGACATCATCATTAGCCACTCTTAGATGAGATGAACTGAGTGTCCTTTTTTCATGCCTCTAGTATGTGCCTCTCACAAATTTTCTGTATGTAAGCCTATTAGTAAATGAGGTGGAGGGGAGAGCAGTGTATAGGTGGTAACTGTTGTACATGTAGTATACTTGGGATTGTTATCCAAAATATGGTATATATACTTCTAGAGATAAAAGATATTTTTAGGTGATATATGAAAGAACATTTGAATACTTAAAAATTTTTTTAAGGGGGAGGAGGGGCAGAGTGGGAGAAAGAATCTTAAGCAGGCTCCATGCCCAGTGCAGAGTCCAGTATGGGGCTTGTGTTGAGGCTCAGTTGCACAACTCTGAGATCATGACGTGAGCCAAAATCAAGAATCAGACACTTAACCAGCTGATCCACCCAGGTGCCCCACTTATAAATTTGTTTTAATCATCAGCAAAACTAATTGGTTAAGAGGATGTCAAATTATATACTAAATAAAGTGATATGTCATAAATAAAAATACCAAGTAAATATTCCTATAGCTAGTATTGGTTTTGGAAAAAAATTGTGAAAATGATGGGCAGGTGACAGAAGTTTGAGAAACATCTCCACTAGATAAAAGCTTACTAGGAATTGGCACTAGTATTGCTATTTATGTGTATCACGATATAAATATGACAAGGGAATTTTACTTCCACGTGTTTGACAGGCCATACACCATGGAAGATCTGTTCTGTCCCTTTTATTCCCATGGCTTATTCAATTTTAAAGGGCCAATAATTGATAGACTAGGAGAAAATTTTTCTTTGTACACAGGCACAAAGAACTCACTTAGTTCTAATCAAAAACCAAGGAAAGAGATACGTTCTAGCAAAATAATTGAACTTTAAGTTTGGGGAAAGGGCAATTTATTAATATCAATGTAGAGAAGTGCTATTATTTATTAAAGATCTAAAATCAGATTTTTCAATATTATATGCTAGAAGACCTTGTCATCTACTGTGTTTAAAGGGACTAGAGTATTGAAACAAGAATTAGGGTATGAAAGATCAAAGTCATTTTGTAATGAGTGACAATATGTATGAAATGGTCAAAATTGTAAACATGGCTATGAAAGGAATATAAATGCCACATGACCGACAATCTGTGGCATCAAAAGGAAGCAATAGTCAATATTTAGATTACTTTAACAACTGAGAAGTAGGTAAGGAAGGAGGTAAACATATTTTGAATTCAAATGTAATGCACTCCAAAGATCCTGATCCTAGATATAAGTTAAAGAATGTTGTTGGACAACTTAAAAGTAAGCACTAACAGAATTAAATAAGGTATCTTCCGAACCACTGGGAATGAAAATCAAAGTAATTCCATCACATGTTAGGTTGAATTATATGATAGAGCCTGTATTCAACCATGATGACTGACAAAAAGACGATTTTCTTTGGTTCAACTTTATAATATGGTTAATTATATTTCTGCATTTTTAAAAAATCCTGAAATCCCCACCCCTCTTTGAGTTTCTTAAGAGTAAATGCCACACTTTTTTATACTTTGAATTGCTTGTGTTTTAGCATTGTCCTTAATAACCTTGTATATTATTTCAGTAAGAATTTGGTTTTGCAGAGCTGACCTTAGGATTAAATAACAACAACTTTCCAGCCAACCCAAGGCCATATATAAAATATAGTTAGATCTAATTTTGGAAAATTAGGTGGATATGTTCAATAAATAAGAACTTTCCTTTGCAGTATCCATAGTTTGAAAATGATGTAGCTAAAAGAAAATGTGCATGTTCTTTTTTTTCTCTAATTGACAAGCAATTTCTAAAAGTATTCTAACTCAAGAATTAGTTTTATGTATTGCAAATTGTAATAAGTAAATAACAGTTACTTTAAAAATACATAATTATTGTTGCTGATTTGACCAGGACATTGCCACTGATTTGACAAGGATATTACTTAGGTATACTCAAAGGATGGCCTTCTCTGTTGGGATAGGAAATTAGTTCATTAAAAAAGATCTTAAGCAAAAAAGCCAGATTTAGAAAAAATTCAGAAATAGCATTTAAAAATCAAGTATCAAAAATATCAAGATACGTTAAAAAATCAAAATATATAAAGCAGTATCATTCATGAATGTGTATGTATGTTGTAAAAATTATAAAAATATACATTAGAATGATAAATGCCATATTCCAGACAGTGTTGGAGGGGAGGGAAGGAATGACATTTTTATTTCATATAAAATAACCTAAAACAAATATGGCAAAACATTAAGATATGGCAAATAGAGAAGGTGCATACATATATGCTACATTTCTCTATGCTGAAAAAGTTCATGTAAAGTTTCAGTGTATTTAAATTTCCCATATACACACTGATCATATTGTAACTGATTTCTTAAAGTTAATAAAACCAGTTCATTGGGTGAAATGACACTTGGTAATGAGAACTAGTCCAATTCCTAGTTAAAATTATCAAGAGGTCAGTATTGAGGTAGAATTATTTACTTGCCTTTGAAATAAGAAATTGTGAGATTTGTAACTTATTTTTTCTCTTATTTAGGGAGTTAATAAGATGATTAGTAGAGTATTTTTCTCTTAAGTGTGAAAGACTTATATATAATATCTCATATATATTTCAAGATAAACATCAAGTACTTACCTAATGTAGGAAATAGAACATTATCTATAACTTTGAGGTTTTCAGTGTGCTTTTTCCCGATAGTATCCCCTTGACTCTCCTGTCCTGAATTTTGCATTTCATTTTCTTAAGTGTCAAGAGCAGCGTTCCTCAAAATCAAGTAATCTATAAACTTTTTTTTTTGTGGTAAAATATACAGAACATTAATTTACAAAACTGTACCACTTTGTAAGTGTATATAATTTCAGTGGCATTAAGACATTCTCAGTGACATGCAGTCATCATCACCATCCATATCCAGAATTTTTTCATCATCCCAAACGGAAAATCTAAGCTCATTACAAACTTACTTGCCATTTTACCTTCCCCCCCAACCTCTGGTAACTCTTTTCTACTTTCTACCTGTGTGAACTTATCTATTCTAGGTACCTCATAAAAATGGAATCATACAGTATTTGTCCTTTTGCATTTGGATTATTTCACTTACTATAATGTCCTAATGCTTCATTCATGTCATACATAGCATGTGTCAGAATTTCCTGTTTAAGGCTGAATAATATGCTGCTTTACATATTTACCACATTTTGTTTCCCACTCATCTGTTGATGGGTACTTCACATTGTTTTCGCCCATTGAATGTTGTGAATAATGCTTATAGAAATACTGGTGTACCTGTATTGGAGTCCTTGCTTTTAATGCTCTTGGTTATATACTAAGGAATGGACTTACTGGATCATATGGGTTTTTTTTTTTTGTTTTTTTTTTTTTTTTTAAAGATTTATTTATTTATTTGACAGTGATCACAAGTAGGCAGAGAGGCAGGCAGAGAGAGAGGAGGAAGCAGGCTCCCACTGAGCAGAGAGCCCGATGCGGGGCTCGATCCCAGGACCCTGGGATCATGACCTGAGCCGAAGGCAGAGGCTTTAACCCACTGAGCCACCCAGGTGCCCCGAGGATCATATGGGTTTTTGAGGAAATGTCATATTTTCCACAGTGGCTATATCATTTTACATTCCTACCATAATGCCCAAGGGTGCCAATTACTCTGTATCCTTGGTAATATTTGTTAGTTTCTAAGTTTTTGTGTTTTTCTTTTTAAAATAATAGTCATCCTAGTGGGTTTGAAGTGGTATCTCATTGTTAGGTGTGTTTTATTTTTTTTAAATAAGATTTTATTTATTTGACAGAAAGAGGTCACAAGTAGGCAGAGAGGCAGGCAGAGAGAGAGAGGGGGAAGCAGGCTCTCTGCTGAGCAGAGAGCCCCACTCAGGGTCAATCCCAGGACCCTGAGATGATGACCTGAGCTGAAGGCAGAGGCTTAACTCAGGTTAACTTAGCTTAACTCAGGTGCCCCATTAGGTGTGTTTTAAAGGAAAAACCAATTAGGGGACCCTTAAAGTGAGTTAAATTATTAAAATGTTACATGTGTAAATAGACAACAAAATACACAGTTCTTGTGTTTTATAGGTTATAGACAACTATAAAGTCAAAACAGTTGATTTAAATGCAAATTAAAATCAACTAATCAACTAAGATCAAATTAGTGCTTACTTCATAGTCTGAATCAAATTATTGCAGTAAGTCTTCCTTTATAAATAATTTAGTCTAATGAGAATGTCTATCAGTTATAAATTATAACTTGCAATTTTGTCTTTATCTTTCTAACATTTTTTTTTTTAAGATTTTATTTATTTATTTGACAGAGATCACAAGCAGGCAGAGAGGCAGGCAGACAGAGAGGAGGAAACAGGCTCCCCGCTGAGCAGAGAGCCCGATGTGGGGCTCGATCCCAGGACTCTGAGACCATGACCTGAGCCGAAGGCAGAGGCTTAACCCACTGAGCCACCCAGGCGCCCCATCTAACATTTTTTTAAAAAAAGATTTTATTTATTTGGCAGAGATAGAGATAGGGAGAGATGGCACCCGTGTGTGCACGTGCACAGAGAAGCAGGCTCCCTGCTGAGCAAGGAGCCTAATATGGAGCTCAATCACAGGGGATGTGACCGGAAGGCAGACTCTTAACTGACTGAGCCACCCAGATGCCCCAGCAATTTTATCTTTAAGTAGTAAAGGAATTCAGAGTAAATAGTTGACTGGGGAAATTTGCTGACATTAGGGCACACCAGTCTACCTGCAGCCAAAATTAACAATACATGGAATTTATAAATTGCCACTTAGCTTATCATTTGATTACTAATGTAATTTGGAAAATAAACTGCCTTGTGAAATCTTTTGGTCATCTAGTTGAGTCAGAATATACACATATAAATTTGTATTTAATTGTCTAAGAGCACAGAAATCTTTTAGCTATTTCTGATATGTCTGTAGTCCCAAATTAAGGAAATGCTACTTCTGATGACTTTCTCACCAGTCTCTTTCCCTGCAGTGTAAAAATGGCCAAATGTGAATTATATTCAGGAATATGTATGGGATAATAAATCCCTATGAATGGAGTAGCTGCCATTAAAATAATGTTCTTAGGAATACCTGGGTGGGGGCTCAGTTCGTTAAGAGTCTGCTCAGGTCATGATCTCATGGGTGGTGAGATTGAGCCAGGCATCAGCACTCTGTGCTCAGCAGGATATGCTCTGCCCCTCCCATGTGCGTTTTTACCCTCTGTTTCTCCAATAAGTAAATCTTTTAAAAAATGGTCTTACTTTATATAATTACTTTAATAGTTTTAGAAGCTTGCATGCAGTGTGTTAAATTCTCAGAATAATTCCTAGTCAAGAAAGATGAGGTTTCCGTTTTACAGCCAACAAAACTAAGACTCGTGTCAATTATTTCAGCTAGGGGAGTACAAAAGAAGAGATAAACATGGCATGTGAAAGTATAGGAATCCCTCCTATCTGGTGGGTTATTGTGGAAAGTTTGGGGGGGTGGGAAGGTGGATCTGAGTGGCTTTTGAATTTGGATTTAATGTAATTTAATGTAATGTAATACTTTTAAAACATACTGGTCATAAGAAGTACTTCCCCTGGTGACTGAGTCACTGGGGCTATGCTCATGCTCCTGGAATCCTTAGTTGACAAATGCCCCAGAAAATTCTTATAATTAGGCAGAGTTGGCTAATTTTTACTCACTATTTCTGAGCAAGGGACTTGGCATGATAAAAATAGTGTTTTGGAGGAATCTGGCTTCTAAAGGATAGATTGATGTAGGGAAAGTGTAATCGTTGTTTTGGTACGAGATAGTTGTATGTTTCACTAGTTAGCAGCATGGAAATGGGATATGGAGAATGATGGAATTGTGGAATTACAAGGATTGAAAAATTCCAGTCTTACGGCCTGGGAAGACAAAGAGAAAGTGGGAAATTGAAGTTGTTAATAAGCTAATTTGTGGAAGAAACTTTGTAGGGTTGGAGATTTATTGAGTCTTGGGTGATAAAGTGTGCATTAGACTTCTGTAAATGCTAATTTGAATTCCAGAATTAGTAAAGTGTTACATTAAAATAGACCCTACAACACATGAACAAAACACTTCATTAAGGCAGGTGCAGTTGTGCAAATTGGGCTTTTTTATTTTGTTTTTTCTCTGCTCTTTAAGTGTTACTTCTTTCTGCATTCCTGGGTCTCCCTGTAAAGTGGAAATACTTATTTCCTGCCCCCCAAAGTGGATTTGAAAAGGAGGGAGAGGTTGAGATTGAGCTGATAAGGAAAGGATCCTAAAAGAAAAAGTGATACACAAGTATTTAAATATAATATGAATGGGTATATTATGCTCAGAGACCTCTCCATGTGTATGTGGTTATGTGTGTGTTGTGTGTCTCTCTTTTAAAAGATTTTTTTAGGGGCACCTGGGTGGCTCAGTTGTGAAGTGTCTGCCTTTGGCTCAGGTCATGGTCCCGGGGTCCTGGGATCAAGCCCCACATCGGGCTCCCTGCTCGGTGCGGGGGAGCCTGCTTCTCCCTCTCCCTCTGCCTGCTGCTCCCCCTACTTGTGCTCATTCTCTCTGTGTCAAATAAACAAATAAAATCTTAAGAAAAATAAAAATCTCTCCAGATATTAAAAGTAATAATAAATAAAAGATTTTTTAAAGTTGTGCTTTGGTCTTACTTCCTTAGGTCATGCCTTTTGACAAGCTAATGCATTGTGTTCTTATATACTGGATTTAATTTTATTGATTTCTTTTATGGACATATGAGACAAGTTTTGGATATCAGACTCTGAATACTTTGGTGAGATTCTTGCTTTGCATTGTGCACCTACAGCATTTACTTTCCTGTGGTGGTGGATTCTTAACAGGAAGAAAATTTAGTGGATACTAAGTTTCAGTGCTAATAACTGTTTGAGTTTTTAGTTATGTTTTGTTTGTCTCCCCTTTGGAAACCCTTTGTTCCCCCCCCAAATTGGAAACTTTCTCATACCCACTGCAGGGTTTCATTTATCTCTGAAGTGTAAAATTTCCTTCCTATAATGAGCAAGAATATTTTTAATCTTTCTTTCCACATTCAACTTCCCGTCTTGTCCCCTTCTCAGTCCTTTTGCTTTCTTTAAAAAGTTTTAGTCCATAGTCCTATCTATAACAATTGGAGTTTAGCTCTCTCCGTTAATTGTTTTCTCATGTTCAAATGAATCTAATCTATTTTAATAAAAACTTCTGAATTTTTGTGGATGGCTAAGTAGTGTTCTGAGTTTTGCTATTACAATGGATATTGTAAATGATTTAGTGAAAATGGTTTGCTATTTCTTAACAGGACTGAATGTGCTTACTTTTTTTGTGTGGTTCATCTGTTGTAAGTATCTGTTATATTTGTAGCATTAACATAAAGCTTTCTATTTGTGCAAGGTTCTGGATACGTTTGAATTATTTCACTTTTGTGCCCCCTTGCCCCTTAAGGAGATGGGTGGAGAGAATCACTTAGGCTCCAAATTTACATATTTGTGGCCCAGATTTGGGGGTGAATTGGGAGGATGCTTAATGATAAAACTATATAAATTAGTCTGGTTTGAGAAAGCACTCGACTTTTTTATGTAAGTAGGTCATTTTTTCTTGCTGCTTTGAAACAGAGAACCTTTTTGTAAAAAAAAAAAATGAGATACAAATAAAGATGAGCCAGACTAGGAAGAAGGGATTGATTGGGAGTTAGAGCAACCAAGAGTTTTTTTTGTTTGGTTGGTTGGTTTTTTACTATTCTTTTGATGACCTTTTTCGGTCTCTGAAGCTGGTACTCACTCTTTCAGAATAGTTCTAAAAGGACTCCATGGAGAAGCAGGTGATACAATGTAATTCTGAAAATATCCTTTTACTCTCTACTCTCCCTCCCTTCCCCATAATGATCATATCTATTGACCTGTTGAGTAAAATTAAGCTAATGTAGACTTCTGTATGGGATAGACCCTATTCTTCTCTAAGGGTACAGATAAGAAGGCCATAAAGAAATTTGTAGTAGGAATTTACTCAGCAGATTTGGCCACTTAAAATCCAGGTTTAATTTTCATACTGTATTTCAAAACACCTTAATAGCGCTGTTAATCATTTTTGTTGTTAACATATAAGAGTTTTTGCATGAGAATCATTATTTTGCTTCTATTATTTGTTTTCCCATCTTTCTCCAGGCCTCCAGTCTTTATTCTGAAATTTTCAAGACAAAAAACACAAGTTGGGGGCGCTTGGGTGGCTCAGTGGGTTAAAGCCTCTGCCTTCGGCTCAGATCATGATCCCAGAGTCCTGGGATCGAGCCCCACATCGGGCTCTCTGCTCAGCGGGGAGCCTGCTTCCTCCTCTCTCTCTGCCTGCCTCTCTGCCTACTTGTGATCTCTGTCTGTCAAAAAAATAAATAAAATCTAAAAAAAAACAAACCAAACACAAGTTACCTATATAGTTTAAGAAAGCAAAATACTTAGAAGTATTTGGAAGTACAAAATACTTCTGTCATCTTGGAATTGTTATTTGACCATGTAGCCCTATGCAGGAGAGATATGCCAGACTTAAATAATTACTTACATGATTCCTTTTTTTCAAAATATAGAATAACCTTTTAAAAAATTACTTCTTTACTAAATGGTAACTGAAACCCATGCTGCACTGGAAAGCAGTGTTTCAAACTGCTTTCCTCCTGAAGACAAGTTTAATTTCATTATCCCAACACCCACAATTAAGCATCACTTTAAAAGATGTAATAGATGCCTAGGTCTTTGCTAAGTCAGAGTGGTGCAAAAAATGATAAGGAGGGAGGACTCCAATACTGACCTAAAATATTTTAATCACAAAATTCCAGGCACTTCTCTCCACCCATATTTTGATATGTAAACTTATCATCTGTGGTCTTAATTTAGCAGTAAAACTTTGAATATTGCTAAAAATAAAATGCTACAGAAGGCTAAATGTTAATAAGACTTGAGAGCCAGATATTTTGGGGGTACAGGGGGGACCAGTAAACTTAATTAATGAAAACCAGTCTCACTGTTTTCATTGAACAGTTTGGAAGGTTTGCTTCTGGGCCTATAAAATAAACATTAGTTAGGGATAGGATTGCTACTTTAGAAAATAGTGAAATTTGTGGATAAAGAGAAAATGCCTCTAAAGGATGTTTAAAATAAGCTTCTTAAAAGCAAGCAAATGAAGAAATGCAAATTGCTAAAGGCCATTGTACCAAATGTTAACATTGTGTTTTTCACCCAAGAAGAAATTACATCAGCAAATAATCTACTGAGCGCTGTTATTTGGATGGTACTGAGATGAACAATTGTTTTAGTTGTTACCCAGCTCCCCACCCCCACCCCTCAGCAGCCTGGAACTGTGTATATTATGGGAGGTCATGTGACAGTGATCCTTGGTTTTGTTCATTTAGCCTGTCAAAACAATTTTATGTAGGTGGAAAGAAATGAATGAAATGAATAGAGTGGGTTAGCTGCATCAGCTCTAGTTTACACACTGAAGTAAATGAATGATAGTGTATTAAGCCCCCAGGAATATCCAGCTTGATAATGTTGGGAATAAGGTCCTAAAAAGCAAAGCATTTGATTCTTTATTTTTTAATTTTATCATTGTCTTCATGATAATTTGATTGACAGTTGATAACATTTAAATAGTATATATTCCTCTTACTCTATCTTGAATTATAATTTAGTAAAGTGACTAGTCCTTTTCAGTGATCTCTAGGTAATAGAAATATCAACATGGCTTTTATGAGAACATTGTTTTAGAAGCTTCACAAAATGTTAAAATGTTTGTTCTAGTATAGTAAATGGAACATGAGCGTTGAATCAAATTCTCATTTAATTCTTGGTTCTTCTTCTCCTGTGAACTTTTTTTCTGAGCTTGCTTATCTGTTAAAGTCATACTATCTAATATCTCACAGGTTTTTTCCTGAGAATTAATGAGAACAGAATTAAACAACCAGCTACTAAGTTGCAAACACTTAGCAAATATTTTTAAAACCCCACTTATTCTTATTGGTTTGTGTGCTTGTTGGTTTTGATCTGTTTTACTGTTGTCTTAAAAAAAATTGGGGGGGGTGCTAAAATAATGTCATTCTTAGATATTTTATGATTATAGGTAGAACAAGTTGACAAATTAACTGAAAGAAGCACCAAGTTACTTGTTTGGGTTTTCTCCCCATTTAGTTGATAATCTGTACTCATGTAGTTACATATTTCTAATTTTAAAGATTTAATGGTTCTCAGACCTCTTAAAATAAATCATCTGTAATTTTCAAGGATAAAAATCTGCACAATAAATATTTAAAATAGCCTCTATTTCAGTATAGATGACATAGCAAAAGTAGAGAAAAGGTAATATTTTGATAGAATTTCAAGACTGCCATTAATTGTTTACAAGGAAAACTGGTTGTAGTTTTTTGGTGAGGAAGAAGTCCCTGTTTGAGGTTTTTTCCCCCTTTTTTGGTACTTTGTGGTAGATAAATAGTTGGCAGCTTTTTACAATGAGCTTTTACAAATTGTTTTTAAAAATCAAAATTGCTGTGACTGTTATAAGTTGGTCATTGTATTAGACTTACTGAGACTCAGAGACCCAATTTTAATTCTCACCTTTTTTTTTTTTTAAGATTTTATTTATTTATTTGACAGAGAGATCACACGTAGGCAGAGCAGGCAGCAGGCAGAGAGCCTGGTGGGGGTGGGGGTTTGAATCCCAGGACCCTGAGATCATGACCTGAGCCAAGGCAGAGGCTTAACCCACTGAGCCACCCAGGCACCCCGAATTCTCACCTTTCTTTTAAGTCATAGAAATTTCTTTTATTCCTGGGGAAATGCTAATTGCACGTTAAGGATATACATATTTTTTTTTTTTCTTGGAAAGCACTTTCATGGATTCATTCAATACATGGCTATTGAGTAAGTACATTATGCTAGGTTGTCAGATACTAAAGATAGAACACTGAAAAAGCATTTTGTCACTGCTTTTAGAATAAGTCTCAATGTAATATGACTTCTGAAGAGGCATATACATAGTTTATAAAAAGATATGTACGTGTGTGTGTGTGTGTGTGTGTGTGTGTAGCGGGGTATGATGACCTAGAGTAAAGGGGAGGTTTATGATGACCTAAAAGTCAGGGGAGGTGTCCCTAAGGAAATGAATTGATCTTTGAAGGATGACTGGGCATTAACTAGGTAAAAAAAAAAGTGTGTTGTTAGAAGTGTTAGAAGTGTGTCCTAGATACGAGGAAACTGAATGTATGAAAGACCTGTATGGGAAGAAGTGTAGCATGCTTAAGAGTGGAAAAGGTTAGATAAGAAATTAAGCTTGAAGAGTGGGCAAGGACCATATTATGTGAAACCTCTTAGGTCACAGCGATTTTCCTCTTTGTCCTAAAGGCTGTAGAAAAGTTATTAAACAATTTAAACAGTATCATGACATACAATAGTTCATTGAGTCTAAAACTCCAGTAGTGTGACACATTCTAATTTCAGAAATAAGGAAAATGTGAAAATGGTATTTCTAAAAATTATGTAGACATTCTTTAGAATTGATTAAATTGGCACTAAAAACATTCTGACTACATATGGACAAAATGGAAAACAGATTACATAAGGGTAAGATTAGATTGGGAAATGATTTAGTAGGTTTCAGAAGAGATCATCATGGCTTGAAATAAGATGGTGGTAGTAGAGAAAAATAACAGTAAATTACTTTGAGTTTAAGCAGAACATTTGGCAAGCCTTGTGTACTTTTTTTTCTTTTTAAGATTTTATTTATTTGTCAGAAAGAAAGAGGGAGAGAGAGAGCACAAGCAGGGAGAGTGGCAGGCAGAAGGAGAAGCGAGCTCTCCGCTGAGTAAGGACTTGATTTCAGGACCCTGGGATCATGACCTGAGCAGATGCTTCACTGACTGAACCACTTAGGTGTCCCAAGCCTTGTGTACTTTAAAACATTATTGAAAACTCTGAATTGTAGATATAATAGAACAGTCTTTAGATTTTAAATACAATTAAATTTTAAGTAACCAGTAGAGTGACTTGTGTTAGTGTCATGTTTCACATCTAGTAACAATTTCTGTTTAAAATTACCTATCAGTTTAGAGAAGACACTTCACAATTGAAGATTCAGTATGTCTTTTAAACTATGTAAAGATTTTGTGAAAGCCCTATACAGAGAATTATTCGGACTTAAAATTAACTTCCTATTTGTACTACAGTGATTATATTTACATAATTTATATTTAAGCTGTTACTCTTAAGCAGTATTCTCCCTTATCCATACTCCCAAGTTTCAGCTACTATGGTGTAAGTGATATATTTCCTAGCAGTTATAAACTATGGGTGAATAAAATTCAAGTAAAATAAGTTGAAGTTTCAAAGCTCACTGTTATTAAAGTTTGAATCTTCTCAACCCCAATCTATAGCCTACATTTCCAAGTTTACCTTTAGCACTTTTTACAGATCCTTGTGGTCTTAAGAATTTCAAGTATTATGTGACCACAACTGTGGGTACTTTCACACCCATGATCTCATTTAATTCTTAGAGTATCCTGCTGATAGGGTTTCTTCGTTTCTTACATGATTAACTCTAGCTTGTACACAATCATGTACACAGAATTGGGTCTTTTGTAATATGCTCTCAGAGTACCCAGTTTTTTTCTCTTCATCATACATAATAAAATTAATGCCTCTGCCTCCTACACTATAAAGTCTAGATAGCAGGACCTTTGTCCCTGATGTTGATTATATCCTGTTGTGTGATACAGGGTACTCAAATAATTTGTTAAAATTAAGCAAACATTTATGAAGATGTAGCGTAATTGCTAAAAACAAAAATGGATGTTGCATGCTACAGAAGATAAGAATACTCATTAAGGGCGCTCCTGGGTGGTGCAGTTGGTTGAGCCTCCGAGTATTGGTTTCAGCTCTGGTCATGATCTCATGGTTGTGAGATCAAGCTCCCCAGGGGCTCCTGTGCTCAGCATGGAGTCTGCTTGGAGTTTTTTTCCCCCATGCCCCTGTGCCCTCCCACCCCCCACTTGCTCTCTTTTCTTTTCTTTTTTTTTTTTTTTTAAGATTTTATTTATTTATTTATTTGGCAGACAGAGATCACATGTAGGCAGAGAGGCAGGCAGAGAGAGAGAAGCAGGCTCCCTGCTGAGCAGAGAACCTGATGCAGGGCTCGATCCCAGGACCATGGGACCATGACCTGAGCTGAAGGCAGAGGCTTTAACCCACTGAGCCACCCAGGCGCCCCAAAAGGAAGGATTTTTTTTTTAAGATTTTACTTATTTATTTGACAGAGATCACAAGTAAGGCAGAGAGAGAGAGAGAGAGAGAGAGAGGAGGAAACAGGCTCCCTGCAGAGCAGAGAGCCCGATGTGGGGCTTGATCCCAGGACTTTGGGATCATGACCTGAGCTGAAGGCAGAGGCTTTAACCCACTGAGCCACCCAGCTGCCTGGCCATTTACTCTCTTTAAATAAATCTTTCAAAAAACCACTTATCAAAACAATCAAGAAAGGTAGACTATATATTAAAATATAAAAAATAAATGTCTTAATTGTAGATAGAACATAATTCATTGGGCTCATGTGATTTCTGTCTTCTGATTGTTTTGATACTGGAGTAGCGTCACAATTTCTTTAAAATAAGTTTTCTTAATTCAACTATAGTGAGGTTTAGTCATGTATAAGGGAGTCAATAAGTGATCTAGATTTTTCTTCTGTTTTTTTGTATAAAGTTTCCTTAAATGAGGAACATTTAGGAATGAATGTATGGTAAATAAGTTTTTTTAAAAAGTATTTTGGGAAGGGTGCCTGGGCAGTGCAGTCAGTTAAGTGTCTGACTCTTGGTTTCACCTCAGATTGTGATCTCAAGGTCCTGACCCTTGTCAGGCTCCATGCTCAGTGTGGAGTCTGCTTAAGACTCTCTCTCCCTCCCCTGTAAAATAAACAAATCTTTAACCAGCTGAGCCACCCAGGTGCCCCCAAATAAACAAATGTTTAAAAATATGTATACGTATATGTATATATATATATTTTTTGAAGATTTGTTTATATATGTATATATACACACACACACATATGTGTGTGTGTCTGTGTGTGTTTGTTTATTTAGGGAAACCCTACTGTAGGTTAATAAATGGAAAATCAAATAAACTGAAAACTCTTCCCACTGTAAAACACCAGATATTTTGAAAATTTTTATTAAAAGAACAATAAAACCATCCTTTTAAGTATAAGCTTGTAGGAATGTGAGGATAATCTCCAAGGTCTAAAAACTGAGAAGAAACAAAAAACCAGAGTGGGAGAAGTGTGAACTGACATGATGAGAACTTTTCTGGGACAGTTGCCAGTCTTGTTAATAACTAAGAGGCATGGTTTTACCATCTATTTAATGATAGATGAAGTCTTAAGCCCAAGCAGGTAGTGGAATTGAGATGCAGTAAAGTTGTTCCTTGAAGAGAGCTCCACCTTTAATGAAAATACAGACTAGAGAAAAATTACATTTCTTTTCTTTTCTTTTTTTAAGATTTTATTTATTCATTTGAGAGAGAGAGCACAAACAAGGGGAGAGGCAGACGGGGAGGAAGAACCAGACTCCCAGCTGAGCTCGATCATGGGGCTCGATCCCAGGAAAAGACAAGCTTCTTCAGTTCAGGTGAAAGAAAAGTTTACCCTGGAAACTATAAACAAGGACCTGTATTCACACAGGCGATTTTGGTTTTGAACTGATTGCATGGAGTTAATGGCCAAGGCTAGTAATATTCCTAGGGTACTAGACCTAAACAAACTTCAGACCATCTACAGGGATACACCTGTAACTGAGGATATTCTAACAGACAAATCACCGTTTAAGATAACCATTTTATTCAGTATTGTGTATCACATGGAGAAACAAACCACCACAAGTGAACCAAAACAGTAGGTAAAATTAAAGCCCCAGTAACTCAGATAAAAGTCGTATTGAATTGAGCCTTTAAAGGTAAGTTATTTTAAAAAGTTGAAGGACTGAAAACATCAAGTTAGTGTTAGAAAGGGGTAGTGAATGACTGATTTAATAAAGACCTGGAAAGAGATTCAAGAAATGAAAATGCAAAAAAAAGAAAGAAAGTAAATGCATTGCAATTAAAAACTGACAAGTGCTACTTTCCTCAGGTATCTGCCTTTAGATATTTTGACTTTATCTTTTCACTGTCTGTTCTCTCCAGAACAGGAACTTTTTAGGAGGATAATTCAGGACAAAATAGCTCTGCTGCCATGGATCTGAGTCTCAGTGGACTTGTGGTTAATTGTAGCATCTAGTTGAGAGTGGGAATAGAAGTGATTAAGGGCTGTGAAAAGGGGCCTTTATGGAACTTTGAGAGGAGCCAAGCTTGCAGTGATAATTTGGAGGTGGAGCAGGACTCTGGAACAGAGGAAATTCCAAGGAAGGTGCTGAGAAAACTTAATGTTCATGAAGCAGGGAATGTGGGGAGGTTAAAGGGGTTCTTTCCAAATTGAGCTGCCAGTTATCATGTCTCATTCAAAACCCGTGTGTTAAGAGTTGCCACTGAATGGGGAGGGCAAATCTATTCCCCAGGTATTAGGCCTGGTGAAATGGCAGCAGAATTCCTTCCCCAGTGAAGCCATTAGTTAAGTGCCCAGCCTTTTTGTTCTTTTTTCCCTCCTAGCTTTGTTTATGATGTTAGGAGAGTAGGGACGGGAGTAGTGACTGAGTTCCTTTTATCACACCCTTTGATGGGTGCCTTTGGTGACAGACTAAATTTTATTTTCTTTGTGGATGTCCAAATATATGCCCTCTTACCTTTATACCTAGCTTCCAAGACTTGTATGGTCAGCTGGAAGTGTTCATCTGGTTTGTGTTCATTCATCTTTTATTTCTGGAAACGGGACTGAGACTTGGCCACATGTCTTTTGCATCCCTTCTTCCTTTGGAGTTTAAAGTTTGATTAATTTTAAAAAATTTAAAAGAGGTAATAAGCAGTTTAGATATAATGACTCAAGAGAGACTTAGTGAACAAGAGGGTAGATCTGAGAACATTGCCCAGAAGGTATAAGAAATGGAAAATGAGAGATAAGATAGAAGGGATAGAGCGATGTTGTGTGCGCGCACACACACACACGTACACACACCCTCACACATAACACATATAAATCTTACAAAGAAGAGAAAGGGAAATAGGAGGAGGCAGTAATCCAAGAGATAATAATTGAGAATTCTCCTGACTTGAAGACAAATACTGGAAACTTTTGGCTTAGAAACACAATCAGCCCCATTATAAATACATAAAACTAGGTGCATGGTACTGAAAGTGCAGAGCACAATTTTTAAAAAATAGTCTTTAGGACAACTAGAGAAAATTCAGATAAATTTACAAAGGAGGACATTTATACTGACAGCTGTAGTAGACACCAGAACACCACAAAACAGTATCTTGAAAATGCTGAAAGAAAAATAAGCCAGCCTGGATTTCCACATCTATCTAAACTATCGATTCAAGAGTGATAATGAAGTAAACATCTCAAACAACCTAGGATTATACCACTAGGGGAACGTTACTAAAAGAATTCTGAAAAACATTTCACAGAAAAAGAAAAATGAACCCAGTTAAAGAGAACAAGGAGCAAAATAGAAAGGTGAACAAAAAGATATGTGGGTATATATAAGTAAGCAAATACTGTTAAATAACAATTATAATGTTATCTTAAGGAGTAACAGGACAAGAGGGAGCTAAAGTAGTAGGAAAAATAATGTATAAGATGGGGAGGGGATGATGAGAATAGTGATTTTTTTTAAGTGACATGTAAATTTACAATAAATTTTTTTAAATTAATTTATACCGCTTGGGAAAAATTGTTGAACAGATTATCTATATAGTCTCTATAGCATTACAAATTATATGCCTTTAGTTAAAATTCTTGATAATATTCTGATAGCTTTAGTTGGCTTCTGCTGTAATTTCTACATTATAGAAGTAAAAGTCTTCTTACTAGAAAAAAATAACCAAGATAATTTAGAAAATAAAGTTGAGGAAGGGTTATAGGAAGTGGTTCTACCAAGAATGAATTATTTTAAAACTATAGCAACTAAGAAACTGTGGTATTAGTGCAGAATAGACAGACCATTGGAATAGAATATAGAATCCAGAAATAAAATTACACTTATATGGAAAGGATGGATTATTCATCAAATGGTATTAAGTTATTGGTTGATAAAGAAAAAAAAAACCAGCCAATCCTCATGTTATCCAACCAAATAAATTCCTCAGTAATAAATTCCCAAGTGTGGTAAACAAAACATACGTATTTTAAAAAGGAAAGGAAAAGGTATGTCCTTAGTGTCTGGAAGAATTACTGAAGAGATAAAGGCCACCTACCTACCATAAAGTAGAAGATTAATTGAACTGCAGTGAAATGAAAACATCAAAATCAGAAGACATCGTAAACAAAGTGAAATTACAAACCACAAATTGAGAAGACATTTGTAACATAAAATTAATAAAAGATTTGTATCCAGAATATATTGAGAACGCCTACAAAGAAGGAAAACAAATGATATGATTAGGCATCTCACAGAAGAAGAAACTCAAGTAGTCTGCAAAGAAAACAAAAACTTTTTCTCATTTTTGCCTCTAAAAATGTAAATTAAAAAACAGGATATGAGTTTACACCCATCACATTGATAAAAGTTATTGTCTGGTAATACCAATTACTGGTGACCATGTTTAGCAATGGAAACCTTCATACAATGCTATTAAGAGAGAGAGTATGTTGGTACAGTCCCCTTGAAAAGCAGTTTGTTGGTAGCTATGAAAATTGAAGGTGTGCAGTGCCTGGGTGGCTAGGTTGGTTAAGCATCTGCCTTTGGCTCAGGGCATGATCTCAAGGTCCTGGAATCAAGCCGCGCATTGGGCTCCCTCCTCCCTCTCCCATTCCTCCTACTTGTGATCTCTGTCAAATAAATAAAATCTTAGAAAGAAAGAAGGAAAGAATGAATGAATATTGGAGGTGCCTATTTCTTATGATTAAGTAATTCTAGACATGATTCTAATAGATGTTTAGTATTTTTTGTGCCTCATGTCTCTTAAAGGCTAGAATAGTGTTTTAAGTCTATATGGTAAAATACATAGGATTATAAGGATACTAATTGTACTAAAATAGTTATAAAAATTTTTAAAGTTGTGTTATAGTGAGCATTGTTAGTGTATACTAATCAGATCAACTGAAAGATCTAATTGTCAATTTCAAAGTAATGATTAATGTAAATGATATTTTGAGATAATCTATAACCACTGTTATGTGATATCAAAATATCTAGGGCTGTTGGTGACAAAAATCACAGGATTACTGAATACTCTCAGGTATATATATTCATGATTGATGTATGGGCTTATTTCTAGACTTCCAATGCTATTCCTTTGGTCTACATACCTGTCCTCATGCCAGTACAACACTGTTTTGATTACTTTAGCTTTGTAATAAGTTAAGAACCTCTTTCCTAGAGACACATTTAAATGTATAGCCAAGGAGATTAATATTGTAATACCACTGCAATATTATAGTAGCAAAAAATGGGAACTAGCCTAAAGATTAATCAATAGGAGATGATATAAATTATGACATATTTAGGTAACAGGTAACTGTGTAACAGTGATGATGAACAAAGCCAAGTTTTATAATAATATGGTAGATACCTTGTAGTGCCTGGTATATCATCACAGGTGATCTCAAACAATACTGAGTGAAAAAAACAAGCTTTTAAAGAAAACATACTCTAGGGGAGCCTGGGTGGCTCAGTGGAGTTAAAGCCTCTGCCTTCAGCTCAGGTCACGATCCCAGGGTCCTGGAATCGAGCTCCACATCAGGCTCTCTGCTCAGCGGGGAGCCTGCTTCCTTCTTTCTCTCTCTCTCTCTCTCTGCCTGCCTCTCTGCCTACTTGTGATCTCTGTCCAAAAAAAAAAAAAAAAAAAAGGAAATCTTAAAAAAAATAAAGAAAACGTACTCTGTAACATTTTATGAAATTTTAACATTTTAACACAAAGTGTAAAAACCTGTATGGGAAGTGGTATGTCCAAATTCAGTCTAGTAGTTATTCAGAGGTAAGGAGTAGTGCTGGGAAGGACAATCTTGTTACATAGGGGGCTTTTAATTATGTCTGTGTTTATTTAACTGTGTGATGGACACATTACTTTATTGTATGCCTGGAATCTTGTTAAAATATGTATTGCTTGATTTGACAGAATATTAGTGTGACAGAGAGTTTCAATTTTAATATACAGAATAATTCAGAGTGTGTGTATATGGGAGCTTGTCAAGGGAAGATCAACAAATTAAGTGCTTTTCCCCAGTTCATCTTAGGAACATCACATCACCTATGAAGTGCCAGATGCTTTAAACGTGATGAAAGCATACCTAGTAGATTATTTAATATTTTCTTAAAGAAAATTCTAATCAAAGCAAAGACAGAACTAGAATTTATATTTAGGTCTTTTTGCCTCCAAAATCTCATACTTGTTCCATGTTATTAAATTGCATATATTGCATAGCAATAAATCATATATTTTAGAAGTGGTTAGTTAACTGTAGCCACAAAATGATACTGTATTTGAGGTACATGTTAACATAAAGACATTGAAATAATTTCAAGCACGACATTATAATCCAGTTTTCTTAAGTATACTTTACCCTGTTCTCACAGTCATGAAAGGCTGAAGAATTATCAGTTATTAGTAACTTTAATGTTATAGCATTCCTGTTTTAAACATTATTGATCATTGTAATTTAGTACACGTTTGGCATTTGAACTTATTTTTGCGGGTTTTTTTCTTTGTTTTTCCCCCATTTAAAAAAAATTAACAAATAATATATTATTTGTTTCAGGGGTGCAGGTCTGTATTTCATCAGTCTTACACAATTCACAGCAGATACCATATAGCATATACCTTCCCTAGTGTCCATCACCCAGCCACCCCATCACTCCCACTCCCCTCCACTCCAGTGACCCTCAGATTGTTTCCTGAGATTAAGAATCTCTTATGGTTTGTCTCCCTCTCTGGTTTTGTTCCCTTTCCTTTTTTCCTCTCCTCTCCCATGATCCTCTGTCTTGTTTTTCAAATTCCACATATCAGTGAGATCATATGATAATTGTCTTTTTCTGACTTAATTCACTTAGCATAATACCCTCTCGTTCCATCCACGTCATTGCAAATGGCAAGATTTCATTTTTTGGTGGGTTTTTTTTTCCTATTTAAACTATTTTATTTTTACTTAAGTATAATTAGCATATAGTGCTATATTAGTTTCAACTGTGCAGTATGATTCAGCAGTTCTGTACATTTCTTATCAAGATAAGTGTACTCTTAACAGCATTTAAATTTGACTGTGTGACTTGGTATTCTGTTATTTTAAACCACATTCTGTTTTGGTTCATGATTTTAGGATCGAAAATTAACAAAGTCTGAGAGGCAGAGATTTAAAGAAGAGGCTGAAATGTTAAAGGGCCTTCAGCATCCCAATATTGTTCGATTCTATGATTCCTGGGAGTCCACAGTAAAAGGGAAGAAGTGCATTGTTTTGGTGACTGAACTTATGACATCTGGAACACTTAAAACGTAAGTCTATCAATGTTATAAAAGTTGACCAAGAAGTTTGAAAGAACTTGAATTTTCTCATGTCATATTTTATCAGTCCTGCTTTTCTTGCCAAGCATACCAAGGAGGGAACAATCCCTCAACTCTTGGTAGGACATTTTCCTGCCCACTAAGTCCTCTGGTGTATAAAATAATTTGATAATTATTTAATGGTAATATTAAAATAAGTTATTATAGAATAAACCTAGTTATTTTAAATTATGTTGGTTTGCACTTCTAAAATTGAGCAGCCGCTGAGGGATCACGAAATCATATGACAATGTGGCCCTCTAGTGGTGTAAATGAGGTTGAAGCTTATTTACTTTCTCCATTTACTCCATTTACTTTATCACCTTGTATTGGACAGTTATTGTCTGTGCAACTATTATTATGTCAGATTCAAATGGTACTGTGACAGTTATTGCTAGATAAATCCATTTGCCTTAGTGTCAGAAATTAAAGCCAAAATAGCTAGACTCATCATTTCTTTCACGAAAACAGGTCAAATGCAGAAATTTCTTGTTCTCCATTTGAACAATTCCTAACAAGGTATTCCCTTTCCCTAAAAGAGTTTTAAAGTAGGAATAGGAGTTTGCCTTTGGAATCCCAGGTCTCTCAGATTACATGTACTCAGAGAGGAAACTACAGTGAGGAAACTACAGTCAACCCTGAACAATGTGAGAGTTAGGGACAGTTGACGCTCCATGTAGTTGAAAATCCAAGTATAACTTTTGAATCCCTCAGACTTAATTACTTAGTAGCCTACTGTTGACTAGAAGCCTTACTGATAACATAAATGGTCTATTAACACCTATTTGTATATTATATGTATTATATACTATATTTTTATAATAAAGTAAGCTAGAGAAAATAAAATCATGAGAGAATACATTTACAGTACTATACTATAAAAAGTCTGCATGTAAGTAAATTCACACAGTTCAAACCGATGTTGTTTCAGGGTCAAATGTAGTATAAATTATGTGGTTTAAATTTTTTATTGTGGAGGAATTGGACTTTTAAAAATTGTCTCTTTGGTATGTATTCGTTCCTTACCACTTTCTTTAGTTAATACTACTGAGCTAATTCATCCCAGATATTTGAAACAGTTTTGTATCTTTTGGATGTAATGACTTGCATGTGCTCTTGGATGCTCAAGATTAACATATTGAAAAGCCAACAGATTATTTCCCTCCTACAAATTCTGGTTTCCCCACTCAGCTTCTCCAATATTTATGGTAACACCTTTATCCTCATCATCCAAGCTGCTTGTTAATATATCTCTTTCTTCCATTAGATTGTGCTCCCTAGCACTATGCCTGAAATTTAATAACTATTTGAATGAATTAAAGAAAATTGTGGTTATTAGTTATGTGTATATCTGTACCTTGAGATTCTTTTCACTAGTTTAGGTCTTTAGTGGGCTGTCAATAATCTGTTCAGGCATACCCTATAAGAGTACCCTCTGACATTTGTTTTAAATTTGTTTTTATTTGTTTTAAAAAGTTTATTGAGAGACTTTGGGTTAACATAGTAGGCTAAGCCTCTGTGGGATTGTCCCTCAGTTGGTAGAACACACAACTCTTGATCTCGGGATCATGAGTTCTAGCCCTATGCTGGGTGTAGGCATTACTTTAAAAAAAAAAAAAGAAAAAGAGTTCAGATGTAATAAGAAAAGATCCAAAGAACTTTTAGAAATAAGATAAATCCTTAAAAAAAATCCTTAAAATTAAAACTTCATTGATTAGGTTACATAGAGATTAAATTGAACTAAAAAGAGTAAATATGAATATCAGCAAAAAGAACATGAGACATGGAGTGAGAAGACATTGGATTTAATTATCACTCTAGAAGGAAAGAATCAAGAGAATGAGGAAGGACTTGAAGATGTGTATTTAGTTTTCAGCAAATAGATTTACTTTTAAAAATGAAGATTTTTAGAATTTTAGAATTTTTAGAATTTGACAAAGAGAGCACACAAGCAGGGGGAGCACCAGGCAGAGAGAGAAGCAGGCTCCCCTGCTGAGCAGGGAGCCCAATGTGGGACTTGATCCCAGGACCCCAGGGTCATGACCTGAGCTGAAGGCAGATGCTTAACCAACTGAGCCACTGGGGTGCACCCCCCACCCAAGCATATAGATTTAAAACAAATCCATATTTTCGTATAGTTATATATGACTTCCATATAGCCGTGAAGGCAAGTCCTATAAGCTGCTTCTTGTTAATACTTTGTTAGCAGTTCAAATGAGTAGCAGGACATGAAGTTGTTTTCTTTCACAGTGCTTAATAAAGTTGACTATAACAGAACCAAATCCATATTCATACTGGAAGAATACAGAATAATTAGGAATATTGGTAGCATTTAGAGAAGCAAAAGGGGCAAAAGGGATGGGAGTTGGTTCCAACATTCGTGCTTTTTGGACTTTTTAGGTTTCTACCTTTGTTCCACATATTTATTAATACGTAAATTGACACCCATACCTGAAAAATAATATGGGTTAGAAAATTTGATGCAGGAGGGGTGCCTGGGTGGCTTAGTGGGTTAAGCCTCTGCCTTCGGCTCAGGTCATGGTCCCAGGGTCCTGGGATCGAGCCCCGCATCTGGCTCTCTGCTCAGTAGGGAGCCTGCTTCCTCCTCTTTCTGCCTGCCTCTCCGCCTACTTGTGATCTCTCTCTCTGTCAAATAAATAAATAAAATCTTTAAAAAAAAAAAAAAAAGAAAGAAAATTTGATTCTGGAAATAGAAATAAAGCTAGATTTTTTTTTTAATTGAGATGAAATTCACAACATAAAATTGAAATTTTTAAAGTGTACAATTCAGGTATAGATATTTTGTCTATACAGTGTTGTATAACCACTACATGATTTATCAAGTTCTTAAACATTTTCATCACCTCAAAGGAACACTATACTCATTAAGTAGTTATTCTGCATTTTCCTTCCCATGCAGTGTATTTACTCTTTAATTGCATACCATCAATACTCTGGTTTCTCTTCAGATCATATAAATCTTTGGCCTTTTACACCATCTTTGGCCATTTACACCAGATGGCCTTGCACACCATCTAAGTTCTTGACATTTTTCTTTCTAAGCTTAAAGTTCTCTTTCCCCATCATTGTTTCTGTTTCCGAGCCTCAGAGCTAAGGGAGCAGGAGGGTGTAGTAGAAAGCACTAGACAGAGTAGGAGTGGTGAGCTCTACTCTTGGCTCTGCCTAGCTGTGATTTGGGTCAACTAGCTCCCCATGTCTGGGCCTCAGTTCTCCATGTGCAGGATGAGGAATGATAATGACCTCTACAATTTATGGATAGGAATTTTTTCTGTGATTAAAAAACGTAGCAGGGTGCCTGGGTGACTCAGCCAGTTGAATGTCTGCCTTTAGCTCAGGTCCTGATCCCAGGGTTCAGGGATTGAGCCCCTCTCAGGTTTCCTGCTCAGCTGGACATCTGCTTCTCCCTTTCCCTCTGCCCCTCCCCCCAGCTCGCTCTCTCTCTCTCTCAAATAAATAAAATCTTTAAAAAAATAGCATAAAATTATTTGCCATCTTAATTATTATTAAGTGTGCAGTTCAATAATGTTAAGTACATTCACATTGCTGTGCAACTATCCTTTTTTTTATTTTTTAAGATTTTTTATTTATCTCACAGAGAGAGAGAGATCACAAGTAGGCAGAGAGGCAGGCAGAGAGAGAGGGGGGAGCAGGCTCCCCGCTGAGCAGAAAGCCCGATGTGGGGCTTGGTCCCAGGACCCTAGGATCATGACCTGAGCCAAAGGCAGAGGCTTTAACCCACTGAGCCACCCAGGCGCCCCTGTGCAATTATTCTTTAGCACTCTTCAGTCCTGCAAAACAAACCCAGTAAGCAACTCCCCATTTCCCCCTAATCCCAGCCCTTGGCAATCACTAACTGCTTTTTGTCTCTGGTTTTATCTGATCAAGCTATTTCATATAAATAGAGTCATAAAATAATGGGGCCTTTTGTGTTTGGCATAATGTTTTCAAGGTTCATGTTGTTGCACATATTAGTACTTCATTCCTTTTTATGACTACATAATATTTTGTTTCATGGATATACCACAATTCATTCGCTTAGAGACATTTGTTTCCACCTTCTGGTTATCATTAATAGTCCTGCTATAAATACTTGTGTATAAGTTTTGAGTATATATTTTCATTTCTTTTGGATGTGTGCCTATAAGTGGAATTGATAAGTCATGTTAATTTTATGTTTAACTCTTTGAGGAACCACCAGACTGTTTTCCACAGTGACTGAAACATTTTACATTCCCACCAACAATGTATAAGAGTTTCAGTTTCTCCACGTCCTTGCCAACACTTACTATTTTCATAGCCATCCTACCAAGTGTGACATGGTATCTCATTGTGGTTTTGATTTGGATTTTCTTAGTGACTGATGATGTTGCGCAACTTTTCATGTGCGTATTGGCTGTTTATCTGTCTTTGGAGAAATGTCTATTCTGTCATGTCTTCGGACAAATCTCTATTCAAGTCCTTTGCCCATATTCAATTTTTTTTGTTTGTTTATTTGTTGAGTTGTAAGAGTTTTTTATATATTCTGTAAGCCTTTCCCAGAAATATGACTTGCAAATACTGTCTCCCATTTTACAGGTTGTCTTTTTACTTCCTGTGATGTGTAAAGTTTTTAATGTTGATGAATTTACTTTTTTCTTTTCTTGTTGCTTGTACTTTTGGTGTTATGTCTAAGAATCTTTTGCCAAAACCAAGATCATGCAGATTTACCCCCAAGCTTTCTTCTAAAACTTATACAGGTTTGTCTCTTACATTTACATTTGTTTCATTTTGAGTAAACTTTTGTGTATGTGTGAGGTGTGCAACCCAACTTCATTCTGTTGCACAAGGTTGTCCAGTTACCCAGCACTATTTGTTGAAGAGACTGTTCTAGCCCTATTGAGTGGTCTTGGTACTCCTGTCAAAAATCATTTAAGTACAGATGTATGGGTTTATTTCTGGGCTCTTGATACTATGCTTTTAATCTGTATATCTGTCCCTAGCCAGTACTACACTGTTTTGATTACAGTAGCTTTGTAATATGTTCTCAAATTAGGAAATGTGAGTTTTCCAATTTTGTTCTTTTTCAGTATTGTTTTGGCTAGGGGTGCCAGGGTGGCTCAGTCAGTTAAGGGTTTGCCTTCAACTCACGTCGTGATCCCAGGGTCTTGGGATCGAGGCCTGTGTCAGGCTCCCTGATCAGTTGAGAGCCTGCTTCTCCCTCTCCCTCTGCTGCTCCCCCTGCATATGTTCACATTCTCTCTCTCTCTTTCTCTCAAGTAAATAAAATCTTTAAGAACAGTATTGTTTTGGCTATTTGAGGCCCTTGCAATTCCATGTGAATTTGAGAATTAGTTTTCCATTTCTGCAAGAAGGTTGATAGAATTTTGACTATCTGTAGATAGAATTAAATATATTTATAAATGCATTGAGTCTGTAGGTCACTTTGGTTATTATTGCCATTTAACTAACTATATTAAGTTTTCCAATCCATGAGCACAAGATGTTTTTACATTTTATTTAATTTTTCAACAGTGTTTTCTAGTTTAGAATGCATAGGTCTTTCACCTCCTTGGTTAAATTTATTCCAACATATTTTATTCTTTTGGATGCTTTTGCAAAATGGAATTGTTTTCTTAATTTCCTTTTCATGTTGTTAATTGTTGGTATATGGAACACAACTAATTTGTGTGTGTTGATCTTGCACTCTTGCAACTCTGATGAATTGTTTTACTAACTCTAGTTGTGAGGGTGTGTGTGTTCTTTGGTATTTTCTTTATATAGGATCTTGGCATTGCAAATATAGTTTTACTGCCTTTCCAATTTGTATACTTTTATTTCTTTTTCTTGCTTAGTTGCTCTGGCTGGAACTTCTAGTACAATGTTGGATAACAGTGGTTATCCTTGTCTTATTTCTAATCTTAGTAAGGAAGCTTTCAGTGTTTCATTATTGAGTATGATGTAAGGTTTGGGTTTTTCATAATGTTCTTTATCATATATTCTCTGCTGTTCCTAGTTTGAGTATTTTCATCATGGAAAAGTATTGGAATTTATCTAATTCTTTATCAGTTGAGATGATCATGAGGTGGTTGTTTTGTTTTGTCTTTTTACCTTTGTTTGAAAGTGTATTATGTTGACTAATTTTCTAATGTTGACAGATACTTCCATTTCATGAATAAATTGTACTTGGTGTATAATCCTTTTACTATGTTGTTGGATTCAGTTAGCTAATGTTTTCCTGATGATTTTGCATCTATATTCATAAGAGATATTGGTATGTAGTTTTCTTGTGGTGTCTTTGCTGACAGGGCAGATGAATGACTTATGAAGTCATTTTCTACTTTTTGGAAGAGTTTCCTCCTTTTCTACTTTTTGGAAGAGTTTGAGAGGGATTAGTGGTTTTCCTTTAAATGTTTGGTAGAACTCAACAGTGAAGCCATGTAGTCCTGGACTTTTCTTTGTTGGGAGGTTTCTTGAGGGAATGTTCCGTGTGTTTTTAAGAATATGTATTCATCCATTGTTGGGTGTCATGATCCATATATTTCTCTTATTTTTAGGTGGTTTGTTATTCAGATCCTCTATTCCCTTAATGATCTTCTGTCTAGATGGTCTATCCACTTTTTTTTTTTTTAAGATTTTATTTATTGACAGAGATAGCAAATGCAGGAACACAAGCAGGAGGAGTGTGAGAAGGAGAACCAGGCTTCCCTCCGAGCAGGGAGCTCAATGCATTGTTTGATCCCAGGACTCTGGGATCATGACCTGAGCCAAAGGCAGACACTTAATGACCGAGCCACCCAGGCGCCCCAGTCTATCCACTTTTGAAAGTGGGCTATTAAGTCTCCAACTATTGCTATAGAACTGTATACTCCTCCTCTCAATTCTGTCAGTAATTGCTTCATGTATTTAGGAACTCTTTTTGATGTGTATTATGTTTGTATTTGTTATAATCTTCATAAATTGACCCTTTTATCAATATATATTCTTTATCTCTCGTATCAGTTTTTTATTTAGTCTATTTTGTCTGTTATTAATATAACCACCTTATTCCCTTTTGGTTACTATTTGCATGGAATATCTTTTGTGTCCTTTAATTTTCAGCCTGTGTGGGTCTTTGAATCTAAAGTGAGTCTCTTGTAGACAACATGTAGTTGGATCATATTTATCTCCATTCAGCCCTCTCTTTGATTAGAAAATTTAATTCATTTATACTTGAAGTAATTGGTGATAAGGAAAAAAAATTTTTTTTGGTAATAAACCATTTTAATACCCTTCTTGTTTCCCTTGTATATATTTTTAAAGTATTTTCTTAGTGGTTACCTTAGGGATTACAATTAACACCATAAGTTTCTAACAATCTAGTTTGAAATGTTACTAGATTAGCTTCAGTGGCTTCAAAATCCTTACTCCTATATAGTTTTGCACCTTTATTGTGTTTTTGTAGATTTTGCAAAGATTCAAATTGCATCTTTATATGTTGTGTCCCCATTAATACAGATTTATGATTATTGATTTATGTATTTGCCTTTTTTTTAAAGATTTTATTTATTTATTTGACAGACAGAGATCACAAGTAGGCAGAGAGGCAGGCAGAGAGAGAGGAGGAAGCAAGCTCCCTGCCGAGCAGAGAGCCCAATGTGGGGCTCGATCCCAGGACCCTAGGATCATGACCTGAGCTGAAGGCAGAGGCTTTAACCCACTGAGCCACCCAGGCGCCCCTGTATTTGCCTTTTAAATCATGTAGGAAATGAACAGAGAAGTTACAAGCCAAAACCACATTAATACTTGTTTTTATATTTAGCTGTGTAGTTACTTTTACCAGAGATTTTATTTCTTCCTATGGCTTCAGTTTACTGTCCAGTGTCCTTTCATTTCAGCCTCAAGGACTTGCTTTAGCATTTCCTATAGGGCAGGTGTACTAATAACAGTCTCTCAGCTTTTGTTTAATGTTGCCTTTATTTTTGAAGGATATTTTTTGCTAGATATAAAATTCTTGGTTGACAGGTTCTCCCCGACACACACCTTTCCACACTTTAAATATGTCATTTCTCTGCCTTCTGGCCTCTGTGGTTTCTGCTGAGAAGTTGGCTGACAATCTTCCTGAGGATCTCTTGATTATGATGAGTTGCTTCTCTCTTGCTTTCAAGATTCTCTCGTCTTTTGTTTTCAACAGTTTGAATGTAATATATGAATCTGAATCTCTTTATATGTATTCTTATTGAAGTTTGTTGAGCTTCTCAGATATGTGGATTCATGTCTTTTGTCAAATTTAGAAAGTTTGTGACCATTATTTTATCACTATTTAGCTAAAAGAAGCAGCACAAGTGTCCATCAAGGAAAGAGTGGATAAGCAAAATGTGTGTGTGTGTGCCTGTCTGTCTACACACACACAGTTGAATATTTTTCATCCTGAAGTGGCAAGGAAATTCTAACACGTGCTCTAATATGAGTGAACCTTCAGGACATTATGCAACGTGAAATAAGCCAGTTACAAAAAGTCACATTACACTACTGCTTTCACTTTCTGTGAGGTACCTAGAGTAGTTGATTCATAGAAACAGAAAGTAGAGTGGTAGTTTCCAGAACCCAAGGGAAGGTGGCTTTGGGGAGTTGTTGTTTAATGGGTATGAAGTTTCAGTTTTTTAAGATAAAAAGAGTTCTGGGGATAGTTGGTGGTGATGATTTCATAACAGTATGAATTACTTAGTGTCACTTTAAAATGGTAACGTTTATGTCTATTTTATCTTAATAAAAAATGGGAAAATCCACTGTGTTGAATTTTCTCAAAATATAGAGGTGGAACAATTATTGTCTAACTCATTTTAAGAAGCCAGCATAACACTGATATCACTGATATCAAAACCTAAGATATTATGGAAAAAGAAATTTTTAAAGAACAATGTCCTTCATGAATATTGATGTAAAAATCCTTTACAGAATAATAGCAGATTGGAGCCAGCAATTACAGTACATTAATACCAGAGAGGGTTTATCCCAGGATCACGAAGTTGGTTTAACATTGAATGAATCAATGTTATTCATCACATTAACAGAATAGTGGAGAAAAGCATATGATCATTTCAAAATATGTCGAAAAGTATTTGACAATTCAGTATCTATCTATTTATGGCTAAAAACCAAACTTTCTCCAACTGCTAAACAACATCCACCAACCTATAACTAATACGTCAAACTTAACCATTGCTCCTGAGATTAGGAACAAAGCAAGAATACTTGTTTTAACCACTTACATTCACTATTGTTTCAGAGGGCCACCCATTAAATAAGACATAAACGCAGGGAAAACTAGTAAAAGGCATAAAGATGGGAATGTAAGAAATAACACTGCCCTTGTTTGCAGGTTATGTAATTGTTCACATAGAAAATTCCAGTGATTCTAAACAAATTTAATGAAATTATAAGTTACAAGGTTAATATATAGTTACCTATTATATTTTATATACTTGATCATTTTATAAATGTGAAAGAGATACAAGCCAGACTCAACTTTTTCCCAAAATTTTCTCCTAGAATTTTTCAGTTATACAGAAAAATTGAATTACCAATGAACATGTACATATTCAGTGCCTAGGTTTTATTATTAACTTTTGCTGCATTTACTTTATCACATATGTCCATCTAATCATTTCCCTATCTTTCCTAATTTTATTTATTCCAAAGTAAGGTGTAGACCTCAGTATGCTTCACGTGTAAACACTCAAGTGCTTATTTCATTAAAATTCTAATATTTATATGCTTTGTTTTTCCTTACAGCAAAATTTAAATACAATGAAAAGTGTAGTTAGTCATAATGGTATCATTCTATGAGTTTTGACAAAGGCATATTCACTCATGTAATCAAAATCCGATTAAGGTATAGAACATTTTTATTATCTTAAAAGAGATTTGGGCAGAATGACTATTCAGGATTTGGGACTTCCCTTCTGTACCACCCTTCTGGGATTTCCCTCCTTTACTTTCTAGATCTCTGCTGTCCACTGGAACTCTCTGTGGTGATGGAAATGTTTTATAATTTGTACAATCCAAAATGGTAGCCACTTGATATATGTGGCTGTTAAACATTTTAAATGTGGCTAGTGCAGCTGAAAAATTGGAATTTTAAATTTTAATTTATATTTGTATAGTGAATACTATATTGAACAGACCATCACTATAGAAAGTTCTTTTGGACAGCACTGTTCTAGCTGCTGTGGTCATCTTGAACTTTTTCTGTTTCTCAGCTAATAAGGCTACAGGCTTCTATTTAGACTTGAGCTGATCTGTACATTCAGGCTAGAGCCTTTCCTCAACTGAAAAGATTTAGAAAATAGGAAGCTCAAGCAGTGCTTCCTTTTTCCCTCATGTGAGCTCCCTTTCAATTCATGCCTAATTTTGATTGCTCACAAGAGCCTTGAAGTGGTTGTTTTTATATTTTTTTAACTACGATTTATAATTGTATCTGTGTCCAGTAAGAATTATTTCACCATTTACCAGGAGTCAAATTCTACCCCTTAACTTTTTAAAAATTTTTGTTGTTTATTTTTCTATCTCTTAACTTCTAAACTATTTTAGTAGTGATCCAGTTTTAAGGAATTCATTTTTTGTGTTTTGTTATTAGAATTCATTTACCAACCACTTGTTATTCTTTCCTCTTTAACCTTGTTAAAAGTATCACTAACTTTTAAGGTTACTGAATCTTAATATTGTAAATTTGATATTCCCATCTCAGATATGCTAGAATTTAATGGAATTCTTCAAAGCAGTAAACTCATATCATTGATAACCTGTTTGGTGTACTTTGCCTTTTCTAGGTACCTGAAAAGGTTTAAGGTGATGAAGATCAAAGTTCTAAGAAGTTGGTGCCGTCAGATCCTTAAAGGACTTCAGTTTCTTCATACTCGAACTCCACCTATTATTCACCGAGATCTTAAGTGTGACAACATCTTTATCACTGGCCCTACAGGCTCAGTCAAGATTGGAGACCTAGGTCTGGCAACCCTGAAGCGGGCTTCTTTTGCCAAGAGTGTGATAGGTATGTTTCAGGTGTACCTTGCATCCTAACTGGTTTTCTGATATTCCTTTTATTTTGAAACCTGACCCTGTTAGAATTTTCATTATGTGAAATAAGCCTTCAAAAATTCCTAGCTTGAACTCAGGAAGTGATCAGTTTTACTTACGAGATGTGGAGTTCTCTATATGCTTCTGGAATCATCTGGAAGACTGTTTCTTAAAGTTACGTGAAGAGAAGTAAAGGGAATTTTGTTGACAAAACCTTATGTAACTATCACTCTTACTGGGTCATTCCGTTGATATGTATTAATTATGTAGTTATTTATATAATTATATAAGTACTGTATAATAATTATTATATAATACATATAGAGTTGCTTTCTTATGAAAGAAATTGAATTTATGTAGTTTACTTTCTAAAAAAGTGTTAGATTATATGTATTCAAAAGTATCTACCTGTTAAGACTTTATTTTAAAATGTGAAAATGAGTTTATCCTGAGAACTTGGTTTTAACTTTTCTTACTCCTACTCTTCAGAAGATGTATCTGAAACAGAACTTTTCAACTCTAGTATTATTTTACATTTGAATAGTTCTTTGTTGTAAGGGCTTTCTTGTGCATTATAAGATTATTTAGATGCCAGGAGCACATCCCCTTTCCAGCTCCCCCACAGTTGTTATAACCAAAAATGTCTCTGGACTAAATGTCCCTGGGTAACAAAATCACCCCTTGTTTAGAATCACTGATCTAAAGAACAAGCCTGTCCTTTCAGACTTCAACTATATGTTATAGAGTTGCAGCCGGAAAAATAATTTAATGCTTATTACTTTGATAAGCTTTCACCACTCTCTGAAGAGGATATGACACTTTAAAAATTTGAAACCTTTGCAGATATTCTATTCTCCAAAACCCCCCAAAGTTGGTGACAGCAAGGAAACCATTAATTTTTAAGTGCACTAGAATTTTATGTATTAAGAGAAAACCATAAAACACCAGTAATTTGTACATTCTTCTAAAATAGTGTCCTCCATAGAATATTATGTGACTTGGATTTGGAATGCTATTTTTAGATTTTCTTAAAATAGATTAACAAGAAGAATTGGGAAAGAGTTATTTAAAGCTGAGTTTCCTTCTTGCCTTCTTTACAGGAAAAGGAAACATTTCTTTGATTGTCTTTGACTCCTTAAAAATCTCTAACCCAGGAGAGGTTCCCCCCCACTTTTTTTGTTTAAACCATGCTATGTAAGCCTGTTCTTGGAAATGTCCTACAGTTTGAGGTATCCAGACTTAATTTCTTTGGAAACATTGGAAAACCTGGTCTGTGGGATCACATACTCTATGCTTATAACTCAGTCTGTATTTGAGTTCTTCATTTATGTGTGTTTGGTTTTTGTCTGTAAGATCTGTAAGATGTTCTTCACTGTATTTCTTGTTATCTGCAGTAGACTTCTTTGTGTACTACAGGTGGTATGGTAAGTATGTAAAGAAAGGGTTCTGGTGAGTGGCCTTTATAGACCATTACACTTTTTTTTTTTCTTCTTTTAAAAAACATTGAATGTTGGATTTTTCACTGCAAGGCCTCCTTAAAAGTGAAACTGATCAAGTGGAATTAATGGCCAAAGACTAGCTATAAATACTAACCTTACAACTACCATACAGCAGGGGGCAGGCAAGTATTTTGATCTTTTTTAACCCATCTTGTCTTATTGGTAGATGCCATTGTATCCTCTTTATTTCTTGCTAGTCTCTTACTTTTCCTTCCATTTGTTTTCATTATGAATTATATCAGTTTTTCTATTATCCAAGTTTCTATTTTGACATTGTATAACAGTAATCCATTTGAAACAGTAAATAAATAAACACTTGACCCTGTCCTGGTTTCTTTTATGAAGGCCATGCAGCAGAAGTTCTGACATATTTGGTGGAAGAAACTAAGATTTTCTTCCTCTTCCCTGCCCCCACCACTCTTCTCTCTTCTCTTACCCGCCTTCCACTTGCTTGTATCTCACAGGTCAACCCCTCTGCTTCTTCCCCAGGTGAGTAACATCTGTAGCCTCTGCTCACATTGAGTCTAAATTGTTCTTTTAATTTAAGGTACGCCAGAGTTTATGGCCCCTGAGATGTATGAGGAAAAATATGATGAATCTGTTGACGTTTATGCTTTTGGGATGTGCATGCTTGAGATGGCCACATCTGAATATCCTTACTCAGAATGCCAAAATGCTGCCCAGATCTACCGTCGAGTGACCAGTGTAAGTCTTACCCTAATTGATTAGTGACCTTAAGTCACACCAAAAAAAGGAATGCCAAGCTGGATATCATTGAACCATGCAAAAGGGAGCAATAGTAGAAAGCATACTCAGTCGCTGGGGAAAGAAGGAGTTGAGAGATTTTATTGCTTCTGATTTAGTGAGAGCAAAAATAAAGATCAAAGAAGTACCAGTATATTCTGGATTCTCCTTGCATACACTTAAAGCTTTATTTTGAGATATCTTATGTTTAAAAATACTCTTCATTACTACTGTTCAAGCCCTAATTTATTCTTCTAAGTTCTCATTCCCTCCGACCGTAAAACATATTATCTGAGTTAAAAATAATGCTCTTACTCAGATTGCTTTGTTCACAGACCTTTCCCTAAGTGGTTTAAAATTGATTTATGAATTTATTAAATCATTTATAAGTAACCACAAGGGTTTAAGGCATAACAATAATTTCTGGATCATCTGAATACCCTCACCTATTAAGATATTTCTCCCATTGTTTCAGAGATGTCTGTTTACAGTCAGTGTTCAAAATAGGACCTATCAGGGTCCACAGAAAGTACTTTATTATATGTCTCTTAATCTACAGCTGTTGCCCCCTACTTTCTTTTTCTCAGGTTGGGCGAGGGCAAGAGAAATGTAGTAAGTGTAGTTTGTTTAGCCTTCAGATAATTCTGATGAGTATCCTAATCACTATTCTACTTTGCCCTTAGAAAGTTCATCTGCTTTGCTTCTTAGATATCTGAGTTCTATATCTATATCCCAAGTTCAATATTCCCCAGTTTTCCCCCAATGCCTAATAATTTACATTATTCCTTTTTTCTTTGGGGAGTAGGATGGGATAGTCACTGGAATGAATACCCCTTTATTTTATCTATAAATAAATCCTCCCCGTATTTTATTTAGAATTCTTGAAACCTCAAGAAATATATTTGATTCCTTGTTTTTCTATTCACCAGATCCTATTTATCAGGTTCTTGGTTCAGAATAACTCTTAGGTATAGTCCTTCTTCATTCCCATTGTCAGAACTCTGATTTCCCATCTTACTTAATTCACACCTTACACTGCCATCCTGAAGTGCTTAACATTATGAACTTGTTTTTCGGCTTCACTTGAACTAGTTGAATTTCCTTGCTATTTCTTTTTGGTATAAGAAGCTTTCATGATACCAGTTTGCTTATGAAAGCATGTACAAATTCTTACTATAATCTTCGCTCTTCCTCATCTTTGTCTAAACACCTTTTTTAGTCAAGCCATTCTTCTTTATTTTTTTATTTTTTATTTTTAAGATTTTATTTATTTATTTGACAGACAGAGATCACAAGTAGGCAGAGAGGCAGGCGGGGGGTGGGGGAAGCAGGCTTCCCCGCTGAGCAGAGAGCCCCAATGTGGGGCTCGATCCCAGGATCCTGGGATCATGGCCAGAGCCGAAGACAGAGGCTTTAACCCACTGAGCCACCTAGGCACACTGCCAGTCCTCTTTATTATCTTGCACATCTGCCACATCCTTTCCATTTTTCTTCTCCATTTGTACATGCTATTTACTTCATATGCATGCTCTTTTGCTCTCCAGTCAGTTTTTGTACTGGATTTAACAGACTTCCCCCACAAAATTTTATCTGATGGGCTTCACTACATAATGATTTTCACCTTTTCCAAGTTTCTCAACTGATCTGAATCATAGTGTTTTATTTGTAATTGATTATTTTACTTATTTTAATTTTAATTACTTATTTTACTTAGGAGTTCAAAAATTGAATTAATATAAAGCATTTAAAATGGTGCTTAGTATACAATAAGCACTATATATAGGTGCTTGCTGTTTATTTTTACTGCTTTATATTCTTCTTTAAGATTTGTAACCTTATCTCTACAAAGTATTTCTGTTTAATTCTGTCTTTACCTTTAGCACTATCCCAAATATAAAATAAGTCTCACATGCAAACAGTGCTACATACCAAGTCCAGAGCCTGACATCAGATAATTAAAGATGAATAACACATATATTCCCTGTCTTCAGAAAACTAGCTCTAATATAGAAGATAAATGTGTAAGCAAACATTTCTAGTTATAGTATGATGATAAAAGCTTATTAACTGTATGTCTTTTCTCCTTTGGAAAAATGACTATTCAGATCCTTTACTTGGTTTTTCATTGGGTTATTTGTCTTTTTATTACTGAGCTGTATGAGTTCTTTGTATATTCTGGATAAAAATCCTTTATGAGATAGATGATTTCCAATTATTTACTCCCATTCTGTCAGTTGAATTTTTTTTTAAGATTTATTTATTTATTTGAGAGAGAGAGAGAGCCAAGGGGAAGGGCAGAGAGAATCAGAGAATCTCAAATACACTCCATGCTGAGTGCAGAGCCCGACAATGGGGCTCAGTCTCTTGACCCTGAGATCATGACCTGAGCAGAAATCAAGAGTCAGACACTTACCTGATTAAGCCACCCCAGACACCCCAGTTGTAATTTCTTAATAGTGTCATTATATTACTAGTGCCCTTTAGGACACAAAAGTTTTTCATTTTGATGAGGCCAAGTTTAATGTATGTTATCTTTTGTTTTTCTCGTGCTTTTGGTGTCATATCTAAGAATTCATTTCCAAACCTCAAGTCATGAACATTTACCCCTGTGTGTTTTCTTCTAGGAGTTTTATAGTTTTAGTTCTTATAATTAGATCTTTGTTTCATTTTGAGATAATTTTTGTATGTGGTGTGAGGTAAGGGTTTTAACTTGATTCTTTTGCTTGTGACAACTATCCAGCTGTCCCACTACCCTTTGTTGAAAAAACTATTATTTCTCCATTGAATGATTTCACCCTTGCTGAAAAGCAGTTGACCATTGGCACATGAATTTACTCCTGGACCCTCAATTCTGTTCCATGGATCTGTATGTCTTGCTTTGTAGTAAGTTTTGAATTCGTTAAGTGTGAGTCCTTCTATTTATTCTTCAGGTTTCAGCTCTTCTTGGTCCTTTGCAACTCTATATAAATTTTAGAATCAGCTTGTCGATTTTTGTAGTTCAGCTGGGATCCTGGTAAATATGGTATTGAATCTGTAGATGAGTTTGGACACATGACAACCATCCTGAGTCTTCTAGTTCATGAACATGGGATGTTTTTCCACTTACTTAGATCTTTTGTAATTTCTTTCAGTGGTGTTTTGTAGTTTTCAGAGTATAAGTCTTCTACTTTTTTTATTACGTTTATTCCTGAATAATGTATTTTGGGGGGGGATTCTATTATAAATGGAATTGAGTTTTCTATTTCAATTTTTGATTGTTCATTATAAATACTATTAATTTTTGCATACTGATTTTGAAACTAACAAACTTACTTGAATTTATAATAGTTTTTTAGTAGATTCCTTAGGATTTTCTATATACAAGATAATTGAATCTACAAATACAGTTCTTAAAAAAACATAAGGCTTAGCAAGTATGGGTATATGCTTTACTTGTGAGAAAGAATTAAAAAAAAAAGGCTGACTCTTAGTTTAATGAACAGAATTTAGGGATAAAGTTGAAAAAACAAAAGACTGGATAGTAGGTTTCTGGTAATTTTCTAATGTGAAAAAAGAGACCTATCTCTTGATATGTCATATTCCCCTCCCATGGTAATTACACAATCTGTGTAAGAGAAGATAAACACCTAGTTCTCAGCTTTTTCAGTGAAATAACCAATAAGAGTTTATTTTTAAAAATTAACTATAGGGGGGCGCCTGGGTGGCTCAGTGGGTTAAGCCTCTGCCTTCAGCTCAGGTCATGATCTCAGGGTCCTGGGATCAAACCCCGCATCGGGCTCTTTGCTCAGCGGGGAGCCTGCTTCCCCCTCTCTCTCTGCCTACTTGTGATCTCTCTGTCAAATAAATATATAAAATCTTTTTTAAAAAATTAACTATAGGAATAATAAGTAATTTTATAAGTGAATTACATGTATTTATTTATTTATTACGTTTCCTAAGGGTAATTTGCCCTTTTTTTTAAAGTTGCCTGGGATTTTATTTCCTTTCATTAACTCTCCTGATTTTGCTAGAAATTACAGACTAGTTGACAAAATACTACACTAAAACAAATTTGAACCACCTACTTTTTTAAAATTTTTTAAATTTTGACCCACTTGTTTTGATAGGTCCTGTCAAATCCTTTTTTGAATTCAAATATGTGAATTTAGTCATCTATTCTATCATATTACATTAAGATACCTTAGCACATCCACACATATTAATTTTCTTTATCTAACTTTCAAGGAAGAGTTGAGATTTGAGGTATAGGGAGACACAGGAAACTATACACCTGAAGTATAAATTGGTTCACCAAGTATTTGAGCATAGGGAGCTGTTATAACAAAGGGCCACAAACTGGATGATTTAAACCGGCCGAAATTTATTGCCCCACAATTCTGAGGTCAGAGGTCCAAAATCAAGGTTATAGCAAGGTCATGCTCTCTGACATGTGGAGGGAAGTACTTTTTTTGTTGCCTCTTACCTTCTGATGGTTAGCTAGCAATCCTTAGCATTTCTTGGCTTGCATCTGCAGCACTTCAGTGTCTGTCTCACATGGTGGTCCTTCCTCATCTGTCTATGTCTTCTCTTCTTAGAAGAACACCAGTCAGAGTGTATTAAGGGCCCACCCCACTCTGGGGTTGTACCTATAATCGCAATGATCTGTTTTCAAATAAGGTCAGATTCTGAGATACTGAGGGTTGGAATTTTAACATATCTTTTGGGAGAGCAAGAATTCAACCCATAATAGTTCATGGGTTCATCCAACAAATTTTTTTTTAAAAGATTTTATTTATTTATTTGAGAGAGAGAGACACAAAGCGAGAGAGGGAACACAAGCAGGGGGCATGGGAAAGGGAGAAGCAGGCTTCCTACTAAGCATGGAGCCCGACGACGTGGGGCTCAATCCCAGGACCCTGGGATCATGACCTGAGCTGAAGGCAGACACTTTACGACTGAGCCACCCAGGCGCTCCCAACAAATATTTAAGTCTCCTCTGTTCCAATTATTTTTCTAGATACTCGGTATTGAATATTCTTAAGTAAAACCCAAATCCTTGTCTCTAAAGAACTTGTTAGGGGAAGGAGAAAAGACAAGCCAGATAGTTACCATATGGTACATAAACAGTTATTCTAGGGATAGCTACTTAATGGAAGCATAAAAGAATTGTGCCTAATTGAGTTTGAACAGGTTGGGAAATGATCTTAAGTAGGGAGAGACTAATAGTGTTGCATGTGAGAAATCTATAATTTGTGTGTCTATAGAGTTTGGAAGTGGGAAAAGAAAGAAACAAAGGATAAGAGAAGAAAGGAAAGCTTAGACTATACTCGAGCATTGGGAGAATGATTGCAGTACTTTAAGACTGGGCTAGGTGTCATAAGACACCTTTATAAATTAGAATTCAGTTAAGCTAAGTTCTTTTTCACTTGCCATTTATGAAAATAAATAATACAGAATAAATACCCATTGTAAATATTTATCCTCTTAAGAAGATAAGATGGATCTTGATCATTAATTTTGATTATAAGATTAAATATATAACTTTAAATTTTAAGGCTATAAAATTATAAATTTGCATATGGAATGATTTGTGTATTTTATTTACTAACTTAAAGCCTATTACTTTTATTCATTCTGTTATACCCTAAACCAGGGATTAGTGAACTATGAACCATGGGCCAGATCTAGCTAGCTATTTTTGTACAACCCGTGACTTAGGAACGGTTTCTACATTTTAAGTGATGGCGGGGAAAAATCAAAAGAAGAAAAGCAGGTCATGTCATGTGGGCATTTTAGTGTCCATAAATAAAGTAATAAAGCACAGCCACACTGATTTGTTTCTGTATTATCTTTGTCTGTTTTCACACATTACAATGACAGAGTAACTGGAACAGACTGTGTGGTTCCAAAAGTTTAAAATATGTACATTTTGGGCTCCTAACAGAAAAAATTGTTGACTGCTATTCTAAACACATGTCACCAGACCTTTTTGGAAAAATTCTCCACTGAAGAGTTCTGTAAATAATTACTAATCTGTAAAAGTAATATTCCTGTAATAGAATGCTTTTTACCTCTGTGCTTATAGTAGATTGGAGAATCTCAGTGCAAGCAAGTAGCTACTTAAATTATTAGCTCTGAAAATTTGTGGGCATTCTTTTCTCTCTCTCAAAAGTAGGAACTATCACTTTAATTCTGTGATGAAAACATAACAGGTTTTTAACATATAAGCATTTTTTCAGGGGCCATACTTATTACTGGTATTGGTCTTAGAAATAACATCTTAGGGGCGCCTGGGTGGCTCAGTGGGTTAAAGCCTCTGCCTTCAGCTCGGGTCATGATCCCAGAGTCCTGGGATCGAGCCCTGCATCGGGCTTTCTGCTTGATGCTGAGTGTAGCTCCCAGGGGATGGAGCTTGGCATTGCCATTCTTGCTGCTCAGGGTATGTACTGTGTCTTTACTGGCTCACTGCAAAATAAGCCCTGAATTCTGTTTTCACTTTTTGCCCTCTTTTATAAAAGCAAAAGTTCTCTTTGGTTTTCATTTGGTTAGTGAAAACAGGTACCAGTGTAGGTCTTTTCATAAAAGCAAAGTGGCATAATACAAACTTTCAAAAAGCAAGGATACCTATTCCTTCAGATTTCTTGAGTGAAGGGACTTATATGCTAATTAAAAGAGGGAAGAGCTCAGCAATTGTTTTCTTTAACCTAGAGGAGACTAAATAAAAAGGAAGAAAAATCAAAATTGATGATAAAGAACTTGATAAGATTATACAACATTGCAAAGGCCTGTAGAGGTTTGAGATTCTATCCATTAAAATCTTTTGAGGAGATTAAGATAGCAGCTACCAGACTTGAATGATTTAGCTGGGTGGCTGTCAGACTCTTTATCAGGACCCTTTTATACTCATAAAAATTACTGAAGACCCCAAAGAGCTTTCATTTGTGTTATATCTATTTTACCATATTAGAAATTAACACCAAGTTTTCTAATGTATTGATTAATAATATAAAAAGCCCAATATATGTTGACATCAATAACATTTTTTCAAAATATGATTTTTTCCAAAACTAATTTTAAAGATTTAGTGAAAAGAACAGCATTTTTACATTTTTGCAATTGTCTTTAATGTCTGGTCAGAAAGTAGACAGTTGGGTTCTTGAATCTGATTCTGTATGAAATCAATTACAATATTTTTTATTTGGTTGAAATGTATAAAGAAAATCTGGCCTAATGCAGATATGTCATTGGAAAAGAGACACCTTGTAGATCCTCTGATAGTGTTTTGAATACTATACACTGAGAGTCTCTAATTAGATCTTTGCTATGCAAAGTGTAGTTCCCAGACGAGCAGATTTGGTATCCTAGGGCACTTGTTGAAAATGTAAAATTTCAACCCCATCCCAGACAAATCAGATCAAAACCTGTCATTTTACAATATCCAATGATGATTCATGTGTACATTGACGTTTGAGAAGTGTGAGTGGAAACAGTAATCACCTCCGATCCTTTCTAATTATGTGTACCATAGACTAAATAATATAATACCAAAACGATAACTGAAAATTACTATTCTGTCATTCACTAAGCCTTTTTACTAGCATATTATAAGTAACCGGACTGATTTAGAAATTTTACCCTATTTAATTGCATTTTTTTCTGACTTATTTAGGAATTGCTTTTCTTTTCTTTTTTTTTTTTAGGAATTGCTTTTTTAAAAGCAAAATAATAAGTCAAGCTGTAGAAAAGATGGAATAAAAAGCTTGAGGAGTTCTTTAAATCAGTTGGAACTGTGTTAGACTCCTTAGTTTCTAGGGACTTCTGCATGACTCAGTTGGTTAAGCATGTGACTCTTGATTTTGGCTCAAGTCATGATTTCAGGGTCATCAGATTGAGCCCTAGCATGGAGCCCACTTAAGATTCTCTCTTTCCCTCTTCCTGTCCCCATCCCCCACTCTAGAACGCACCCATGCTCGCTCTTTATTTTCCTCTCAGCTCTGAAAATTTAGTTCTGTATTATCTATAGTCCCTTATTCTGGTCCTATCAGTCATTATATTTCTTATCTGGGAAATGACTTGATTTCACCAATCTCCATCCACATCTTCTGGCTTCCAGTGAAGAATTAAAAATGGCTGTGTCCTTTTTTAGTTTTCTAAAGTTTTTCTCATGTTTTGGGTGCTAAGATAAACATGGGGGATTGAAGTAAATCCCTAGCTTATACAATGATTTATGTTATTATATAAACAGTTAGTGATGACTGTTGTGATGAAATACATCTTGAGTCTGCCTTGGATATAAATTTTTTTTTTTTAAAGTAAATGTCAGCATCCTTGCCTAACTATTACACATTTATAAAGGAAGTGTGCTTGGTTATCTATTGAGAGATCATAGGGCTCCCTAATGCAAATTCCCCCCACCCTGTCATTCCCTTACCACCACCACCACCAGACAGTGTCCTTATCGCTCCATATTTCTGGTTTCCATCCCAGATCTACTATGTATACCCTATTAGTAATCAGTAAACATTGAAGTTGTAATTACACTAAAGCAGATGGATTTTATAGACGTAAAGAAGTAGGGTATTTGATATCCTTTAGAGGGTCAAAGACAATATTCCTGAAAAAGTAAGTTGAGAACTTTATTGACACCCCTGTCACAGAGGTGGTGAGACAAATTTTATATGAAGTAATATCAGTAGCTTCAGCGCCCTGGCACTTTTTATCAGAAATATTATAGGATTCTTGGAAGAAAGTCATGCCAGTATCATTCTTCTATGTTCCCATCATATTCTACCTCTGTTTTATTAATACAATAATTATTACTTGATATTAACTGTTGTCCCCCCATTAGAATTGAGTCCTTCAAGGACAGGTTTCTTTTTTCCTCTGTAGATCAGTCCACTACTACATGTCAGACCCTGCAGTGGTGCACTGTCATACAAATATGTATGATAGCAATGTAAATATTAATAAATATACATCCTTTTGTACCAGACCTTGCATAAAACACTTTGCAACTCTTCCAACAACCTGGAGTGGGAAGTGAATAATTGCTACTCTTACCAAGAAGGCTAGCCCAAGATTACATATCTAGAAGATAACAGAGCATTCTGTTATTTCTGTTACCTGATCCCTGATCCTGTGCCCATATCAAAATACTATATGAATCTATATGCTGTGCTCATATCAAAATACTATACTGAATCCATGTCAATTACAGTGTCAGTCTGTGACCTAAAGTTATTTAAACTTGTCTATGTAAGTGCTGATTTGGAGGGGGTAAATGTACACTGTGGCTTAACAATTATGTTCTATAGTGCACTGATAATAAATTGTTACGTGTCATTATCTGTACATGCAATTTTTTCAGATCTGTACCTGAAATGTTACTTGCTCAGAGAGGCTTTCCCTGCCCACCCTCTCTAAAATATTTTTCAGTGCATACACACTTTATTTCTGTTCCTTTTATTATTTTCTTTATGGCTTTTTTTAAAAAGAATTTATTTATTTATTTGACAGACAGAGATCACAAGTAGGCAGAGAGGCAGGCAGAGAGAGAGAGGAGGAAGCAGGCTCCCTGCTGAGCAGAGAGCCCGATGCAGGACTCAATCCCAGGACCCCGAGATCATGACCTGAGCTGAAGGCAGAGGCTTAACCCACTGAGCCACCCAGGCACCCCTTCTTTATGGCTTTTATCACAGCCTTACAGTATTCATCTAAAACCCCAATTAGAATACAAATTCTCTGGGTTGGGGGTTTTATTTATCTTGTTCTTTGCTCTATTCCTAGTGTTTAAGACTGACAAGTCATAGGTGCTCAGATTTTGTGAAATGAATACAGAATTGTAGAGAGTGAGAGCCAATTTTACGTTGCCTATGGAGGTCTCTGGAGTTGTGTCTCCTTAAGTTTAAATTCCAGCCATGTCATTTCCTAGCTGTGATACCTTGAGCAAGTTACTTAACTTCTCTGAACCTAAGGGGTTTATGAGGATTAAATGAGAAATGTATGTAGAACATAGCCTGACATATAGTTAATCATTCCGTACTTAGTAGGTATTGCTGTTGTTAGCATTAACATCATTATGACATGCTTAGTAGTGTAATAAGTTGTCTCTTGTTCCATTCTTTATCCAGTGACATTCAGTAATTTGCAGTTATTAAAATGTGTTTAATGAACTTAAAATAAGTCAAGTTTTAGAGCAGAATGAATGAGCTAATGTTTATTTTTAATCTTGCTTCTTGCCAGTAACCTTGGAAAGTGCTTTACATATACTATCTTATTTTTATCCTGGTAAGTAGATAATATCTTCATTTCACAGATAATAGAATCAGAAATTAAGCGTTTTGTCCCAAGGACATGAAGGAGAAATAGTAGTAATAATAATAGCAGTAGTGGTGCTGATGGTAGTATCAGAAATCAGGCATCTCTAACATGACATTAATGCAAACCTTAAAATTTTTTCTTGGCCTGTTTTTGCTTTTTAAATTTTTTTTTAGACCTCAATGGGAAAAAAATCTGAGTACATGAAAAAAGTAGGGTACATGGGCAGCATAAGGCTGTTATTACAGGTTTGAGCCCAATAGAGAGGGCTCATGATCCCTGTTTAAAGGAGAAAAACTTCAGTTATCTTGAAAATCTGCCGTTGGTAATGAGAAATCCGAGTAAGAGTAGTAATGTCCTTAGCACAATTTTTGTCTGCTATTAAAAGAATAGAAACTACAGTAAGCAATGGCATCAATTTTTTATATGAAGGATAGTGCACTTGAGGTTGGAGCCATACACAAGCTTTCATGTATCCAGAGAGTAATGAGCCTTGGGGAATCATGAGGTAAACTAATTTCCTTTGATTGAACTAGCTAGATTTGGTATAGAGTTTGAAGAGGTTTGTTTTCCAATGGGATCATAAGGTATGTTCAAATTCCTGTAAACTAATGGTTCATACCAATAAGAATCTGGCTGAATCCAGCCTCATAACAACCAAGTTAGAAATAATGGGGATTTTTAATTACTTTGTTTGTGTAATTTGACTTTGTCACTGATTCTATTAGCCATTGGATTGCAAGGTTTGAACATTCTGTCTGGGAAAAACAGAATTAAAGCAGTTAGGGTGAAATTCCTCTTAGTTTTTAATATAACAGATTACAGTTCACTCCATTTTTTTTTTTTTATAGAAACAAGTGAGGCTGATTCCTGATTAGATAGTGTTTGCAAAATTGAGGGAAACTTTGTATTTTTTCTTTAGCAGCTGGAATTTTTTATGCGATCCCAGAGTTCTAAATCCACTGGAATTAGCTGAAAATGGTTCCTTTATAAATTTTATTCCTGTTATCATCGAATAAATTTGAATTCTGCATGTTAAAAAAAAAACTTTGTGCATCATGGGCTCTAAGGAGCATTTTGCATGATTTTCAGAGGCATTTCATTATTCTGTGATTTGATTAATTTTAAAGGTTCTTAATCCATCTGTTAATCTTAAACCAAACAGTTCTGATCATCATTGTTAATGTTTTAGGTGCTAAAGAACAGTTGTAAAATCCTTCTTTCAGAATTTTTCAAAAAGCTGGGGTTTTTTGTACTCACTGAATGTTGGTCTATAATTCATAAGGCATTAGACTATAGAATAAAAACCAGTGGGATATAGAGAGATGGTTTCTATATTTAAGTACATTATAGCAATAATGGGTTTCCTGGTATTTTATAAATAACTAACATGCCAAAAGATTCATATATAGATGCTTTGTAGTTGCTGCCTTCTCATTATATATGATTTGTGGTATACCTTCAAAGAAGTGTAGAACTCAGTTGGCTAAAAAAGGGAGGAGTAGGAAGAGTATTCTTGTCAGTGAAAATGTGCACTAAGTACTTGGTGAACAAGTAACCAGTTTGACTGGACTTATTTTGGGGAGATAAGAGTAGAGAAGAAGGTGGAAGTTGGATTGTGAGGGTTTTTCACACCAGATTAAGGAAATTAAGAAGGACTGTAACGTGGACTCAAGTAACATTGAACTAGGCATGGTCTCTAGTATTTGCTTTACCATTGATGAGGCCCTTACCCACAGAAACAGACTGTATTATTCTAGGTTCTGAAGATAATACAGTGTATCTGGCAGGTATCTAATAATGACTAGAGTAGGCTAGATGTGATACTCCACAGATGCCAGTTGAATTAATTAGTTAATTCTAGCTTTAACATGGCATTAATCTCTCTGGGCCGAAAATTGTCTCATTTGAACAAGTAGGAACTCTCACTCTTAGTCTTCCTAGGTCTGTGATTCCCATGGCCATCTTTAGATATGGAAAACTTTTAACCAGTTTTGAGTAGTGTGGTGTGAGTTAAATGATGTCAGGTGACTGGAAATAGCTAAATGTTAGTTGATTAAATGAAGCCAGATGACTGAGCTGGCCACAAAATAAAATACAAATAGGAGATGGAGAGAATGGAAAGAGTGAAGCCCATCTTAAATTAGTTAAGTTTAAAGAGGTGACTGGACTTTGGTGGTCACAATTGTTAAAAGAAGCAATGACTTTGAGAGGTAACAAAGAAATGAGTAAAAATCGAATTTTGCCTAGCCAGAGATCTTTGACTATTGGAGGGACAGTTAGGAATGCTAGTAGCAGAAGTGTTTACCAGTTGCTTTTTTATCTTTGTTTAAAGAGCTCATAGAGAAAAATAGTACTTAAATATTTTGGGAGAAGAAGCATCTAAAAATGACTTTTCTATTCTGAATCATGAAAATAGGGGTGGTACCATTGAAAGAAATGAGGAAATGTAGAGAAAAACACTGACTTTAAGAGGAATTAGAGCTGAGATGTATTAACTGTTGTCCATATGTGGATGGTATTTTTATTGTATATGTTGAAAATTCTTATTTTGAATATAGAAAAGACTGGTCTTTATAGATCTAGATATTTGTGCCTGTATTATTATACCTTCGTCCAAAAAAAGTGATCTCACCGTGGTTTTATGTGTTGCCCAGCAGTTTTAAAAGCCAAGCAACAAATCACCTGTTTTCTAGCTCTTTCATTTTCATTTAGCTAGGTCCTAAGCAGGCTTACTCAAACATTTAAGTTAAAAGTAATGCTGGACCACATTTATTTTATTTCTGACCAATACCTGAGATTTTAGACTACCTACTTAGTAAAGATGAATTGTGTTGAACCAGAGATCAATGGCAACTACTCTGAGGTGGCTTGTTAGAATTAATAGTCATTAGAAAAAAAAAAGTTATTTCTAGCCTTTAGAGTAGAAGTCTTCCTACCAAATAGCTTCTAAGCCCTTATCTTATGTTACTGTTATTGAATAATTAAAGCCTTAATACCCACTGTCTTGATGGGGATTCCAGCTTACCACATTACAAGGGATAGACTTTATTCTGTTACCCATACTGACAGTGCACTTAAAGGTACTTTTTCTGTCATCTTTGTTAATGCCGTGAAGAAAAACCTTTCCTTAATTACTAAAGTAGTAGTTATTTGGGTCCATGAGATCTTCCTGGTAAATGCAAATATCTTTAGTTATAAATGCACAGTGAAGCTTTCAATAGAAGGGAGGGGAGAAGAGTAAATTCTTACCAATTTTATTTACTAATTCACAGCTTTTTTTTTTTTTAATGTACCATGAGAGAGTAGTAAGGCTTTAATATCACCTCTTTTTAAAGTAGGTAAACATTTAAATGAGGTAATTTAGGTAAACTATTACCCACAGTTTTCAGCTGAGTTTAAGGGAATATGGCCCAGGTTGCACACACAGACTTGGTATATGAGTAGACCTGAGAACCCAACTCTGGTATTGTGATTTCCTTGAACAGTGTTCTTTTGGCTACATATTCAGAGTTTATATTTTGGTTGTTGAGCCATTTTCTTTTAAAAGCATAGTTCGAACATGATTAGGGGTGAGGGAGTGTTTCGATAAATAGATTTCTAGTGTGGGTTTTGATGTCAAGGAGGCAGAACCTGTGAACGTAGTGGGTGGAGCTTTGACCAAGTAAAAATCTCATTTTGCTTGTCCTGGGATCCATTGCTTTTGGAGGAAAAGCAGGAGCAGGAGCAGAACAGTTTCCCTGCTGTTCAGCATGTAGGTTTGTTTAAAGGGCCAATCTAGAACTATTGGCTGAGCAGAGTTAAACTCATGTCTGAGAGTTGGAGAAGCATGGCTAGTGTTAAACTAGAAGCTATGCTTCAGTCTGATTTTGATGTCTGCCTTGCTTATGCTGTAGGCTAATTTACTGTTAATTTCCATCTTATCAGTTCCCTCCCTTTTCCTCTAACTATAACAAGTCTATTTTGCCTTTTGTGATGGATTTTACAAAGAAAGACTTTTGCTCAGTGTTTGTCATCGTAAATTCTCATTGCTGCTGCTGCCCTCAAAAGGATTGTGTAAATGAGGTGGGTAAGAATTTCGAATATGTACAAAAGGTATATTGTAGTAGCCATTTGGTAATATATGTAGCAATATTAAACTGTTTACTTTAGAATGTTTTTTAAAATACTTGAATTTTTGTGGTTAACTTTCACTACATTTTGTATGAGGAGGAAGGAGGCTTTTCTCAATTCTATATGGTTAGGAAAATTTTTACTTTTGTGAAAATACAAATAAATGTTATTCTGACACATTTGAAACCTGAACTTTTAAGAAGCAAGTGCAGGGGCGCCTGGGTGGCTCAGTCATTAAACTTCTGCCTTCGACTCCAGTCCTGATCCTGGAGTCTGGGATTGAGCCCTGCATCAGGTTCCCTGCTCAGCAGGAAGCCTGCTTCTCCCTCTCCCACTTCCTCTGCTTGTTTTCCCTTTCACTGTGTCTCTGCCTCTGCCTGCCTTTCTCTCTCTCTCTCTCTCTCTCTCTGTTAAATAAATAAATAAAATCTTTATTTTAAAAAAAAAAACAAGTGCTGACCGTTTTAAGAGCTAGAATATTGAACCAGAAAATACTGTATTATGACTTACTTTTATTTTTCAGCAGATTAGTTGGCAAACCATAAGTATAAGAATTAAAAGAAAAACTAAGTGTATAAGACGCATGTATGTCTTCTTTATTTTTCTTAGTTCAAATCAACATTTTATAAACAATTATATCAGCTCTTAATGTGACTTTGGACAGAGCCACAATTGTTTTCTTTTTTTTTAAATACTCTAAAATTGCACAGAAGTGGCCTTTGTTTTAAGAGAATACATAATTTCGTATAAACTCAGAAGTAAGTTGATATACATTAGATACTCAAGAAGTACTTTTGTTTAGTGCAGAGAAACATGCTACTCCCATGTCAAAAAAACATAACATAGCATAATATGCCTTTAAATATGCATCTTTAAAGTTTGATTTTACACAGTTTTACATGTTTGTTGTAGAACATTAAAAACAAATATAACACAAAATCTCCAGTGTTTTTTACTACCAGAGGACTTTTACACTATGTCATCCATTTTTTTCTTAAAACAGTTCATATTTTCTAAAGCCTTAGTCTGAAATACCATACCAGTTTGCTCAATTAAAGCAGTTTTTAGCCTTCGACAACATTATTTTCTTGTTCTCACTAGAATTATTGTATGACGACAAAGACCAGTTGGGAAAGCTTAGCTGGATTTGGAAAAATAAGAAGATTGAGGAAAATTGTGACCTTTTAGTCAGTACTTAGAAACTAACCTTTTAGGGACGCCTGGGTGGCTCAGTCAGTTAAGCATCTGCCTTCGGCTCAGATCATGATCCCAGGGTCCCACATTGGGCTCCCTGCTCAGTGGGGAGCCTGCTTCTCCCTTTGTCCCTCTTCTGACTTGTGTGCAAGCGCTCTCTCTCTCTCTCTCTCTTTGACAAATAAATAAATAAAATCTTTTTTAAAAAAGAAAGAAACTAACCTTTTAAATGCATGGATTAAACTTTAGGGCCAGCCCTACTGACAGTTTCTTGGTGTAGAAGGTTAGCCCTAGAGATAGAGGTAGAATCTTCCAAATCAGGGGTTTTGAATAATGCAATTAAAAAATTGATGAGAATTATCCCATCACAACTCCAGTATTTAAAGACTTTTTAGTGCTAACCATTTGATGCATTTCATTTCAGTCTATGAGAGGTTATATGCCTTTCTATGATTTACCAAATTATTATCACTAATTATGTTTTAATCTGTCTTAACACTGAGACTATAGATGATTAAACTTTATATACTATATTCTAACTTTTCTAGTCCCTCTCCCTTATTTCCCATTCCTTGTGTTTTATGTGTTTAGAGACTTACAGTGCTACTTGGGCAGTATATTAGTGCAGCTGCATCAATCCATGTGGTTACTTAGGGTGGGTAGAGAAAATGAGACATTTTTCTCCATGTCACCTTTCAAGAGTATTTTGTTACATCTTACGTATATTTTCCACACATTGATGAAATTTTTATTTGCAAAAAATTTACGTTATGAAGATTCTAAAATACTACTAGAATACTGTGTAGTATTACATATTATAGTGGTATTGAGTTTTCTTCTGAAATTAATTAGAAATCATCTTTTATTTGAGTCTATCACTTTTCATTTTTTGTTTCATATGTACAAGACAATTTGTTCTTTTATCATGCCAAACCAATCCAAATCCTTAACTCCTATACTTGTTGAGTTTGTTGGAGTACTGTGGTAATAGAATACCTGCCAAACGAAGCATGTGAATTCATGCCCATTCATGGATTCACTATTCAAAGTAGTTAAATACTGTGTTGATTAATGTGTTAAGGAACAAGGCTGCAAAAAAAATCTAACCTTTTAGAACATTTGGGCCTTCTCTTTAGCCAGTAACTTCCTTTACCTGAAACACAGCGGAAGATAGTGACAACAGCCTCAGTTTTTCCATACTTATATGTGGAGCCCATGGAAGTAAGTGACCGCACTATCTGACTGTTCCTTGTTTTCTTGTGGGAGCTAAATTGCCACTACCCAACTCTGTCCCTGCAGTGGACCAGCTCCTGCAGGCAAATCAGAAAAAAACCAGGATGATGAAAAGACGATCTAATAGAACCTTAAGAGGCAATTCAGAATCAAAGTTCAAAGAATCTGCCTTTATTGATCTGTTTCTGTTGCTATTTTCATGTTTCTCAGGGGGTGAAGCCAGCCAGTTTTGACAAAGTAGCAATTCCTGAAGTGAAGGAAATTATTGAAGGATGCATACGGCAAAACAAAGATGAAAGGTAAGTTGCCACTTTGGACTTAGATATTGCTTAAAAACCTAAAATGTAATGATATCCTCTGAATACAATATTCAATCTAAAGTGTATTTAATACTTTACTTGTGATTAATTTCTCTATTTATGTCATGTAAATATCTTTAAAAGTAGAGTTCTGGGGTGCAGCCTGGCTAGTTCAGTCACTAGGACATGCTACTCTTGATCTCAGGGTGGTGAATTCAAGCCCCACGCTGGGTGTAGAATTTACTTAAAAAATAAAATAGGGGCACCTGGGTGGCTCAGTTGTTAAGCGTCTGCCTTCGGCTCAGGTGCTGATCCCAGGGTTCTGGGATCCAGTCCTGCACAGGGCTCCCTGCTCAGCAGGAGACCTGCTTCTACCTCTCCCACTGCCTCTGCTTGTGTTCCCTCTCTCGCTGTGTCTCTCTCTGTCAAATAAATAAATAAAATCTTTAAAAATAAAATAAAATAGGGGCGCCTGGGTGGCTCAGTGGGTTAAGCCTCTGCCTTCAGCTTGGGTCATAATCTCAGGGTCCTGGGATCGAGCCCCACATTGGGCTCTCTGCTCAGCAAGGGAGCCTGCTTCCTGCCCCCCTCCCCCACCGCCCTGCCTGCCTCTCTGCCTACTTGTGATCTCTGTCTGTCAAATAAATAAATCTTTTTTAAAAAAGTAATAAAAATTTTTTAAAAACTTAAAAAAAAAAAGAAGAGTTCTGTCCATTTAAGATAGTATTGAGATTTGATAGAGTGAAATGTAAAAGTGTGATATGGTAGAGTTTAAGTGAACCAGAACCACCTTGAACATAGCTGTTATATTCAGTGAGACCTACTTATAAAACATAAACTACTTATAAAGCATTAGCATGATTTATAAAACTCAGTAGGGTTCAATCTCTTTCTAACCAGATCTATTGCTTAGTTCTTTACCCCTTGAATTCTAAAAGTGAAATAAAATCTTGGCTTTTTAAAATCAGCTCAACTACACATCTTGATTTGCTGTCATTATGCCAGAATTGAAGAGCAAAACATCAGCATTCCTTTCAGTAAAAAGAGACACCTTTGCCCAAAGCTTAGGAGGAGATTTGGGTTAGTCATTTGTACTAACAGGACTTTTCTCAGAGGAGTGGCAAGTATCTGATCTGTCATATAGCTGATTCATCACCCGCTAGGCATGGCAAAGATCTAGTGTCTGTTTTTAAAAAATAATCTACCCTTACCATCCCCACTCACCTTCCAAAAAAGAAAAAGTAGACCAGCAAGTATAAATATAAATTGTAAATTGAGCATAATCTACCTCCTGAACAATGTGAGTGATAAGGTGTATCAACCAAATTAAAGAATTCAGTATCTTCACTTCTCCAGTCTCATACTCTTTTCATAACTTTGTTATTTGGAAGAGCTTAACATCATGATCTTTAAGGCTGTTTAGTAAAAATTTAGTTTGGGTTTCTAATTTTATACACAATGTTTGGAAAGGAGAGTCCTTCATCTCTCTTAAGACCTTTTTTTTACTATAAACAAAGGAATGTTTGTTTCCAGTCTTAGAACATACTACCCTGTTTCTTTTCTGGATGGTACAGTTTACTAGATTACTGGTATTTTGAAACCATTTATCTAAAGATTATTCTGCAGTCAGACTTCTTGCCTGTTACACAAATTGTTGAACAAGGAATTAAAAGAGAATTTATTGTGGTAAATAAAGTTGTAGAAGATAAAGAACTAGAAATCAGAAAACTTACTTTCAAATTTTGATTCAACCATTTGAGGCTTATAACTATGAGCAAGATTTTCACCTCTCTAAGCCTCTGTTTCCTAATAATCAGAAAATAATATCTCATTGGATGTTAGTCAAGGATCAGATAGGATCATAAAAAAGAGAAATATTTGTTAACTATAAATTCTACATAAATTATGTGGTATTTTGAAGCTATGACATTCTGTATATTACTTGCCATTGTTAGTACATTGTTAACTAATATGAGATTAGATCACTTAGATTAAAAAGTATTGCTCTCAGCTCTTACTTATAAGTGATGTTGTATAACTTGAGAGTAAAACTATAATCACTATTCACATGGAACAATATAGAAATGAGTTATAAAATTTCCTTTGTTTTTTATTTTTTACAGCCTTTCTTTATTATTCCAAGAATAATTAGCCACACTTAAAAATTATGTTTTCAATCTAATGTCATTTTGTTTTGTTTTTGTTTCATTTCTCTCTCTTTGGAAGATACTCTATCAAAGACCTTTTGAACCATGCCTTCTTCCAGGAGGAAACAGGGGTACGGGTAGAATTAGCAGAAGAAGATGATGGAGAAAAGATAGCCATTAAATTATGGCTACGTATTGAAGATATTAAGAAATTAAAGGGAAAATACAAAGACAATGAAGCTATTGAGTTTTCCTTTGACTTGGAAAGAGATGTGCCAGAAGATGTTGCTCAAGAAATGGTAAATTAACATGGATGGAACTAGAGGGCATTATGCTAAGCAAAATAAGTCATTCAGAGAAGGCCAGATATCACAAAGATTTCACTCTTACGTGGAATTTAAGAAACAAAACTGATGAACAAATGGGAAGGGAAGGAAAAATAAGATGGAAACGGGGAGAGAAACTATGAGAGACTCTTAACTATAGAAAACAAACAGGCTTGCCTAAAATAGTTAATATGCAGAACTACTCATAGAATATCTCTACTAGAATTTATAATAACTATTCAATAGAAGTTGCCTCTGAGAAGGGGTCAGGTATGAAACATATTTATTGCAATTATTAATTTTTTATACTTTGAGAGATTTGTGTGTGTGTGTTTAACTTTCATGTATTGATCACAGTTGTTTTATCTGGTTAAGTTGTTGCTTAGGGAAAAGAAGTAAAAACAACCCGGGTTAATATTAATAGTTACATGTGAGCAGGAAATAGAGTGACTAGAATAAAAGGAGCATATTGGCTTTATTTATTGTTTATTATTTTAAGAAGTGAGAGTATACCTACCTTGAGTTTCTACAGAAATAACGACACCCACCCTGTGAGTATCTACAAAAATGGATGAGAAATGCATAATGCAGACAAGTAATTTCACAGTTTGGTTAAGACCAGTTGTTGTGGAGGTCTTTCTCTTCCCCCTTATTCCTACTTCTTTCCCCAGTAGTGCCTTTTTTGTTTTATATTTAGCTTGTTTTCTTTTGATATCATACTGCTTCCTAATGCCCTCTTTTATCCTTTAGGTAGAGTCTGGGTATGTCTGTGAAGGTGATCACAAGACCATGGCAAAAGCCATCAAAGATAGAGTGTCATTAATTAAGAGAAAACGAGAACAGCGGCAGTTGGTGCGGGAGGAGCAAGAGAAAAGAAAGCAGGAAGAGAACAGTCTCAAACAGCAGGTAGAACAACAATCAAGTACTTCCCAGGCAGGAGTCAAGCAGATCCCGTCTGCCAGCACTGGCATGCCTCCTGCTTCCACCACTTCAGCTTCAGTTTCTACACAAGTGGAACCTGAAGAACCTGAGGCAGATCAGCATCAACAACTACAGTACCAACAAACTAGTATATCTGTATTATGTAAGTATTTTGGGAAGTGCACACAAGTATACTCAGGATACTCATAATTGACTTCATCGTGTTCGTTTTGCACTGGCCTCTTGGTTTGAATCATGAATCCACCATATAAAAAGAAATTTGAAATGATCACTGTCTACGTTTTATTTCTATTCTAACATCCATCGCTAATAGACTAGAAGGACAGGACAGTAAGGAAATGTGCTTAGGATATAAAATAATTTTACAGGTTCCAACATCTTGGAAGTTCCAATTTGCAGATTTTTACTTTTCACAATTCCTTAAAATAAAATGTAATTCTGAAACTAGTATTACAGTGTATGTTAACTAACTGGGATTTAAATACAAATTTTTTTTAAAAACTTAAAATCTACAAAAATAAAATGAAAGGTAACTAATAATGAAAAATGAACAAGTTTATCTTAGCTATTTGTGATTGAACCCATTAGTCTGGTTCAGCTTTTCTTAGCAATGCTGAATAACATATAGACTAGAAACTGACAATGTGGTTAGTTTTCTATTGAACTACCTGCTTAATACAAAGAACACACTGGTCTCCAAAGTTAAGAGTTATGGCTTATAGCATTCCATTTTATTTCCCTCATTCTTCAGGTAATAAGATTCTGTAATAGCCATGAAGTTTTTTTTTTGTTTTTTTTTTAAGACATTACAGCTTTTTTTCCATAGGGATCCTTCATGTTTTTAAACATAGAAATCTACTTAGTTAAAAACTAGTATTCATTTTTTATTTAGGTTAGGTCTTTGCAAAGAAAAAACTAATTAATCCTAAAGTCATGGGTTTGTGATGGGAAAATATAAATCTCCATTTTGTGATTTGTCTTTCTGTTTTTTGACAATGTATTTCTCCTTTAGCTGACGGGACGGTTGACAGTGGTCAAGGATCTTCTGTCTTCACAGAATCTCGAGTGAGCAGCCAACAGACAGTTTCATATGGGTCCCAGCATGAACAGGCACATTCTACTGGCACACTCCCAGGGCATACAGCTTCTGTTGTCCAAGCACAATCTCAGCCCCATGGGGTCTATCCACCCTCAAGTGTGGTAAGTAACTGCATAAAAGAGTGTAAGCCTATAACCAGAGCCAGTAGGTAATGTGTTAAATTCACATTCTTTCTACTATCCAAGTAATAGCAGGAGTCTGAAGTAGAAAGTATAAATGGTATATTTCTGAAGGAAATAAGTTTATTATAGAGTACAGTTAGAATAGTTCTGGCAGGCTAAGACATAGACATTACTATGTGAGAGTTAGCTGAAATTCATATGTGAAGAAAGTATAAGATTTAGAGTAATCTGCATTTGATTAAAGATAATGCTCTCTTTAGCACTTTAGAGTTGAAACTGTTCAAAGCAACATAAGTTGGACATATAGATGATTTGGGGGTGGGCATGAGGAGAGTTTTCAAAAGGTTACTTACTAAAAGAATTACTGAGCATTTTTTGTAAGATTTCTTACTGTATAAAACACAGGTAAGACATTCAAACCATTATAGAATGCTGCATGTGAGTAAAGTGAAGAAATCCTTTATTTGTATGACCATTTAATTTAGTGCTTGTGTTTAGTTAACCATCAGTTGCTATGCGTGTTCCTGCCTTAAAGTCTGTGTCGGACACAAATTCCTTCCCCAGTATACGTTCATTTGCTTTTTCTCTTTAGTTGGTATTGTTTTATTACAGATTTATTTTCAGAATCAATTTATGGAGATTATTTCTTGAAATGCTGTATGCATTTATATATACATTAACCCCACCCCCCCACACACACACATAGACCCATGTTTTACATTAGTCACTTTTGCTTTTCATATAGAAAATGTTAAAATAGATCATCAGGTAATACCCCATTTCTTTTGTTGACACTCCATGAAGTCTTCAGAGGTAAATAAAGTACATCATCAGCCTCACAAAAGAATTGGAGAATAACTGGTCACTGTATAGCACTTATTTAGTGACATCTTTAGGCAGATAGATTTCTTTTTCTGTTTCTCAAAAAGCTTTTAAATCTGAATGTATGGAATTTCTGCTGTTTAATGAAAATCTTTCTTAAGAAAATAAAATTTCTGCTTGCTCTGTTCTTTTATCCTACAGCTTGAAATAAAAGATGTTTGTTTGTTTCAGAGTCCATTCATCAGTCCTGCATTGTCTAGGTCTCAAGATGAATGGCCACAGTAACACAAACTATTAATACACTGTTTTAACAGTCTACTTTTCTGACCTTTAAAATAATTAGGTAGGGTAGAAGAACTTATAAAGACTATATAGATGTATTTCTTTGTTCTGACGTATAATTTGTCAGCATTTCATGTCCATTTCTACTATTATTCTAATTGATTTTCTGTGGATCATAATAACTAGATTTTTTAAAAACTATTTTTAATCTCTTGGCTTCCCTCATCACATGGTAATGAACATTAGTTGTTTCAATTTTAGAAAAGGGAATAGAATGATCATTTATGAAGATTTTAAATATTTGAGCCACAAACATAGCTGTATTTATTGATGCTCTAAAAGACTGTTAATGACAGCCTTGCCTTTTAATGACAATATTATGTGGAGGTAGCCTATGAAAAGTTACCAAATATTGAGAATTTTTTTAATCTTATGATTCCTTATGATTTCTTATTCCAGAAAGAATTTATTGTGGCTTACAATAATATATCAATGTGGAATTTAAAAAAAAATTAGAGTAAAAAAGAAACGAGGGTGGAGAAAAATAGAACCAGGAATGAACTAAGTATGATAAGTATAATGATACTTTCATACTTCCTACTGGTAGGTCACAAATTTGGCTCAGTGGATTCTATGCAGCCAATTTTGGAAAAGAAAATATGATTAGTGATATAGTTCACAGTACCTAAAAGAAAGAGATGAGTTTACTTAGGACAACCTTAACAATATTAGATGTACTGCTTTGTAGCTATATTAAAATTTTATGTTATAAAAATTTTATGTTAAGGCACCTCAGACTTTGTAAACTTAATTTGAATTTCTGATATGCTGGAAAATTGTTCAATTTACTCTTTAGAGATTCAAATATAAGATGTTTTTCCATTGACTACTTTAGTAAAACTACAGAATGTGTATCTATTGTGAATTAATTCTAGAAAGCTAATGCTTTTCCTACCAGAAAATGACTTTCTACCCTTTACAGATAAAGATAGGAAGTGGAATAAATAAAATACTGAGCCAGCAACTTTTCTTAGGCTTATGCCTTCTAAAATAGAAACGAAAAACCTTTTCTGAGGTTTCCAGAGTTCCTACAAAGTAGTCCAGTCTTAAAATCTTCTACACCTTACAATGTGCATTAAACTAATAATTCACTCTTGTTTAATTTTAATAAGTTTGCAGAAAACTGCAATCCAGTGTTCATTGTTTTCCCCGTTTATACTACCTTAGTTGCCCATTCTTATTCATACATTCATAATAATTGATGTTATTGCAGAATATTTAGGAAGAGAATTGATCATTATCATGGTTGTTGATAACCTGTTATCTGACCAACAGTATAGAGAGAATAGTTGTGATCTGCCAGTTGTGCTTTGTGGAATTATACCTCTCCTCAAAAAACTTGGATTTGTGGGATTGAGGGAGGTTGGAACACTTCTTTATGTCAGCTGTGCCCTATTTTCATTGTACATTTGGTTATTTTGTTTTCAAAGTACTCTGTTTTTCATGTGTGTGTTTGTTTTCTGTTTAGCCTCGTCGTGGCCGTAGCATGTCGGTTTGTGTTCCCCATCTTTCTGCTGTTCCCTCTCTGTCCCGCATCTCTCCCAGTGCTCCTTCCACCCCACCACCAGTGCTGTCTGCACCTCTTTCTCCTTCCCTCCTTCGGATTGCCCCTGAGGAAACTTTTGCCGAAAAGCTTTCTAAAGCATTGGAGAGTGTCCTGCCTATGCACTCTGCCTCTCAGCGCAAGCACCGACGCTCCAGCCTGCCTTCCCTCTTTGTCAGTACTGTATGTAACCATAAACTTCCTGACAAATGAAAATTTATTGCCAATGAATACATCCAGGCATCAAGAATTTTAATAAAAAATAAATAAATAAAAGGACTACACTTAGTAATATATTATGCTTTCAGAATAACTGTTCTTCCCATAGAAAACTTTTTTGTTACAGGGCTTTAAAGGGGGTCAGTGGGGAAGCAAGGAGGTAATGAGAGAGAATGCGAATAATGCCCTGGGCACATAGGAGTATGTACACAATAAAATTTAGCTTTTATTATATTCCCCAACTGACCTGTACAAGTCTTTGCATTTTCATACCTTAGTAAAGAATACATATTACTTCATTTTAAGTTCGTTGGCTTAATCAAAAGCAGATTTTCTCTTTATCAGAAATAACCCAAATACATTTTCTCTTCACTTTAGTCTAAAGAGACATTCATGAAGCTGTATGAGTCCCTTTTTTCCCCATAGTGAAGAGTAATTAAAGAATGAAAGTTGGTTTTTAATTTGTTAGCTGTTTAAAATGGTGTGTTGGCAAACTAAAAGGCCACATGTTCCCTTGTGGAAATTTTTTTTTTAAAGAAGGTGGGATCTTGACTGTAATGAGTACATTAGCTAATACATGTAGTACATAAGATTTTCTTTGGCCCCATTTATATCTGTAAAAGATCTGTCTTTTAAAGTTTTGTTAAGCACTGTGGGACCTTGCTGCTGCTTTTCCAGATAGAGAATATAGTTAATTTTTTGATTTGGCAATACCAAAATCTTCAGATTTTTACTCAGGAGAATGATTAACTATATAGTATTTTATGACTTTGGGACTCTCCTTGAATAAAGAGGAAAATGTCACATTTTGGCTTAAAATGGAGGCCCTCTTTTAGCTGTTGTGAAGAAGTAACAGTTAAGCTATTTTACTAATTTGATAGGGACCATTCCTACAAAAGAATGAAACCAATCTACTCTTTTTAAAAAGAGTCCATGAAAGTACACTGTTTGCATTTGGCAAGGTAGGATTTTAAATTTAGAGTCTTTTGTGTGTAGAACTGCCTCTGTATAAAAAAGTGCTGTTAAGTCCATGTTATTTATATTATCCTTTTCACTTGATTTGAACACCAAATTACTCAACCGTTAACTAGGATCAGAAAAGTGGACATGCAGTGATTTGGCATCTGTAACATTTTTCATGTAGTGAAATTAACTGCATCTAGTCTGGGATAGATGGGAAAAGTACATTACTGTCAGTAGTCAGTAGTCAGTAGTCAGTGTTTTTTGCTGTCCACCAAAAATACCTCTTTTGATTTCTAGTTAGAAGGCATATGATTAATTGATAAGAAAATGACACTGGAGCCTCTAACACAGCACTGGATAATAAGATCACAGAGTATAGAAAAACTTTGTATTGCAGCTTAAATTTAAGTATCTTACCTTTTTAAAATATTGGGCTTATATTGTCTTACTGTCTTCCCTTAACTCTTAGTATTTTAACTCTTTTTCCACTGATGTAATTTACATTACGTGTTAAGAGTAAGAATATTTATTGGTGGTAAAAACAATAAACACTTAGTTCTTCCATTTCCTTTGAGAGAGGATGTTGCGGAAAAGCAGCTGTTATCTGATGCAAGGAGTCCCACAGAACAACTTTATTGACCCTGGATGTATTTAATGGATTTTTACTATGCACATAATTTCCAAAAGCATTGTTATTTATTAATTATAAATTTGGTGTAACCATTTCATAGGGTTACACAGAGCTACCCAGTTTTGCATGTCTACTGTAATTTCACATATGAATGTATGAATTACTTGTCTTATTCATGTTGATACAGCCTCAGTCCATGGCGCATCCGTGTGGGGGGACCCCAACATACCCAGAATCACAGATATTTTTCCCAACTATTCATGAACGTCCAGTTTCTTTTTCACCACCTCCCACCTGTCCACCGAAGGTGGCCATTGCCCAGCGGCGTAAGAGCACCTCCTTCTTGGAAGCCCAAACTCGCCACTTCCAACCCCTGCTGAGGACTGTTGGCCAAAATCTTCTTCCACCTGGTGGCAGCCCAACTAACTGGACACCAGAGGCCGTAGTTATGTTGGGCACTACAGCCAGTAGAGTAACTGGAGAGCCATGTGAGATACAGGTCCATCCTATGTTTGAATCAACTCAAGTTCACAGTGACTATAGACCTGGACTAGTACTTCCAGAAGAAGCTCACTATTTTATTCCTCAGGAAGCAGTATATCTAGCTTACCAGGCCCAGGTGACAGAACAGTATGAGGGTATTCCATACAACTCACCAGTACTGTCAAGTCCTATGAAACAGATACCTGAACAGAAGCCAGTACAAGGGGGCCCTACCTCAAGTTCTGTCTTTGAATTTCCATCTGGACAGGCATTCCTGGTAGGACACCTTCAGAATTTAAGATTAGATTCTGGATTGAGTCCAGGATCTCCCCTCTCTAGTATTTCTGCACCTATCAGTACAGATGCTACACGTTTGAAATTTCACCCTGTCTTTGTTCCTCATTCTGCACCCGCTGTATTAACTCATAACAATGAGAGCAGAAGCAATTGTGTATTTGAGTTTCATGTTCATACTCCAAGCTCCTCTTCAGGAGAAGGAGGAGGAGTTTTACCTCAGCGTGCTTACCGAACTCGACAGGTTGCAGTGGACTTGAATCAGGAAGAACCACCTCCTCAATCAGTTGGATTACATGGTCGCCTACAGCCCGTGACTGAAGAACAGCGTAATTACCATGCCCCAGAATTGACCGTTTCTGTGGTAGAGCCTATGGGACAGAACTGGCCAATAGGAAGCCCAGAATATTCCAGTGATTCCTCACAAATTACTTCTTCAGACCCCAGTGATTTTCAGTCACCTCCCCCTACAGGGGGAGCAGCTGCACCTTTTGGCTCTGACGTCTCGTTACCCTTTATCCGTCTGCCTCAGACAGTGTTCCAAGAATCCCCACTTTTCTTCTGTTTCCCCCAAGGAACCACATCTCAGCAGGTTTTATCTGCCTCATTTTCTTCAGGAGGATCTGCACTCCATCCACAGGTTATAGGAAAACTTCCACAATTCTTTTAAACTACCCTACTGTGCATCATTACATTTAAGTTTTCTGTCCGTCCTTTCCATTTATAAGGATTATTTTTAATTTTATTAGTAGAGTTTCTCCTTTTGGGGGGTTTATAAACTACTTGTATATAAGAACAAACAGAGAGAAGCTGCCTCATTTACCTATAATATGCGCAAACCCTTGAGAAAGAGAACACGAAGAATAGAATTTTAGTCACTTGTTAAAATCTATTTGTACATAGAATAATTTCAACTTGTAGTGAAAATGTAAATGGCTGTAATGTAAAATTAACTCAGTATTGATTATTTATAAATGCTAATGTGAAGTTTTTTTCTCCCTGGAGACAAACATGACTGGTTTTTTAAGAAAAAGAAAGGATAACCTTGTTTTCTGTAAAACAAAAAAAAAAAAAAAATGGGAAATAGGGAAATTTCTTTTTAAGAGTATTAAGAATAGACAAGATTTTCATTAGTGTGGAATAGACAAAATTTTCATTAGTTAAAAAACAGAAAGGAAACATCTTAAGAATTTAGTAACAAGTGAAAATGCCTTTTAAAATGGCATCATGTGAACAAGTCACTGTATATTACATGTCCAAATAAAATGTTAATCCATAAAATTGACTGATTCTAATTTTTAGCAACAAAGTTACAATCTAATGTGGGTGGTGGGTTTTTGTTTTTACAAATTTCTAATATATGTTGCAAGCTAAGAAACAGGTATTTCAGGCCTTGATTCTTTCCTCAACAAGTTAATTTGTTATATATATATATGGGCGTATGTACTCTCCTGCACATAAAGACAAAGTAATGGACGTAATAGAATTCAACAAGTGGAATCGGTATTAACTATTTCATGTATTCCATATATTTTATCAAATGTATAAGTCTTATAAAATCTAGCAGACTTCCAATTACATATTTAAGGCATCATTTGGATCTTCTAGATTTTCCACTCTTACAAAATATTGTATGTTCTTGATACTTTCTTCCTGTGTTCTTCCCTCATAAGAGGCATAAACAGCCCGAAAACTGTACATAAAGTGTCAGTTATTTAGAATAGTTCTAAGAAGCAAAAAGATCCAGAAACTTGAAAATTATGCTGCATGGGCATGCAGTGTACTCACATTAGTGCACCAGTTGTTAGCCTGTACTATAAATCCTAATGCACGGCCAGCCATTCGTCTTTAAACATTCCAAAGCAAAATATCAGGTGGTTAATTTCCAAACCTACTGCAGGAAGAATGCATACTTAGCAGTGGTTAAGATGCAGTAGAATGTCAGATCCAAGTACACTTCAGAGAAACCCCTCTAAACTGAAATGGAACGCCAAAGGTGGGCCTTTTCATTTCCTTAACTTACTTTATAAAATCCTATGAATACAGGATTTCTCACCCCATTTATCTTGACTTAGACTCCTTCTAGATCAGGGTTTCTCAGATTCATCACTACTAATGTTTTAGGTTGGATAATTCTTTGTTGTGGGTTGTTCTGTGCATTGTAGGTTATTTAGCAGCATCCTTGGCTTCTAATCGTTAGATGCCTGTAGCAGTCACCTCCCTCAGTTGTGACAACCAAATGATCCCTGGGAGGCCAAAATCACTTCTAGTTTTGACAGCTGTTACTCTAGGTTAGTGATGATAACAGGTTTTTTACATTTTTGGTAGAAGTCACCTCGGCACTACAAGAAGTGGCAAAAGGAACCAAATTAGCACTATCAAATCCCCTTTTGTCTTTAATTGTTCAGCTATGGAATTTTTTCACATCAATAGTCATACTACTGTTTTCCTGATTATTATATTTCAGTAAGAATTTTATTATGAATTTTAGTATTTTGTCAGGTAAAATTATAGCTGGAGCACAACAGTAGTAGGTTAGGTTTTAACCGTTTTTGTGTGGGATCAGAATATGTTCTGTGATACAATTCTTCCCTAACCTTTCTTATAAAAGATGCCCCAGTGGTCTCTCCCATACTAATGATTGATTAGCTTAATCAAGCTAATGTTTTATTTTGTTCAAGCAAACTCTCAGGAGTTTAAATATTTATTGCAAAAGCCTGACCTCTCTATATACTTAATTAGGACTTCGCTAATTCGTTGTATTCACTTTTTCCTTCAGGCACAGGGGCAAAGCCAGGGTCCACCATCCTCAAGTAGCTTAACAGGCGTTCCATCTTCCCTACCCATACAACATTCTCAGCAGGTAAGAACAACTCATTGCTACATTTTATGGATTATCTGTAACCAAAACACTGTTTAATATCTTTTCATGAATTACATTCCTGATGTAAATAAAGGCTTGCTATGTTTTTGAAAGAAAAATCAAGAGGCATAACATTTCTTGTGTTCAGTAACATTTTAGAAAATTTATTGTTTAATATCTTTTTAAACTATCTGCTGAGTTAGACATAGCATTGAAATTCAAAAGAATCACTGTTAACTGATACATTATTCATCTGCCTTCTGAAATAGATGATTCTAAACAATTTAACAATCCAGAGAATATCAGTTTTGTTTTTATATTTGTGACTTATCCTTTAATGAGCATTTTGCCATTTCATTGTATTTGACTCTAATAACACTAAACTACTATTTAATTATTTCTAATTTGTGGGATGGGGTATCAGATTTTATGCGAAGAGAAACTGAACAGCTATTTTAGGAGCTTCTTAAACATTTTTTGAACTTTTTATTTGGGGAATATAATTCCCCAGTGTTCAAGGAGCTCAAAAAATTAGTACGGTGCTGATGTATTCAACAACAAAACTACTAGTTCTAAAATTAAACATCTGTAGTTCATTATTGATATTAGTTAATAGTAATTAGCTGCATGGGAATAATGCTTTTTGGGCACTATTGAATATTTATTAACTGTTAGCCACTACATGTATCATAAAAACCTCCTGATGGACTATTTCCTTGATAGTTCCCTACGAAGTGTTTTTTCCAACCACCAAATCATAAATTGGTTTCTCTTTCTATTAATTTGTTAAAGCTTTTCTTATTACAAAATAGTCCCCTTCTAGTCCAGCATGTGATCATACAATCATTTGATACTAGTTTAAGATTAGATGTTCCTTGTACAAGATTAGTTTGGTTGGAGCACCAGGGTGACTCGGTTGAGCGTCTGCCTTCGGCCCAGGTCATGATCTCAGAGTCCTGGGATCAAGCCCCACATCAGGCTCCCTGCTCAGTGGAGAACCTGCTTCACCCTCTGCCTGCTGCTCCCCCTCCTCGTGCATTCTCTCTATCTCATTCTCGCTCTATCTCAAATAAGTGAAATCTTTAAAAAAAGATTAGTTTGCTTATATGTACATTTATTTGGTGACCAACAGCCCTGTCATAGAATTTGCTTTGTCTTGCTCTTGCTCTTTCAGACAAGTAGCAGAATCTGTATATAATTAAATTAAATTTGAGTAGTTGTATTTTTCCCAACCTTAACAGATTGTGGGGGTTTTTTGAAAGATATTATTTATTTGAGAGAGAGACAGTGAGAGAGAGCATGAGAGGAGAGACGGTCAGAGGGAGAAGCGGACTCCCCATGGAGCTGGAGCCTAATGTGGGACTCGATCCTGGGACTCCAGGATCATGACCTGAGCCGAAGGCAGTTGCTTAACCAACTGAGCCACCCAGGTGCCCAACAAATTGTATTTTAATTGTATTAGTAATCCCTAATAAGAATACAAACTAAGGGGCTTTTGGGTGGCTCAGTCAGTTAAGTGTCTGACTCTTTTCACAGCTTAGGTCTTGATCTCAGGGTCATGAGTTCAAGCCCTGCATTGAACCCCATGGTAGACATCAAGCCAACTTGAAAAAAGAGAATTTACAAATTAAAAGTTACATAAAGGTGTTTGAGGACAGAAACACTATCATGGATACCACTGTCCTTGTTTGTTTATATATGGACACACCCAACACTAAAAAGCTGAGCAAATTTAAGTGTGTACTCTGTTTTTTCCTTTTCCAAAGGAATTTCTTATATATTTTATATGTGGGCATGCATGTGTATACTTATTAGCAAATGAAGATATTAGTTGATTGGTAAGAAAAATATGTGGGGGTAAAGGTGGGCAGTGTGGCAGTAAAGGAGGGCAATTCCATAGATAACAGGTTAAAAGAATTAGTTGACTCTTCTGGGGAAAAAATGTAACTAAATATGGCTATTGCTGTAATACAAAACTTATGTGTCAGTGATGCTTTTTTAATGTAGTTTTATTTTATGAATTATTTTAAATATAGGATGGTATTTAAATTGAGTAGAATCATAAAACTGAGCCCTCAATTTACCTACGTCTATGCAGTCTAGAATACTTGACTTTTTCAAGATTACATAGCCAGTAAGTGGATAGAACTAAAAACTACAAGTTAGAATTCAGTATTTCTAAAATAGTAAGAGTTTTTTCTGTATTGAAGTTCTACAGGGACTTTTGATTCTGCAGAGGTGCTTATTAAGAAGCTACTGGGGTTTCATGTTTTTTTTTAAAGGTTGTAAGCCCTGTGTACTATAATGGGTGGAGTGTTGTTGTTGTTGTTTTTTTAAAGATTAATTTATTTATTTATTAAAGAGTGAGCACAAGCAGGCAGAGGGGCAGGCAGAGGGAGAGGGAGAAGCAGACTCCCCACTGAACAGAGAGCCCAACTTGGAGCTCTGTTCTAGGACCCTGGGATCATGACCTGAGCTGAAGGTAGACGCTTAACCAACTGGGCCACCCAGGCACCCCAAGTGGAATTTATTTTTAGAGATGAGTTTCACTTTACGGACTATCAGTTTCCAGCCCCATCTTACAAAACCATATCTCTAGTTTTATTAGAGTGAGGAAAGAAATGTACTTAGCTAAAATTTACTTTCTTTCATGGGTTTCTGGAATGTAACCAATAAGGGATTGCTTTTTTTTTTTTTTTTAAGATTTTATTTATTTATTTGAGACAGAGAGAATGAGAAAGAGAGAGTGAGCACGAGAGGGGGAAGGTCAGAGGGAGAAGCAGACCCCTTGCTGTGCAGGGAGCCTGATGCGAGATTCAATCCAGAGACTCCAGGATCATGACCTGAGCTGAGGGCCGTCGCTCAACCAATTGAGCCACCCGGGGGATTGCTTTTTTCATGTTTTTAGCAAGAGTCCTTTCTAGTACTATGCTGTATATTAATGAGGTACCAAAAAGTAGCTTCCTCCTACTAGAACACTTTGTATTTCTTTGCTATATGCCATATAGGCCATAACCCAGCTTGCTTAATAATTTCTTCCAAAGGACCATGTAGAGTCTTCAGGTATTTAACTTTCTGTTCAACTAATGCTCTTGAACATTTTTTTTCATCAAGTACCCTCCCTTGTCCAACATATACTATATAGTGCTTATAGGCTATTTGAACTGGTTTCATGGGAAAGGTTAAAAAACATGATTCTGAATTGCTGTGTGCAACAATACCTGTTTGGCTGAAGTGCTGAATATTAACCAGTGGGATTGTGCACAAAAGACCACTATATTCTCCTGGCCTACTCAGAGGTGCCACTTCTCCCTAAATACTCTAAAATAAAATTGGCATACATGCCTCTCACTCTTATTTTAAGCACAGAGTGATGGTATATGTTTATAAAACTGTTCTTTCTTGACAGTTTACACACACACACACACCACTAATTATGTAGATTTTTTTCCTAATTGAGTTCATGCTCCCAAAGACCATGTGCTTGATAGTCACTGAGATGGACGGATAAGATGTGACGACTTTCAAAGGAGCCTAAATAATCTAGTAAACATATCTGTCAACTCCTACAAAACAAATAAGCGTAGTAGATAAGATTATATTCAATGTGCAAAGTACTTTGCCTGTATTTGCATTAATTCTTATATGAACCCTATTAGTATACTGTTATTATTTTCATTGCACAGATGGGAAGGCTGAGATAAGATCTGGAAAAGATGAATAATTTATCCAAGCTTATACAACTTATAAGATGTGGAAACAATTTAAATCCAAGTTGCCTAACTGCACAACCCACCAGTTAACTACTTCCCAGTTATGCCATTAAAGGAGAGAAATTACATCACTTTCAAGCAGGGAGAGGGGGGTTAAGGAAGGCTTTATGAAAAAGATAGCGTTTAAACTGGACTCTGATTATAAGTTATACTCAGATGCTAAGACTAAACAATATTCTAGACCAAAAGGGAAGGAAGGGGTAAAAAGCACAAAGTAAACAGAAACAGATGTTTTAGTTCAGTTTAGCTAGAATGTAAATAAGTGAATGTATACATTGGTTCTGCATTAATAGGGGGGAGAGAGGTAATCATATGCCTGTGTATAAGGTGGGAATTTTTTCCTCAAATTTCCCTCTTTCCCTTAATAAAGAAGGGAGTCAACATATATTTGAACCTTTATCATACTACCATATTACAGGCTTTCACTGTCCTTTATTTTGAACAATAGCCAAAAAAAATGTTAATGGAATAAAATAAAATGTGAAAACACATGTGCCTGTAAGGACCTTAAAATAGTATATATAGTTGGAAATGTTTATTTAAAAAAAAAAAAGATTTTATTTATTTATTTGACAGACAGAGATCACGAGCAGGCAGAGAAGCAGGCAGAGAGAGAGGAGGAAGCAGGCTCCCTGCCGAGCAGAGAGCCCGATGTGGGGCTCGATCCCAGGACCCTGGGATCATGACCTGAGACGAAGGCAGAGGCTTTAACCCACTGAGCCACCCAGGTGCCCCATTAACAACAATTTTATATTACTTACAAGTATTAGAGAGTCTTGAAAGTCAGCTATGAAGTTCAGATTTTTGCTGGGCTAGAGACAGCCATTAATTTATTATAGAATTTACAATTACGTGCTGTGCGTTAGGTTTAAGTGTATTCTACCAGAATGTCTAGCACATGGTTGATTCCTAAATGTCACTTACTCCCTTTACCCTACGTTGAATTGAGTGATCATGTCCTTTTTAAAGAAAGAGATATCTTCTTGGCAGTAAAATGAACAGTCTCTCAGGTGTTACAGCTAGTAAATGGTAAAGCTAAAATTCCACATTCAATGCTTTTCTCAATATTTTGTGGCTGTAATCAGAACCGTTCTTCAAATTAGTTACACAGTTGATAAAATACAGTAAGAGAAAGATTAAAATAGGAGATTGGATTTGTTTAATATAGGACCAAATTGTAAGAGGCGATACCAAGAAAGAGGGTGAAAAAAATGGGGAGCAGGGTTTGGAGGAGAGAGGATCTATTTGGATATCTTATCTAAAGATCTTTGTGAATGACTTACTATTGGAGTAAGAGGGATGATAGATGAAGAACCAGTGGTGACTCAGATTTTGAAACATTGGTTAATTGGTCTTGGTTGTACCATCACAAAGAAAGAATAGCAGAGGAAAAAGAGAAATGTAAAAGGGAATTGTTGAATTTGGATTTATGCATGTCTTTATTACTAATATTGTCATTTACAGATGCAGAAGACCTTGGGCAAACATATTTCCTTAGAGCCAGGCTATTAATGAGTTGAAATAAAACTGAATAATTCTATTTTATTTTCAGCAGCAGGGAGTACAGCAGACAGCCCCTCCTCAACAGACAGTGCAGTATTCACTTCCACAGACATCAGCCTCCAGTGAGGCCACTACTGCACAACCAGTCAGTCAGTCTCAAGCTCCACAGGTCTTGCCTCAAGTATCAGCTGGAAAACAGGTAAACTCTCAATTCCTAAATAGACGCTAAAAAAGAATCTCCATATAACTTTCTCACGGATAGGTTTCCATCTTCTCTAATGGTAAAATACTAAAGTTGGTTATTTTCACCACAGAAATCAACTGACAGTTGTTCCTTTGGTGCACATGTATTGGTTACTGTAAATAGGTACATACTGATAGCATTCACAATCCAAAAATGTTTAACTTTTAGGTTTATTAGTCTAAAGCCCATTTGACAGGTATTTGAATCCTGGTGGGTTAAATAACTGCTTTGGTAGCTGAACCTAGACATTTTGTAGAATTGTGTCAACTATACCTAATATTCTAGGTTTACAGCTATGCTGTATTTTTCATGTACATTTATGCATTGTTTCCTCCTCCGTTGCCTACTGACAGTTAAGTTATAAAAACGCCTTATATGGAATTGTGTTTGTTTTAAGTCATCTTTCTAATCACTTTGGAAGGTATATTTTACTGAATGACCTTTTTTTAACTTTAACACTGGGGCTTGTCCTTGTATTTTGGCACAGTGTATTGTTTCTGTCGTATTTCAGACAGATAAATGAAATTATAAAACGCACCATTATTTTATGTAACCAAGTACTGACACACCATTAATTACAAACTGTGTCTCAGTTTCACAAATGTTAAAATGACCAGATGGTAGAAAGGGATGATTGCATCCTAGAATCAGTGATATATGGTACTTACATACCTTTCTTTTTTTTTTTTTTTAAAGATTTTATTTATTTGACAGAGATCACAAGTAGGCAGAGAGGCAGGCAGAGAGAGAGACAGGAAGGGAAGCAGGCTCCCTGCTGAGCAGAGAGCCCGCTTGATCCCAGGACCCTGAGATCATGACCTGAGCCGAAGGCAGAGGCTCTAACCCACTGAGCCACCCAGGCGCCCCCATACCTACTTTCTTAGGCCAATATTAGACTTCAGAATTGTAGAAGCAACATGAATTGGAATCTACTTCCAGGGAGAAGGAATTCTTTTTAATTCCAGTAACTACTATAATAGCAGTCATAGACTGAGTGACAACAAACATGACAAAGGATTAGGGTATGTGAAATACATCTAAATAAAGCTGTAAAAAAAAAAAACAAAAAAAAAAAAAACAGAAAAAGCTTTGCCTATGGAAGTGTCCTCTTTTTACTGTTAAATGATGAAGCATGAACAAAATTTTCTACAACAGAAGATCTGAAACAGCCAGTCTGTCAGCCTCTTTGTCTCCTATTATCCTTTCCCTATTCTTGTGTTTCACATTAACTTACACTAATGTATGCAGGGGTTTGGGGGTTTTTTCCTTCTTTTTGGCTAATTCATAAATCTTGCTTTTGCAGCCTTGCTTTTTTTTTTTTTTTAAAGTCTGTCTGTTTTGTTTTTCTTTACCTTCCCAGCTTCCAGTTTCCCAGCCAGTACCAACTATCCAAGGCGAACCTCAGATCCCAGTTGCGACACAACCCTCAGTTGTTCCAGTCCACTCTGGTGCTCATTTCCTCCCTTTGGGACAGCCACTCTCTACTTCCTTACTCCCTCAGTATCCCGTCTCTCAAATTCCCATATCAACTCCTCTTGTGTCTGCGGCTCAGACAGGTTTCTCATCCCTTCCCGTTACAATGGCAGCTGGCGTTAATCAGCCTCTGCTCACCTTGGCTTCATCTGCTACAGCAGCCGGGATCCCAGGGGGACCAACTGTGGTTCCTAGTCAGCTTCCAACCCTTCTGCAGCCTGTGACTCAGCTGCCAAGTCAGGTTCACCCACAACTTCTGCAACCAGCAGTTCAGTCCATGGGAATACCAGCTAACCTTGGACAAGCTGCTGAGGTTCCACTTCCCTCTGGAGATGTTCTGTACCAGGTATTGTGTTGGCTAGCCAAAAGGAGGGCACCAGAGGGTTTGGTTCTACTAGTAAACCGTCAAGGACTTGAAAACCTAATAGCTGAATATCAGAATAACTAGCAATAACAAAGTGTAGCTGATCTCAACTAGAGAAGCTAATATAGTAAAATTCAGAGAAAAGATAAGGTAATGAGATCTGATCATTCATTTCCATTTTTCTCAAGACACTTCTTAGGAGAAAGATGGTTCTGTTCTATTTGATGTAAGCTGACTGAATGCTAGATATCAGGTTACTCTTTTTTTTTTTTTAATAGGCTAGAGTAGCCAGCATGGTTGGTACCAATAAAAATCTTCAGATTATCCTGTATGATATGACTAGAATGATTGATACCTTGAAGAGTTTTTGCATTCTCCCACTTAAGATTAGCTAGAAAGTTGATATTTTTCTAAAAGGAATTATGTTTATTCCTCCTATTTAATCTCCAGGAGGAGAAAACCCAGCAATTTATAGTTGTAGAGTCCTGTCCCCTAAATTGAAACCAGTCTACCATTTCAAGAATCATCTTGAAGTCTTCTTTAAATTATTAGAAAGAGAGTGGGCTACTACTATTCTTCTTTGCTATGTGCTTTCTTTTTTTGTTGGGGTTGTTTTGTTTTTTGTGGTTTTTTTGGTGTTTTGTTTGTTTTGTTTGTTTGTTGGGTTTTTTATGCATGTCTTACTGTTTTGCTAATTTGATGACCCAACCTGCACTAACTCACCTTCCTCATTTCTGTCACAGGGTTTTCCACCTCGACTGCCACCACAATACCCAGGAGATTCAAATATTGCTCCCTCTTCCAGCGTGGCTTCTATTTGCATCCCTTCTACAGTCCTATCCCCTCCCATGCCTACAGAAGCACTGGCTACACCAGGTTACTTTCCTACAGTGGTGCAGCCTTTTGTGGAATCAAACCTTTTGGTTCCTGTGGGCAGTATAGGAGGACAGGTTCAAGTGTCCCAGCCAGCAGTGAGTTTAGCCCCCACTACATCCTCCCAGCAAGCAGCTCTGGAGGTAAATGGAATTACTGCATGTTTATATATAAAACATATAAACACATGGGATAAAAATGACAAAGAAGAAACAGGTGCCCCTGTTTTAGAACTCATTTGGAGACTATTTTCAAGCTAACTTCTAAATGACTTTTTCTTCCAGCAGAATGAAATGCCAATGTGGGGGCCTTGTTGCCACTGGCTGTTCTGTTGGGAAGTGAGTGTGCCTTGGAGAAGATTAACCCTATTAGCACTTCACTTCTCTAGCTAGTACTTTAGCCATTATTCTTATCCTTTCACAAATTCTTGCCATTGGCAGTCATAAAAGGATCTTATCCTGCTATGCTCCCAGTAATCATTTTTGCCCTGCTAGGAGAGAGATCTGAATCATCTTTGCACTTCGCTCTGCCTGCCCTGTTGCACACCTCTAGGAAGATGCTGGCTGCATGCAAGTTACTTTCTCACTACCTAGCAGCTATGTTGGCTGATGGTCCCACCATGCAGTCTACACCACAGACTTAGCTCTAGAAACCTCCTTTGGAATTTTAAGACCACTGTCTCTAGATGCTGAATACTGAGAATTACTAGTAAATTTAGTGCTTCTAGGACTTAGACGGGGGAAAAAAAAAGAGTAGCTTATTGGAGATGATGAATAATAAATAAAATGTATTACTGCCCAGATATGTATTATTCTTTCTATTTACAGAGTACTCAGGGAGTCTCTCAAGTTGCTCCTCCAGAGCCAGTGCCAGTGGCACAGGCACAGCCTACCACTTTGGTCTCTTCTATAGACAGGTATGTAAAAGTAAAATTTTCCTTCCTTGACTGGTAGGTAGGATCATCTAAAACTTCAAAATATTAAACCTTTAAGCGCTGAACTTTTTTTCTTTTTTCAAAGTGCACATTCAGATGTTGCTTCGGGAATGAGTGATGGCAATGAGAATGTCCCATCATCCAGTGGAAGGCATGAAGGGAGAACTACAAAACGGCATTATCGAAAATCTGTAAGAAGTCGCTCTCGTCATGAAAAGACTTCACGTCCAAAATTAAGAATTTTGAATGTAAGTATTACCAATTTATGGGTTTTATACATTTACTTAATATCATTTAAATACTTCTATGGCTCAGTTGTATTGATGAAAGATTAGAATTTTCTAATCACCCAGTAACATTGTTAAATTCCATATTTTTATAGTAAGGCATTATTTACTTTTTAGAAAAAGAGTTTTAATTTGTAGAATAGAGACTTTACATTCCTTTCAGACCCTTCAGTGGAAGATGAGGAAGTAGCACAAGGGCTGATATTTTCTTAATGTTTTCTTGCTGCCAGTTTAAGAGGTAAAGTACCAACAAGTCTTCAAGGAATAGTGGTAACATCAGGCTTAAGTTCAAGTGATAATCCACATTCCTTTCTCAAATTCAGTAGCAGCATTGAATATGGCTTCTGCAATAAGTACCTTTTCTTTTCTTTTTTTTTTTTTTTAGGTTTCAAATAAAGGAGACCGGGTAGTAGAATGTCAGTTAGAGACTCATAATCGGAAAATGGTTACATTCAAATTTGACTTAGATGGTGACAATCCTGAGGAAATAGCAACGATTATGGTATGTCTGCATTTGGAGCTCCAGATTTTGCTCTAGTACTTTTTCATATCCACTGCCCTAAGAAAATGTGCAGTATTTTATAATCTATTTTGACAGTTACATATTTATTTCAACATGAATATAATTAGTACACCAAACATGTGATTTAGAGATATTTTTGTCTAGGACATGTCTAACTCTAGGTATTGAAGAACTAACTTACGTAGCAAATAAATAGTGATACAGGTGGAATGTGGGTAGGACAAAAGGCAACTGGAATGACCTAAAACATGTGTAACACTCTAGTAATCAGACTGACATCACATTTCTTCTGCAGGTGAACAATGACTTCATTCTAGCAATGGAGAGAGAGTCATTTGTGGATCAAGTACGAGAAATTATTGAAAAAGCTGATGAAATGCTCAGTGAGGATGTCAGTGTGGAACCAGAGGGTGACCAAGGATTGGAGAGTCTTCAGGGAAAGGATGACTATGGCTTTGCAGGTTCTCAAGTAGGTTCACCATTCCTATAAAGAAGCTTTGTTTATTTAAAATAATGCTGTGGTGTTAAATCTGCCACGCACAGTGTTCAGTGATACCACATTACATCTGTGACTAAGATTATCAAACATTTTTGTTCTCTCTGCATGTGGCCATTGGCTTTGCCCAATCTCTAAGATTGTGTTTGAGAATGAATCTGATCACTTTTGTTTGTTGTAGAAGTTGGAAGGAGAGTTCAAACAACCAATTCCTGCATCTTCCATGCCACAGCAAATAGGTGAATTTCTTTTCTTTCCATGTTTGCTCTTACCTTTGACCTAAGAAGTTGTATACTAATAATGAAGCCTCATGTTGGTGACAATATATAAATAATGCAATTAAGTGGTTTGTTTCTTTTTAACCAGGTGTTCCTACCAGTTCTTTAACGCAAGTTGTTCATTCTGCCGGAAGACGGTTTATAGTGAGTCCTGTGCCAGAAAGTCGATTACGAGAATCAAAAGTTTTCACTAGTGAAATATCAGATACAGGTAAGGAATTGCTTCTACCACAACCTCTATTAATCCTACAACATCTTTGCTATATTGGAAGGTTGGTTATCAAGCCATAGTTTAAGTGATGACATAGACAATAAAGAAGAGTAGAAAGTTGAGATTATAAACAACAGATATGGGGAGGGAAATAGATGATGAATAGAGAGGATTGAAAGACAAGAGCCGGAGAGGAGAACTGCACTCGATGTGCCTGTATCATAGATACTATGTCCATACAGTAATATGTGTTCATTCCTCCATTTAGGATTATTATAGATGCTCTGTGGTGACTTCTTTTCCCTTTTTCCTCCTTATCAAATTTTTTTGCCCCTAGAAATAGATATTCACACAAGCCAATAACTTATTTTGACCAAACTGCTTTTTTACTTTGTTGTTTTAGAGCCTGTCATTTCTTTAGAAGTTTTAAACCTTGTTGGTATGTGGCAATGTTGATAATCCAAAAATAGATTATTAGGACAATTTTGAGTCCACCTTTTTAAAATGAACTAGTTCTGAATTTTGTGTTTTCCTTTGCAGTTGCTGCCTCTACTTCTCACGGCGCTGGAATGAACTTGTCTCACTCTGCTTCATCTCTTAGCCTGCAGCAGGCCTTTTCTGAACTTAGACATGCCCAGATGACAGAAGGGCCCAACACGGCACCTCCCAACTTCAGTCATACAGGACCAACATTTCCAGTAGTCCCTCCTTCCATGAGTAGCATTGCTGGAGTCCCAACCACAGCAGCAGCCACACCTTCAGTATCAGTCCCTGCAACTAGCAGCTCTCTTATGGACATTTCCACATCAGTAATTCCATCTGAGATTCCAGTGCCCACTGAAACAGGGATTGGTGGAGTTGCCACCTGCACAGGCGTGATACCTTCAAGTGGTCCTCCTGTACCACCTGTATCTGAGTCACCAGTATTTTCCACTGTGGTTTCGAGCATCACAGTACCTACAGTTGTCTCGATATCAGCAACATCCCAGCCAGTTCAGGCTCCCACATCTGGGAGCGCTGTTTCTAGTGTAGGCACTTTGTCTTCTACACCAGTTTCAACAACTTCAGCCTCTGCAGTGGGCAGTGCTGCTGCCCCGGGTGCCAAGCCTCCACCTGTACTATCTCAGCAGGTGGCGAGCAGTGCTACTGGGGCAGCCACATTAACATCTGTTCCTGCCACTGTGCCATTCCCCAGCATAGCTCCACAGCCATCTCTTCAGCTTAGCAGTAGCACCTCTGCTCCAACTCTAGCTGAAACAGTGGTGGTTAGTGCACACTCACTAGATAAAACATCTCATAGCAGTACAACTGGATTGGCTCTGTCCCTCTCTGCATCATCATCTTCCACCCCTGGAGCAGGATTATCTAGTTCTGTTTCTCAGACTGGTGGGGTGCATCCTTTGGTCACCCCATCAGCTATAGCTTCTACTCCTGCCCTTCCTCAAGCAGCAGGACCTACTTCTACACCTTTATTACCCCAAGTACCTAGTATCCCACCCTTGGTACAACCTGTTGCCAGTGTGCCTGCTGTGCAGCAGACACTAATTCATAGTCAGCCTCAACCAGCTTTACTTCCCAACCAGCCCCACACTCACTGTCCTGAAATAGATGCTGACTCACAGCCCAAAGCGCCTGGGATTGATGACATAAAGACTCTAGAAGAAAAGCTGCGGTCTCTCTTTAGTGAACACAGCTCATCTGGAGCCCAACATGCATCTGTCTCACTAGAGACTTCACTGGTAGTAGAGACCACTGTCACACCAGGCATCCCAACCACTGCTGTTGCACCAAGCAAGCTCATGACTTCCACTACAAGTACATGCTTACCACCAACCAGTTTGCCATTAGGCACAACTGGTTTGTCAGTTCTGCCAGTGGTCACACCTGGGCAAGTTTCTACCCCAGTCAGCTATGTGTCAGCCCCAGTCAGCACTACACCGGGAGTGAAAGCTGGAACTGCTCCATTGAAGCCACCTTTAACTAAAGCTCCAGTAAGATTCTTGTTTTGAAATAATTTGATAAATATGATCATCCCCCCCCCATGCCCATAAGTACGTTTTTTCAACTCAGCCTTGCAAATGAGAAATGCGGTTATAAAGATAGCCTGATCTATATTAGACATTTGGTGTTTATTAAATAAGTTGAAAATTATTTTAGGATATATGTACATTGAATACAGGATACTTTTTTCTTTTGAAATATGGCAGGATTTGGGAGTTAATTATACTGCCTGATTTTCTAAGGATGTATAGTAGGTAAAATACAGACATTTCTTCCTGATTGGTAACAACTAAAGAAATCTGTGTCCCAAAAGGAAGCTAAAGGTTTCTGCTACCAATTATACATAGTAATAGAAGTTCACAGCCTTTTTTTCAGTGAGAATGAAGCAAATTTTCTGCTTTGCTTAGATTCCACAGATGTACAATTTGGGATTTATAAAAAATTGAAAGTTGGCGATGAAATTTCATATAGAGGAAAAAAATCTAAGGAATAAAGTAACTAAAATGTGTTTTCTAATTCTGCTGTGGTAGATTTCCTCTCATTCTGCTGTCTTTAGTCTCCCTGATCTCCAAATAACAAGGCTGTGTTTTTTTCTACTATGTTCTGTGCTATACTCATCTTTCTGCTTTGCCATTGTTTGTAAAATTCTTTTTATAGTAGGGTAATAATAGAGGCTTTGTACAAACTGTTCAATAGTATTAGATTTTTGATGACTTTTGTTATCAGACTTGACCTTTGGTTGTTTCTGAACTGTATTGTTTTCTCTGAAAAGTGTTTGTTTTAAGAAAAGCATGATGAGACTATACCAGAACAGTGGCTCAAGAATATCTGAACTGTACCGCTCATGTCCTTAAAGCCTCTGATTCTATTTTCCCCTAGGGAATAACCTTTTACTAAATTTTACTATTCATTTTACTGGTATACGGTAGTAACCCCTGTAACAGTATCATGGTTATATTGTCCTTTATTTAAGATAGGTACCAGAATATAAGCCATGTGACAAGCATGTCTTTACTATAGATATATTTTACTCTTACGTTTCTACATTGAAATTAATTGATTTGCTCTCCAGTATGCAGTCTTTACTCTTAGTGTCTCATGGACTTGAATTTCCCTTCATTGTCTATAGGTGCTGCCAGGGGGTACTGAACTTCCAGCTGGTACTCCACCCAGCGAGCAACTGCCACCTTTTCCAGGACCTTCACTAACTCAGGTGCCCTGTCCCAAGACTTGGCAGATTTCTTTTTGTATCCCTACTTTTCTTTCACAGAGCTTAGTTAAATTCTCCACTGCATGATCTTGGCTTCTGGCTCCTCTTTGGTTTTGACTTAGGAACAACTTTCTTTTAAAACAGTGTAGCTGGGGCGCCTAGGTGGCTCAGTTGTTGGGTGTCTGTCTTCGGCTCAGGTCATGATCCCAGGGTCCTGGGATCAAGCCCCACATCAGGCTCCCTGCTCGGCGGGAAGCCTGCTTCTTCCTCTCCCACTCCCCGTTTGTGTTCCCTCTCTCGCTGTGTCTCTCTCTCAAATAAATAAATAAAATCTTTAAAAAGGAAAAAAAAAACAAAACAAAACAAAAAAAAAACGGTGTAGCTAATTTTCCAGGCCCTATTTAAACTAAGAAGCTTCGTAGTTGTTTTGTTTATAATACTGCTTCAAGTCATCTAGAAAACATTTGATAGTAATTTGATAGTAATACTTTTTCATATTTTATGAAGGAAGAAAATGGCAAGGTTTACATTTTACCAGACCGATATAACTCCTGTCATTCACAGTTTTGTGGAATGAAATTGTATCTAAGGACTGAGATTAGGTTCTAGACTATTGTGGAAGTAAAAACTTACAAGTAATCAAAATTAACTTTGAAAGTTCCTTAAGAAAAGAAACCACACTGATAACCAATCATGCCCCTTCTCTGTGAGTTCAACCGGTTTTTTTCTTGAATGTTTGACATTTCTTTCATTGATGACCTAACAAAGTAATTGGTTTATGTGTTGGTGGATGTAAGTGTCCTACTTCATAAAAAATATTATGTCTTTCAGTACAAAACCCACACAGCTCAGTTAACATGAGGTTACTCATACAAGAACTGAGACCAGTGACATGAATGTCAGTTTCCTATCTCACACTCAGTTCTGATCATTGGGTAGAACTATGTGCAGTATTTAAATTATCATTTCCCTTTCCCACCCTACTCTACCACCCCACATTTAGTTGAATTCCCATAAGGAAAGTACTTACTATGAATTCATTATAACCCTGAAAACGCTTCTGCCCTGAGACAAAGTAGTAAACATTGGAATTAAAGCAGTGATTTATTTTAAAATTGTATCTAAGGAAAACATGATGAATTTCTAACTTAAGAAGGGTAAATTTATCCCTACTTATATAATCCTAGATGTACAATAGAACATAATTTAAAGAACTTGCTAGAATAAAGTGATAACTCCAAAGAGAACTCAATCCATCAGCCACTAAATTTTGGGAAAAAATACATTGTGCAGTTCTGTAAATTAGGGGTTTTACACTTATTTTCTCTTTAAAAACATGTATTCAGACTACTAAGAGGGCTCAAATAAGATAAGAAAGGCAAATAAGGGCGCCTGGATGGCTCAGTGGGTTGGGCTTCTGCCTTCAGCTTGGGTCGTGATCTCGGGGTCCTGGGATCAAGCCCCGCATTGGGCTCTCTGCTCAGCGGGGAGCCTGCTTCCCCCTCTCTCTCTGCCTGCCTCTGCCTACTTGTGATCTCTCTGTCAGATGAATTTAAAAAAAACAAACAAACAAACAAATATGATTGGGGGGTGGGATGAAGGTAAGTAGATATAGAAGGAGAAAGATAAATGAAGGCTGCAGAACAATAGGTTGATAGAAGCCAAGACATGGGATTACAGTCTGTCAAAGGTAAAAAGTTAACGGCCTTGGGGTGGATGGTAAGTAAGACCCAGTTAAAAGGATGGACTGTCTAAACCTCTAGTTCCTTCTTGCTGCCTTCTGTAGCATATAAGAAGTATAGATTATTAGGATTTAAAAGAATATCTCTTGGGGCGCCTAGGTGGCTCAGTGGGTTAAAGCCGCTGCCTTCGGCTCAGGTCATGATCCCAGCGTCCTGGGATCGAGCCCCGCATCGGGCTCTCTGCTCAGCAGGGAGCCTGCTTCCTCATTTCTCTCTCTGCCTGCCTCTCTGCCTACTTGTGATCTGTCAAATAAATAAATAAAATCTTTAAAAAAAAAAATATCTCTTGATAGTGACAGGGTATATTAATGCCATTTATAAGGACTAGTTCTCAGAAAAATGTACCAAACTGAAAGGAAAATAGGGAGCGTGATACAATTAATCTACTGATGGATCTTGATACATTTATCAGAATTTTTTTTTAAGTTTTCATTTATTTGAGAGAAGAGGCAGAGAAAGTGACAAAAATAGCAAGAGAGAACAGGAGCAGGGAGAAGAGGGAGAAGCAGACTCCTCATTGAGCAGGGAACTGACATGGAGCCCGATCCCTTGACCCTGGGATCGTGACCTCAGCCAAAGGCGGACGCCTAACTGACTGAGCCACCCAGCTGCCCCCATCAGAATGTTTTTAAAGAGAGGACAGAATTTTTAAACAGAGGACAATTAGAAACTTTTCTGTCACTTTAAGTAACATCAAACATAGAAGGTAAGAAGACCTCAAAACTATAAAAATGTAAATATAACTGAATTTCTCTAAGGCTTGGGAAATTGACGTAAGTCACTCAAGCAATATAAGTTATTTAGTATATTGTTTCATCTTCATTTAATAGATAATATGTTGTGTCAATCTAAAGCATCAAACAGTATTTCTATATAGATTGGCTTTATATAATGGCCCTGACTATGCTGAAGACCTCTGTTTATTGTGCTTGTTTTTGTTAAGTCCCAGCAACCTCTGGAAGATCTTGATGCTCAGCTGAGAAGAACACTTAGTCCAGAGACTATTGCAGTGACATCCACAGTTGGTGTAAGTTTTGAAAATCTTGACATCTTTCCATAATCACAAAATATCATATTCCCAGAGCATACTGTAACCTATTAATGCCAGAGTTAGAACTATTAATTCAGAGTCTTTGCTTGTTCCAGCAAACAGAAATGAGGCAGTTGGATGTAAGATTAACAACTAACCCAGTGGCTTAACTGTGGAAAAGATTTCATTTATTTGAAAGATACTTTTCTTGTCTTACCTCTGGTTAGAATTATACCATACATCAGTTCTATAGATTTTGCTTTTATGCTTTGGAGGAAGCTGTACTCTTTAAGTTAAAAGTTTTAACTTCTTCATTTTAAGCTTGTGACACAATGTTCTTTTTTTTTTTTTTAAAGATTCTATTTATTTATTTGACAGACAGAGACCACAAGTAGGCAGAGAGGCAGGCAGAGAGAGAGGAGGAAGCAGGCTCCCTGCTGAGCAGAGAGCCTGATACGGGGCTAGATCCCAGGACCTGGGATCATGACCCGAGCCGAAGGCAGAGGCTTTAACCCACTGAGCCACCCAGGCGCCCCATGACACAATATTCTGATTAAAACTATTTTTCTATGAGTATCGAAGTTATACTCTTAAGTATCCCATGAGAAAAATGAAGAAAACAATATAGAAACAACTCGGAATTTCTTCCTTTTAAAAATCTTTTTTATAGGGGCGCCTGGGTGGCTCAGTGGGTTAAAGCCGCTGCCTTCAGCTCAGGTCATGATCCCAGGGTCCTGGGATTGAGCCCCGCATCGGGCTCTCTGCTCAGCAGGGAGCCTGCTTCCCCCTCTCTCTCTGCCTGCCTCTCTGCCTACTTGTGATCTCTCCCTGTGTCAAATAAATAAATAAAATCTTTTAAAAAAAAAACTTTTTTTTATATTGGACTTCTTTTTAGGCTGAAAAAAAAAAATAGAAAGCTCCCTTGGACATAAGTGTTTCTTCACGTATACTATATTTCTTTTGCCCTTTATAAAGACCAGAGGAAAGACAGCATGGCAGAAGTTTAAAGAGTGACTGAAGCTAAAGATTTTGTGGTATCTGTGTGTATGTTTTGCAGCCTGTGTCTGTGGTGGCTCCAACAGCAGTTACGGAAGCAGGAGCACAGCCTCAGAAGGATGGTGAGGAGCATCCTTCTTCCTCTTATGTTACCATTTCCAGTCCTCTCTATAATCAAGTATAGATAGGGATTACTATTTCAAAGACTTTCTTAAGAATGTAGGTGTATTTGAGACAGTTTTTAGAAACACTTTTATATATTTCATAACTGAGGAGCATCAATACTAATATTTAGAACATGTCATATTAGCAAATTTATGAATCTTTTGTATTATTTTTGTTTGTTTTCGGGGGGGCATGCAAAGGGAAATGATAGTTTCTTGGAATAAGACCATTTGTTATTAGCTGAGCCAGATCCTTGCTAAGAGAGATAAGGAAATTCAGGCGTATTTTCAAAAGTTAATTTATGTTAATCTCTTGGCTTTTGTGACACTAGATAGAGATAATCTTAAGTAACATGGATGGTAGAAATACAAATGTAAGATTTTAATCAGTTTAAGCATTTTTACCTATTTCTGGAGTCTTTAAAATTGGCATGTTCTTATATATAGTGTCTTTAGAAAATCATATTTCCAACTAAATTTTGTAAAAATAATCCATACCAACAATTTAAAATTTTCATGAGCATGCACTAGGTCATAAGTTCATAACATCTAGTTCTTTTCTAAAGCTTTGTTGTGAATCTCTTACGACATCACCAGTTCCCTAGAAACTAGGAAATTTAAATCTTTTGTTTTCTGTTGCCTTTTCCCTTAGAACCATTTATTTTCAGAAGTGGAAATAATTCAGTGTGAGCTGTACTTATGTGATTTTGTAGAGCACTTGCTTAATATTTTTCCTTTTTATATAGTTTATCCATTTTCCTCACTACCACCTACATAGATATATTTCCCTGTATAACTATTAATAAGATTTACTTGGAATGCTCAGCTTTCTTTCATCCTTAAATTCTAAATTTCACTTCAAACCTCTCTAAATTATTTTCAATACAATTATATTCTGAATTAGCTTTCTCATTTTAAAAGAAGTGACTTAAAAATCAGTGGAACAGACCAGGAAATTCTAGAAAGGGACAAACTGTAAGAGAATGTAGAATATGAAAAAGGTGGGCTTTCATATCAGTGAGAAAGTGCTGTAATAGACAACTGGACAGCCATCTGGGGGAAAAAAATAAATAAATAAATCACCAGCCTCAACCAAAATAAATTCCAAATGGATCGAAGATGGAAAATTGTATTGTAAAATAGTACTGTAACAAAACATAAAAGGAATCATTTTCTTCTTTTTAACTGTTTAGAGCAGGGTCAACAAACTTTCTGTAAAAGGCCAAGAAGTATGTATTTCAGGCTTTGCTGGCTGTATAGTCTCTGTTGCAGTTACTCGAATTTCCTGTTATACCCCAAAAGCAGCATAGATGATACATGAATGAATGAGTTTTGCTCTGTAGTCTGACAAGATTGATTTACAGAAACAAGCTATGGGCTGAATTTGGTCCTTGATAATAATTTGCAGATCCCTGATAGAGAAGAAAGTGTTGTTATTACTACATTTAATACTCAGCCCAGAAGCAATAATAGATTCAAAATTTTCTGCATTGGAAAAAGTGCCATGAGGTCCAAATAATGAAAAACAGGGTTGGGGGCTGTATTCGTATCACAAAAAAGACTAGTAAGTGATAGCATTTCTTACCTCTCACTGGTAAATTCAAAAGTTTAATAGCTACCAGTGACTTGATACAACCTCTTTCTTTGGAGATCAATTTAGTAATGTCTATTGAAATTTTAAATGGGTATAACTCAACATGTTCATTTTTAGGTATTTATTTCCACAGATCTATAAGAAAATAATTGGTAGAGCACTTTTATAATAGCAGGTTCTGAAAACGTTAAATGTCCATCAGCAGAAGTCTGCTTAAAATACGATACATTTGCATACATACAGTAAGCAGACAGACCTAAAACACTATGCAGCCATGAAAAAGATTGAGACCGATATGGAATGTTCTCTAAGATCTATTGTTAAAATATCAAAATTAGTGTTGTATAAAATACAACTTATTAGTTGTATAAAATAAAGAAAATGCTGGTACATTATCTCCAGGAGAAAAAAAGAACCTCAAACAAATGACTGTCCCTAGAGAGGAGGACCTAGGTGACTTTAAAGTTCAAAACTGCTTATCAGTGATTCTGACACCTGTACTTTTTGTTCTAGGATTTTTCCTAAGTATTGTCTAAACCAGTTTGTCATAGTGATTTTCATTTAAAAATGGGTCTTTAATATCCTAGGTAAAATCTCATGCTTTCTCTTCATTTACTTATATCTATCTTTGAGTTAAAGAATGAGTAATTGAATTCTTACCGTCTGTTAACCATAGTTTTATAGTATCTCTTATGTTGTCCTTGCCTCAAACAATTTTCCTCACCTGATTACATAGTTTTATTTTGCTGTATTTCTGGCCTAAGGGAAAGGAAGCCAGCTAAAAAGAGATGCTAATTTAAGTTCTTTTTCTCCTCCATGTACTTATTTTAGTTTCTCAGATTGCAGAAGGTTCTGTCCTAGCAACTACTAGTTCAGGAACTGGTGTTTTTAAGATGGGACGATTTCAGGTAAGACAACCACTTTTCCTTGCCTTGATTTCCTCTTTGGGGTGAATAGATATATAATAAAATTATTACTTTGGGCCATAATTGCCAACTTAATGATATATCTTTATTATAGCTCTTTATCATTTTCCCCTCTTAAAAGTAATGCATGCAAAAAAATATGTATATATATGCTGGGATCCTTGGCTGCCTCAGTCAGAAGAGCACGTGCCTCAGTCTTGGGGTCATGAGTTTGAGCCCCACATTGGGGGAAGAGATTACTAAAAATAAGTAAATAAATAGACTTTAAAAAATAATAATACATGCCAATTAAAGAAAATATAAAATACTTAGTATAGTACAAAAACAGTAAACTAACTGCCCATCCCCCCACCTCCCTTCCCCATCTAGGATTAGGAAGGTGTGTTTCCTTCCATTCCTTTTCTGCGCACATGTGTGTATCTACAATTGACCCTGCTGCTTCTCTGAATGATATTTTGTGGCTTTTCCCCCCATCTTTTTTGTTTACCTAACTCATTCTCCAATTATTAGTCATTAGGTTGTTTCTGATTTTTCCAATATAGTGAAATAACAGGAAACATTTTTGTATATAAAAACACTTTCCATGTTTAGGATAATTTTTTAGGATTAATTTCTGAAGTGAAAATACTGACTGTGCATCAAGTGATACCATATCATTATATTTTCCCTACTGGTCCAACCAGTGAATTTTTCTTCTTTTTTTTTTTTTTTTTTACTGCTTTCACAACTGCTTTCCAGTTGTTCTCAGGATAGCACTGGGAGTTGGGGATAGTAGTGGATATAGTAGTTATGGTCCCATTTAGTTGTGTTGACTCTTGAAGCTTAGTTTGCATTTAACATTTATTAGATTTAATCTTTGTAGTTTTCATTTGCATTTAACATTTATTAGATTTAATCTTTGTAGTTTTCATATACACAAGCAACCTTCAAGACTCTATTCCCTGTTGTTATTTCTATTTCCACAAAGACATAAATGTAAGTCCTGTGTATAACATGAGATATGAAAGTGAATTATTTACTTAAGAAGCTTGGCAAGCCACTAAGAATCTATATATCTAATCTATAAATCTCTGTACAGATACGTTGTTCTCTATAATGGTATTCCATTTATTTTCACAGTGAAGATGGAGGGACTTATATAAAGACATATTTTACATACATAAAGACTTAAGTAAAAACATCCCAGCCTATTTACTGGGAAATAAAGTAATTCACTTTTTTAAGATTTTATTTTTTTAAGTAATCTCCACTACACCCACTGTGGGGCTTGAACTCAGAATCCCAAGATCAGGAGTGACATACTCTACTGACTGAGCCAGCTAAACACCCCTCAATTTTTTTTTATGGTCCGTTTGAAAAATTGAATATTGGAGACTGTTTTTTAATCTCAGTTTGGTCTCTTTCTATCAGGTTTCCGTTGCAATGGATGATGTCCAAAAAGAGGGTAAAAATAAGTCAGAAGAAACAAAGTCTGTTCATTTTGAATCCAGTACTTCAGAGTCCTCAGTGCTATCAAGTAGTAGTCCAGAAAGTACGCTGGTGAAGACAGAGCCTAATGGGATAACTATCCATGGCGTCTCATCAGATATGCCAGATAGTGCCCACAAAACTCCTGCCTCAGAAGCGAAGTCAGAAACTGGGCAGCCTACCAAAGTGGGACGTTTTCAGGTGACAACTACAGCAAACAAAGTAGGTCGTTTCTCTGTATCAAGAACTGAAGACAAGATCACTGAGGCAAAGAAAGAGGGACCAACAGCATCTCCTCCTTTTATGGATTTGGAACAAGGTGTTCTCCCTGCTGTGATACCAAAGAAAGAAAAGCCTGAACTGTCAGAGCCTTCACATCTGAATGGGCCATCTTCTGACCTGGAGGCCGCCTTCCTTAGCAGGGATGTGGATGATGGTTCAGGTAGTCCACACTCCCCGCATCAGCTGAGCTCGAAGAGCCTGCCTATCCAGAGTCTAAGTCAAAGCCTTAGTAATTCATTCAACTCCTCTTACATGAGTAGTGACAATGAGTCAGATATTGAAGATGAAGATTTAAAATTAGAGCTGCGAAGACTACGAGAAAAGTAAGTATATTTTCTTCTGTGAAAGAATAATGGCAGGACTCTGTTAAGACCTAGCTGCTGGTGCCTAGATTAGTATTCTTTTCACTGCAGTATGCTTCTATCTCATTTCTTTTAAAGAGAGGGTGATACGCAAAAGCTAGTTATCTGAATATAGTTCTCATTATGTCTCTTATAAGGACCCAGAGCATTTCTACTTCTAGAACTTCTTCACCTCTTGTTATTATATTGTTGTTTTTGTTAATAGCACTCTTTATCATTATTAACCTAATCTAATTTATTTACTAGTCTACCAAATGAATCCAGTAATGGCATTAGGAGATAGATTATGTTGGCAAATTTTATAGGTCATATTTGATCAACTGGATTAGAGTAGCAATTCAGTACTCCTGTGTATAGCCTCAAAAGTCAGGAAACCTTTTCTCTTAACACATCATCAACTCTTTGTTGGTGGTTAGGAGCTTGTTGGAATGAAGGCCAACAGTATAAGATGACGAACTAGAACTTCAAGGTAGTAGAAATTAGGTTAAGTATATTGGGGGGGAAATTCATGAGTAAGTAAATACTAGAATGGAGGTTAAAGAATATTTTATTAAATCTTATTGAACAAAAGTGGTTATAATGTTTTTGAATTATGTTTGGTTATCTTTCATAGACATCTTAAAGAAATTCAAGACCTGCAGAGTCGCCAGAAGCATGAAATTGAATCTCTATATACCAAACTGGGAAAGGTTCCACCTGCTGTCATTATTCCCCCAGCTGCCCCTCTTTCAGGGAGAAGAAGGCGACCCACTAAAACCAAAGGCAGCAAATCTAGTCGCAGCAGTTCCTTGGGGAATAAAAGCCCCCAGCTTTCAGGTAAAAAGCCATGGACCAGGTCAGCCTTGGCTTTCCCATCTTTTGTTTCTGTCTTCAACTCTGTATGTAACCTATTGAACATTTGTTGTTTTTGTTAAATTTCAGAGGAGTTTGACTTTCCTAATATTCTTGCTTCCTTGACTTTTCCTCTCCCCCTGTTTATAGTACCTCTTTTTGTTGAGTCTATGAAAGTAGACTGGTTGAGTACAATGGCTTATTCCATTGTGATCCATATTACTATCTACTGGTAGTCATTTATGGTTGTCCTTAAAGATAAATAATTTAGCATTACCTGGTTACTCATATAACTCACATTTCACCAAACTCACAGGCAAATGGAAGAAGGTACACTGTTTATTTAGTAAAGTTCAGGTAGATTTTTCCCTTCAGTGAACAAATTATTCATAATTGCAGCTGGAATGAATGTAAATTCCATATATGTCTTAGGTGGTACTTTTCTTGATTAAAGTTATTATTTCATTTATCTTTATTGAAATAAACTTGCTAGTGGTTGTAATTAAAAAATAGTTAAATTATATTATCTTATAATGAACTGTAGTTTGTCTGTTTTGTGATAGAATTTTTACCCTTCAGTGAAATTATGATAATGTTAACAGATAATTAGTTAAAAAGTGAAAAAAACTGAAATAAGTTTGTACCTGTATTTTCTCTCCAGATCTAATGTAAATATATGTTGGAAAGCAGTTGCAAACTTCTTAGCAGCTTTCCATTCTCTGGAAGCTTTCAGAAACCCAAACCTCTTCTCTGGCACATTAGAACCAATTCAGTGGTGGAAATATGATGATAAGGGATATCAGCAAATTGAGATCCTGATCCCAATTTTGACATACCTTTTCAGTGGCCTTCTATTCCACAAATTAGTAGGGAGCAGACACATTCATCAATTTCAAGATAGTCGCCCAGGGAATAAAAGCCACCTGCCACAAAATAATTTTAAATATGCATTACTTTGTAGTCACTTGCATCAGTTTTGACACCACTTCTGTACTCAATCTGACACATACTTGGGAAAAAGACTAAAAAGAGACTACCCACCAAACCTATTGATGTCATGCTGCAACTCACTGTTTTATAATAGCGTTTAGGAAAGTGATCATGGAATTCTCTCATACCCACTGAATGTTCTACTCACCTGAGACTTGGGAACCTTCTAGGTCATCTAAAGCTACCTACATCCCTATCCCCTGTTGATTCTCATGTCATTCCTCAGTTCCCCTCCCATGAGGGAGGCCTTTTTCTTTCATCAGTTACAGCTTCTGACTTGTGATTAGTCACTTAGTGGGACACAGTGGAGGAATGAGAATAGTGCCTATTCTCTAGGCACTGGGAAAGCTGTACATGTTTCCTCATGCCGCTTTATCTTTTGGCAGGTAACCTGTCTGGTCAGAGTGCCGCTTCAGTTTTGCACCCCCAGCAGACCCTCCACCCTCCTGGCAATATCCCAGAGACTGGGCAGAATCAGCTGTTACAGCCCCTTAAGCCATCTCCCTCCAGTGACAACCTCTATTCAGCCTTTACCAGTGATGGTGCCATTTCAGTACCAAGCCTTTCTGCTCCAGGTCAAGGTAAGCAGTCAAAGCAACCTTCAGCTTCTAAAAACTGCCATATCTGTTGGCAAATGCCTGAAGAGTAACCTATTGTTAAGGTCAGTTGGAAAAGCAGCTGACCAGAACACAGCCTGTCCATTGTACATTTATGGATCTTGAGCTGGAAGGGGAAGTTGGGTAATGATTAGATTAGGTGAACTCATTGCTCTTATCAGATGAAATCACTTTTTTCAAAGGATTATAGCAGAAAGTTACATTTGTGACTTATATGAGGACTTTAACCAAATTAACAGCTCATTTGGGATTTGGAACGTACACTTTAATACTAGACCGAGATTTCCTGAACCAAAATCAAAGAAGTTTTAGCAGTTTCTGAAAGCTATTTTCTTAGCCAGTGCAGACTTTTTAAACTTTTAAGTATGGGAGTAGCATACTAAGATAAATAGCCCTACAATTCAGTTATTTATCTGTAAACTGCTTCCTAAATATAGTTTTATTTATTAATGATCATTCGAAACATTCCTGTCGAGGAGAGAGCTGCTAGCAATAGTAGGATGACAGTTGGAATGACTTAGGTATCTGGGTAGAAAAGAGTAGAAAAAGATACAGGTAACTCGCCTAGGGGCTTTTGCCACAATATCACAGAAATTAAAGATTAGTTTGTCTCTTCACAAAATGAATATACTTGCTTGCTAGAAGTGCAGACTAGCTGGCATTATTCCCACTGAGAGGAGCTTCAGCATTTGGCAGAGGGAGGGCATTGAGACCTGGTATTTTCTGTCCTAGATATCTGACCTTTCCCTGGAAGCTTGTTCTTCTGTGTGCCATCTTAGCGCATTTCACCACTCCAGCCTCGAGTTTCTAACATCTTGTAGTTGTGTTCTGTCTCTTCTCTCTCTGTTCTTCCCTGTTTTTCCCCTCTCACAGGCTGTGCGAAGTTTAACTGTGCATCTGAACAGGTGACATTCAAACCTGGTGGCAGGAGGACCCGATTTCTGAGTACGCCCTGCTTGGCTCTTTGTGTGTAACACCTTTACTCCTTCCTCGTCCTTGTTTTTCTGCTGCTTGGATCTGATGTTTCATGCAGTCCATTTTCATTTGTCTCTTTGTATATCATCTACTCAGTGGCTTGGCTGAACTACTGTTGCCCTCAGAAGTTTGAGTCTCTGTTAGTTATGATTAAAGATATAGAGATAATAATAGGTTTCTGTAAACTTCAAAAAAACTTTCTGGTAGAAGTGCTTCTTCAGAAGTCCGTGACAGAGAGAGAAAAGGTGGTAATGCTGTAGAGACTGCTGGCTCATTTGGAGTAAGTGAAGACTGACGTCCCTAGTCCCTTCCGCCCCTTGCTCTGGCACTGGAAGTAACAGAGAGCTTCTTGACCACTGATACACTTAGATCATGGCATCAGGGGAGAATTACACCCTTTTTTTTTTTTTAATTCTTTTTCTGAGTAGATTGAAGTCTTTTTTTCTTCTCAGTTAAGCCTAACCATCTCTCAGTTGAAATGATTCTGGAATCTCTGCATTGGATCCTTTCACTCCCCTGCACCCACTCTCTAAGTCCGTAAAACCGGCACTTCCAAAAAGGTTTCCGTATGGTTATTCTGATTAAGCATTTATTCTTTAAAGGACCAAAGCCCAGCACCTGCCAGTGAAAATGGTCTTTTCAGCATGATTGCTAGGATTTCCCAGCTCTCTTGTTAAAAGTGAGGTGCAATAGCAGATCACCCAACTTTCTCAGCCTGTCGTCCCAAAGGTGAAATGAAGATGATGCCTGTCTCTTAGGGCTGTTGTACAAATCAAATAAGATCACATGCACAAACACAGGCAGCACTTGGGAAGCACACGTCATTTCCTTCTGATCAGCCAGTGCCTACCTGGCACATTGTAGGCAGTCAGTAAATGTATTTTGAAATAAAAATTTGAAAAACAAAAACAAGGCTCAGGTAGAAAACCTTTATTAGAGTTCGGTTAAAGATCTTCTTTGTTGAGGCCTCAAACTTCTGATGTGGTTATTGAAGTGCTTTTTAAATGCATGTGCAAAGGTCATCACTGTTTCTGAGTGTGGTTCACAGGTCCTTGGGCCTCATGTATCACCAGTCCAGGACTACTGAACAGAGGTCGAAGGTGTTATCCAATTTGGTAGCTTTCCAAAGCATGTATGGTTTTTGGGTACTCAGGTGGATAACTTTTCTGGTTAGACCAGGCTGGACCGAGCATGTTATTGGCACCTTGACACTTAAGTAAGCATTTAATTTCTGTGTCCAGCTAGCAAGATGAAAAGACATTCAATAGTAGGAGACAAGTGTTGTAAAGTAGGATATAACATGTCAGGCCTATATTATACAGCCTGAGATGTCTAAGAGGGAAGAAAGAGAACCAAGGCTTTTTTGCGAAGCATAATGTGAGAGATACATTTGAGATTAATTAATTAATTAAATTCTTACACACTCTTAAAGGTAGGTGGTGGCACACTTGTAACATCAAATGAAAGTGGCTAGAAATATTAAATCTTATCACTTCCTTTTGGGTCTAAAAAAAAGACCCTACATCTGTTGAAGGCACTTGAGTATACATCATATAAGCCTTGGTGAACAAATTTGCAGGAGGCAGATTTAAAGCAAATATGGAAGGGAAAACAGGTACTTAACAGAGGTGGGATGTTTCTAGTTTTAGATGCGTTATTCTGTGCTCTCAAAATAGATTATGGTTTGGAAGCACGGCTTGGCTTAATGCTTTATTTATGTTCAAAAGTTGCTCGTTTTCCAGATACTTTTAAAGATTTCTGGAGGGGAAGTGGTTAGTGTGTATGTCTAGGATTTGGAAATGTATCAGCCAGTTTAAATTAATTTAAATTAATTAATTTAATTAAAATTTAATTAAATTTGGAAATGTATCAGCCAGTTTAAATTGACTCAAACTATAATGGTGGTACTGTCAGTCTACTGGGGTATAATTGCTAATGCATTTAATCAAGTGCTTTTTAACAACCCAGCAGGAGAAACAGAAAGTGGGACAGGGTCAGTGGAAAGACTGCTTGGGTATTTGCAATTCAAGCAGTAAGACCTGAGAGACTGGAGTTCCTCTCCCATCCCAGAACCTTAGTGCAGAGCATTACTCTTAGATCCAAAATTGGGTATGGAAGCTCTGCTGTCAGCCAAGTATCTCCGTTCTTCAGACACCCATGTTACAACTACGTAAGATGCGTCCATAGAACTTTACCTGTGGCAGGAGCTCCAAGGTCCCACCAGTCTGTCTCTCTCTCTGCTTTCTCTTGCTGGGACTTTGTGTGCTATTTGGAGATTCTAAAGATTTCTAATATTTTACATTGATGTTTCTTTATCTTTAACACGTTGCTCTCTCTTTGTGCTTCAGGGAAGATGGTGAAAAAAGTCTGTCCTTGCAACCAGCTCTGTAGTAATTATCTTTTCTTTCTCTTACTTTTGGTCCTTGATTGCAAAGCGTGTTATCCATGAGTTCTTGGAACCCTGAAGCTTCACAACGTCCTCATTCCCAATTTCCATCTATCTAGTTCTGCACCCTTTTCTAAGATTTTTTTTAACATGCTTAATTGCTGACCACTGGCAGATTAAGAAATCACCTCATAGTCTGCTCTCATGTGATGACCCTCTGTGAGTCTGGCTTTGTGACAATTATGGGTTGATAGCCCATGATATAAAGAGAGATCAGGGATGCCTGGCTCTTTGGGGAAAGGGAGTCCTTTAGTCAGCAGGTCCATGCCAGCCACTCTTCTGCCCACTGGGAAATCAGCACTGATCCAAACACGGAAAAGTCCACATCCACAAATCATAGTGGGAGACATCTGGTGGATTGGTGAAGAGAGAAGCACTACTTTATAGAGTTGGCTTCTTAGACTGGTGGCTTCTCATTACAGTGCAGACAGTTCAACTACCCAACCGGCCACCTAGACGGTCAGTCAGAAAACTCTGTATATTTGGCGTATTAGGCAATGAGCTGTGACTCAGAGTAAATTATTGTTCCTAGGATTTGGCAGTGTGGGGTGTGGGAAATGTATTATGGCAGGAGAAAATTTTAAAATGGATTTGGGGTGGTAAAACATAGACTACTTCTTAGAGCTTTGCAGCAGAACTGAGAAAGGTTTCAAGGTTACTTCTCTCTGGAAGGCAGTCAGCATTCTTAGAAATACCTGCATTGCAAGTAGTGTTCTTAACCCATTTACTGCTAAGATGGACTAAATGCGCTAAACATACGATCCATTCTCCTAGCTTTTGTAGTCAAGTCAGCTGTTGCCAGGCGTTCATTTCTGGTCAGGGAGAGATGTGTTTATTTCCTTTAATGGGAAAACCTGTTTTCAGAAACCAGAATAAAAAGGTTAACTGTATGGTTGACCCCCCCCCCCATCGTGGTCTATAAACCCCACTTCAGAATCCAGTCCTGTGTAAGACAGATTAAAATGAAAAATGAAATTTGGTTATAAAGGAGCCTCACGGCATCAGAGGCGACTAGAGAGGTGTGACGCCCAGCATGGCTTCTCGTGAATGAGCAGTGTTCACCTCTACTGAGCTGCTTGGATTTGGCTTTCACCAGTTCTGCTCTCTTGTGATTGTTTGTGGTTTTCATTTTGATTGTCTCACTCATCATCAAGCTCACTAAGCAATTATTATTCAAACAGGAAGAGAGTCCTCATGCATGCGATATGCTTGCTTTCTGGATTTTATCACTATCACAACTGCCATCCTCACTGCTTGCGCTTCTCCCTCTCTGCTTCCCCACCACGATCTGTCTTGCTTTTCAAGGTAGGCTGTTTCCTGTGCTTTTATCCTTTTCCACTTGGGTCTCCTGTACCGTAGGGGAACTGACACTTCCCTTCACGCTGTCTGTGCAGTAGCTATCCCCTTGTGGCTCCAGTGGGCACTAAGAAGTAAGCTAATACACACACTGCACTAGATCCCTGTCTCGCCTTGGTGGTAAGAAGCATGTGACCGTCCTCACTCTGCAGCTTCACCTCAGAATTAGCTGTTACTCTAATGCAGACATGCTTGTGTGTGCCGTTCCCAAGGTGGTGGGGTATAAACTTGACGTGAGACCAGTGATGGATTATCTAGGGCTTTTATGTGGCAGAGTTGCTTAGGGGCATGCCGCTGTGCTCTGGTGCTGCGTGGACCTGGAAAGCAGGAATATGTATGCATTTTTTTGAGCCCCCAGCATTACTTGGATATCTGAAGGCCTAGCAGCTCACAACTTACCTTAGTAGCTTTTATTTATTCTGCAGGAAATGTGAGATCTGGTAAGAGAGTGGGGGGTGAGGGAAGAAAAACAAGATCCTGACTTTTCTTTCCCTCTTCCCTAAAACTTGCCTCTTCGAATAATCTTCAGTGTGCCCTCCAGCAGAGCCGAAATCAGGCAGGACACAGACCCCTTCTTCCTTTCTCATCAAACCATAGAAATAGAATTCCTTCATCATAACCTCAAAGCTTCCTCCTTCCCTTTGCACTCCTACCTCAGCTGAATGTTCCTGTTGCTTCCACTTGCGAGTGCTTGCTCTTCTGGGAAGGGGGGGAGGGGCAAGAATTCATGAACCAATTGAAACTGAGGTCATCTTCAGGAAAACCATGTCTTCCTGCAGTTGAACGATTCAGGCACTGCAGAGAACCTTCCTCAGGAGTAATCTTGGTTCTTAACTCATAGGCAAATGGGAGAGGTTGAAGCCTTCATTCCTCCCGAGTTTATGTTTATGAATTTGTGTGTGTGGGTCCAGGTGAAAAAGGTTTTTGAACAGAGCATGCTATCTCTCCTGTCGCTTCTTTCTGTTAAAGAATGGCTGAAGATTGTGGCATAGTATCCACATGGTTTGGGAACCCCATCTTTTCCTGGGCCAAGCAATCTACCTTTGCATTCCTTTAACTCCTGCTTTTAACCCTGCCTCAGGGCTCAAGAAATCATCTTCTTTTGCCCTGCATTCTGCAGCATTCTAGAGCCTCACTGACCTTAGCGCACCTCCCTCATCAGCGTGATGCTGGGAATGGGGTGCTGAAAGTAAGTTTCAGTACTCTGAAATACCATGTGAGTGGGCTAAAAGCAGTCCCCAGCCTTTGTGCCTGCCCTCATCCGGAGTTTTTAGCTTCATCTGCCACAACTCCTGAAGAGAATCTGTTTTCATTACCCTGTTACTTATGTCGGAACATGTGGCCAGACAAACCCTTAAACCCTTCCCCTCTTGCATGCCTGCCCAGCTTATCCTCTCCTCATTCAGTGGCTTGCCATTCATCATCCTGTGAAGTTTTCCCTCTTTCTGAAGTTCTAACCCAAGCTCCTTTTAATGGTTGTGTTCTGTTGCTTCATCTAATTCTAGGGACCAGCAGCACAAACACCGTTGGGGGAACAGTGAACAGCCAAGCTGCCCAAGCTCAGCCTCCTACCATGACGTCCAGCAGGAAGGGCACATTCACAGATGACCTGCACAAGCTGGTAGACAATTGGGCCCGAGATGCCATGAATCTTTCAGGCAGGAGAGGAAGCAAAGGACACATGAATTACGAGGCAAGTCTTCTCTTTTTGTCATTTCCCTAATCTAGCAGAGTATCACTTAGCACACATCTGAAGCAGAGGTGATACCAACTACCTAACTAGTGCTTAGCATTCCATGTGGTAGCCTTCTTTATCAGCTCAGAAATTCTAACACCCAGTTACCCTTTTGTCTTTGAATCCTTAGCTCCCTGTTTGTCAACTCAGTTTTTTCTCCCCTTTTCTCTTCCCACCCTGAATTGCATACATATATATACACACACATGCACGTGACTCTGCCCACTTCCAAGCACGGTAGTTATTCTACCCTTATTTGGCAAGTGTAAAGAGACAGTAACTGTGAAAGATTTGGTTTTGGTTTTATTATACCCTGTAAGGTTCGAACAGCCCCAGTTCTAGAATCAGATTTCAGTACCACCCATTTCCCCTCTGGGTTATTCCCACACCAAACTTGACATGCAGTTGTTTTGTTTTCAGGGCCCTGGAATGGCAAGGAAGTTCTCTGCACCTGGCCAACTGTGCATCTCCATGACCTCAAATCTGGGTGGTTCTGCCCCCATCTCTGCAGCATCAGCTACCTCTCTAGGTCACTTCACCAAGTCTATGTGCCCCCCACAGCAGTACGGTTTTCCAACTCCCCCCTTTGGCACTCAGTGGAGTGGGACAGGTGGCCCGGCACCACAGCCGCTTGGCCAGTTCCAGCCTGTGGGAACTGCCTCCTTACAGAATTTCAACATCAGCAATTTGCAGAAGTCCATCAGCAACCCCCCAGGTTCCAACCTGCGGACCACTTAGACCTAGAGACATTAACTGAGTAGATTTGGGGGCAGGAGATGGAATGCTGAGGGGTGGGTGGGAGGGGGGGAAATGGGAAAGTAGCCTATATACTAACTACTAGTGCTGCATTTAACTGGTTATTTTTTGCCAGAAAGGAATGTTTTTAATACCGCTTAGAGCCCTCAGAATTGAGACTGTCCCTCCCCTTTCACCATTTATTGGAGTGGAACGAGAAGGAAAGAGCAGCTTTCTTGTGATGGGGCGGCTTCAAACTATGCTTTCCTGTTTCTCTACACCCAATAGTGAGGGCTAGAAAAGAGAATCATTTATCAGAAAGCAACAAGAGAGCTCAGTGGAAAACCAAACCCATCTGTATTTTCAAATGGGTGGAGCTCTTAATTTTGGTACCCACCCCAAATCCCTTATTCCCTCAAGAATCTAAACCACAAGACAAAACAAACAAACAAAAGAACTATTGGGCTCTCTCCTACCCTGTTCCCCCTCCCTTTTTCCTTTCTTTGTTTCTACTTTTGTTTCTTTCTTTCTTTTTGGTTTAGAACCCAGTGAAAAACACCAGGGGACTGAGGTTTCAACCCTTTCTTATAATAGGTCATTAGTGCTTTAAGCAAATGATATTAGCAGCTTTGACTGCAGCATTAGCAATTAGGAAAGAAAATTAAGTCCCCTGTGGACATGTAACTTTGCCATCAGTTTTGATGTGGAAACACTGTGATATATAAATGTTGTTGGACAACAGTAGTTTTAAGAGTAAAATATGAAAGGTTTAAAAAGTTGAAAAAAAAAAAAAAAGCAAGCTCTGTCCTTTACTTATTGAGACACTTTAGCTTTTTCCTTTGTATTTCCATTGTAGTAGATAAATAAATGTGAACGTAAGATTGTATAAATTACTGTACTTGAATACTTCTGTTCTCCCAGTATTGCTTGCTGGATATTTTAGTGCCTTGGACTTCTACTGCTTCTGCCATTAGCACCAACTTCTCATCAGACCCCAGATCAGCAGAGGGCATATGGAAGGATATTAGGTCCATGTGACCCCAGCAGAGGATTATGCCAAAGGGAAACTGAGTGTTTTGTTCTGTTGGTTTTTGTTTTGTTTTGTTTTGTTTTTAAGTCATTCAGTTTTGTCTAGAGCAGGTGTAAGATGAGCAGGGTGAGAAGTTAAGTTGACATCAGTGGTTGAAAGCAGAAAGTTCCTGTTTCAAGAACAGTAAGGCGGGGTGTGGTAACAAAATTGAGCAATTTAAAAGATTAAGGGTGGTGTGTCATAAATGAAAGAAAGACTAAGAACAGGAGAACAGACTTGTCAGGAAGCTGTGTGCTGCCTGGCCAACGGGGTGCCATGAGCCTTACTTAATCGTCAGGCTTGACAGACAAGACCTAGTGGAAATGGCTGAATAGAAAGGGAAGGGGGTGGGGGCTACTTTTTAAGTTGGGAAACGTTGATAGTGGAAAGTCACCGATGGAGAAAGATGCTCTAAGAAAAACTTTGCTTTCCTCTTGTTGCAAATATATCATGCATTTCTCAGCTTGGGGTACTGTATTTTGTGGAAAGTGGACCCACATCTGAAGCATTTTAAGACAGAGTGCTTATTCCTATTCATTTCCTGTGTGATGTCCAGATGGTTGCAGGATCACACATCTGTTGTGCCACCTCTGTGTCTAGAACTGCAGCTGATGTTCTCACATTCTCATATAAACAAATACTCCCCCGAAGTAATAACTGCAACCAATCAGTATTATGTAGTGCTACGCCTAGTTGTGATGGACAGTTGTTATTTTCAGAGCTTTCAGGAAATAACTCTCCTAATTGGCTATGTCCGGGATCTCTGTTATCTGTGAAGATGCAGAAAGAAGCTAGGACTCCTAATTCTTTGGGTGCTTCTTCTCTTGACTCTTGAGTTGGGAAGTGAACACATTTCCAGTCTCTTACCCACCTCAACAGCACATCCCAGGAATCACCACAACAGGGGGAGCCTGCTTGGCTGTCCTATCCTGTTCCTTCATGGGCCCTGTTTTCGTCAGTAAGTTAGCCTCGGTCCCAGAGATGCACAGAACGCTGAAGGTTTAGGAGAGTAGAAATGAAAAGGACAGGGGTTCCAAGCCCTGCTTCAAAGTTGTTTACTTATTTATTCTCTGCTTAAGATTCTTGGGGAGATGGTAAGAGTAAGGATAGAACAAAGAAGGTGCCAAGTAAATGAGAAACGGACCACCTAAGATCAATGAAACCGTACTTTTTACTAGAGGAACGAGGGAACCAAATGCAGCACATTATTTTTTGTTATTTTGGTTTAATTTTGAGATCTCTTCACTTACACACAAAAAGTAAGAACTGGTTTTATTTACTGTTGATTTTTTTTTTCCCTCCTGTGGATGAAGTAACTAAAGCCTAGAGGAATGAACTAGTGCTACTGAACTGTTTAAATTATTTTTGTGTTAATAGTACACTTTGAGTATCTTTTTCCACATTACAAAAAATCTTTCTGAATTATAAATGTTTTCCTTACATTATTTAACAATGTACACTGTTTAAAAAAACAAATAAACTGAATTCAAACCTTGGGGGTTTCTCAGCAGCCGTTAATTGTACATTTTGCACTAACTCTGGGTGTGGCGCTTCTTGTAAGACCGCGCTTCGTGCTTCAGTTTGTTACCTTTGTAGACTTATTTAATGAAACCATTCGAATAAACCAAACTTGCTTTTGTTGAGCTGTGGGGTTTCATTTCCAGCAAATTCCTTTTTCATGATCTCATTAGCTCAGTTTTGAGTTGTGTACAGTTTATAACTGGATTCCTGATTCCGGGAACTTTTTTAAAGCAGCAGTTCTGAACTAAGATTACGCTTCAGACAAGGGAGAGATTTTTTTCTGGGGGAAGAAAAAAGGTAAGGATGTCAAAACCAAAAGATGAACATAGGACCAGATCCGTGTAATAAGAGATACGATAAAGGGGAAATCACGGTAAGCTACAGCCTCTTCATCTTTCATGGGAATAGAAATGGCTGACTGCCTTCCTGTACGTTAGGAGTTCCCTGCCTCGGGTTCATAGCTTCCCACAAATGGATCTGTGATCTAAAAATTAATAAAAGCCACAGCCTGAAGATTAGATAAAAGGCACAGCCCAAGATGCATCTTAAAAAGAACCTGCAAATTCATCATGGGGGCAGGGGGTTATGAAACATTTAAAACTATGAAAAAAACCCATGTTAAGATGGGTTATATCTCACATCTGAAATGGGGAAATACAAACACCCACTTGTGTTTTTTGTTACAAAGGAAAGAATTTATTTTGCTGTCTTAAAATGCCTTTTCTTTGGCCTTCAATCATTTCCTTGATCAGGAAAAAAACTGCAGGATAGTGACACCATAAACCTATAAACGAGAGATTATCATAGATGAAGACCGCAGCCAGGATTGATGCAAGGTAGCTAAACGCCACTGTAGCTTTTGTTCTCAGGAGGATACACAACATGGTTGTGGACAACAGTAACACCGAGCCCCACGGTGAAAGAAGGCAGACGTTACAGTTCCATGTAGGCAGTTGTAAAAGTTGGTGCTTAGTAGTATAGCTTATGTTGCTTACAGGACATGTAGCCACTGGACATTCTTAAAATTTCTATACATACTAACACAGCAGCTTAGGAATAAATAATGAAGAACCTCAAGAGCCAAAGAAAAGGTGGTTAATCTCCGAGCCTCCCCCTGCAGGGTGTGACAAGCTCTTTTTAAAGCGTGGTTTTCTGACTGCTCAGCTTTATCTGCAGCAGGCTCCAACAGTCAGATGCTCTGGTTAAGTTGAAGCAAGGCAAATCCTTGGAAATAAAGCTCATTCCCTAGGAACGGTGAATAGTTTTATGACCAAAAAGTAGTTTTTGAAAGTCCCTTTCTGACAACGTCAAGGATGTGACCTGAGCCTCCATTAGGATGGATCCAATTTCCTTTTTTTCAAGTCCTGGTTCTTCCCAGCAATATCACAGTTTCCTATGGGAGAAAAAATCATTTAAATGTGGCTGCTGTGATTTTCCAAGTAAGAAATAAACTGACAGCTAGTAATTTCTGAACTCTGTTAGTTAACAATCCTAACTTAAGCCAAAAAGCCAAGAATGAAAACTGTTAGGAGGGCAGAGCCCTCCGTCAATACTAGATCAAGTTGCAGTAACCTAACCAAACGCAATGGGCCTACTTAACGAGGAAAAGCTCTTCATTCAGTTCGTGGTTAAGCTTCCTACTACTATCAAGGGTTACAAGGGGTTGCACCTCTAGTCAGGACCTCAAAGGAAAAGTTGTGGCTCATAAACCAGTTACTTGTCATTTTCTTAGACCGCTGTTCCTCTGGCATTACAGTACCCAACTTCTTCAAATGGAGTATCATTCTTCCTTTAAAAGGCATAGAATCAAGCCCAAGTTCTTTTAATTTTTGTTCCTAAACACTTCACTACCTGTTACATCTTGGTTGAGGTTGTGAGTTTGGAGATGCGAGGGTCCAGATTTTGCTTGTGGATTCTGGTGGCAGAGGTTCTGTGGGGTCCTGTCCCAAGCCACCCTCTGGTTCTTCAGAGCTGGTGTAGCAGAGGTCTGGAGCAGTTCTGGTTTAGACAAGGGCCTGACATCACTGTCGCCTGTGTCTGGATCCATATCCCACATTCCAAGACTGTCTGCAAGGACCGAGATCATTGGAAAATGCAGCATCGCCCAGTGTTCTCACATAAAGCGCTGGGGAAAGCTGGTCCTAAGAAATCCCACATCGCACGTGGACTGGGACAGCTCCTGGCATTTCTCTTTCCCCTACCCCTGAAAGTACACTGGAGCTTCTCTTAGGTCAATAGAGAAGCCAAGGGTGTGTCCTCAGACCTGCCATCAGTCCATTGGGCTCCCTTTTTTCCCAAAACTTCATGGGACTATAAAACAGATAAAAATGAAGATTTTTTATGCCTCTATTAAAATGTATCAGTAACTGCCAAAAGTACATGTCGTAGGTACTTACTGATCAATGCTTAAGTCATACCCGTAGCTCTTACCGACCTGTAAGGAAGTCTTTCTCTGCGAGTGGTTCAGAAACGGCAGTCACAGGGGTGCTGTGCGTCAGAGGAGGTGCTGGCGGTGCTGCCAGAGTCACTGGGGGGTGGGGGGTGGGGAGGACAAAGTCACAGAATCACTTAGTCATTGGAGAGAGACTCAGAAGAGCGAAGCTGCTAGAGTCATGCCAGTTTCTAGCACGGCCAGGAGCAGAGAAGATTCCTGATCCTGTCCCCACCTACAGATCTACAAGACTAGAAAGACTGGATTCTTTTTTCTTCTCACCAAACTGGGGGATGGGGTGGAAGAGTTCATTTCTCCTTAAGCAGCAAAAATAGGTTATTATTAGAAGTTTTCTTGTCCTTTTTTTTTTTTTCCCAAAAAAATCTTAAGCAGAAATTCAAAATGTAAAACCAATAGAAACTGCAGCTCTGGCTGTGGGAGGTCACTCCCCGCAGCCTTCCTGCCAGGAGCTTCTGCAGTGGCTTGGAAGCTCAAGATCCAGAATAGCCGTTACTATTAAGAACATCCCCACCATGGTAAGTTTTCTTCCCCCTACACTAGTTTAAGCCTGTCACTGCTGAGGGGAATATTAATGAACTAAACACGAAGAAAGTCCTCTGAATCTTAGAGAGAAGCTGGGCAAAAGTCCAGCTGGTCTGGGATAAGCCTTTTCTTTGTTTCTACTCTGGGAAAGACAAAAAAGTCTGTGCTACTACTAAGTCGCCTCGAATAAACTGAAGTTCACGGATGAAGCATGGCCAAAAGCCCCCATTATCCTCAAACCATTCCGCCTTCTCTTCACAGACCACTCAGAAAGGCTTTATTCTAGCAAACACGGCCAAAGTACCTGAGGGAAACGTTCTCTACCCTGAAATTTCTAGTTCTAGATTCTCTCAAGGGCCATTTCCTTCCCTAAAAAAAAAAAAAAAGAGGAATGTCTTGAAAAATGGGGAAATGATCTTAGGTGCTTAGATTCCTCTACCCTGCGCGGAACCCAAGAGAAGTCCTACTGAGGTCTGGTTCGGCCCCAACCCCTGCCCCCACCCTTCTCACACACCCTGAGTCTTCTTCTCAACCTCCCGAGCAGACAGTTGAACCTGCTGCTGCTTCTCCATTTGCTCCCGGAACTGCTGCTGCAGCTGCTTCTGCCGGAGCTTCCGCTGGTAGGTGGCCTCGCTCTCAGCGGCGGTCAGACTTGAGCATCACGAGAGAACAAGCTGGGGTGATCCGGGGCCAGCGCAGTGAACAGCACCCAACGCGCCGGCTCAGGCGGTGAACGGGGAGGTACGTTCCACCCCGCGGGGAGGAGAGGAGAGGGAGGGAACCATGACCGTACCGGGAGCCGCAGGCCTTCTCTTCCTGCCCCACAGTGTGCAGATCACCAGAGCAGCTCGGTCTGCAAGGGGATGTCACCTCCTGTGGTTTGGGGGACCCCAGAGCCATGTTCTGCAGGCAGCTGCTGTATCTCGCTTGTTCCACAGATGGTTCAAAATCTTGTCTTTTTGCTTTTGTTAAATCCACTTCAAGGGGCAACTAAGAAGGGCAGAAAGGGGGTAAGTAACTTCTTCCAGCCACACTTCCCCTTCCTTGTCCCTGTCTCAATGATCTAGATTCCTGAAAAATGGCAATTGACAGTCCTCGATCCATCATTCCCTCTAGGTCCTGAGAAGCTCAGACAATGGATCCACACTTCACCTAGTATTTTTATTACAGTAAAACAATTTCATGTTCTACTTAACACCATTCTGTATTGATCAAGTTTTGTTTTTTTTTTTAAGATTTTATTTATTTATTTGACAGACCGAGATCACAAGTAGGCAGAGAGGCAGGCAGAGAGAGAGGAAGGGAAGCAGGCTCCCTGCTGAGCAGAGAGCCCGATGCGGGGCTCGATCCCAGGACCCTGAGATCATGACCTGAGCTGAAGGCAGAGGCTTTAACCCACTCAGCCACCCAGGCGCCCCTGTATTGATCAAGTTTTAATAAAAAGGAACCTTTATGATTCAGGGCAAATGGTTGATAAACCCTAATTTGAATCGTCAGCTGATCAGTCTGATGCTATCTACTTTTTCACTCTTTTCATGGAAATGATCATATTTATCTGTGGAGGCCTACCCTTTCTCTGCCCTTTCTCCTAGGACTTCCCCCTAAATACCACACTCATCACTGAAGAAGCCTCGGGTTGCTTCCAATGAGAGGAAGAAGAAAACTTGCAAAGCCCGGATGCAGGGTGCTAGCAAAGGCTCCTGGGAATCTCCCAACTTGGGGTCGTTCCTGCATCTCACCAAACGTGAGAACTAACAATACTTCATGGCACTGGGCACAGTGTTCTACTTCCAGGCCCTAAGCACTACAGAAACCCAGAGCCTTTCGCTTGGGAGAACTTCTCCCTCAATTCATATTGATAGAATAATTGAAAAGGAGAAATTGAGATGACCACATTTTGATAAAGATAACCTAAAAATGACAACTGTATTATGAAATTTCTTATCTACATTGGAAAGTAAATAAGTAGGTTCAAAATAAAGGAACTTGGGGCACCTGGCTGGCTTAGTTGGTAGGCTACTCTTGATCTCGGGGTCATGAGTCCGAGCCCCCATGTTGGGGGAAGAGATTAAAAATAATAGTAATATATTTTTACTTAAAAAATAAAATAAATGAGCTTGTGCTACAAGGATGAGCACTGAGGACATTATGCTAAGTGAAATTAGGGCCAGTCACAAAAGGGCAAATATGTATGACTCCATTTATATGAGGTATGGACTTAGAATAAAAAAGCAAGACAACGTAGAATAGTGGTTGCCAGGAGCCGTGGGGAAGAGGAAAGAGGGAGCTGTCGTTATAGTTTCAGTTTTACAAGAAAAGAATTATAGAGATGGATGGTGCTGATGACAAAGGTATTTACTACCACTATCTGTATACCTAAAATGGTTAAGATGGTAAATTTGGGGTGTTTTTTTGGTCATTTTTGTTTAAGATTTTATTTACTTATTTGACAGAGAGAGAGAGCACAAGCAGGGGGAGCAGCAGGCAAAGCTTGGGACTTGATCCCAGCTCTGTGGGATCTTGTGGAACTTGATCCCAGGACCCTGGGATCATGACCTGAGCTGAAGGCAGACACTTAACCGACTGAGCCACCCAGGCGCCCCAAGATGGTAAATTTTGTTATGTATATTTTACTGCAAGGGGAAAAAATGGGGAAAAAGTGAGCTTTGAAAAAAACTTAAAAGACTCACAATGCTAAGTACTATCAAGGATGTGGAACAGCTGAAGTTGTACAATGCCACACAGGAGTATGAATTTGTATGACTACACTGGAAAACTGGAAGAATCTGCTAAAATGAAACATGCTGTCCTCTGACCTGACCCAGGAATCCCCAAGACAAATGTGTGTGTGTGTGGTTGTGTGTGCACCAAGAGACGTGTACAAGGATGCTAACAGCAGCCCGATTCAAAACCACCAACAACTACCCAAAAAACTCCAACGTCTGTTAAAGTCAGAATGGACAAATGAGTTGTGCTATGCTCATGCGATAGAAAAGTATACAATGGAAATGCTACACGCAACGTGAATGAATCTCGCAAACATGCTGAATGAAAGCCAGACACAAAAGAGTCCGTATATTTGGGTTCCTAAACGTACAAGGAGTCCAAACTAATTTATGCTGCTCAAAGTGGTTTCCCTTAGTAGTGATGAGAAGGGGAGGCCTTGGCAATGACTTGAAGAGACACTACTGAGACTTCAGGGACACTGGTAATGTTTTATCTTGCTTTAGATACTGGTTAGGTGGATGTGCTCATCACACTGAACATGTATGATGCATGTACTTTTCTACATGTTTACACATACATTTTAATACTTAAGTGAATTTTTATAAAGAACAATTTCATTTATCTGAAGTTCAAAAACAGGGTGTAAAAATCTATAAGGCTGGGGCACCTGGCTGGTTCAGTCAGAGCATCCAACTCTTGATCTCGGGGTTGCAAGGTGGAGCCCCACATTGGGTGCAGAGATCACTTTTTAAGAAAAGAAAGAAAAAAATTCTATGAGGCTGAAAGTCAGAATAGAGAAGTCAGGACAATAGTTACTTTTCAAAAGAGAAGTCAAGGTAGTGAATGGGAGGGGGCAAATGGGGCCCTGGGATGCTGGTAAGTTTTAGTTTCTTATCTGGGAGATAACTGTTCACTTCTAAAAATTCATCAGACTGTGCTATTATGAATTATGTAGTTTTCTGTGTATATGTTGCACTTCATTTAAAAAAAAAATCTTTTAAAAAATAATAGAGTAAGAAAAGGAAAGGAGAAAAGGAGGAGGATATTATCAGAATGGGAGACTCGGAAGCTCCAGGTGCCCCCTCCTCCTAGAGACACTGAGTTAAGATACAGACTAGACCCTGTATCTAGTTAGACTACCTAACTAGACACAGACTAGAATACCTTTGTGAGAACTCCAGTGACCAGCTGAGAAGCTACAGGACTCAGGCCAGCATAAAACCAAGACAAGAAAAAAAAAAAAAAAAAAAAAAAAAAAACCACCACCAAGACAGGATTCCAGTAAAAGGGGTAGGAAAATTCATGTTATTTTGCATGCCCACTCACACCCCTACCCTCACCCAGCATAGAGCAGTACAACCAGGAGGAAACTTCCCATCCTGAGCTCTCCCCCAGGGATGGAAACACAAGAGTACACTATGCCTCCACTGTTGTGGCTTTTCTGGGAGCTGCCTGAGGCACTGATTTCTGTCTCCCTGACTCAGCACACTGATGGGACCAGCAGAGTTTAAGAGTCACTAGAAACAGAGATGAGCACCAGACCACACTGGAGCTACAGTGATGCAGTCAGATGCCAGGAGGAGAAGGATACCACAAAAGGTTTGAGAGGTCCTAGGACCTCTAGCTGGGCTTACTGGTAAAGGTCTTCCCCTGCACAAAAGCAGTACATAAAGACTGGGACAGGTGGTTGTTTTCTCAAATGCCACATCTCAACAAAAGATCATAAGGCGTAGAAAGAAATAGGGAAATGTAGCCCAAACAAAGGAACAAAATGAAACTCCAAAAACTGACCCCCCCTCCCAAAATGCAATCTATGTGGTACCTAACAATGAATTTAAAATAATGGTCATAAAGATGCCTAATCAGCTAAGAGAGCACACACACAACTAAAGGAAATCAAGAAAATTATGCATGAATGAAATGAGAAGAATATCAACAAAGAGAAGCAGCCAACAGGTTCTGGAACTGAAAAATATAGTAACAGCTGAAAAAGTCACTAGAGGGATTTTACAGCAGACTTGAACTGACAGAAGAAAGAATCAGCAACAAGAGGACAGATAATTTGAAATCATCTCATCAGAAAGCAAAAAGAAGAATGAAGAAACATGACAGAGCCTAAAGGGCCTATAGGATACTTGTCACACTATATATTAAGAGTCTCAGAAAAAGAAAGAGAAAGGGGCAGAGAGATTATATGAGGAATTAATGGCTTAGAACTTCCAAAATCTGAGGAAAGAGAAGACACACAAATTCAAGAAGCTCAAAAAACTAAACCTAGGATAAACGCAAAAGGCTCATACCAAGGCACATTATAATCAAATGGCCAGAAGTCAAAGATGGTACACTAATAACAAACTACCAGAAAGAGAAATTAAGGAAACAAACCCATTTATAACTGCAACAAAAAGAATAAAATATTTAGCAATAAAGGAACCAAGGAGGCAAAAGACATGTAACTGTGAAAACTATAAGACACTGATGAAAGAAACTAAAGAATAAACAGAAACATATTCCATGCTGTGGACTGGAAAAATTAATATTGTTAGAATCCCCAAACAAACCAAAATAATCTACAGATTCAGTGCAATCCTCATCAAACTCCCAATGGCATTTTCCACAGAAACACAACAAACAATCCTAAAATTTGTATGGAACCGCAAAAGACTCTGAACAGCCAAAGCAAAGCTGAGAACAAGTGGAAGGCATCGTGCTACTGGATCCAAGCTACATTACAAAGCTACGGTAATCAAAACCCCGAGCTACTGACATAAACACAGGAACCTAAAACAAGGGAACAAAATAGCTCAGAAAGAAACCCATGTTTATACGATCAACAAACTTATGACAAAGCCAAGAAGGTACAACGTAGAAAGGACAGTCTCTTCCATAAATGGTGTTGGGAAAACTGGACGGCGCATGCAAAAGAATTAAACTAGACCACTCTCCGGCACAATACACAAATATACTCAAAATGAAGTACAGACTTGTGTTAAGACCTGAAACCATAAAACTCCTAGAATAAAATACAGGACATAAGCTCCGTAACATTGGGTTTGGTGATGACTTTTTGGATCTGACACAAAAACAAAGCCAACAAAAGCAAAAATAAACAAGCGCGACTCCATCAAACTAAAATGCTTCTGTGCGCCTGGGTGGCTCAGTGGGTTAAGCCCCTGCCTTCAGCTCAGGTCATGATCCCAGGGCCCTGGGATCGAGGCCCGCATCAGGCTCTCTGCTCAGCAGGGAGCCTGCTTCCCCCTCTCTCTCTGCCTGCCTCTTTGCCTACTTGTGATCACTCTCTGTCAAATAAATGAATAAAATCTTTAAAAAAACAACAAAAAAAAAACTAAAATGCTTCTGCACAGCAACAGAAACTGCCAACATGAAAAGGTAACCTGTTGAATGGGACATAATATTTGTAAACAATATAACTGAAAGGGGTTAATATTCAAAATATGTAAAGAATGCATACAACTCACTAGCAAAAACAGCCAATAATCCAATTAAAAATGGGCACAGGATCTATACAGACATTTTTCCAAAGAAGACACAAAGATGGGCAACAGACACATGATGCTCAACATCACGAACCATCAGGGAAATGCAAATCAAAACCAAAATGAGATACCTGTCAGAGTGGCTATTATCAAAAAGGTAAGAAAGAAGTGTTGGAGAGGATGTGGAGAAAGAAGAACCCTTGTGCACTGTTGGTGGGAATGCAAGCAGGGGCAGCCACTGTGGAAAACACTTTGAAGGTTCCTCAAAAAATTAAAAATAGAATTACCACGTGATCCACCAATTCCACTTCTGGGTATTTAGCCAAAGAAAACAAAAACACTAACTCAAAAAGCTATCTGCACTCCATGTCCACTGCAGTATTATTTACAATAGCCAAGGTACAGAAATAACCTCAGTCTCTATCCATGGATGAATGGATGCAGAAAATGTAGTAAATATATAATGGAATATTATTCTGCCATAAAGAAGAAGAAAATCTTGTATTTCCCATAACATGGATGCACCCTGAGGGCATTAGACTAAGTGAAATAAATCAGAGAAAGACAAACACCATATCACCTCACTTATATGTGGAATCTGGGGGAAAAAAAGAAAAAGAGCTCATAGGTACAGAGAATAGATTGGTGGTTGCCAGGGAGAGGCAGGTGGCAGGCAAAATGGGGTTGGGGGGATGTGAAAAAGTACAAACTTACAGTTATAAGTCATGGGAATATAGCGTACAGCACAGTGATTATAGCTACTAATATTATATATTTGAAAATTGCTAAAAGAGTAAATCTTAAAGGTTCTTTTTTTTTTTAAGATTTTATTTATTTATTTGACAGAGAGAGAGAGATCACAAGTAGGCAGAGAGGCAGAGAGAGGGAGGGAAGCAGGCCCCCTGCTGAGCAGAGAGCCCGATGCAGGACTCGATCCCAGGACCCCGGGATCATGCCCTGAGCCGAAGGCAGAGGCTTAACGCACTGAGCCACCCAGGCGCCCAATCTTAAAGGTTCTTAAAAAAAATTTGTAACTAGCTTTGGTGATGGATGTTAACTAGACTTATTATAATGGTCATTTCATCATATATACAAATATCAAATCATTATGCTATATACCTGAAACTAAAATAATGTTATATTTCAATTATATCTCAATTTTTAAAAAGTCAAAGACAAAGAGAAATCTTGAAAGCAGCAAGAGAAAAGAAAATCATCACATACAAGAAAGCCTCCATAAGATTATTAGATTTCCTCTTACCAGCCAGAAAAGAATGGGATAATATATTGAAAGTGCTGAAAGAAAAAAGCTCAGCCAACAATACTGTATCCAGCAAAACTGTCCTTCAAAAATAGAGAAATTAAGACTTTTGCATAAAACAAAAGCAGGGGGAGTTCATTTCCACTAGACCTGCTCCACAAGAAATGCTAAAAGGAGTTCTTCAGAGGAAAAAAAAAGATGCTAGACACTAATACAAGGCTACACAAATATAGTAAGTTCTCCAGTAAAGGTAAATACACAGATAAATATAACAGCCTGAATTAATATCCTTTTGGCACACAGAATTTAAATGAAAAAACTATTAAAACTATATAATGAATATAGAGGTTTTTAAAACAACTATAGTTTTTATAACTGTAAATCTCTGTTACTGGGTATACAATATATAAAGATGTAGTTTTTAATATCAATGAGATAAAGTGGAGCAGGGGTGGAGTTGTAAAGGAATAGATTTGGGGGCACCTGGGTGGCTAGTTAAGCCACTAATTACATTTAATTAGTTAAGCTAGTTAAGCAACTGCCTTCAGCTCAGGTCATGATCCCAGGGTCCTGGGATCCAGCCTAATGGCAGTCTCCCTGCTCAGTGGGGAGTCTGCTTCTCCCTCTCTCTGCCTCTACCCACCCCCACTTGTGCTCTCTCTCACATAAATAAAATCTTTTTTTTTTTTTAATATTTTATTTATTTGACAGACAGATCACAAGTAGGCAGAGAGGCAGGCAGAGAGAGAAGGGAGGAAGCAGGCTCCCCGCTGAGCAGAGAGCCCGATTCGGGGCTCGATCCCAGGACGCTGAGATCATGACCCGAGCCGAAGGCAGCGGCTTTAACCCACTGAGCCACCCAGGCGCCCCTCACATAAATAAAATCTTAAAAAAAAAAAAAAAGGAATAGTTTTTGTATGCAAGTGAACTTGTTATCAGTTTAAAATAGAATGAATGCTGCAACTTTAAGATATTTTATAATTGCAATAATAACCACAAGGAAATTATCTCTAGAATATACACAAAAGGAAATATGAAGGAAATCAAATCATATCCCTACCCAAAAGTAAAACAAAACACAAAGGAAAGCAGTACTGGAGGAAAAGAGGGACAAAAAAAGCTACAAGACATACAGAAAACAACAAAATGGCAATAAGTTGTTCTCTAACAATAATACTTTAAATGTAAATGGATTAAACACCCCAATCAAATGACATAGATTGGCTGGACAGATTTAAAACTATATGCTTTTTATTAGAGTCTCATTGTAGATCTAAGGAAACAGGCTAAAGGTGAAAGGATGAGAAAAGATATTCCATGTAACTGGTACCAAAGGAGAGCAGGGCAAGCTATACTAATACCAGGCAAAACAGACTTCAAGTAAAAAAAATTGTAACAAGAGACAAAGGAGAACATTATATAATGATAAAAGGGTCAATTCACTTAATAGGTATAACAATTACAAATATTTGTGTGCCAAACACCAGAGCTCCTAAATATATAAAGGAAACTTTCTCAGAACTGGAAAGAGAAACAGACAGCAACACAATATAATAATAGCAGGAAACTTCAATATTCTACCTCCAATAATGGATAGAATAAACAGACAGAAGATTAATAATAGAGGATCTGAACATTATAAGCCAACTGGACCTAAACGACATAGACAGAATACTCCACCCAACAACAGTAGGTTATAAATTCTTCTCAAGTACACATGAAATATTCTCCAGCGGAGATCACATGTTAGGCTACAAAACAAGTCTTAACCAATTGAATACAGAAATCATACAAAGTATGCCAACTGATCACAATGGAATGAAACCAGAAATCAATAGCAGAAGGAAAAAGTGGGAAATCCACAAACGTGGAAATTAACAGTATACTCTTAAATAATCAATGGGTCAAAGAACAAGTCAAAAAGGAATTTAGAAAGTATCTTGAGACAAATGAAAATAAGACACACCAGAAGTTATGGTATGAAGCAAAAGCAGTGCTAACAGGAAGACTTATAGCTGACATGAGCTAGTGAGAAAATGAAAGAAGTGGAGATACATGACAGAGAATAGAAATGCAATAGGAAGAAATAAGTGACAAAACAATTTTTTTAAAAGATCCACAAAACTGATAAACGCTTAGCTAGATTAACTAGAAAAGAAAGAGAGAAGACTCAAATAACTAAAATCAGAAAGTAGGGACATTACTACTGATGCCACAGAAATAAAAAAGATTATAAGACTACCCTGACGGGGGCGTCTGGGTGGTTCAGTCAGTTAAGCCTCTGCCTTCGGCTCAGGTCATAATCCCAGGGTCCTGAGATCGAGCCCCATGTTGGGCTCCCTGCTCAGCAGGGAGCTTGCTTCTCCCTTTCCCTCTGCCTGCTGCTCTGCCTGCTTGTGCATGTTCTTTCTCTGTCACATAAATAAATAAAATCTTTTAAAAAAAGAATACTCTGCACAATTATATACAAACAAATCAAATAACCTAGAAGAAATGGACAAATTCCTAGACACATACAACCTACCAGACTGAATCATGAAGAAACAGACAATCTGAACAGATCAATAACTAGTTAGGAGGTTAAATCAGTAATCCCAAACCTACCACCACCAACAAAAAAACCCCAGAACTAACTGGCTTCATGGGAGAATTCTACCAAACATTTAAAGAATTAACAGCAATCCTCCTCAAAAGCTTCGAAAAGCTAAAGTGGAGGGAACACTTCCAAGCTCATTCTATAAGGTCAGTACTACTCTGATACCAAAGTCAAACAATGACACTACATAACACTTACCATGATGAGCACTGAGTAATATATAGAATTGTTGAATCACTATATTGTACATCTGAAACTAATAACACTATATGTTAACTGGACTGTAATTAAAATTTTTAAAAACTTAATAAAAATAAAACAAACAAAAAAACCAGTGATACTACAAGAGAAAAACAACACTTTGAGAAAACTACAGAAAAATATTACGAATATTAATACAAAGATCCTCCAGGAGCACCTGAGTGGCTCAGATAGATAAGCAGCTGACTCTTGATTTCAGCTCAGATCATGATCTTGGGGGTCATGGTACTAAGCCCCAGGTCGGACTCCATGCTCTGCGGGGAGTCTGCTTCTCTCCCTCTCTCTCTCTGCCCCTCCCCCAGCTCATGCATGTGCTCGTTCGCTCTCTCTCTCTCAAATAAATTAACTAAAAATTCTTTTTAAAAAAATCTTACAAATACTAGCACACCAAATTTAACAGCACGTTAAAAGAATTATACACCATGACCAAGGGGTATTTATTCACAGGATGTAAGGATGGTTCAACTCCACAAATCAATCAATGTGATACACTACAGTAACAAAGAAGAGACAAAAGCACATGCTAATCTCAATTAATGCAGAAAAAGCATTTGGTAAGACTCAATACCTTTTCACAATAAAAATATTCAACAAACTAGGAATAGAAAGAATATACCTCAACATCATGAAGGCCATACATGAAAAACGCACCACTAACAACATACTCAATGGTGAAAGACTGAAAGCTTTTCCTATAATATCAGAAGCAAGGCAAGGATGCCCACTCTCACTACACATATTCACATATTGGAAATCCTAGCCAGAGCAATTAGGCAAGAAAGAAATAAAGTGGAAAAGAAGTCAAATTATCTCTAGATGCAGATGACATGATCTCATATACAGACTACAAAAAAATTGTTAGAATAAACAAATTTAGCGAAGTTGCAGGATACAAAACCAACACACAAAAATCAGTTCTGTCTATACACTAGTAATGAGCAATCCAAAAGGAAAATGAAGAAAACAATCCATCTACAATAGCATCAAAAAGAATAAAATACTTAGTAATAAACCTAACCACCAAGAATGTGAAAGACTTCTACACTGAAAACTGCAAAAAGGTTGCTGAAAATAATTAAAGAAGCAACAATTAAATGGAAAGACACCCCATGTTCATAAAATTTAATATGGTTAAGATCCCCAAACTACTGAAGTGATCTACTGATCAACTGCAAAAAGGTTGCTGAAAATAATTAAAGAAGCAACAATTAAATGGAAAGACACCCCATGTTCATAAAATTTAATATGGTTAAGATCCCCAAACTACTGAAGTGATCTACTGATACTGATACAAACCCTATCCAAATTCCCATAGCATTATTTGCATAAACAAAAAAAATTTCATCCTAAAATTCATATGGAATCTCAAATGGAATCTTCAAATAGTGAAAACAACATTGAAAAAAAAGAAAGTTGAAGGACTCATACCTCCTCATTTCAAAACAAACTGTGATCAAAATGATATGATACTGTCATAAATACAGACACACAGTCCAATGGAATAGAGAGCCCAGAAATAAACCCTTTCATATATGATCAAATGAATATCAGCAAGCGTGCCAAGACCACTTAATGGGAAAACGAGAGTCTCTTCAACAAATGATGCTGGGAAAAACTGGATGTCCACATGCAAAAGAAGGAAGTTAGATTGGTATCTTACATCATAAACAAAAATAAATTTAGACAGACTAAAGACCTAAACATAAGACACAAACCATAAAACTCATAGAAGAAAATATAGAGGAAAAGCTCATGACATTGGATTTGACAATGATTTCTTGCATATGACACCAAAAACACAAAGCAAAAATATATAAATGGGACAATGTCAAACTTAAACATTTTAAAGGGAACCTATGAAACAGGAAAAAATATTTGCAATCATGTCTCTGATAAGGGGTTAGTATTCAGAATATATACAGAATTCCTACAACACAACAACAAAAAATTAAAATCCCCAATTAAAAAATGGGCAAAGAAATAGACATTTCTCCAAAGATGATATACAAATGGCCAAAAAGCATATGAAAAGACATTCAACATCAAAACTCATCATCAGAGAAATGCAAATCAAACCCACAATAAGATAGCATCTCACACCCACTAGGATGGCTGCTATCAAAAAACCCAGAAAATAACAGGTGTTGCTAAGGCTGTAGAGAAATGGAAAACTTGTGCACTGTTGAACACTGGTGTGGCCACTACAGAAAACACTGTGGAAGTTCCTCAAAAAACTACCATATGGGGGCTGACTCAGTTAAGTGTCCTACTCTTGATCTGAGGTCAGGTCTTGATCTCAGGGTGGTGAGCTTCAGCTCTGTGTTAAAAACAAACAAACAAACAAAAACAACAACAACAAAAAAACACTACCATATGCTCCAGCAACACTACCTCTGGATATATAAACAAATATATAAATACCTCTGGATATATAAACAAATAATATAACCAAAATAACTGAAAGCAAGGTCTTGAAGAACTATTTGCAAAACCATGTGTATAACAGCACTATTCCCAAGTCAAGAGATGGAAGCCACCCAAATGTCCATTGATGGAAATATTAAAGAAAATGTGGTGTGTACCTACAGTGGAATATTATTCAGCCTTAAAAAGGAAGGTAATTTTTTTTAAGGACTTTATATTTAAGTAATCTCTACAGCCAGCCTGGGGCTCAAACTTACAACCTGAGATCAAGGGTCCCACACTCTACTGAGCCAGCCAGATGCACCAAAAAAAAGGAAGGTAATTCTGACACAGGCTACAACGCAGATGAAACCTGAGGACGTTGTGCTAAGCGACATAAACCAGAGAGGAAATTCATCAGAACCAGTAGAATGGTGGTAACAAGAGGCTGAGAAGGGGGGAAAGGAGAGTTGTCCTATGGGTATAGAGTGGCAGAATCCCAACATTAAAAAGTTCTGGAGATCTGTTTCATCAGTGAACTGTACACTTAAAAATGGCTAAAATGGTGAATTTTTTGTTATGTTTTTTTACCACAATAAAAAAACACCCCTAATATCCCTCATAAACACAGACACAAAAATCCTTAACAAAATATAAGCAAACAGAGGCCAACAACATATAGAACGGATTTTAACAAGGGAAAGTGTGGAGTTTTGACAGCTGCCAAGTGCCACGCCCCTCTGCCAGGGTGTCCCCTATCAGCGGCCCTCAAGGACAAGCCAGGGAATGTTGCCCTGGGCTGCTGCGCTGCAGGGAGCCTCTGACAATGACAACGCCCTGGAATGGACAGCCACTCCACCAGCCACTGGAACGCACCACTACCTGCCACAGCCCCTGCTAAGAGCCAGCCCAGGGCTGCGCAATTCCAGAACCCCCTCCAAAGGCTCAGCTCATGTGACAGGCTCAGGCAGAGAAAAGGGAATCTAGGCCGTGACCCCTAAAGCGCAGACACAGGCTGAGAAGGTGAGGTTCTTTCTGAGTGTTTCTAAGGAACCATAGGGGCGCTGCAAGGAGCTCTGTGCTCCTTTGCAGGTTTCACACACCATTCTGGAACAAAGCTCTCTGTGCAGAAAACAAGTGGCATGGATTCTCTAGGCTTCAAGTCCTTCAGCTGGAAAATTCGGTGATTGGTTCCTGCTGGCTCTGGTCGGCAGACAAGTCTGAAATACACATTCCAGACCCTCAAAAGAGCCGAGTCTCCCCTTCTTTCTCCGTCCAGAATACTCAACCCATGTCCCTGGGGCACTGGTCATATCTCTACTGTGATGCATTCCATTCATCCATTTCTAACATACCTGGCGGGGAAGCTTATTTAGTGACCTCAGATAATCTTTGTCCAGAATACAATTTCCAAGTGCATTCCCGAAACTCCTAAGGATAAGGAAAAAAAAAAAAAGAACGGAGCAGGTTGAGAATGATTATGTGTCAATATCAGAGAACACAGTTAACAGTTACATTTGTGGCAAGGTGCTTCTCCACTGTGGCAGAGGAGATGGACCCCAATATACGTGCAGAAACGCTTCTTGGGGGGCGCCTGGGTGGCTCAGTGGGTTAAAGCCTCTGCCTTCAGCTTGGGTCGTGATCCCAGGGTCCTGGGATCAAGCCCCGCATCAGGCTCTCTGCTCAGCAGGGAGCCTGCTTCCCCATCTCTCTGCCTGCCTCTCTGCCTACTTGTGATCTCTCTGTCAAATAAATAAATAAATAAATAAATAAATAAAATCTTAAAAAAAAAACAAAAACATAAAAGTTTAAAAAAAAAAAAAGAAACACTTCTTGGGCACCTGCCATTTTCATGCACTGTATGAGGCTCTCAGTACAGCATGGGCACAGCAGTCACCAGTCTCTGCCCTCAACAAGAGGCAGGGAGGTCCAAAAGACTAAGGAAACCATTCGCAAAACCCCATGAGCTACCTCCTGCCATTCTTTTTTCAAGGACGGTTCCAATTCCCCAGTAATAGTAGGCAACTCACTTAGGGCACACCGTCCTCCATGCCCGAAGTTCTTTAGTTGGGACATCTGGCCTCCCGCACAGGTTAGAGCACCTCAAGTTTTTAATGTAGGTTCATTACATGTGTGACTTAATTCACGCCAATTCTCAAAGTCCATGTATGACCTCCCCCCAAAAAGTAAAAAAAAACAAAAAAAACAAAAAAATCCTGTTCTATACAGCTAAGTTGTACATACCCAAGGAAACACTGTTTAGGTGTTTTAAAGAGAATGGGGAAGCGATCTCTGTCCTCGTGTGGAAAGGTTTCCAAGACACACAACTGAGATGGGGGTGAGCAAAATCAAGTACAGAGGAGAGAATATAGTATTCTTTTTTTTTTTTTAAGATTTTATTTGTTTATTTGAGAAAGCACGAGTGGGGTGAGGGGCAAAGGAAGAAGCAGACTCCCCACTGAGGAAGCCTGATGTGGGACTTGATTTTGGGACTCCAGGATGATGACCTGAGCCAAAGGCAGTTGCTTAACCCACTGAGCCACCCAGGCACCCTGAGAATGTAGTATTCTACCACTTGTTCTCAAAGAAGGGAGACTTAAGCATAAAGAACCACAGGGAAAATTCAAAGTGTAGGAAATAGGACTGACAGGGACAAGGGGGGAGTGAGGCTTGGGTTATTTCAACTTTTTGTACCACGTGAATGAATTACGTCTCAAACAAACAAACAGGAATAAAATCGACGCAGGTTAGACTCCAGCCCTCGTGCTCACCTCAGCGCCCGCTTCAGCCCGTCTGTCACGGCCTCCTTCCTGGCCTTCTCCAAAGACAAGGCTTTTGACTTGAGGCCCTCACTGACACCATAGCCCACATCTTCATGATATGAACCATCCTACAGGTAGAAAAGGAGTTTAGAGTCCAACGTGAAGAGCTGCAGTGTGTTCCTGGTTCCACAGCTCTTCTCACCCCCAAGGGCATTTGTACCAGGGCACACAGAACCAGGCGCCTTGCTAAAGGGCACACGGGCACAGAGAGCTGGAAGAGAATTAATTTCCAATGCTATGTCCTTGACCTGATCTGCCCGGAAATGTACAAGACAATTCTCCCTACCTGCTCACTCGTGCACATAAAAAAGGCACATAGCTAACCCACCCCAAATCTTCCTAAGATGCATTGCCCCAAGGTATAAAAACCTCTGGGACATGAAACAAAAGAAAAATGTGAAATACTGTATTTAACAGACTCTTAATGATTGGCTAGCAAATCAAAAAATCTTTTCACAGGTGGTATCAATTTCCTGGCTTTCATCAAAAGTGAAGGTATACCTGATCAAGTTATTAGCTGACAGAGAACCAAATATAATTTTGGATAGCACTCTGATTTCTGAGATATAACTCAGAAAGCTTATTCAAAGAAATGGTGATACTGTAACAAAACTCTCTCCATTCCCAGTTTATTTATGTGAGTAAGGTTTTTCAGTACTTTTTTTTTTACTTATTTATCAGAAGGAGAGAGAGAGACATGGCATGAGTATGGGGAGCAGCAGGCAGAGGGAGAAGCAGGCTCCCCGCTGAGCAGGGAGCCTTATGCGGGACTCAATCCCAGGACCCTGGGATCATGACCTGGGCCCAAGGCAGACGCTTAACTGACTGAGCCACCCAGGCATCCCTAGTACTATTTATAAAAATAAGAAGTGAGAATAGAATTAATGCTGAATGTTCTATCTAGGAAAAAGTAATATTAAACTATGGAAATATAAACTACCCAGAAAGAAAAAAAGCTTCATCCATCTCATTAAGAAATGCATTTTCCATAAAAATTTATTTTTATTAAGCATATAAATTTTGATGTAATTATTTTGTCCCCCTCAAAGACCCAACTGACTGATCAATTGTGTGTTAGTAATACCTGTAACAGTAATTCAATCCAAAAGAAATTTTTTAAAATTTAGAGCCTTAAGGTCACTGAAAATTTACCCCCAAAAATTATGTTTATATGCCCATACATACACACACACACAGAGGAATATGCTAAGGTTATTAATAAAAGGTTCTGAACACATGTAATATATATACATAATATATATTCCAAACATATATTTTGTTTATACATGTATATGGACAAAAGACAATGGGGAGATAGAATGGAAATATGAGTTTGAGAAGAAAAAAATGTAAAATTTCTCATGACTAAAGAATAGCTTGCTCATGTATTTTTTTAAGTGGATCATAGTATTTAATCGTTTATGATATTTAAAATCCATTGGTACATTTTAAAAAGATGTAACAAGAAAAGAAGTGTGAAATAACAGGGACTGAGAATACATTTATCCTGATGAGTCATGAAAAATGTCCGGAAGTGCTGAATCACTATACTGTACACCTGACACCAATATACCACTGGATGTTAATTACACTTGAATAAAAAAAGGAAGAGAAAGATGTAACAGGTTTTAGAGTGTCGAATTTTACAATACACTAAAAAACATACCGTTGTATCTACAGGTTTCCCCTGCTATCCAAAAGTAGAACGAACGTTCTCATGAAACCTTCCGTAAGCCAAAATGGTATAAAGCAAAGAATTGCCATTAATTTATATGGAAAAATCTCTCAGCATTCCCAGATCCAAAAAATAACCTGTTATGCTTTTCTGATAACATAAGGACACATCTTGCTAATGGATGCACACAATAAATGGAACTAGAGCACAGATGCTCACAGACAGAGCTCAAAGCCCTGGCAGCTCAATGCCGGGACGGTGAGTATAGTTCCCAGGGATGGACTCGGCGGGGCCCCTCTTGCCACCAGGGTGTGCCTTTTTTCATAAAAGTGAAAATCCTCTCTAGATTGCTTTCAGTTAAGGGAAAACAGGTACCAGCGTAGGTTTTCATAAAAGCAAAGGGGTGCAGCACAAACTTTTGTAATGCAGAGGACTTACGGTGCATTTGTACTTACGGTGAAACCTTTTAGGTGTCAACTTAAAATGTACAGGAAACACATGTTTTTCAGCATTCATTTAGGGGGCACATGAGTAAGAATGTCTAAGGAACACTGGCTGAGCCCCAGCTCTCTAGGCCCAGTCTAGAGAACTCTCTACCTGCTCATTCTCTCTCACCACCCACCCGGTCCTTGGAGGCAGCGGGTCTGCTCCATCACCCTCACCTTCAACTGGACTCTCACAAACGCACAGACTCCCACGTAGAACTTGCCATTGTTAAGGTCAACAAAATCTAGGAGTGGGAAAGAGAACCAGTTGAAGAAGATACTGACCCCTGTGCCTCACCCATATTCCTCCTACCAGCAACAAAATACACCTACGTCCTCACCCACAAAATACTCTCATCAGAAATTAGCACCAAAGTAAAGGAAATGAAGTCACCATTGCCAGGAAACATACTCACCCACATTCTGCTGTGTGATGGAGTGTGCCCAGCCATTGTAACCGAACATTTCATTGGCCAGATTAATTACCCTGTGACCCTCAATGTAACATACCTGGGAAGAGAAATTAAAGGAGGAGGGGGGAGCTGGTTAAAATTCCCTGCCATACTAAATGAGAATCAAAATTTACTTAATTTACTCCTTACCAGCTTTTTTGGCAAAACTGCCCTTTAACACTCCAGGGAAATTCTCAGTGAATTGATTTCAAAGATCTTCCAGAAGGAACCAGTTAGAACTAATGTTTTGTCTTGGGGGAGGGACTAGACTCAGAGTAGAAAGATACCCACTCACCTAGCAGTTTCCAAAACTCACAGTTTCCAAAAAAGTACAAGTCTCAGGCTGACATATATTATAGGAGACCAAAAATATACACATAAAATTAGAAGCAAAGGGCAAAAGAAACATTTTTAAAAGATGGTGTAAATATCTCATGATGGAAGACAATACTTGGGTGGCTTCAGATGACAATGCCAGCTGGAACCCATCCCCTCCCAAAGACACTAGGAAACATCTAGCAACAGTGAGCAGGAGACCTTCTGAATCCATGAGGACCCAGAGAGGGAAAAAGATCCTCTGAGTAGCCAGCTAGAGGGGCACCCACTTCTCAAGCGTGTCATCTCTCCTACCCTCTGGCCTCCTCCAGCCATGCGGCTACTGATGTATTCCGGGCCCAGCCTCTGCCTCAGAGCATTCTGGATGGCCTGGTACTCGTCTGCTGTGTACTGATACTGCAATCCAGAAAAGAAAAAATTAAACTGACATTCCCCCATTCCTATGTCAGCAAGTCTCCAGACCCTTTCACACTCTGAAAAAGTATTGAGGGCCCTAAAAGCTCTTGTTTACGTGGGTTTTATCTACCAATATTAGGAATTAAAACTGAGAGACTTCTAAGGCACGTTTTCCATCAGCCATCAGAGCAGTATCCCCCCAGGCTGTGTGTGCTCTGGAGAGTCTCACTGTTCACTCATAAGAGAATGAAAAGGAAAAGGAAAGAAGTTTTTTAGTATTATTATGGAATCTTCTTGACCCCGTGGACTCGGGAGAGGTCTGGTGGACCCCAGGGGTCACTGGGCCCCATTTTGAGAGTATTGCCCTAGGTGTCACCACCCTCCTGACAAAACTTTCTCAAGTCAGAATTGGTAAACTGAAAAGTCCCACCTCAGAGTCTGTATATGACATTTATGCCCACAAGGGAGCAGGAGACATACCTCTTCTCTAGTTCAACACTTTTCCATCCTACACATATATAAATATACCACTACTTATTTGACTTCTGTCCCCTTGGTAGTTTCCCCTTTGCCCTATTTAAATGAAATAAATTGTGGTGCCTGGGTGGCTCAATGGGTTAAGCCTCTACCTTCAGCTCAGGTCATGGTCTCAGGGTCCTGGAATCGAGCCCCGCATCAGGCTCTCTGCTCGGTGGGGAGCCTGCTTACCCCTCTCTCTCCGCCTGCCTCTCTGCCTACTTGTGATGTCTGTCAAATAAATAAATAAAATCTTTTTAAAAAAATAAATAAATAAAGGAAATAAATTTTCACAAACAGATCTATGGTAAAGACAAAGACGGACTCAAGGAGACAAAGCAAGAATCTCTTTTATATGCACAGAATATCACCACAAAGAATAGGACACTGGAATCCTTGAAACTGGGTGAAATGTAGACAGGAGTGACGGGGAAAGAGCAAGACTTTGCATTCACATATAGTCTACGTTTCATTTTGAATGTTATACCATATGAATATGTAATGCATCAAAAAAATAAACAAGGGGCGCCTGGGTGGCTCAGTAGGTTAAAGCCTCTGCCTTCGGCTTGGGTCATAATCCCAGGGTTCTGGGATTGAGCCCCACATCGGGCTCTCTGCTCAGCAGGGAGCCTGCTTCCTCCTCTCTCTCTGCCTGCCTCTCTGCCTACTTGTGATCTCTATCTGTCAAATAAATAAATAAAATCTTTAAAAAAATAAAATAAAATAAAATAAACAAAAGGTAAATCTCAATGTAATCCCCAGTACTACATGATGCTACAGTTCCACGACGCCCTGAGAGTTCCTCAGAGTCCCAAATAATTCACCAAACGAAAAACCCACTGACAGTAAATAGCTCCCACGTACATGATTGTGCCCTACAAACTACTTTCTCCTACCTTTTCACTTATCCTCATTCTTCCAAGGTATGGAAAACACAGTTACCTGTCCGAAGCATAACACGGAGTTGCCGCCAGCCGCAGAAGGATGGTTGCTGCGGGCTCCAAGAACCGCTTCCTCAGTCCCAGACATATTGATTCCAAGTGACCTCTATAAAAACAGATTTAAAAAGATCTCAAAGAATGCTGAAGGTAAAAAACAAGAGCCTCTACACAAAATCAGACTAAAGCATCCAAATGTAGTATCCTACAAGTCGATTTACTTAACACTTAATGTGGTTTTTTCTTTTTTTTTTTTTAGATTTTATTTATTTATTTGACAGAGACAGAGAAACAGTGAGAGAGGGAACACAAGCAGGGGGAATGGGAGAGGGAGAAGCAGGCTTCCCGCTGAGCAGGGAGCCCAATGTGGGCACGATTTAGGGACCCTGGGATCATGACCTGAGCCGAAGGCAGATGCTTAACGACTGAGCCACCCAGGTGCCCCAATGCTTTTCTTGTAAGCACTGCCCCAATCAAGGACTAAGTTCCTCAGTGCTTAGCTATCATCCAACACGGCACTAAAAATCCTTTAGGGTCCACTTCTATCTTTCTGTTAAAATTCTGGCTAGGGTTGGGGTGCCTGGCTGGCTGAGTCCACAGAGCATGCGACTCTTGATCTCAGGGTCATGAGTTCAAGCCCCACATTGGGCAAGGAGCCTACTTAAAAAAACAAACCATAAAATGTTCATTAGGGTGATGGTGTTATTAAAGGTGATTTTTAGAATTATAATGCATTATAATTGCAATGTTTGTAATTGAAAAAGTCAAAATTACAAAAACACTCCAAGGGAGAGTAACCAATCAACTCATTACTACCTCATATATGAACAACATGATTCTGGCTTCAGTGGGGTCAGAAAGAGAAGTATAAGCCAGGGGTGCCTAGGTGGCTCAGTTGTTAAGCAACTGCCTCGGCTCAGGTCATGATCTCAGTATCCTGGGATCAAGCCCCATATTGGGCTCCCTGCTCAGTAGGAAGCTGCTTCTCCCTCTCCCTCTGACTCTCCTTGTGCCTGTGCTCTCGCTCTCTCTCTCAAATAAATAAATAATTTTTTTTTTTTTTTAAAGTAAAAGCCACAATAACTGACCTGCTTTCCAGGAGCTAACAAGCTAGCTGGTAGGAGACTAACAGGAAAGTTAAAGAGCAAGAGAAGGCAGTGTGGATGGCCCTAATATTCAGGAAAAATAAAGCATTAGACCAGTTAGGTCTTTTGCAGCATCAGCATCACCTGGGAACTTATTAGAAATGCAAATCCCCAGGTCCTACCCTAGACCTCCTGGATCAGAAACTAAAGGCAAAGCTGAGGAGTTAGTGCTTGCCCAAGCCCACCAGGTGATTCTGACCCAGGCTCAAGTTTGGGAGCCAGTGCATTAGACTGAGACTATGCAAACGTATAGTCCATTAGTAAACAGAATTACCCTCAGAAGCAGCACTTGCCACTGGCTGACCCACTACCTGACTACCCCTACACCTGTCTCAGATCAGATGGATTCAGTGCTGGGCCCCAGCCTTTCTGTCCCTTTCCAGCATTCAAGACGTGGAAGTGAGGACATGGTGGGTCCTCCGGGGTGAAATTCCAGATTTCCTGGCTCTTCCGGTAGAAGCCGTGATCAACTGTGCTAACAGCACAGGAGCCAAAAATCTGCAGATGATCTTGGCGAGGGGGATCAGGGGCTGAACAGGCTTCCTGCTGCTGGTGGGGGTGACAGGGAGACCAACACAGTGAAGGAAGGCAAACCAGAGCTCAGAAAGAAGGTATATCCAGCAGGTAACTGGACAACTGAAGTCCCTACTGGTGAGAAGCTGGTGTGTTTCTGTCTTTGGAAGATAACACGGGGTCACAGAAAACCGTAAAGACAAAATCAAAGGTCTGCTCTCACAGGACCAGTTGCAAAGGAGCCGCACACGCGCGGCCCAGGACTGCAGCCGCTGGGGGCAGCACTGAAGGATTCTTCGGTGTTCAAAAAAAAAGAAAAATTTATTTGCTCCCAATATTTGCCTTCCTGTTCTTTACTACAGGTCACCTTTCCTGACACCACCCAACCTTTGCCTCCTTTTGTAAAATGAAATCGCTTGGTGCAAACTGGCTGTGGGTATGTGCAGAATAAACAGCACTTGGCAAAAAAAAAAAAAATGTTGTGCCTCAGCACACTAGCATGCTGTAGTCTTCAGGTTATTTGCTGACAGTAAAACTACAGATCTAGGAATGCCAGGTAGCAGGACGTTCCCCACGGCACCACAGTACAGCGTTTGGGGGCTCAAGTTCCAAAGGTCGGTTTCTGGCAAATACCCAGTAGGTGCTTGACCAAGGGAAAAATCATTCAATCTCTCTAGATGATGTCCTCTCATCTAGGAAATGGACATAGTAATAATACCTGCATTTCCTACAGGTTCTGTCGAGATTAACACGATAACTGCATGAAAACTACATTAGAATAGTGCACACAGGAAGTACTGAAAGGTTAGCTATTGCTAAGTGCGTGTCAACTTTCTTACTACAGTATGATGAAAATGCAAAAAATTATTTAAATAATCATAAAACATTACATTTCAACTAAGAATGATAAACTATTTCTAACCTGGCACTAAGAAAGTAGAAGAGTGACATATACTAGGTTAATTAATAATTAGTGTCTAAAATTGTTACAATAGGGCCGCCTGGCTGGCTCAGTCAAAAGAGCATGTGACTCTTGATCTCGGGGTGGTGAGTTCAAACCCCAGGTTGGGGGTAGAGATTATTTAAATAAATAAATAAACTTAAAAAAATTGTTAAAACAGAATCACTGTATTATACACCTAAAACTAATATTACACTGTATGTTAACTAACTAGAATTTAAATAAAAACTTGAAAAAAAGAAATACTTCACACACACTGGGATGGCTACAGTAAAAAAGACAGAATAACCAACATTAGCAAGGATGTGGAGAAACTGGAACATACACAGACACACACAGACACACACACACAATCTGTTAAAACAGGTTGGGTGCCCGGCTGGCTCAGCTGGTAGAACACTCAACTCTTGATCTCAGGTTGTGAGTTTGGATCCCACGCTGGGCACAGGGATTACTTAAAACAAACAAACAAAAAAAAAACTTAAAATTGTTACAATAGGAAATAGTGGAATAAGGATCATATTTAGAACACAATTATAGGGGTGCCTGGGTGGCTCAGTCATTAAGCATCTGCCTTTAATAAAAAGAATAAAAAATTGAAGACCTATTATATAAAGCAGAGGTCAGCAAACCTTTTCTTTAAAGTGCCAGATAGTAAGTATTTTAGGTTTTGCAGACTATATGGTCTCTGTCACACCTATGTAACTCTGGCATTTTAGTGTGGAAGCAGCCACAGATGATAAGTAAACAAATGGGTGTGGTTGTGTCCCAATAAAACTTTATCTCTTTTTGAGAGGTGGCAGATTTGGTCCACAGGCCACAGTGTACCAACCCCTGCTATAAAGCACACTTTGAACGTTAAGAGTCATATGTGGTTCACTATCCCGCTCCATCCAATACATTAAGTTGGGCAATTACTTAAACTTTCTGTGTTCCAATTTCCTCATCTGTAAAGGGGAATATTAGTAAAATCAACCTTATAAATGTATCATATTAAAATGATGTGATAAGGGACGCTGGGTGGCTCAGTGAGTTAAGTGTCGGCCTTTGGCTCAGGTCGTGATCCTGGAATCCCAGAATCAACCACCGCTGGGTGGTTGCAGGAAGTCTGCTTCTCCCTCTTCCTCTGCTCCTCCCCCAGCTCGGGCTTGCTCTCACTCACTCTCTCTCTCAAATAAATAAATCTTTAAAAAATAAAATGGTGTGATAATAACAGTATCCAGCAAAAATCATCACTGGATACTAGAAAGTTGTAGGGGAGATTTATAAGGTCTCAAATGAGCACTTGTCCACTTATTTGTTTAAAAAAAAAAAAGGGAAATACACTGGGAATATACCCAAAGCCACTGAGCTGCACACTTAAAAATGGTTAAAAATATGGGGCGCCTGGGTGGCCCAGTCGTTAAGAGTCTGCCTTCAGCTCCGGCGGTGATTGGGATCGAGCCCCGCATCTGGCTCCCTGCTTGGTGGGAAGCCTGCTTCTACCTCTCCCACTCCCCCTGCTTGTGTTCCTGCTCTTGCTGTCTGTCAAATAAATAAATAAAATCTTAAAAAAAAAAAGGTTAAAAATTTGTTATGTATATTTTGCCACAATAAAAAAAAAAAAAGGAGGTAAAATAACCCAATGAAGGTTTATATTCCTTCAGGTAGGATCTAACCCAGTCTGGTCATCTAAGCACATGTGACCTCCAAGGTCATCACTGCAAGGGGATAAAGAGTTGTTAAAGTCACACTGGTTCGTAGCTGCCTTAGGCCAGAAGCGATATGCATCACTTCTGGTCACAGTTCACTGGACAGAACTTGTCACAAGGCTCCCACTTAATGGCAGTGGAGGCTGGGAAGTATAAGAAAGCATTTGGTGAGTACTGTCTCCTTCATCTGCTTTCCCCACTCCAGTGTGAGCCCTTAGAAGGCAGGAGATTCTTGATTCTTCTTGGCCCCTCAGTGAGTAGCATGGTAACCTGTTCCCCCTAAGGGGTCAGGGAGGGAAGCATTCACTGGGTGAGTGATAAAGTGAATGAATGGATGGATGGATGATGAAGTACATAGTGTAGGATACAGAGACAAAGTTTTTTTTTAATTCCTTAGAAACTGATTTTATAAGGCAAGAGTTATACTTCTCACACTTAAAAAGCAACTTGCTACTTTTCTAAACAATATCTTAGAAGAGTCAACCTTTTATCAAAGAAAAGGACAATTTCATCTCTGCCCATAAAGTAAAACATGGAATCATTCTTCTTTTTTCCCCTACCAGTTACTTTTCGAGAAAAAGCTGACGGCCTTCCTTTCTAAAACTGTCTACAATCATTTTCCCATTATAAAATTACAACATCTTTATTGTAGAAAGCTTTACACATACATCAAAAAATATGGAAGTAAAATTTGACTGGATCACCACCAAAAACAGAAAACTCTTTTTTCTGTATGTGATCGAGTTCATGTATGTTTTGTGTGTGTGTGTGTGTGTGTGTGTGTGTGTGTGCGCACCTGCTAAACAAAAAATCTGGAGTCTTCCAGATTTATCAGGCATATCTTATGCAGCACCTCAAATCTACTTGGCCTTGCCAATCTCTGAGGCCCTTGACTACTTTTTCTACCCCGGTTGCCATGAGATAGACCAAACATGTATGAGTTCTAACTGAATGTACAGAGGCACGACTACCAGTCCCTTACCTCCTGCTCATGCCATTTGCCTCTCACTCCCTTCCGGGGCTCCCCTCTCACCTTGAAGGTGTGAGAACCTGTGGGACCCACCTGATGCCCACACATGCACAACCTGGAAATCTGAGGGAGGGAATACAGCATGCAGCAAACCTTTTACCGATAAGATACAGAAGCTGAGGGGTAAATTCTTCTCCCTCCTTTCTTTGGTGGGGAGGGAGCTGTCCTGGGATACAGAACTTCATACACGCTTCTGAGAGACAGCATTAAGAGATCAAGCAGTCAGTGGTACTTGTTATCAAGGAAGGGGTGGCCAGCTTGGAAATGTCCCCTTGAACTGACTTAATCTTCCTTCTCTCCTCAATCTCCCTTTCCTCACTTCTGCTTCCTGCAGAAATAATAGCACATAAGGTTTTGCCTCAAGTCTAGGTTCTGGGGTTCCCAGTATAGAGATACCATGGACGCTCTGCTAACTACCCTTTCAGCTCTTACCACAATTGTGCACCTGGGCCTAACTGCCAAATGCCAACATTTGTATCTCTTTATCTGAGGGCCTTTTTTGGCATCCAGGGCCCATTTTGTGCCTGTTCATGGTAAGTTGGAAGCACCAGAGAACCGATGCCCTTGGGAGCAGCCCTCCATTACTGACTGATGGGAGCTGGTGTTTAAAGACCGTAGATCTCTTACCCACTTTGTGAGATAACACTGAGCTGTGAGTTCTACATTGGCTCAAGTTTCCCAGTGAAATTAGGTTTGGTTGCCCACTAGTGGTAACTGTCTTGGCCATGCACCTAACCCTTTGATGACTGCCTTTTCTTTCCTGTCTCACTCCCCTCACCTCTACCTGCACATCCTGGGCTCTTCTCTCAGATAAGCTACGTATGTTTGAAGAAAAATGTAGGGGAAGCAAAAGATACCTTTACAATGGAGAAATCTAGCAGATGCTACCTTAATCATGTAATCAAACATGTCACCAGTGATAGTCCCATCATAAGCTCCCTGATGGATATACTGAAAAGGTCACAACGTCACTTAGGGAGTATTTCTACCAATTTAATCATGACTCTAATCAAGAGGAAATAATTAGACAAGTTGAAACCTATAACGTTTGGATTCACACCATGTCAATGTCTTAAAAAATAAAACAAAGGAGGGTATGTGCTATGGTGAGTGCTGTGAAGTGTGTAAACCTGATGATTCACAGACTTGTACCCCTGGGGCTAATAATGCATTATATGTTTATAAAAATTTTTTTTAAATTATAAAAAAAATAAATAAAACAAAGCAAAATATAAAATAAAATAAAATAAAACAAAGTAAATGAACTCTTCTAGATCAAGAGATTAAAGACACACAACGCACAACAACTACAACTATAGTGTGGTTCTTTGAAAGGATTTTAGACCAGGAAAAAAAAACTGTAAAGGATAGTCTAGAGGGGATTCTGATGATGGACTGCATATTATTCAAATGCAATGCATTGTTGTTAAATTTGCATCAGAGTTATGTAAGAGGATGATCTTGTCCTTAGGAGATATATGATGAAGTAGTGGAGTGAACTGCCATGTTTTCTGCAACTTACTCTCAAACAATCAACTAAAAAATGTGTGTGCACACACACACACAAAGAGGAGGAGAGGAAGATAAAGTAACAAATTTATGAATCTAGGTGAAGGATATGCAGGCAATCCTTGTATAACTTTTCTGAAGGCTTCAAATGTTTCAAAATAAAATGTTAGGAAAGACTTTCTGCATAGCCACAGTTATGGCAGCTACATAAATCCAAATATCCCAATATATCCAATGCAGACCAAAAAGAGGAATAAATAAAACCACAAATATCCTGTATCTTCTAATGTAATTAGAAGACTGAAAATACTACAACCTTCAAATTGCCTGGAATTAGAAAAAGTAAACACCAACTTCTGGTAGAGATATTTCTCAAATGCACATCTTAACTCTTCAAGGAGAGGAAGCTGGGACATGGATGGGAACAGAAATGCACAGGAGAGAGAGGAGGATGGAGAGCCTAAGATGGAACTAAAATTGCTCCCAGGAGAAGATAACTCACACTAAGGATGAAGATACTGACAGAGTTCTGGTAGGTCAGAGCAGTCCATGAAAAAAAAGTGTATACTCAACTCAAGGAGGCAGTCTTGGAAAGCCCGTGCTTCTGGGGAGAAGAGGGCAAAAAGGAATGAGGTGCCTTTTGAAATGACACTGAAGAACAGAGAGGGCAGAGTATAGATCCTACAAGACAAGAGAAAATTCAAAAGTCACAGGACATATAACCATGTCCCCTTTTTTGGCTTTTTTGCCTTCTAATAAAGAAACTGTATTCACTACACTTACAAAAGAATAGGAACTGTTCTTGAACTAGGAATCGCATAAATCATCTATCAATCCTGTTCACAAAATACAAAATTAAAGATAAAAAAGAGTCAATGAACTTAAAGATGGTGCTATAGAAACTATATAATCTGAAGAGGTGAAAAAGACAAACTGAAAATAATGAGAGTCTCAGGGTCCTGTGGAATAATATAAAAACAGCTAACACAAATATAATTGAAGTCCCAAAAAAAGAGGTTAAAGCGAACGGAAAACAAAACAACAACAACAAAAATTAATGACTTGGAATTTCCTAAATTGGGTGACAGGCATAAATTCATAGATTTAAGGTTAGCAAACCTCAAGAAGGATAAAAACAAAGAAAATCACACCCAGATACACTGTAGGCAAACTGCTGAAAAAAATAAATAAAGAGAAAATCTGGGAAGCAGTCAAAGAAAAATGGCCCATTATATACAAAATAACAATAAAAATGATGACTCCATCTTACAATAGAGTTAAAAGGGCATAATTAGGAATAAATTTAATGAAAGATATATAACATCTCTCCACTAAAAACTAGAAACAGATATGAGGAAGTTGAGAGGCAACGTGGGGGGTTTGGGGGGTAGGAAAGGACTAAATGAAACAAGATGGGATCGGGAGGAAGACAAACCATAAGACTCTTAATCTCACAAAACAGAGGGTTCCCGGGGGAGGAGGGGGAGGAAGAGGGTGGTGGGGTTATGGACATCGGGGAAGGTATGTGCTATGGTGAGTGCTGCGAAGTGTATAAACCTGGTGATTCACAGACCTGTACCCCTAGGGCTAATAATACATTATATGTTAATAAAAAAATAAAAAATTGTTTAAAAAAAAACTACAAACGATCTTAAAGAAATTAAGACCTAGCCAAAAAAGGAGGCACCTGGGTGGCTCAGAGGGTTAAAACTCCCAGGGTCCTGGGATCAAGCCCCGCATAGCGCTCTCTGTTCTTCAGGGAGACTGCTTCCCCCTCTCTCTCTCTGCCTGCCTCTCTGCCTACTTGTGATCTCTGTCAAATAAATAAATAAAATCTTTAAAAAAAAAAAAAAGACCACAAAAAGGGAGACATATCATGTTCATAGATTTCAATAATCAATACCATTAAGGTGTTAATTTTTCCCAAGTTGACCTAAAGATTAAATGTCACCCCAGTCATAATCCTAAAAGACTTTTTTATAGACATTGATAAAATGATTCTAATATTTATATGCAAAATGCAAAGGAACTAGACTGCCCAAATCAATCTTGAAAAACAACAAAGTTGAAGGACCATCAACAAAGTTGATGTCACACAGTCATACTCATGGCTCACTATAAAGCTACAATAATTAAAATAGAAGTAATTAAAACTGACATAAGAATTGATCAGTGGTGGGGCGCCTGGGTGGCTCAGTAGGTTAGGTGGCTGACTCTTGGTTTTTGGCTCAGGTCATGGTCTCAGGGTCAAGGTCTCTGGGTTGTGAGATCAAGCCAGAGCTCCGTGCTCAGTGGGGAGTCTGCTAGAGATTCTCTTCCTCTCCCTCTGCCCCTCCCCCTACTCTTGCACACATTCTCTCTCTAAAATAAACAAATAAATAAATAAATCTTTAATTAAAAAAAAAATCAGTAGAACACACAAAAAAAGCCCAGAAACCAACCACCATTTATACAGTCATCTGAATAGCAATTAGAATTGCAAAGGTACAAATGTAATGCAATGACATTTTCAACAAATGGTGCTGGGATAACTGGATCTCCATATGGAGAAAAAATTTTATATTTTCCACAAAATATTTTTCACACAATTCACAAAGAATAGAGATGGATCATAGGCCTAAATATAAAAGCTACAATGATAAAATTTCTAGAGGAAAATATAGAACTGTATCTTCACATCCTAAAGGTAGTCAAAATTTCTTAGACAAGACCCAGAAAGTAGTAACAATTTAAAAAAATGATAAATATGACTACACCAAAATGTAATACTTTGCTTACCAAAGAGCACTCTGAAAATGATTAGGCAACCACAAAAGACTGATATCTAGAACATAAAAAAGATATAATTCCTGCAACTCAATAATAAAGACAAATAACCCAATTTTAAGTGGTCAAAAATCTGAGCAGGTACTTAAAGGAAGATACACAAATGTGAACAAGCCTAGGAAAGTGTTCCAACATCATTAGTAATCAGGGACTAAAATTAAAACCATAATGACATACCCCTCTATACCCTCCAGAATGGCTAAAAATAAAGACTACAGCACCAAAAATTGGCAAGGATGTGAAGCAACTGGAATTCTCATACACAGCTGGCTGGAAAAAGAATGAAAAAACTATTCAGCTATAAGCACACGTTACCCTCCATGAAAAAAGAATAATGACTTGGGTTCAGAGGCTAGAACAGCAGGCCACAGAGGATTATCCCCAGGCCTTGAACCCTAATGGCTCTTTTTATATTCTGGAGGTCAGTCTTTTGTTAGGTAGGTGTGTTGGTGCTTGCCTGTTCATTTTCTTAGAGTTGTCTTTGATGAGAAGTTTTTAATTTGTTGTTATCACATTTGTTTAAGTGGGTATTGCTTTCTAAGTCTTGTCTAAGAAAGCTCTGCACACCCTCGGATGTGTCATGAAGATATCCTTTTAGATTTTCTTCTAGAAGACTTATGTTTTATAATTTTGAAAGTTAAACTGATAATTTCTTTAGAAATTAAACATGCATCTGCCATATGACCCAAGAATTCTTCTGATAGGTATTTTCTTAGAGAAATAAAATCATATGACCAAGAAAAGATTTGTGGGATGGGTGGCTCAGTCAGTTAAGCTCCGACTCTTGATCTTGGCTCAGGCCATGATCTCAGGGTTGTGAGACTGAGCCCCCCACTGGGATCCACATTGGGCTCTGTGCTGGGCATGGAGCCTGCTTAAGATTCTCTCTCTCCATTTCCCTTGCCCCTCCACCACCCTCTCCAAAAAAAAAAAAAAAAAAAAAAAGATGTGTGGGATGGAAAGGGAAAGAGATTGAACCAGGACAGGGGCTATGAGCGAAAAATGGATGATTTTGAGAGATATTAAGAAGGTCAACGAGATTTGTAAAAATGTTTTTATTCTGATCTACTTCCTTCTCACCTAAAAGCATTTCTAATTATAAGCGGAGAGAGGAAAGAAGGAATAAGGAATGAGGCATGTTACATACGGGAATTTTCCTCTTTTGTCTGATCTTTTCTCATCTGTATTAAAGAAAGGACAGGGGGCACCTTGGTGGCTCAGTTGCCTACGCCTCTGCCTTCAGCTCAGGTCATGATCCCAGGGTCCTGGGATAGACCCCAGCATCAGGCTCTCTGCTCAGTGGATTGCCTGCTTCTCTTTCTACTACTCCCCCTGCTCTCCGTGAAATAAATAAAATCTTAAAAAAAAAAAAAAAAAAGACAGGATAGGCAGGGCATGAAGGGTAATATTAGTCACCTTAAAAAGTTTGAAACATTAGTTTATAAACCTTGGGACAGCAATGGAAATTTTAAGCTGAGAATGATGAGATTATATTCAGGCATCAGAAGGCTCTTTGTCAACAGTGAATGAGGGAGGGATAAGTTAGGAGTCTGTTCCAACAGTCCAGAAAGAAACTGATAAAGGAAGATCATGGCCATGTGAAGAAAGAATGGACTCTGGATATGTATTACAGGGGGCAGAACTGGCAACTCAGTGATGGGCAAGGATCTGATTGCAAGGATAAAGAACAGCAGGATTAGAGATCAAGTTTTTTTTCTTTTATTTTCATGTATGTACATGCTGCTGTAACATTTTGTGAAACTTCAAATGTCATCTCCTCTTTGAAGCCTTATGCAGGTTACACTCTAAATAGAATCAATCCTATGTTCTCTAGCATTGTAGACATACACCAAAACACACATTCCAAAAAAAAAAGGCAGATACTACACTCTAATCCACACTCAGCCATTCAAGAACAGAAAGTCCATATACTAATTACTGAATCTCCAGCACTTAACATAGACCTGACCCAGCACTGGTATAAGGAGCATTTTACTCTTATTTTAGCTTCTCTTCACTTTAAAACTGCCAGTATGGTATTAAAAAATGAATGCCTTGAGTGGAAAAATGTTAGAAGTTACAGAGATAGAAGAAAATCCACACTAGTCTTTCTGTCCTTAAATAATTACATTGGTTATACAGTCAATTCTCATTCACGGTAGTTCTATGAAGTCATCATGAACACTGAATTATCAAATACTGAACCATTTGCTCCAAGGGGAAACACAGGGTTAGGTCCTTGTGAGCCTCTGGTCACATTTTCTTAAACCAGTCAATACAGAATCTTATTTTCTGTGTGTTTCTACTGAAAGATACCACATTCAATATATATTAACTCACTAATACTGACCTCACAGCCAGAAGCATGTAACTCATACCTGAACAATGCTTATCTAAAAGAAGCTTTCTTTTCTCTGTAAGAGACATCACAGCCTTCTTGCACTTGTAATGCTAGACAGCACTTCGGCCACATGCTTGGAAGCCATTCCAAACTGCGAAATCACTAACAAAAAGTACAAAAATGAGAAAAATGTGACACTAAATATGTCTCAAAGCACGATGAGTGTTGATTTAAGGGTTACAAAAATTTATGGGTAGGTACAGTCCCAAATAAAGAGTCTATGAATAGGGGCACCTGGGCGGCTCAGTGGGTTAAGCCTCTACCTTCGGCTCAGGTCATGATCTCAGGGTCCTGGGATCGAGCCCCACATCGGGCTCTCTGCTCAGTGGGGAGCCTGCTTCCCCCTCTGTCTCTGCCTGCCTCTCCGCCTACTTGTGATCTCTCTCTGTCAAATAAATAAATAAAATCTTAAAAAAAAAAAAGAGTCTATGAATAATGAGGATCAACTACTGGTTTTTTTGTTTGGTTTTGAGATAAAACCGCTCTCCCACAGTTATATCAGCTACATTTTTCATTCACTCATCCGCCTACACCCAGTTTGTATCACAAGGTCATGGCACACATCATGCAGCAACACAAATATTTCTCTGCTAGTTACCACTACAATTAGCAGTTTAGGGAAAGACAACTTTCCCTAAAAGATACCAGACCTGAGGCCACTAAAATACCTGAGCCAGTCCCAGAGTTAAATGCTGGCTTAGGAGAATTACATTTAAAAACATACCTCAGACTGTGAGTTCTGTGGAGGAATAAACCTTAATAGGTCTAGGAAGCAGAAAGTAGAAACAACCCAAATGTTCATCAACTAATGTAGAAACAAAATGTGGTATATCCCTACAAGGGATTATTACTATTATTCAGCCATAAAAAGGAATAAAGTATTGACAATGCTACAATATGCATGAACCTTGAAAACGTTATGCTTGGTGAAAATGTGCCCAACACACAAAAACTGTAGGATTCCACTTACACGAAATACCTAGAATTGGCAAATTCAGAGGCAAAAGGCAGATTAGCGGGGTGGGGATGGGGGCAAATGAGAAGTGCCTGCTAACCAGTTGTGGGTTTCTTTTCAGGGTGATAAAAATGTTATGGGACTAGATAATGGTGATGGTTGCACAACCTTGTGAATATACTAAGCCCACGGAACTGTTTAAATGGATGAATTTAATCGCATATGAATTGCATCTCAATTAAAAAAAAACACCCTAAGAAGGCTAGCTATGCGGCTAAACACCAATGTCAGATTCCTGTAGATGAGTAATTCCTTCCCAACTGCGGCCACTCCTCTCGACTCTGCCTAGCTAAGGACACAAACTTCAGCACCCTTCACTCCTGTCAACAGGCAGCATGTGGCAGGTTTCACACCCGCGCACGGGACCGCCACAATTAATACACCGCCGGCACCCCATCGTGGGGTCTCAGGGTATTGGTCCAAGTTTCCTGTACCCCTGTCCCTCCTAACCAAACTCTCAGTAAGCCCTGACCCTGAACTCCTACTGTTCTAACTAGTACAGGCCCCGAACTCGGGACCAAGCTGCTGGAGCCCTCAGGACGACTTCAACCGCCTTCCCAATCGATCTACTGAGAATCTGCACCGCCCACGCTCCATAACCCCGGGCCGGAACCACCCAATTGGGCCGTCCTCCCTCCCTTCCTCTCCACTTACGCGCCTCTGGCAGCGCGCGGTGCACGCAGGGAGCTCGGTCTAGGCTAAATGCACGGGGAAGGGAGTTTAGATAGAGCCGCGCAGAGGATACTGGGAAAGAACTTCAAGAGAACTCTGGGAAGAAGGTCCAAATCGAGTGCCAGACCGGGGCTGGCGGGAAGGACAGGAGGAGGAGCTAAAAATTAAGTCAAGGGAGAAGAGCCCCAAGGCAATCTGCCGAAAGCCGTAAAGCAACCTGGCAGCGCGACGCTGACTACGACGTGCCAAGGCCAATTTCTCTGAGTCACTCCCACTGCCTCCATCTCCCCCAAACTCCTTTACTTTTGCGGCCGCCCAGGTCTCTGCTGCCCCCTGGCGGACTCGGCGAGCTAACGAGGAGCATTTCGGCGCCTTACTGAGAGATCTCACAAAACCAATCCCCGGATAGAATGAAGCGATGGGGCGGGTAGGAACTTCTCGGATCCGTCGGTGCACCCGAGGGATACTGCAGGAAAAAAAAAAAAAAAAACATGATTTTAAGTCTTCTTTAGAATGGTCATCACAGTCCTTTACAGATTCCACCCCAGGCAGACTCAGCAAACCGAGATAGTGTGGACACATTTGCTCATTAAGCCCTCTTCCTCTCCCACTACTGCCCCGCGCACGCACACACACACGTGCGCGCACACGCACACTCATCACCCGATGGCTTCTTAAATTAGCTGGGACCGGAGGGAAATGAGAGTGTGGCGACATGTAGGAAGGGAGTTCTTTAGAATGGCCCTTGGAACTGTGCCTTGCAACTGGACACCCTATTAGCAGTGTTCAAAAACAAGATCAAAATGTTTAGTCATCACAACCCCTCTTAAGTACTTAAGAACTCCAACAAAATCATTCGCTGACGTTTCCAAATTGGTTGTTTCAGTACACCCCTTTAACCAGACCGTTCATTATCTGAGCAGCAATACTCCAGAACAAGTCATTTCCTGGATGACTACTCACTCTTCCCAGTAACACCATCGGAAGCTGAGTAAAAGCCTAAATCAGATCCAAAGCACGAACAATTTATTTGGTAAAGGTAGCATTTCAAATCAACCAAGAAAGGAATGATTTACTTTTAAAATGGTGTTGGGACGATTAGTTAACCATTTGGGTTAGATTCCTTATCAAAACACACACTAAAATAAATTATAGTTGAATTCAAGAGTGAAATGGTAAACACAGATATACGTAAAGCAAAATAAAAGATACACAGATGAGTATCCCTCAGAATGGAGGACTTTCTAAGTATAAAAATGAGACATAAATCGTAAAGTAAAAGAGGGACAAAATGTAACTATCTACATAAAACTTTTTAAACTTCTGTATTAAAATAAAAAAATTAAAAAAAATTTTTTAAACTTCTAAAAGTTGAAAATAAAATAAACTTTAGAAGTAAACATGAAAAAGGGGGAGTATCATGAATGGTAAAGAGAGCTTGTGTATAAAAAGTTCTAACAAGAATAACAGGCAAATGGTTTGAGTAGGTATTTCACAAAAGGATAAATACAATAAATATGAAAAAAGTTTTAATATTAATAAAAGTAAAAAATCATGCATATTAAAATCAGTGTATCATTTCACTCATTTCCTTATTAATTTAGGAAATTAAAATATTTCGTACAAATTTACATGATCACATTCTTATTGAAAAATATAAACAATAAAAACAAAAACATTTTATTTGACCACTCATACATCAGAACCAGTCCTATTCTCAGATTTAACCATTGTTGTCAGTTGATGTATATTCTTGCTAACCTTGTATTTATGATCATACATTAAAATAACGTTGTCTGAGGGATGCCTGACTGGCTCAGTTGGTGAAGCATGGGACTCCTGATCTCGGGGTCATAAGTTAAAGTCCCATGTTGGGTGAAGAGCTTACTTTAAAATAATTAATATTATCTGATAATACTCAGTGCAGATGATACTCTTATACTGCTAGTAGGAATATAAATTGATACAACCTTTTAGGAAAGAAATCTGACAATATATATTAAAATTACATATGCTTCAGGGATGCCTGAGTGGCTCAGTTGGTTGATGGTCTGTCTTCTACTCAGGTCATGATCCCAGATCCCTGGGATTAAGTCCCACATCCAATTCTCCGCTCAGCAGGGAGCCTTCTTCTCCTTCCACCTCTTCCCTTGGCTTGTTCTCTCTCTCTCAAAGAAATAAGTAAAATCTTAAAATATATATATACATATATATGTGTGTGTGTGTGTGTGTGTGTGTGTATATATATATATATATATATATATATATATATATATAGACTCTGACCCAGGAATTCAACTTCTAGGACCTTATCAGCTAAAGAAAATATCAGGGATGTACACAAAGATTTCTACCCTAAAAAGTACTGGAAACAAATTAAAATACCACATTATGGGATCTCTTAAATAATACAGCCATGAGGGCCACCTGGGTGGCTCAGCTAGTTAAGCTCTTGCCTTCAGCTCAGATCATGATTCCTGGGTCCTGGGATGAAGCCCCACATCAGGCTCCCTGCTTAGTAAGTAGGCTGCTTCTCCTTCTTCCTCTGCCTCTCTCTCTCTCTGCCCCTTCACCCCTATCCCACTCATGTTCTCTCTCTCTCTCTCTCTCTCAAATAAGTAAATAAAATCCTTAAAAAATAATAATAATACAGCCATTAAAAATCATGTTTAAATGTCCATTGACATGCAAAAATTGTCCAAGATCTTTTTCTGTGGAAAAAGCAGGGTCCAAAATTATACACATAAAACAGCTTGCCTACACCCATTAGGATGGCTAATAGTAATTTTAGAGTGTTGATGAGGATGTAGAAAAATTGGAACCTTTGAGCCCTATTGGTAGGAATGTAAAATGGGGCAAACACTATGGAAAACCACATAATGGTTCTTCAAAAAATTAAAAATGGAATTACTATTTGACCCAGCAATTCTCCTTCCAGGTATATACTCAAAAGAATTGAAAGCATAGTCTTAAAGAGATATATTTTTTTAAGATTTCATTTATTTATTTGATAGAGCGAGCAAGGGCAGGAACACAAGCAGGGGAGTGGGAGAAGGAGAAGAAGGCTTCCCACTGAGCAGGGAGCCTGAAGTGCAGCTTGATCCCAGGATCCTGGGATCATGACCTGAGCCTAAGGCAGATGCTTAACGACTGAGCCACCCAGGCGCCCCTTAAAGAGATATTTATATACCCATGTTCATAGCAACATTATGCATGATAGCCAAAAGGAGAAAGCACCCCAATGTCCATTAACAGATAAGTGGATAAGCAAAATGTGGTAAATACATACAATGGAATATGATTCAGCCTTAAAAAGGAAGTAAATTCTGACACCTGGTACAATATGACGAAATTTAAGGACATTATGCTAAGTGAATTAAGCCTGTAACAAAAAAACAAACACTGTACAATTCTGCTTATGGGAGATACCTAAAGTAGTCAAATTCATAAAGATGAAAAGTATTAAGAGTATTATCAGGGGCTAGGGGAAACAGGAAATGGAGAGTTGTTATTTAATGGACATTGAATTTCAATTTTACAAGAGGAAAAAAGTTCTGGAGATTGGTTGCACAACAATGTGAATATATAATACTACTGAGCTATACACTTAAAAATGGTTAAGCTGGTAAATTTTATGTGTATTTTACCACAATTAAACAGTTTTTATTTTTTTAAAAATTTTATTTATTTATTTGACAGAGAAAGAGAGAGAGGACAGTAAGGGGAACAGCAGGAGGAGAGGGAAAAGCAGGCTTCCTGCTGAGCAGGGAGCCAGACACAGGGCTCAATCCCAGGACCCTGAGATCAGAACCTGAGCCAAAGGCAGATGCTTAACAACTGAGACTTCCAGGCGCAGCTAAACATTTTTTTAAATTAGAATAAAATAAGTCTTTAAAAACTTGCCTACAATAAAGTAAATCAAAGAGCCTCCATACCATCAAGGTCTCCAATGAACTGATTAATAGTTCATTCTTAAGTGTGAGGGCAATAAAGGAACCAAGGAATATCTTTGACATAAAATTTTAAAAAAAAATTGAAAAAGTAAAACCAAGAGACAAGGCGAATGGAAAATATTTTTTTTCAAGAAAACAATGGAACGCCTGGGTGGCTCAGTGGGTTAAGCCCCTGCCTTCAGCTTGGGTCATGATCCCAGGGTCTTGGGATCGAGTCCCACATCGGGCTCCTTGCTCGGCAGGAGCCTGCTTCTCTCTCTGCCTTTCTGCCTGCTTGTGTGCTCTCTCTCTCTCTCTTTCTTTCTGACAAATGAATAAATAAATAAAATCTTAAAAAAAAAGAAAACAAATAATTTTCTCAGATAACAAGATATTATAGTCTATTCATGAATAGAATAGTGTGTTCTAAGAAAAAAAAATTTTTAAAAAGCTTTTAGAAATTAAAAATATGATAGCTAACGTAAACATCTCTGATAGGTTTGGAAGAGAAAGTCAAGGAAATCTCCCAGACAGTTGATCCAAACAATGGGTGATAAAAGAGAAATAATAAGAAAATTAAAGTGTCAGTCAAGGAACTCCAGTATCTGACAAATAGCTTTCTGGAAAAAGAGAATAACAAAACACAAGGAAGAAGTTAATAAAGAAAAAACACAAAAGAAGTTTTCAGAACTGAAAAGATGTCTATGTGTCTATAGATCTTCATATTGAAGGAACCCACAGTAGAGCTCTGCATGATTAATTAAAAAGCTATGCTGAGAAATTTTAGATCATCACAGATGGAGGAAATTTCTTAAATGAAAATATCCAAAATGAATACCAAAAAGGTATCATTATATACAAAGTATCCAGTTACATCAAAAGGATCAGGAATCAGAATGGCCTTGGGCTTCCCTTGTACAGCAATAGAAGCTAAATGACACTAGAGAGAGGCCTTCAAAATTCTGAGGGAAAATAATTTCCAGCCCAGAATTCAGTATCCAAACTATCAATAAAGTGAGAGTAAAAGTAAAGATATTTTTAGACAGACATGTTCTCAGAAAAAAAATTCACTGGTTGCCCACCTTTTTTTAAAAGGTAAGAATGTGGGGCGCCTGGGTGGGTTAGTTGGTTAAGTGTCTGCCTTTGGCTCAGGTCATAATCCTAGGGTCCTGCGATCCAGCCCTGCATCAGGCTCCCTGCTTAGTGGGAAGCCTGCTTCTCCCTCTCCCACTCCCCCTGCTTGTGTTCCTTCTCTCGCTGTGTGTCTCTCTGTCAAATAAAGAAATAAAATCTTTAAAAAAAAAAAAAGGTAAGAATGTATCAAAATGTAAAACAAAACTTAGGAAGAGGGGACACCTGAGTGGCTCAGGCAGTTGAACTTCTGACTGTTGGTCTCAGCTCAGGTTTTGATCTTTGGGTCATGAGTTCAAGCTCCGCATTGGGATGGAACCTACTTTAAAAACAAAAATAAAATGAGGAAGGACGAAAGCACAGGATTTAGGAAACAGGATCCAACACAGAAAAAAGGCCATGAAATTTCTGAGATGGTAAGAAGTAAAAATCTCTGGAAGGCAGCTATGCAGCAGGCCAGAGGCCTATCAGTGCAGAGTGGAGAGAAGAATGACAAGCCCCAGATGGAATGTGTACGGGGGGGGGGGGGGGGGGGGGGGGGGGAATGGTGATAAGATAACCTGGCTTTTCTAACATGTGGAAAAATTGAACTGAGAATAATTAATGAGTCCTTCTGAATTAAAAAACAATAATAAAAGGGAGGTCTTGTGTTTTAGCAGAATGACAAAGGCTAACTGACAGATGTCGAGGAAATGCCAGACTTGGAAAATGATCATTTGGCAACCATCAAGCATCATCAGCAGGCAAGCATCATCAATGGGTACTAAATTTAAGGGGAAATTTTCATGAGGAGTAGACTATTTGCATGATCCGAAATTGTCTCCCCATAAACTAATAAGTTGCAAAGGAGGGGAAAAAAAAGTAAGAGTATAGTGGAGAAATTGGGCAAACCTTGAGTAGGTGATCAAAATTAACATTACCAAGGAAGGGTAGCCAGCCATTATCTCCAAATGTGACATCCTGAGAAAGACGCAGCATCACCTGTGTGGTGTTCCAGAGAGAATGTGTGACCTCGACCTAATCACAAAGCAACATCAGACAAACAAAATGAAGAGGGTTCAATTACAAGAAAAAGTGTATCTGTTAGGGGCTGGGGCATGAGGCACTGCATTCTTCAAAACGTAAATGTCAGAAAAGATAAAGGCTATGGAAATGTTCCAGAAAAAAGGAGGCTAAAGATATTTGACAACCATGTGTAATGCCTGACCCTAGACCGTGCTGGATGGGGGAAATGTTAGAAAGGACATTTTTGGCTCAGTCAATAACACTGGAATATGGGTAGTAGATTACATGAAATTCTTAAATCAATGTAAATTTATAAATTTATAAAGCTGACAACTGTGGTTATGGAGGAGAAAAATCCTTAGTCTTGGGAAATATACACAGAAGTATTCAGGGGTGATAGAGCCATGATGTAAGTAACTCACCTTTACACTTTTTATCGATATAGATGATAGATACAGACAGACGACAAAGAAAACAAATGACAAGGCAGATGGAGTAAAATGTTAACAAGAAACCGTATCTGGGTAAAGGGTGGACAGGTATTCTGTGTGTTCTTTTTACTTTTGCAACTTTCTGTAAGTTTGGAATTATTTCCAAATAAAAAATTTTAAAATACTGTAAATGCAATGTGATACTAATTTTGGACCGTATATATTATAGATGTATTCATTTTCTTAAAAAGACCAAAAGAAACAACAGATTTTTCTGGGCAATGGGAATGTAAGTGATTTTATCTTTTTTTATAAATGTACACATTTGTTTCCTCTAGCCCCAGCAAACAGAAATAAAGTGTTGCCTAAATGGCAGCCGAGGCATTCTTTGTTTCTCTCAGTCTATGCCTCCCATCCCAGCTACACAATTGCGCGGCCGATTGGCATTCTGATACTTCCTCAACTCGCCTCACCACAACCAAGTTATTCATATTAAAACCCCTGCTGTTGGGGCCCTGGCTGGCTCAATCCGTAAAGGATGCGACCCTTGATCTCAGGGTCCTGAGTTTAAGCCCCACATTGGCCACAGAGCCTACTTTTAATTAATTAATTAACTAATAAATTAATACACCTGGTGTTTATCAAACAAGCTCCTTCTAACATGCCCCAGGATTTTGGTTTTTTTAAAGATTTATTTTATTTTATTCATTTATTTGACAGAGAGAGCCCAAGCAGGGGGAGTGGCAAGCAGAGGGAGCGGGAAAAGCATGCTCCCCTCTGAGCAGGGAGCTGGATACAGGGCAGGGGCTCGATCCCAGGACCCTGAGAACATGCCCTGAGCCAAAGTCAGATGCTTAACTGACTGAGCCACCCAGGAGCCCCTGGGATTTTTAAAATTCTACTTTATCCTGAGCATAATTCTTTTCATTTATTTTTAAGCCCCTCCCCCAAGCATAATTCTTTGAGGTAGAGACAGGAGGGGTTGACTCATACCTGGTAACAAGAACGTTACTTTTCGTAACCTTAGAGCACCCCGCTGTGAGCTCTGCAGTCCGTTCTCCTCCCCGTACCACTATTTCTGCGACTCTGCACACACTTAAACCAGGCATACTAAAAATCTGTCTTTCCTACCTGAGTTGTCACCGCGGTGTGAGGAGAACTGAAAGGAGGGATATGAAACAGACTAAACAGCAATCAAATATATTTTCAGAGCTCACGGACCCTTCATTTCTGGAGCCCACGGGTATCCTGGAGTAAGAGAGAAGGAAGAATGTCTCTCGTCCCACAAATCCTTCCCCTGCTCCCCCCACCCTTCCGCCTTGAGTGACCCTACCCTACGAAGGGATGCAGAGGTGAACCTAACCCCAGAGTAACAGCAGCGAACTTTAAGAGATGACCGGCTGACTATTGTTTGTTGACAAGCAGCAGCTGGGACCCTGGGAAGGATTTAACACCAGGTGTAGGTCTCAGCCGGCAGCAGGACGTGAATTAACCCTTCATTTCCCGTACATTCTCCTGCCTGTTCCTTAACAAGAAGAGGCTTTGAGCCCTCACGCCATCAGTTGTCATGTGGAAATCTCCATCCTGCATTCTTTCAATCATTTTCATCCCACAAAACCTACCTTGGGCTCAAAATCCAAACAGTTTCCGACCTGGAGCCAGCTGGGATCAGAACTACCCTGCCTCAATGCAAAGTACCTTTTCCCTACTAATCTCTGGGGGAGAAACTATTTTCACAGGACTTGAGGCAGTGGCAGGCAAGGAAGTTTGGAGATGCAGGGCTCGCTCTTCCTGTCACTGTAGTATCAGTAAGTGCTGAAAATGAAGTGAGTCTAGGGGCACCCGGATGGCTCAGTGGGTTAAGCCCCGACTCTTGATTTCGGCTCAGGTCACGATCTCAGGGTGGTGGGGCCAAACCCCAGGTCGGGCTCCCAGCACAGCAGGGAGGCTGCTTGAGATTCTCTCTCTCCCTCTCCCTCTGCCCTTCCTCCTTGCTTGCAGTTTCTCTCTAAAATAAAATAATTAATCTTTAAAAACTATGAAGTGAGCCTTTTATAAGGGATTTATCTTCAAAATGGTGGACCTCCTGGCAGACTGTAAAGTGGCAGAATGGAAACACCGGTCAGCCTAGAGCCCGTTGGGCATGAAAGAGAAAGAAGGCCAGTGCTACCAGCACAACCTTGTCTTCGTTTGGAGTCCTCATTTGCATTCCTTCTTACTGAGAAAAGTTTAAAGAGTCTGGCTTTCCAAGAACTTACTGTATTATCAGAAGCTTTCCTCTACATTGATGGCATTAATTCCTAGTTTCCAAGTCTATGTTTTCACCTTGGAGAAACCCCTAGTTTTCCTTTTTCGGTCCCCACGACTTTACTGTTTATGCCACTCCATCAGAAGCTGGATTAGAGAGGGCGACTCTTGACTATTTCATTACATAAAAATATAATAACAAGAGAACTTACATGGTGCTTCGTGCCAGGCCCTGTTCTAAGCAGTTTATGTGATTTAACATGTTTAATCTTACAATCTTTATAATGACTTCATGAGATAACCAATGAGATACCAGATTCACTGGATCTAAGATATTGTCAAGTTTAAGACTCACCATTATTTTACTTACCATTAAGAAAGAAAAGAAAAAACTTCCGATTAATGATACATACCTGTTCACTAATCTGAAATTAACACCTATTGCTCTGTTTCCTTGCCTTTTTGCATACACAAAAATGTTTAGTTTCAATGTCAGTTTATACTGTCTCTTTTTTCCTTTTCTTTTCTTTTCTTTTAAGAGAGAGAGAGAGCATGCGCAAGTGGGACGGGGTTTGGGGGGGGGGTGCTGAGGGAGAAGAGAGAGAATCCCAAGCAGGCTCCATGCTCAACACAGAGCTGGTCACAGGGCTTGATCTCACGACCTTGAGACTAGGACTTGGACCAAAATCAAGAGTCTGATGCTTAACTGACTGAGCCACCCAGGCATCCCTACACTAATTTTTTGAAAGCTATTTTTAAATACATGTGGTGTACTAAGATTGCATATAGCTCATTTCAAGTATGAACAATATGAACTGACAATTAAGCCACAACTGCCATCAGGGTGACAGTTATTCTAATAAGCACCCTGATTTCAGAAATGTTAAAACAATTGTGTCTTAGACTCAGAGAAATTATCCCCATTTTATAGACACAGAAACTAGGTCACAGAGATTTAGTGGTTTGCCAAAACCACCCATGTAGTAAGTGACTCAGCCCAACTTTGAACTCAGGTGGTCTGGCTTCAGGGTTAATGCTCTGGCCACCAAGAGACTTTCAGAGCTGAGTAAGATTACACTCTATGTGCCTTCAATAATCATCCTATTTCTGCTGGTAGAAACTGCAAGATAAGAAACCTCACCTCACAAGTCAGCAAATCTATTTTTGGACAACTCTAATTGGAAGAAAGTGCTTCTATATCAAACTTCTGCCTTCTTGATTCATCCTTTGAGATCATAAAGAACAAATCGAATGCCTCTTTTATTTATTTTTTATTTTTTAAAAGACTTTATTTATTTATTTGACAGACAGAGATCACAGTAGGCAGAGAGGCAGCCAGAGAGAGAGGGGGAAGCAGGCTCCCAGCTGAGCAGAGAGCCCAATGTGGGGCTCGATCCCAGAACCCCGAGATCATGACCTGAGCCAAAGGCAGAGGCTTTAACCCAGGTGCCCTGAATGCCTCTTTTATATGACAGTATTTTCGTTTTATTTTCCCAAATAATGAAGGGACTGGTTGTATTGCATTCATGCAACAAGTATTTATTGAACATTTATTGTGTGCAAAATACCATGCAAGGAACTATAGAGAATACAAAGAGAATGAAAGGCAGTACCAACTCTTAAGGAACTTACAATGTAGTAGAGAAATAAGACATACAGAAATAACTACAACACAGGGGTGCCTGGGTGGCTCACTCAGTTAAGTGTCTGCCTCCAGCTCAGGTCATGATGCCAGGGTCCTGGAATTGAGTCCCTCATCCGGGTCCCTGTTCAGCAGGGAATCTGCTTCTCCCTCTGCCTACCATTCCCCCTGCTTGTGCGCGCTCTCTTTCTCTCGCTCGCTCTCTCTCTGTCAAATAAATAAATAAAATCATAAAGACAAAAAAAAGAAATAACTACAACAGAGTCTAAAAATGGTATATGATAAGAAGTCCAGATAATGGAATTTGAGAAGAATGAAGATGTTACTTCTAAAGAGTCAGCAGGAAGGCTTCATGGAGGAAGCAGCATGTGAACTAGGATTTAGTATCTGTCTGAACTGGTATCAGAACTTAGGCTGTAGAAGGCTAGACACTGTACTTAATGCAATATCTTAGGAATATTATTTTAAAGTTTGCTGAATTTTTAGAAATTGCTTTTTCTAAAGGGATTTTAGTAATTCGGGGTTTTTTTTTTCTTTTTCTTCCTCTTGCTTGTATAGGTCTCTACCTCTGCTTCTCTTACCTATTCTTCCATTCTTCTATTCAGCACTACTTGAAATAAACTTAAGGGTCATCTCATTTAATGTTTTTCAAAATCTTAGAAAAAGTATCCTTCTTGAAAAAATGAAATTGTAGATATAACCAACAGAGAAAATGCAGTGGTTCTGTCCTAATGAAATTAGAGTACGAGTGTAAAGGCTTGCCCTTTGCCTTGAAACCTACTCCCCATTCAAAGGTTCAGTTTAAATGGCAAATAGTCAAGCAGCTGGTGTTTGACCATCTGTCTTGACAGATTATTATAATAAATGCAAAAGTGAGTTATATATACATATAAGTGAATTAAGTTATTATTTTGAAGGCATAGGATATTATATTGAAGTCAAAATTATATTGAATTCAATTATATTGAAGTCTCCATTTATTGTCTAACTTTGAGTCTTATTTTCCTCACCTAAAATAATGGAAATGAAACAGAAAAACTAAGATGGAGGAATATTGTACAAAATAAATAGACTACATGCCTAAAAATGCCAGGGTCATGAAAGATAAGAAAAACTGAGGACTTGAAGGCTAAGGAGACAATGAAAACTGAATGAAATCTGTGATTTCAAATTTCCTTTTTCTATAAATGACAGTATGGGAACAATTGTCAAAATTTGAATAATGTCTGTAAACTAGCTAATAGAATTATATTGATGTGAATTTCCTGATTTTGAAAGTTACATGGTGGTAATGTAAAAAGAGTATGCTTGTTTCTAGAAAATACACATTGAAACATTTAGAGGTAAAGGACCACAACTTCCAAACAGGCCAGGAAAAAACCAAATGGACAAATGTGGTTAAATGTCAACAGTTGGAAAATCCGAGTAGGGTATATGCAAATTCTTTGTGCTACTGCAACTTTTCTTTAAGACTGACATAATTATGTTAAAATGAAATGCTTTTACAATGGAGATAATACCTGCTTATGCACTTCATATGATTTTGGGAAACATCAAATAAAATCTTATGAGTGAAAGAGCTTTGTAAACTGTAAGTCTCCTTACAAATGTAAAACATAATTATTGCTACTGAAAAGAGCTTTATAAGTTATAGGGCTCTCTACAAATGTAAAACAATTATTTTTACTGCGTTTTTATAGCTTCTACAGAGAATAAGTCTGGTTCTGTATCCATTAACTCAATTATTGCTCCTCTGAGAGAAGGTTTTTTATAGTCAAAAAAGATTGCCCTTTGGTTTCATTGTTTCAGAGGATCAATGATCAAGAGTAACTTTATTACCTTGCTTATTACCGAAAAATCTGTATCCTGAGAAATTGTCTCTTGTTCTGTATTTACTGTCTCAGACTAAATGTCCTCCAAAGTCCCTTTCCAACACTGGCATTTCATGATGTAACAAAAGCAATTCAGAAAAGTTATGGGAGGACTGGTGCTTCTTATCCCTATATCATTCCACAGCTGAGCCATGATGCTGTTTTCTTTGACGCTATGTGTTACTGACCAAACTATGGTAGGCTAGCACATAGTAGGTGCTCAATAGTATAACATATATAAATGAATCCTAGAAGGCAGATTGAAGGACTTCTGCAAATTGGATCTAGCCCATCTTTCTTCCCTATTTCTGATGAATTTCTTCTTTTGCTTGACATTGTTAGAACCATAAGAAATGGACATTTTTACAGGTCCAAAATGGTTGAATATTAGCAATTTCTTACATTTAAACCTATGGTTGAATGAATCTATTACATATGTATTAGGAGGTGTTCATTATTTATTTATTCCAGCACTAATAGATATGTAGTGCTGGATTATTTAGGCAGCTTACTTCCCTTCCCCTCTGAATGACTACAGTTTGGTCCTTTCACAACTCGTTAATAATACTACCAAACGGTGGGCAGAGAACTGCAACTTATTTTGCTATAGCTGTTCTGGTAAAACATTAGGTAAATTAGGTTGAGATTATTGCCTTCAATGTAACATGGGAATTCCTGTAGATTTTAGTTGTTCATGAAATATCAGTTTCCTTTGTTGCCAAGTAAAATCAGAAGTTGGTTTGTGTGCAATTGTTCTTAAGCTAATGAAAGTCTGGGAGGAAATAATTTGCATATCAATGGCAGAAATAAAAACAGGCACCATTGTTTAAGTTCTGAAAGAAATCTTCTGCAAGAATCTGGGCTCTCTGCCTGGTATCATTTCAGTCTTTCTTGTTGACAAATTTCTTATCTATATAAGGCTTTCATTGTGTTGTTACTGTAATTTATCTGCTTACTTGTGTGTATTCTCCTTAAAACTGTGAATTCCTGACAGGAAACTTGTATGGTGCTAGGCACAGAGCAGGTGACCCATAAATGGCTATTGTGAAGGGTGGGCATGGGGGGGTTGGGATAGATGACTTAATGTAACTATTTTTATCTCTCAGTCCAGAATCTTAAAGAGTCCTCATAAATTGTCCCTTTAATGCCTTAGTTGTTATGTTTCATTTAAAAGAATCAACTTCCAAAAATACAAGCAACGAAAGCAAAAATAGGACAAATGGGACTATAACAAACTTAAAAATCTTCTGAACAGCAAATGAAACAAAGTGAAAAGGCAACCTATAGAATGGGAGAAAATATTTGCCCATTATATATCTGATAAGGGATTAATATCCAAAATTTTAACGAATTTAAACAACTCAGTAGAAAAAAATTCACTTAGAAAATGAGCAAAGGAGGGGTATCTGGCTGGCTCAGTCGGTTAAGTGTTTGCCTTGGGCTCTGGTCATGATCTCAGGGTCCTGGGATTGAGCCCCATGTCTGGCTCCCGGCTCAGCGGGGAGTCTGCTTCTACCTCTCCTTCTGTCTCCCCCAACCCATGCTCCCGTCCCCTGCCATTGAAAGAAAGAAAGAGAGAGAGAAAGGAAGGAAGAAAGAAAATGAGCAGAGGAACTGAACAGATCTTTTTCCAAAGAAGACATACATATGGCCAGCAGATACATGAAAAGATGAACATCACTAATTATCAAGAAAGGCAAATCAAAACCACAATGAGACATCACCTCATACCTGTTAGAATGACTATTATCAAGAAAGAAGATAAGGAATCACAAGTTTTGGCAAGAATATGGAGGAAAAGGAGCTCTTGTGGCCTGTGGATGGGAGTGTAAATTGGCACAGCCACTATGGAAAACAGTGTGGTGATTCCTCAAAAAAAAAAAGTATTAACATATAATCTAGCAATGCCAGTTCTGGGTATCTATCCAAAGGAAATGAAAACAGAATGTTGAAAAGGTATCTGAACTTCCATGTTTATTGCAACATTATTCACAATAGCCAAGATACGTAAACAACTTAAGTGTCTCTTGAGGGATGAATGGATAAAGAAGATGTGGTGGACAGATAGATAGACAGATAGACAATCAAGTATTATTCAGTCATGAAAAAAGAGGGAAAGCCTGCCATTGGTGATGTGAACGGACTTTGAGGACATTGTACTGAGTGAGATAAGTCAGACAGAGAAAGCAAATACTGCATGATATCACTTATATGTAGAATCTAAAAAATCTGAATCTGTAGAAATAGAGAGTAGAATGGTGGTTACCAGACTCTGGGGATGGGGATAGAATTAGGGAGATGTTGGTCAAAGGGTACAGATTTGTAGTTAGAAGATGAATAAGTTTTGGGGATCTAATACACAGCATTGTAATTATAATTAACAATCCTGTATTATATACTTTAAAGTTGCAATGAGACTCCATCATAAATGTTCTCACCAGAAAAAAAAAAATGATAATAATGAGACATGACAGAGGTGTTAGCTAATACTGCAATGGTAATCATATCTCAATATACAAGTGTGCCAAATCAACATATTGTGTACCTTAAACTTACAGAAGGTTATATTTCTTTTTATTTTGTTTAAGTAGGCTCTGCACTCAGTGTGGGGCTTGAACTCACAACCCTGAGATCAAGAGTCACATCTCTACTGACTGAGCCAGACCGGCACCCCATAATGTTATATTTCAAATATTTCTCAATAAGAAAATAAGAGGCAGAGGGAGGAAGAAAGAATCTTAAATAGGCTCCATGCCCACCTGGGAGCTGATGTGGGGCTCAATCCCAGAACCCCAAGATTATGAACCAAGCTAAAAGCAGATGCTTAACCAACTGAACCACCCAGCTGCCCCAGAAAAATAGTTTTTAATTTTGATGAAGTGTTATTAATTTTTAATAGTTTGTGCTTTTTTTCAAAGATTTTATTTATTTATTTGAGAAAGAGAGTGAGCAAGAGAGAGAAGGAGCAGGGAGATGGGCAGAGGGAGAAGCAGACTCCCTGCTAAGCAGGGAGCCCAATGTAGGGCTCAAACTTATGACCCCAAGATCAAGTGTCACAAGCTCTATGGACTGAGGCAGCTAGGTGTCACTCACCTTCTTGGATATACACTCATAAGTGGAATTGCTGGATCATATGATGTTCTACTTTAAATTTTTTGAAGGTCATTCCATACTGTTTTCCATAGTGGCTGCACCAGTTTTTATTCCCACCAACAGAGCACAAGGGTTCCCCTTTCTCCACAGCCTCACCAACACTTACCTCTTGTCTTTTTCTTTATAGCCATTCTGACAGGTGCGAGATGATATCTCATCATGCATTTCCTTGTTGATTGGTGATGTCAAGCATTCTTTTCATGTGTGTGTTGGCCATCTGTATGTCTTTTTTGGAAAAACGACTATTCAGTTCTTCTCTCCATTTTTTAACATTTGGGCTTTGTTTTATTTTGGTTTGGTTTGGGTTGTTGCTATTGAATCATATGAGATTTAAAAAAATACTTTGGATATTAATCCCTTACCAGATATATGTTTTGAAAATATTTTCTCCCATTCAATAGATTACCTTTCTGAGTTTTATTTTTTTTTAAGATATTATTTTTAAGTAATCTCTCCACCCAATATGGGGATTGAACTCACAACCCTGAGATCAAGAGTCCCATGCTCTACTGACTGAGCCAGCCAGGTGCCCTTGGCAAGGTTTTTACTACAAATTCAGTTTCTTTTAGAGATGTAGAAATATGCGATTTATCTATTTATTTATTTATTATTATTTTTTTAAATCTATTTTTGAGTGAGCTTTGGTATGCTTGCCTTTCAAGGAGTTTTTTTCATTTTATCTAAGTTATCGGATTTATTGACGTAAAGTTGTTCATAGTATTTCTTTATCATCCTTTTAGTGTCTGTAGCACCTGTAGTGTTGTCTCCTTTGATTCTGGATTTTAGTAATTTGTGTCTTTTCTTTTTTTTCAATTAGTCTAGCTGGAGGTTTGTCAATTTTATTGATCTTTTCCCAGAAACAGCTCATGATTTTATTAATTGTTATAATTATTTTTTATTCTTAAATTTTGTTGATTTTAAAATCATCATTTCCTTTCTTCTGCTTACTTTAGTTTTAATTTACTTTTCCTTTTCTCTACTTCCTATTGTGGATACTAGACATTTGATTTTTTTTAAAAGATCTTATTTATTTATTTGGCAGAGAGAGAGACAGTGAGGCGGGGAACACAAGCAGGGGGAGTGATGTGGGGCTGAGCAGGGAGTCTGATGTGGGGCTCGATCCCAGGACCCTGAGATCATGACCTGAGCTGAAGGCAGATGCTTAACAACAAAGCTACCCAGGAGCCCCTAGACCTTTGACTTTTTAACACTTCTTTTTTTCTAATATAAGCATTTAAAACTACATATTTCCTTCTAAGAAATACTTTAGCTGTATCCCACAAATTTTGATATATAAATTTTGGGAGTTTATGTATTTTTAAAGTTCTCTAAATATTATTGAATAGAATATCATTCTGTTTCTTCTTCTTCTTCTTCTTTTGGCAAAGCATCATGTTTTTAAGATTGTTCCTCTTGATGTTTGTTGAGCGAATTGTGTCTGCTGAAAAGATATGTTGAAGTCCTAACCCCTACTATCTGTGAATGTGACCTTAATTAGAAATAGGATCTTTGGGGTGCCTGGGTGGCTCAGTGGGTTGAGCCGCTGCCTTCGGCTCAGGTCATGATCTCAGGGTCCTGGGATCGAGCCCCGCATCAGGCTCTCTGCTCAGCGGGGAGCCTGCTTCCTCCTCTCTCTCTGCCTGCCTCTCTGCCTTCTTGTGCTCTCTGTCTCTCTCTCTGTCAAATAAATAAATAAAATCTTAAAACAAACAAACAAACAAAACAACAACAAAAAAAAACTTTAAAAAAAAAAGAAATAGGGTCTTTGCAGATGTAATCAAGATAATATGAAGTCATAACCAATTAATGATGGAATTTAATCCAATGTAATTTGTATACTTACAAAAAAGAAAACAGACACAGACAAAGAAAGAAGACAGTCATATGAAGACAGAAGCAGATGGCCACCTGAGTGGTTCAGTTGGTTAAGGGTATGACTCATGATCTCAGCTCAGGTCTTAATCTCACTGTTTTGAGTGCAGGCCCTGCATCGGGCTCCACTCTGGGTGTGGAATCTACTTTAAAAAAATGAAGGGGGCACATGGGTGGCTCAGTCAGTTAAGTGTCTGCCTTCGGCTTGGGTCATGGTCCCAGGGTCCTGGGATAGAGCCCTGCATCGGACTCCCTGCTCAACGGGGAGTCTGCTTCTCTCTCTCCCTCTCTCTCTCTGTGTGCTCAAGCTCTCATTCTCTTTCTTGCTCTCACTCTCTCTCAAATAAATAAAATCTTTTTAAAAAATGAAGAAGAAGACAACAACGACAGAGGCAGACATTGGAGTTATGATGTCACAAGCCAAAGACCACCTAATACTACTAGAAGCTGAAAGAGGCAAAGAAGGGTCCTTTCCCCTTAGAGTCTTTGGGGACTGCTAATACTTTTATCTTGGATTTCTTGCCTCCTGACTGTCAGAGAATAAGCCATTCTGTCTGTGGTAATTTATCATGGTGGCTCTAGGAAAATAATACACTAATTCATTGTGTTACCTGCCATAGGATTTTCCACAGTGTAACCTGCACCACATTTCACCTATTTACTTTCCCCACTATAGACATCCTGGTTTCATCCATCTCCCCATTACCATAAATAATACTATAGTGAATATATTCATACATGTCTCTGTATACACCGGTGTGAGAATTTCTTTGGAATATACATATAGGAGTGGAATTGTTGGGTCATAGACACAGGTTTCACTTGCCTAAGCAATGACAGATTGTGCTCCACAATAACTGCAGGGCAGGAGAGGATTCCTATATTTTTCTATCCCTTCACATCTATACACTTGACATTACATAGCGTTCTAACTTTTGACAGTCTAATAGGTGTAAAAAGATACTTTATTGTTTTTTAAAATTACATTTCTAATTACTAGTGATTTTAAACATTTTCTCCTATGCATGCTCTGCGTAAGTTTTTTGGTTTTTTTATTCTTTAAGTTGGTTGTTCATATCATTCTTCTATTGATACTTTTTTTTCCTACATGGTCATGAATTTTTTCTTATTGATTTGAGGGTATTATTGAAATTCTGGGTGTTAATCTCTTGGTAGATTTTGACTGTGTAAATATATGTGTTTATTCTGTTAACTTATTAACTTTGTCCATGGTGCCTTTTCTTAAACACAAATCCTTAAATTTTATGTAATAACACCCATAGATATTTCTCCTTATTGGTTTCTACTTTTAAAATTATATCTAAAAATCCCTTCCTGGCTATTTTTATCTTACATCTCCATCAAAATTATAAATTAAATATTGATAGTGTAATCTTTTATATTTGGTCTTTAATCTAGAATTTTCCTTTAAATGTGGTATTGGTTAGGGATCCATGAGGGATATGACTGAAGCATTCTAGATTTACAGCCTCTTAATTCTGTCACCAATAGGGCAAGGGATTCTTCTTTCTAGCTCCAATTTGAAAAATTATAGAGAAAGACCGATTGACTAACTTGAGTCACATACCTATTATAATGGCCTGATTAGCAAGATGCCTTACCAATTGCTAGGCTAACAAAACAATAGTCACTATAGAAGTGATAAGATAGGGGCGCCTGGGTGGCTCAGATGGTTAAGTGGCTGACTTTTGATTTCAGCTCAGGTCATGATCTCAGGGTCCTGGGATCTGGCCCCACAAAGAGCTCTAGGCTCTATGCTCTGTGCTCAGGGGGGAGTCTAAGGAATCTCTCTCTCTCTCCCTTAGCCCCTCCCTCGGCCCCTCTCCCTGCTCACATGCTCTCTCTCTAAAATAAATAAATCTTTTTAAAAGTGATGAGATAAATATACCTATTAATTAGAATTTAATAAAGTTAACAGTTCTTAAGACTTCAGGTGTAAGAACAATTGCACCTTTTGGGGGAAACCAGATAATTTTTTATGACAGAAATGACATTTAAAAAAAAAGAAGAAATGACATTTTCTTTTTTTCCTTTCAGATTTTATTTATTTATAAGAGAGAGAGAGAGAGAGAAAGCAAGCACAAGTGGAGGAGAAGGGCAGAGGGAGAAGGAGAAGCAGAATCCCCACTGAGCAGAGAGCCCAATGAGGGCCTCCATCCCAGGACCCCAGGATCAGGACCTGAGCCAAAGACAAATGCTCAACCAACTGAGCCAGCCAGGCGCCCTCAGAAATGACATTTTCAATAGACTAAGTATGAGTAAGATTTAGACACAAAAGGAATTACATGTGTAGTGACTTTTAAGTAGAGAAAAAAAGCATAATAAAAATTCAAGGGCAGGAAATTAGGATTGTGTCCAAATTGGACAAATGTGCCAAATTTCTCTGGATCGTTGGACATAAAAAATTTAATGTGTTCTGACACTCCGAAAAGGTATTTTTAAAAGACAAATTGCCCAATGGCAATTACCCCAACCCACATCTTTCCTAACAGAACCCTGATTTGGGATGCCAATGGATCTCAATTGATCTAAGTCAACGGTAGCAATTCAGTTCCCCTCGGCCTGATACTCATATTCCTAGATTCCCTTGAATAAGAGGGACGGCAGCCACATGACTCAGTTCTGGCCAACTAAAACACAAGTGGATTTTGCATTTTGGGTCCTTCTCTGTCCATTCACTTCTATTTGGCATCTTGTGTCCAAATGGGAAAGGACAAGAAAATTGCAAATGCAAACCAGGAGTTCTGACATCATCAGAACTAGGTTCAGCTTCACAGGAGCAGTCACACAGGCCTCAGCACTTAGAGCAACCTTACACTTGGTTGAGCACTCTACTGTCACTGTCCTAAAATTAGGACAAATTTTTAAGAAGGGACCTTGCATTACCATTTTGCATTGGGTCTCACAAATTATGTAGAAAGTCCCAATTAGTGTGACAATATAAATTCTGGAATCTCCTATTTCTAAACTTCTTGCTAACAATAAGTATTCTTCTGGATGGGCACACCGTTTGGGGTTTTCTGTTACTTGTAGCGAAACACATTCTAACACAATACATGAACTTGAGACAAGAGTCAAGAATGCTTCCTGTAAAGTCACTGGATTCCAGGCTTGATCTCCAGGTTGTTTGAGCACCATGTTGGGGGCAGCATTTACTTAAAAAAATGTTTGTTTTTCTTTACTGCCCCACTCCCTCCCCATATTTTTTAAGAAATCACTGGATTCTCCCCTCAGATAGATAAAGACTGAAATTATGTAAAGATCATGAATTTTGGATTCAGGCAGCTCTATAAACTTCAGCATTTTGCTCTAAGCCTCTGAACATCAGTTTCCTTTCTCTTAAAATGGGAATAGTTAACTCTAATGAGAGTTGCAGGATTAAATTAGTTGACGTATAAAGCACACAACTTAATATCTGATTTTTTTTTTAAGATTTTATTTATTTATTTATTTGACAGACAGAGATCACAAGCAGGCAAAGAGGCAGGCAGAGACAGAGGAGGGAGCAGGCTCCCTGCCGAGCAGAGAGCCTGATACGGGGCTTGATCCCAGGACCCTGGGACCATGACCTGAGCCAAAGGCAGAGGCTTTGCCTTTGCCTGAGCCACCCAGGCACCCCAATATCTGATATTTAATAGATGTTCCAGAAATGTTTCTTGTAGTTGTTCTCAATTCTATACTTTACAATAAGCCCATCTGATAAAAGGAGAGAAGCATGAGAATTCCATGCAGACCAAAGTCCTTGCTTGGGCAAATTATCTTCAGATCTCAGTAAATAATAATAATAATAATAATAATAATAATAAGCATTTCAGAGATTAATAAGTAGATAACATTGTTTAAATTGAAGAATTAAAAGAATATGAAGAGTGAAATACAATTTTTATTTATTAAGAGTTACCATTTTGGTATGGACATTGGCAAAAAAATGGGCTTTATCCACATTCATTTTCTCCTGTTACAAATAATATTTGTTTGGAGAGAGAGCCATCATTTGTTTTGCTCACGACTCTCATTTCACGCAGTGCTTGGCAAGGCAGCTTCAACTCTGCTCTTTGCGCATCAGCTTGGATGGCCTGACTGGGGGCTGTGGGAATGGTTTTCAAGATGCTTCATCCATGGGGCTGGCAGGTAAGTGCTGAGGCGCAGCTCAGATTTCTGTTGTCGATAGGGGCTGGGGACCTAGGTTCTTCTCCATATGGCCCTTTCCACAGACTGCTGGGGATTTCTCACAGCCTATGACTGGACTTTAAGAGCAACCATTCCAGAACAGCGGACAGGTGTATTCCTTTTTGACCTAGCGTTAGCAGCCACATAACCTCCCCCTGAAAACCATAAACACACCCAGATCCAAGGGGAGAAAATATAGCCTCTCCTCTCAGGAAAGAATGGCAAAGTCACAGTGTAAGAAGAACATGCAAAAGGGAAGGTATGCCATTTTTGGCAAATACTGTCTGCCACAGAATACTAACAATTTGGGCCAGGACATGAAGTGGGGTAAGGCTGAAACTGGAAGGACCTGGGCAGTGTGGAATTGATGCGGTGATTCAGAAGTTCTTTTATTTTACATAAAATGGAGGTGGGTGGGGTGCTTCAGTGATAGGATCGAGTCTGGCTTCGGGAGACTGGGTGGCATTTTCCTCAAACATCACTATGTGGGTATTAGTAACTTGGCCAGGTTCCAAGTCTGGTAATAACATTCTGTTTCTTTGAATTCACCACGATCCCTAGAGGAGTATTCTTTTTGTTTCCTGTCCTTGTCTATTGTATGGCGGCAGCTGGACCGATTATCAAGGCACTGCCACTCTCTTCATCAAAGAAAGATGTCCTTCATCAAAGAAAGATGTCGTTAGGTCTATTCTGAAAGAAATTCTGAAGAAATAAAAATGTTAACATTAATTATTTACTCAACAGTATGCTAAGTGTTCAAGATGCAGTATCTCATTTAATTGTTAAAACTTCTCTAAGAACTAGGCACTATTATCATTGCTATTTCATAGTTATGGGAAGTGCATTTTAGAGAGGTGAGGTAATAGGCAAGGTTAGGGAGTATCAGAATAGGAACTCCTAACTCTACTATTAAATTTAAAAATGCACTTTTGCAGGGGCCTGGGTGGCTCAGTGGGTTAAAGCCTCTGCCTTCAGCTCAGGTCATGATCCCAGGGTCCTGGGATCGAGCCCCACATCGGCCTCTCTGCTCAGCAGGGAGCCTGCTTCCTCCTCTCCCTCTGCCTGCCTCTCTGCCTACTTGTGATCTCTGTCTGTCAAAGAAATAAATAAAATCTTTAAAAAAAAATGCACTTTTGGGGCACCTGTGTGGCTCAGTTGGTTAAGCATCTGCCGCTGGCTCAGGTCATGATCTGGGAGTCTTGGGATCGAGCCTCACGTCAGGCTCCCTGTTCAGCAGGGAGTCTGCTTCTCCCTTTCTCTCTGCCCCTCCACCTGCTTGTGCTCTCTGTCTCTGTCTCTCTCGCTGTCTCCTTCTCTGACAAATAAATAAATAAAATCTTTAAAAATATATTAAAAAAAGAGAAATGATCGAGAAGATACCTTGATGACTCTATAAGGAGCAGTTCTTTGGGAGCCTGAGTAGAATTGAGAGAATGGGAAATGAGGAAGTGGAAATGGCCGCTAAAGGCCACCCTCTGAAGAAGGGTCATGAAAGTGATCAGAGAAATGGCTGTAGATGGAGGGAAATGTGGAGTCAAGGAAGACATTATTTAAGACAGTTATTTAAGCATGTTTGTCTGGGCTTATTCTTACTGGATTTAAGGAACATGAATGAAATTGGAACAAAAAATAGAGGAGCACTTTTTTTTTTTAAGAGATTTTATTTAGTTAGTTTAAGTCATGGTGTGCTTCCATGTGAAATGTGGAGGTGCTTTCTATTTTGCAGAGAGTGCTATATAAAATGCCATTCCAAGTATTTTACCAGCTAAGGTCTCCTACAGTGTAGAGTATATAGTAATGGTCAATATTTCTCATCCATTCTTTTAGTCATCTTTCATTAAATAAATATTTGTTAAGATACTCCTCGTGAAAGGCACTTATCTAGACACTGAGGATAGAGCAAAGAACAAACAAAGTCCGGGTTCTCATGGGGCTTGTATTCTAGAAGGCAGAAACACAATAAACAAGTAAACAAATAAGTATGTAATATAGCTGGTAGAAGTAAGTGCTATTTAAAAAAAAATGAGGGGCACCTGGGTGGCTCAGTCGTTAAGTGTCTGCCTTTGGCTCAGGTCATGATCCCAGAGACCTGGGATGGAGCCCCACATTGGGCTCTCTGCTCAGCAGAAAGCCTACTTCTCCCTCTCCCATTCCCCCAGCTTGTGTTCTCTCTCTCTCTCACTGTGTCTCTCTCTGTCAAATAATAAATAATATCTTTAAAATAAAAATTTAAAAAATGAGGCAGAAGCTAGAGAGTGATGACAGAAACGGTACTATTTTATTTATTTAATTTTTTAAAGATTTTCTTTTTTGAGTAATCTCTACACCAAATGTGGGGCTCAAACCCATGACCTTGAGATCAAGAGTCATATGCTCTACCAACGGAGCCAGTCAGGCACCCTGAAGTGAAACTATTTTAGATGGAGTGATTTCTTGGGAAGGCATCTGAGAAGGTGACATTTGCAAATGAAATGAGTGAAGGGTATAGGAAAAACTAAACTCTTCCTCCTGTTGTGTGTCTCCTTAACTCTCATAATACTCTCACACTCACACCACCGGCTGCGTGTTCTACAATTCACTAACTAGAGTTTCTGACACTAATTAGAGTTAGGCAGACTCCACCGGTCAAGGGCTCAGTCCCAGGAGACTGCCCCTTGGTTCAAGCTCTGATTGCAAGTAGGAGGTTCCCAAGTTACCCACCATTTTGGCCAAGTTGGCTACAAAAGTAGAGGTTCCCATTACCCCTCTTTGAATTAAGTCACTTTCTAGAACAGCTCAACAGAAGTCAGGGAGACACTTACATTTACCACTTTATTAAATAATAAAGGATATGATAAAGGATATTGATGAACAGTGAGATGAATAGTTACATACAAAGAGGTTTGGAAGGGTCCCTAGCACAGGAGCTTATGTGCTCATGATCTTGGGATGTGCCACGGTCCCCACACATAGATGTGTTCACCAACCCAGAAGCTCTCCAAACCCCACTTTTGAGCTTTTTATGGAGGCATCCTCACATGGGTATGATGGATCGTTAACTCAATATCCAGTCCCTCTCCCCTTCCCAGAGAACGAGGGTTGGAATGAAAAATCTTTCTGGTGACCAGCCCCCATCCTGAAGAAATTCAGAAGCCCACCAAGAGTTACTTAAAACAAAAGACACTCCAGGGATGCCTGGCTGGCCCAGTTGGTAGAGCATGTGACTCTTGATCTCAGAGTTGTAAATTCCAGTCCCATGTTGGTTGTAGAGATTACTTAAAAATACACTCTTAAAAAAAAAAAAAAAGACATTCTTGTTACCCAGGAAATACCATGTTTTCTAAATCTCTGTATCAGGAACCCAGAGTCAAAGACCAAATATTAGAACAAAAGATACTGCTAGCACTCTTACCACGTAGGAAAATACAAGGGTTTTACGAGTTCTGTGCTGGGAACTGAGGACAGGAACCAATCTATATTTATGGGTTTTTTCTTCCTTTTTTTCTCTAACTTTATGCCATTGTACAAGTTTAAGGTGTATAATGTGATAATTTGATATACATATGTACTAGGAAATGATTACCACCAAAAAGTTGGTTAACATGTTCATCATCTTACATAATTATCTTTTGTGTGTGTGTGATGAGAACTTTTAAGATGTACTCTCTTAGCAATTTTCAAGTATACAATAAAATATTAAACAAAATCACCTTGCTGCATATTACACCTCTAGAACTTACCTTATACCTAGAATTTGTACCCTTTGACCACCTCAGCCATCCTTCCCTCTATGTCCCCTGCCACCAAACTACACTGTTTCCATGAGTTTAGTTTGTTGGGGTTTGTTTTGTTTTTTGTTTTTTTGAGTCCCCGTGCAAATCAGATGATAGAGTATTTGTCTTTCTCTGTCTGACTTATTTCCCTTAGCATAATGACCTCAAGTTCCACCTGTGTTGTCACAAATCTCAGGATTTCCTTCTTTTTTTGTGGCTGAATAATATTTCATTTTGAGCAACATGGGTTTGAACAGCATGGCTTCACTTATTTTCATTTGGATTTTTTTTTTTAAGACTTGAGAGCAGGGAGGAGTCAAGATGGCGGAGAAGTAGCAGGCTGAGACGACATCAGGTAGCAGGAGATCAGCTAGACAGCTTATCTAACCATTGTGAACACCTACAAATCCAACAGGAAATCGAAGAGAAGAAGAGCAACAATTCTAGAAACAGAAAATCGACCACTTTCTGAAAGGTAGGACCTGTGGAGAAGTGAATCCAAAGCGACGGGAAGATAGACTGGGGGGGGAGGGGCCGGCTCCCGGCAAGCGCGGAGCAACGGAGCACAAAATCGGGACTTTTAAAAGTCTGCTCCACAGAGGGACATCGCTCCAGAGGCTAAACCGGGAGGAAACCCAGGCGGGGTCAGCATAACCCCAGGTCCCGCAGGCTCACAGAAGGACCGGGGGCGTCTGAGTGCCGCAGAGCTCGCAGGTATTAGAGCGGGGAAGCCGGCTACAGCGACAAAGCAGAGGAGTGAGCTCTCAGCCCCGAGGTTACCTTGTCCTGGTTGCAGGCTGGGTGGGCTCGGAGTGCAGCCGGAGGCCACGGAGACGGAAGCTACCGGGCACATTTCTCCAAGTGCCAGCAATTGACTGCTTTCCTACTGGCGCGACGGCAGCCCAGGGAGGCAGGGCGGTTGGGCGCTTTTCTCTGAGGGCGCACTGAGGAGCGGAACCCCAAGCTCTCGGCTCCTCCGGGCCGAGAGATTGGGAGGCCGCCATCTTCATTCCCGTCCTCCGGAACTCTACGGAAAGCACTCAGGGAACAAAAGCTCCCGAAAGCAAACCCGAGCGGATTACTTAGCCCAGCCCCTGGCAAGGGCGGTGCAATTCCGCCTGCGGCAAAGACACTTGAGAATCACCACAACAGTCCCCTCCCCCAGAAGATCAACAAGAAACCCAGCCAAAACCAACTTCACTCACCAAGAACAGCGGAATTCTAGAGGAGGAGAAAGCAAATCTTATCTGGACAAAATGACAAGGCGAAAAAACTCACCACAAAAAAAAGAACAAGAGGCAGTACTGAAGGCAGGAGACCTAATCAATACAGACATTGGTAACATGACAGATCTAGAGTTCAGAATGACGATTCTCAAGGTTCTAGCCGGGCTCGAAAAAGGCATAGAAGATATTAGAGAAACCCTCTCCGGAGATATAAAAGCCCTGTCTGGAGAAATAAAAGAACTAAAATCTAACCAAGTTGAAATCAAAAAAGCTATTAATGAGGTGCAATCAAAAATGGAAGCTCTCACTGCCAGGATAAATGAGGCAGAAGAAAGAATTAGTGACATAGAAGACCAAATGACAGAGAATAAAGAAGCTGAGCAAAAGAGAGAAAAACAAATACTGGACCACGAGGAGAGAATTCGAGAGATAAGCGACACCATAAGATGACACAACATTAGAATAATTGGGATTCCAGAAGAAGAAGAAAGAGAGAGGGGAGCAGAAGGTATATTGGAGACAATTATTGGAGAGAATTTCCCTAATATGGCAAAAGGAACAAACATCAAAATCCAGGAGATGCTAAGAACGCCCCTCAAAATCAATAAAAATAGGTCCACACCTCATCACCTGATAGTAAAATTTACAAGTCTTAGCGACAAAGAGAAAATCCTGAAAGCAGCCCGGGAAAAGAAGTCAGTAACATACAAGGGTAAAAACATTAGATTGGCAGCAGACCTATCCACAGAGACCTGGCAGGCCAGAAAGAACTGGCATGATATATTCAGAGCACTAAACGAGAAAAACATGCAGCCAAGAATACTATATCCGGCTAGGCTATCATTGAAAATAGAAGGAGAGATAAAGAGCTTCCAGGACAAACAGAAGCTGAAAGAATTTGCAAACACCAAACCAGCTCTACAGGAAATATTGAAAGGGGTCCTCTAAGCAAAGAGAGACCCTAAAAGTAGTAGATCAGAAAGAAAGAGAGACAATATACAGTAACAGTCACCTTACAGGCAATACAATGGCACTAAATTCATATCTCTCAATAGTTACCCTGAATGTGAATGGGCTAAATGCCCCAATCAAAAGACACAGGGTATCAGAATGGATAAAAAACCAAAACCCATCAATATGCTGCCTACAAGAAACTCATTTTAGACCCGAAGACACCTCCAGATTGAAAGTGAGGGGGTGGAAAACAATGTACCATGCTAATGGACATCAGAAGAAAGCTGGGGTGGCAATCCTTATATCAGATCAATTACATTTTAAGCCAAAGACTATAATAAGAGATGAGGAAGGATACTATATCATACTCAAAGGGTCTGTCCAACAAGAAGACCTAACAATCTTAAATATCTATGCCCCTAACATGGGAGCAGCCAACTATATAAACCAATTAATAACAAAATCAAAGAAATACATCGACAGTAATACAATAATAGCAGGGGACTTTAACACTCCCCTCACTGAAATGGACAGATCATCTAAGCAAAAGATCAACAAGGAAATCAAGGCCTTAAATGACACACTGGACCAGATGGACATCACAGATATCTTCAGAACATTCCATCCCAAAGCAACAGAATATACATTCTTCTCTAGTGAACATGGAACATTCTCCAGAATAGACCACATCCTGGGTCATAAATCAGGTCTCAACCGGTATCAAAAGATTGGGATCATTCCCTGCATATTTACAGACCACAATGCTCTGAAGCTAGAACTCAATCACAAGAGGAAATTTGGAAAGAACCCAAATACATGGAGACTAAACAGCATCCTTCTAAAAAATGAATGGGTCAACCAGGAAATTAAAGAAGAATTGAAAAAATTCATGGAAACAAATGATAATGAAAACACAATGGTTCAAAATCTGTGGGACACAACAAAGGCAGTACAAGCCTTTCTCAAGAAACAAGAAAGGTCTTGTTACACCTAAAGGAGCTGGAGAAAGAACAACAAAGAAAGCCTAAACCCAGCAGGAGAAGAGAAATCATAAAGATCAGAGCAGAAATCAATGAAATAGAAACTAAAAAAACAATAGAACAAATCAACAAAACTAGGAGCTGGTTCTTTGAAAGAACTAATAAGATTGACAAACCCCTGGCCAGACTTATCAAAAAGAAAAGAGAAACGCAAATAAATAAAATCATGAACAAAAGAGGAGAGATCACAACCAACACCAAAGAAATACAAACAATTATAAGAGCATACTACGAGCAACTCTATGCCAACAAATTTGACAACCTGGAAGAAATGGCTACATTTCTAGAGACATATAAACTACCACAACTGAACCAGGAAGAAATAGATAACCTGAACAGACCCATAACCAGTAAGGAGATTGAAACAGTCATCAAAAATCTCCAAACAAACAAAAGTCCAGGACCAGACGGCTCCCCAGGGGAATTCTACCAAACATTTAAAGAAGAACTAATTCCTATTCTCCTGAAACTGTTCCAAAAAATAGAAATGGAAGGAAAACTTCCAAACTCATTTCATGAGGCCAGCATCACCTTGGATCCCAAAACCAGACAAGGATCCCACCAAAAAAGAGAATTACAGACCAATATCCTTGATGAACACAGATGCAAAAATTCTCACCAAAATACTGGCCAATAGGATCCAACAGTACATTAAAAGGATTATTCACCACGACCAAGTGGGATTTATTCCAGGGCTGCAAGGTTGGTTCAACATCCGCAAATCCATCAATGTGATACAATACATTAATAAAAGAAAGAATAAGAACCATATGATACTCTCAATAGATGCTGAAAAAGCATTTGACAAAGTGCAGCATCCCTTCCTGATTAAAACTCTTTAAAGTGTAGGGATAGAAGGCACATACCTCAATATTATCAAAGCCATCTATGAAAAACCCACCACAAATATCATTCTCAATGGAGAAAAACTGAAACCTTTCCCACTAAGGTCAGGAACATGGCAAGGATATCCGTTATCACCACTGCTGTTCAACATTGTACTAGAAGTCCTAGCCTCAGCAATCAGACAACAAAAAGAAATTAAAGGCATCCAAATCGGCAAAGAAGAAGTCAAACTATCACTCTTTGGAGATGATATGATACTGTATGTGGAAAACCCAAAAGGCTCCACTCCAAAACTGCTAGAACTTGTACAGGAATTCAGTAAAGTGTCAGGATATAAAGTCAATGCACAGAAATTAGTCGCATTTCTTTACACTAACAACAAGCAGAAGAAAGAGAATTTACATCCCATTTACAATCGCACCCAAAACCATAAGATACCTAGGAATAAATCTAACCAAAGAGGCAAAGAATCTGTACTCAGAAAACTATAAAGTAGTCATGAAAGAAATTGAGGAAGACACAAAGAAATGGAAAAATATTCCATGCTCATGGATTGGAAGAAAAAATATTGTGAAAATGTCTATTCTACCTAAAGCAATCTACACATTTAATGCAATCCCTATCAAAATCCCATCCACTTTTTTTAAAGAAATAGAACAAATAATCCTAAAATTTATATGGAACCAGAAAAGACCTCGAATAGCCAAAGGAATATTGAAAAAGAAAGCCAAAGTCGGTGGCATCACAATTCCAGACTTCAAGCTCTATTACAAAGCTGTCATCATCAAGACAGTATGGTACTGGCACAAAAACAGACACATAGATCAATGGAACAGAATAGAGAGCCCAGAAATAGACCCTCAACTCTATGGTCAACTAATCTTCGACAAAGCAGGAAAGAATATCCAATGGAAAAAAGACGGCCTGTTCAACAAATGGTGCTGGGAAAATTGGACAGCCACATGCAGAAAAATGAAATTGGACTATTTCCTTATACCACACACGAAAATAGACTCAAAATGGATGAAGGACCTCAATGTGAGAAAGGAATCCATCAAAATCTTTGAGGAGAACGCAGGCAGCAACCTCTTTGACCTCAACCGCAGCAACTTCTTCCTAGGAACATCGCCAAAGGCAACAGAAGCAAGGGCAAAAATGAACTATTGGGATTTCATCAAGATCAAAAGCTTTTGCACAGCAAAGGAAACACTTAACAAAACCAAAAGACAACTGACAGAATGGGAGAAGATATTGGCAAAAGACATATCAGATAAAGGGCTAGTATCCAAAATCTATAAAGAGCTTATCAAACTCAACACCCAAAGAACAAATAATCCAATCAAGAAATGGGCAGAGGACATGAACAGACATTTCTGCAAAGAAGACATCCAGATGGCCAACAGACACATGAAAAAGTGCTCCACATCACTCGGCATCAGGGAAATACAAATCAAAACCACAATGAGATACCACCTCACACCAGTCAGAATGGCTAAAATTAACAAGTCAAGAAATGACAGATGCTGGTGAGGATGTGGAGAGAGGGGAACCCTCCTACACTGCTGGTGGGAATGCAAGCTGGTGCAACCACTCTTGAAAACAGTGTGGAGGTTCCTCAAAAAACTGAAAATAGAGCTACCCTATGACCCAGCAATTGCACTACTGGGTATATATCCTAAAGATACAAACGTGGTGCTCCGAAGGGGCACATGCACCCGAATGTTTATAGCAGCAATGTCCACAATAGCCAAACTGTGGAAAGAACCTAGATGTCCATCAACAGATGAATGGATAAAGAAGATGTGGTATATATACACAATGGAATACTATGCAGCCATCAAAAGAAATGAAATCTTGCCATTTGCGACGACATGGATGGAACTAGAGGGTATTATGCTTAGCGAAATAAGTCAATCAGAGAAAGACAACTATCATATGATCTCTTTGATATGAGGAAGTGGAGATGCAATGTGGGGGGGTTGGGGGGAGCTAGGAAAAGAAAAAATGAAAAGATGGGATTGGGAGGGAGACAAACCATAAAAGACTCAATCTCAAAAAACAGACTGAGGGTTGCTGGGGGGAGGGGGCACGGGAGAGGGTGATGGGGATATGGACATTGGGGAGGGTATGTGCTATGATGAATGCTGTGAAATGTGTAAACCTAGCGATTCACAGACCTGTACCTCTGGGGATAAAAATACATTATATGTTTATTAAAATTTAAAAAAAAAAGACTTGAGAGCAAAAGCCACGAGGCATTTATTTACAACTTCCTCCAATAGGACCAAATTGTAGGTGACTGGCACAGAGGTCAGGCCTGCTGCCCTCTGGGTGTATGGGGAGGCCACAGAAGCCATAAGTAGGCCTTGGTTGATTCCGTGTCTTGGATGTTGGAAATAATGCTGCATTGAGCACAGGGGTGTATATATCTTTTCAAGTTAGTATTATCACTTCCTTTGGATAAAACCCAGAAAGGAGGGGCGCCTGAGTGGCTCAGTCATTAAGCGTCTGCCTTTGGGTCAGGTCATGATCCCAGGGTCCCTGAATCGTGCCCACATTGGGCTCCCTGCTCAGCGGGAAGCCTGCTTCTCCCTCTCCCACTCCACCTGCTTGTGTCTCCTCTCTCACTGTGTCTCTCTCTGTCAAATAAATAAATAAATCTTTAAAAAAAAAAACAGAAATGGGAAATACTGTTTCATATGGTAGTTCTATTTACTCCTCGTAAGAAGAAAAGCCACTGAAGGATTTTGAGCGACGTTACCTACACAAGTTTTAAAAGGATCTTATTAGCTGCTATGTTCAAACTAAAGGGGGCAATGATGTTATACAAGGAAACTAGTCAGAAGTCTATTTCAATAATCTGGATGAGAGATGATAATGACCTGAGCTGGAAATGGAAGAATTGGACAGTAGTATTCCTTCTGAAGGTATAACTCAAAAGATTTGCTGACGAATTGGATACAGGCTGGGAGCAAAAGAGAAGAGTCAAGAATTTTTTTTGGGGGGGGGCACCTGGGTGGCTCAGTGGGTTGGGGCCTCTGCCTTCGGCTCAGGTCATGATCCCAGGGTCCTGGGATAGAATCCCTTGTCCAGCTCTCTGCTCAGCAGGGAGCCTACTACCTCCTCTCTCTCTCTCTGCCTGCCTCTCTGCCTACTTGTGATCTCTGTCTGTCAAATAATAAATAAAAATCTTTAAAAAAAAAGAATTTTTTTAAAAATTTTATTTATTTATCTGACAGAGAGAAAGAGATCGTAAGTAGGCAGAGAGGCGGGTGGGGGGGTGGAGAAGCAGGCTCCCTGCCGAGCTGGGAACCCAATTCGGGGCTTGATCCCAGGACCCTGAGATCATGACCTGAGCTGAAGGCAGTGGCTTAACCCACTGAGCCACCCAGGCGCCCCAAGAATTTTTCTTTAGGGACACCTGGGTGACTCAGTCGGTTGGGCAGCTGCCTTTGGCTCAGGTCATGATCCTAGTGTCCTGGGATTGAGTCCCACATCCAGCTCCTTGCTTGGCAGGGAGCCTGCTTCTCTCTTTCCCTCTGCCTGCCACTCTGCCTGCTTGTACATGCTCTGTCTTTCTCTCTCTCTTTCCGTCAAATAAATAAAATAAAATCTTAAAAAAAAAAGAATTTTTCTTTAACTTTATAAAACTTTCAGAGTGACTTTCTTTTAATCATAAATATTACTCTTAACTGTTGAGTAAGTTATTCAACTATTAGAATTAAAGCTATGTAGTCAATATTAGCACAATCCGAGTCACTTGGGTTTCTACTTCTGAGCTCCTGAAATAATGTTTGTATTTATTGTTTATAAAGCCAAAGAGTTGGGGCACCTGGGTGGCTCAGCCTGCCAAGTGTCCGACTCTCGGTTTTAGCTCAGGTTGTAATTTCACTGGTCATGAGATGGAACCCCACATCGGGCTCAGTGCTTAGGAGGGAGTTTGCTTGAAGATTCTCTCCCTCTGTCCCTCTCGTGTGCATGCTCTCCCTCTCTACCTCTCTCTCTTTCTCAAATAAATAATCTTTTTTTCTTAAAGCCAAGGGTTTTTTTCATTAATAAGTATAAGGATTCACTAAGGAATATGCCATCTGTTCTACAAAATGTACTGAGTTATTGGCGTTTGAGAGAAATGTCTAAATCAGTCTAAACAAAGTTGTTAAACTAAATTTATTTTTTGTATTAAGTTAATTTTCATATTGCCGCTGTGTTAAGTTGACCTCTTTGGGGGCAAAACCAGATTTTCCCACCTTTTCCATTTTTTCCTACAGATGATTTCTGAAAGGATTAAAAATAGCTGCTTTGAAAAGTTGAATATGAGCAAATTCTGAGTGAAAATTTCTGATCAGTCTCTTTTTTAAAGATATTAGCACATTAGGGGTGCCTGGCTGGCTCGGTTGGTAGAGCATGCAGCTCTTGATCTTGGGTCGTGAGTTCAAGCCCCATGTTGGGCATAGAGCCCAAAAATAGAAAGAAAGAAAAAAATATTTGTACATTGTAGCACAGTGTGAGCTACATAGGTTACTAGTTTTTACCTATATGCCCCATTTTAAAAATATTTGATATTTTGGAGAGACATCTACAGAAAATGTGTCATACACACCTTTGCTTTCTTTACAGAATATTGGTACACATAATTTAACAATTTCATGAAGTCTCAGGATCTGCATTATTAACACCTATTATTAGTAAGCATTGTTATATATTATGGTTATGCTGTGTTTAACGTCTCTTGATACATATAGGTTAGCCTTTTTGCTTCCTGATCAAATTGTCCTTCTGACAGAGATTGCTAGTTGTCTACCATATCTATTGTCTCCTTTCTCATGAACAGAATTCCAAATTTTAGCTGCTCAAATAAAACACTTTATGTCTTAACTTTCCTTGTATCTAGATCTGAACAGGTGACTAATTCCCTGCCAATAAGATATAAGTGGGAGTGTTGTGTGGGACTTCTGGGAAGCTCCTTAATATGGAAGAGTCTGTTCTTTTCTTCTACTTTTTTATTGGATATGATAATGAAAGGACTAGTGTTTATCTTGACCTGGAAGGGATCTTGAGACTAGCAACCATGGGCTAAAGATGGCAAAGTGGAAAAATGTGAGCTTGGATCCCTTAATGAACACTGAGAAATATCTTTTTCATATATCCCAACTACACTTCCAGTGATAGAATCTTAATTTAGTCTTTGTCTCCGGAGTCATATTCCTTTGGTGTTGGTTTATTCTCTCATATGTGGACATTGGATTCTTATGTAGCACAATCTAATATAACCAGGAAGTTATTCATAGATTAAAATAAAAAGCAAGATATTTATAACCAAAAATGAAAGAACATTTCTTTTTTTTTAATTTTTAAATTTTATTTATTTATTTGACAGACAGAGATCATAAGTAGGCAGAGAGGCAGGCAGAGAGAAAGGAGGAAGCAGATTCCCTGCTGAGCAGAGAGCCCAACTCAGGCCTCGAGCCCAGGACCCTGGGATCATGACCTGAGCTGAAGGCAGAGGCTTCAACCCACTGAGCCACCCAGGCACCCCAGAACATTTCTTTAAACCAAAATTCTTCTTGAAATTCTTGTAGTTTGAAAGGTTGCCCTATTACGAAAGGTGGTTGACAAAGATAATTAGCTGTTAGGTTAAAATAACAACTGGAGTGGTGAGGTTGAATTTGGGGTTGTAAGTTTGAGCCCCATGTTGGGTGTAGAGATTACTTAAAAAAAATAAAATCTTAAAAAAAAATGGCAAAGAACAGCAACCAAGTAGGAACTGTGAAACACTGATTTAGAAAGGCAGTGGGAGTGGGCATTAGAAGGAAGTGATTGCAAATGGTAATTTAGAATAACATTTGAGAGTAGGTGGCTCATGAGACAAGGTAGTATCTGAAAGAAGTAAACTAGTAACTGAGTTATTTTAGATAGGATTCTGGATTAGATATTTGTATATATACGTATGTATGTGTATATATATGTATGTAGTTATATACAGCCATATGTATGTAAGTATATGGCTGTATATAAATAACTACTCTCATTCTATGAAAATGTAATTAATTGTATGAATTTACTCAAGCAGAGACATATAATGCATATGTATACATTTATAAATTACAAGGTGTTGAAGACATTGTGGGGAGGGGCATGGTATTTTTTTTTAAAGGCATAATCATGAAGGCAGATAAACTGCCTCTCCCTCAAGTGTGAGATTCTGTAATGTAAGATAAAATCTAATGAGTATGACTTAGAATCCTGCACTTAGGGGACCAGTATGACACTTAATGGAGGAAAATAGGAAGCAGTGTTTAGGATAGGTGATTAAATTCACCTTTAATTATGGTTAACCAAAGATTAGTCAGAGTCACAAAGGTGAATAAACCTGAGAAAACCTGTGGATGAGATTTTAATTTTTTTTAAGTATTATTTTTATTTATATTATATTTATTTGTTTAAACATACTATTGATGGTTATAAATAGATATGGAGGGGTGCCTGTCTGGTTCAATCAGTAGAGCATGTGACTCTTGGTCTCGAGGTCGTGGGTTTGAGCCTCATGCTGTATGTAGGAATTACTAAAAAAAATAAACTTTAAAAAAATATGGAAAAATAATCAAATCTCCTAATCTTTCCTATAAAATTTGTAGAAAATTTTAAAGTGTAATGCCTAGCAGGAGCATCTTATAACTAGTACTCTCTACCTAATTGTATTGATTATTTCAGACAGCAATTTGATAACTTTTATTAAAAGCCAAAAAATGTTTTTTTCAGTAGCCTTATTTTGGAAAAATATACAAAGGAACTAGCCATAAAATATGGAAGTAATATGCATAAAACTTGGTACACACAAAGCTTGAAGCAACCCAAATGTCCAGGATTATTTTCTCATTCATTTATTCATTAAGCAATTTTTTTCTAAGCACCAGCTATGTTCCAAGAACTAGGGGTAAAACAGGAAATAAAAGAATAAAAGAAAGTTTCCCTTATGGAACTTACATTTCAGAAAAGGAGATAGAAAATAAACAAACAAGGGGCACCTGGGTGGCTCAGTTGGGCATCTGCCTTCAGCTTGGGTCATGATCTCAGGGTCATGATCTCAGCCCCACATCAGGCTCGCTGCTCAGTGGGGAGTCTGCTCCTTCTCTTTCTGCTGCTCGTGCTCTCTCTCTCTTTCTCTCCCTCTCTCAAATAAATAAATAAAATAAAAATCTTGAAAAATGAAAAGAAACAAACAAGCATATTCATATGCTACATATATAGTATGTTAGATGGAGATAAATGAAACAATAAGGGGGATGGGGGTACATAGAAAGATGGCTGTTCTTTATTTGTTGTTTTTTTATTGCCCTTGAGGGTAGAGAGCTGGCTGTTCTATATAGGGAGTTGGGGAGGCTTCAGGGATGGCGAGATCTGAGAGATCTGAGACCTGAAGGAAGTGAGGAAACAAGGCTTGAAGCTATCTGGCAGAAGATGTGCCCATCTGAAGGAGCAAGTCTTGAGGCAAGAGCATGCTTGGCATTGTTGAGAATCAGTAAGGAATTCAGTGCAACTGGAGCAGAATGAACTAGAAGGAGAGTACCGGATTATGTTCAGAGTCAGAGAGGACCAAATCTTGTAGGAATTATAGGCCACTATAAGAATTCACATTTTGGGGTGCCTGGGTTGCTCAGTGGGTTAAAGCCTCTGCCTTCAGTTCAGGTCATGATCTCAGGGTCCTGGGATTGAGCCCCACGTTGGGCTTTCTGCTCAGCAGGGAACCCGCTTCCTCCTCTCTCTCTCTGCCTGCCTCTCCACCTACTTGTAATCTCTATCTGTCAAATAAATAAATAAAATCTTTTAAAAAAATTCACATTTTGCTGTGATTAAGATTGGAAGCCACCGGAGGATTCTGAGCACAAAGGCAATACAACATGATCTAGCTCTTAAAAGGATGAAGGAGAGGGGGAAAGAAGCACAGAGACCAGTTAGGGAACTATCAAAATAATCCAGACGAGAAACCACCGTGGGTTGGGTCATGGTGGTAATAATGGGGTGATGAACATGGCTGGATCCTGGACGTACTCTGAAAGTGGATTGAATGGAAGAGATGAGAGAGAGGAATTAAGGAGGACTCCAGCCTTTGGGCTGAGTAACTGGAAGGATGGAGGTGCCTCTACTCACACCTTTGGTGTCTCATCTTGGCTCAGTTTTGCCAGCTGTGGTGGATTAAATTTCATCTAGCAGCTGAATACCACGCAGTGAGTGACCTCAGGTGATGCCATGTGAAAGAGAATAATTGCCCAGCTGAGACAGCCTCAAATTTCTGATCCACAAAATTGTGAGCTACCAAAAAAAAAAAAAATTTGTTTCAGACAGTAAATTTTATTTTATTTTTATTTTTAAAATATTCTACCCATTTATTTGACAGAGAGATTACAGGTAGGCAGAGAGGCAGGCAGAAAGAGAGGAGGAAGCAGGCTCCCCACCGAGCAGAGAGCCCGACAGGGGGCTTGATCCCAGGACCCTGGGATCACGACCCAAGCTGAAGGCAGAGGCTTTAACCCACTGAGCCATCCAGGTGCCCCCAGACACTAAATTTTAGGTTAATATCTCTTGTTGCAATAGACAACCAGAACAAAGAACCATCTCTTTGCTGATGACCCACATATTGCCTGAACCCCTCCTCTGAATTTGACATTCCTACTTAATTGCATATCTGAGATTCCCACTTGGACATGTCTTAATTTCGGGTTCTACCAGAGGTGGACTCCAAGGCAAGGATTCAAGTACAAGTTAGCTTACTTGGAAGATGAGCTCAAGAAGGGCCAACAGAATAATGGGGAAGTGAGACAGAGAAAGCAAGCAGACAACAATGGGTGTGTTATTAAGCCAGTTATCACTGAAGAAAACTGGTCCATACTGTTGGGAAACTTGGAGAATTCACGTCAAACTTGTATCTCACAGATTTCATACTCAGATGGCAAGGGAACTGGAACACTCACTTGCTAACTCGTATGAGACATCAGTTGAGGGTCCACTTTAGGCAGAGGTTTAAAAAAAAAAGCCCTCACTGGGGCACCTGGGTGGCTCAGTGGGTTAAGCCTCTGCCTTCAGCTCAGGTCATGGTCCCAGGGTCCTGGGATGGAGCCCTGCATCAGGCTCTCTGCTCAGCAGGGAGCCTGCTTCCCCACTCTCTCTGCCTGCCTCTCTGCCTACTTGCGATCTCCCTTTCTCTGTCAAATAAATAAATAAATAAAAACTTTAAAAAAAAAAGAAAGGAAAAAAGAAAAAAAGCCCTCAGACAAAGAAATGAAAAACTGGGAGTGGGCAACACATTAAAGTGGGAAAGTTAAGGAAAAAATAGGAGCAGGACTCTGACAGCATTTGCTCGGACATTAACATTTTAATGATTCCAGGACAATTGTTTGTGTTGTTGTTGTTGTTGTTTAAAGATTTTAAGTAATCTCTACCCCCAAGGTGGGGCTTAAAGGTACAACCCCGAGATCAAGAGTTGTACGCTCCACTGGCTGAGCCAGCCAGGTGTCTCTCTGGAACAATTGTGTTGTAGAATGTTCTACACACTGGCTTCTGGGAGATGGTTCTCCATGGTCTCACATTTCTTCATGATTTGTGAGCAGAAGCACAGTCCTCTTGCTTTGGATTATCTTTCCGAAGATCTTTAGATAGTGAACAGCCTTGGAAACTAACGTCTTCCATCAAGACGGGCTTATTTACCATTACCCAGTGTAATAAAGGTGATCTCTCTGCAAGGCAAAAGTCAGACATGTTTGCTTGCAGCCCGTTATAAAAAATTGGGATACCCTAAGCTTAGGATTCTTCTCCTGTAACTCAACACATATAATGTGCAGGTCTCACCCAGCCCTTGTATCATCCGGTGGGAACTGGGGCTTGGGAAACCGGCACAAGGAAATAATGATCTGTGATTGCTGTTACTGTTATCCAACAGTCAGAAGCACTATTTCTCACAATAACCTCAGTGTATTTACTTGTGTGCTCTACCCTATAACAAAGACAAAATAGTTCCAGAATTACTAGTCCACTGATGCCAACAATAACCAATCTAAGTAACTGTAAAAATTTCTTTGTAGTTAGTAGACTAGGTATTATTAAGGATTATCGTCTAAATACTATGTTCGAAAATAACAAGTGAAATTTTTCATCAATGTGGTTATGTACCAATTTGATATGATCAAGTTCATTTGTTTCATTCTTTTTCTTTCTTTCTTTTTTTTTTTTTAATTTATTTAGGGGCGCCTGGGTGGCTCAGTTGGTTAAGCGTCTGCCTCCGGCTCAGGTCATGATCCTAGGGTCCTGGGATCGAAGCCCCACATCAGGCTCCTTGCTCCACAAGAAGCCTGCTTCTCTCTCTCCCTCTGCCTGCCTCTCCCCCTGCTTGAGCTGTGTCTTTTATTTATTTATTTGTCAGATAGAGAGACTGAGATACCCAGGCTCCCTATTTCATTATTTTTAAATTAATTTCTTAAAAATATATAAAGCATTGATGTGATTAAAAATTTAAACTTTACAAACAAAATTGTAAACTTCACAAAACAGTATACTCAGAGAAATCTCATTAATATCCTTATCCATTCCATTCACTCCCTAGAGGTAACTGTCATGGACCGAATTTGTTCCCCCAAAATTCGTGTGTTGAAGACCTAACCTTCAATGTTACTGCTTTTAGAGATAGGGTATTTAAAGAGGTAATAGAAGATAAACGAGAACATAAGGGTGAGGCCCTTATCAGGTAAGACCAGTGTTTTTATAAGAAAAACATGAGACATCAGAGCCCCATCTCTCATCTCTTTCCCATCTCTCTCTCTCTCTCTCTCTCTGCACATGCAGAGAGAAAAGACCACGTGAGGACACAAGGAGGAGGCAGCCATTTGCAAGCCAGAAAGAGATGCCACCCCAGTGCGTGTATCAACAGAGACTGAAATTCCTGACACCTTGATCGTGAACTTTTAACCTCCAGAACTGTGAGAATATACATTTCTGTTGCTTATGCCACCCAGGCTGTGGTATTTTGTGGTAACCTCAGCAGATTTATATAGTAACTACTAATTAGGATTTGATTTATTCTTCTTTGTTTCACTTTTTTTTAGAGATGGGGAGGGGCAGAAGGTGAGAGAGAGAGAGAGAGAGAGAGAGAGAGAGAGAATCTTAAGCAGCTCCACACCCAGCACAGAGCCTGAGGTGGGGTTCCATCTCACAACCCCGAGATCACGACCTGAGCTGAAATCCAGAGTTGGATGTTGAACTGACAGAGCCACTCAGGTGTCCCTCTTTGTTTGTTTGTTTGCTTTTTGAGAAAATAAGCAAATATTTCCACTTTCTTATACAAAAAGTAGCATATCATAGACTCTTTTGCACTTAACAACATGCCTACAAATCACTTTGTATCAGTCTGTAGAAATCTTCGGTCTTTTTCACAATTCCATTTCTTTATTATATGTACGAAGCATGGTTTGTCAAGCTATATTTGCAATATTTTACTACTGTAAAAATGCCTGAATGAATTACCTTATATATATATATATTGCTTAATGTTTGTGGATGTACCTTTTTAGGGTAAATACCTCAAAAATGCATAGCTGAGTCAAGGGGTACATGTATATGTATTTTTGTTAGATAATGCCTAATAATCCTTTAGAGGGGTTGCGCTATTATATATTCTCTCTCACAATGTATGAGAGTGACTTTTTCCTCACCAACAGTGTGTTGTCAAACTTTTGAATTTTTGGCACTCTGATAATAAGAGATGATATTTCATTGTATTTTTAATTTACATTTTTTTAACCATAAGTGAAGTTGAATGTTTTGTCATATTTTTATTGGTCATTTGTATATCTTTTTCTCTGGTTATCTTTTTAAAATTACATTTTTTTAAAGATTTTTACTTACAGATTTTTACTTAACAATTTTATATGACACAGAGAGAGAGATGGCGAGAGAGGTAACACAAGCAGGGGGTTGTGGGTTAAAGCCTCTGCCTTCTGTTCAGGTCATGATCTCAGGGTCCTGGGATCGAGCACCGCATCGGGCTCTCTGCTCAGCGGGGAGCCTGCTTCCCCCACCCCCACCCCCACCTGTCTCTCTGCCTACTTGTGATCTCCCTCTGTCAAATAAATAAATAAATAATCTAAAAAAAATTACGTTTTCTTAAAAAAAGGGAAAAAAATTACGGTTCCTAACCAGGGTATAGCTATGCTTAATTTTTTTTTTTTTTTAAGATTTTTGTGTTTTGTTTTGTTTATTTGACAGACAGATCACAAGCAGGCAGAGAGGCAGGCAGAGAGAGGGGAAGGGAAGCAGGCTCCTTGTCCAGCAGAGAGCCTGACGTGGGGCTCGATCCCAGGACCCTGAGATCATGACCTGAGCCAAAGGCAGAGGCTTTAACCCACTGAGCCACCCAGGCGCCCCACATATGCTTGATTTTTGTATATCTATTTTGTGTCTAGATAAACTACTAAGTCATTTTCTTAAGTCAAATGGTTAGTCTAAGAGTTCTTTTATGTAAAAAGCTCTAAAGGTGACCAACATATCATTTGTGGATAATAATATTTTTGTCTTTTCCTCTTTGATCCTTATAAACATCTGTTCTTGTGTTAATATGCTAGTTAGGACAATGATATGATGTTGAATGGGAGAGACAATAGTGGATCTGCCTTATTCCTGATTTTAAAGGAATGATTTTAATGTTTTTCCATGAAAGGTAATGCTTGCTATAAGCATTTTTATTAATTTTTGTATTATTATTATTCTTTACTATAATCATTTTTAAGGCCAGTTGGCTTTTTTTCTAAGTGGAGCCCAACATGGGGTTTGAACTCACGATGCTGAGATTACAATCTGACCCCAGAAAAGATTTCTATTAGATTAAATTTCTCCTCCATAATTACTTTGCTAAAAGATTTTTTTGCTTTTGTTTTTGTTTTTGACTGGCCATAGTTTGATATTGTCCAGTGAAATGACCCTTGGTCTCAGAAACCTGCCACTTCCCACAGTTCCAGCCCTCAGCTGTGGTCGCCTCTGAGCAGGTGAATTCCTCTGCTGAAACATGCATACTATAAGGAGACAGTGACACCAACAGCCAGGGAAGTCAAAGGTCCTAATCTATCCAGTGACAAGGTGAACAAGCAGGCTCCAGTATATTGGTTCCAAAATGTGACTTTGCAATCATGTCATGTAATAAAGTAGCAATTATAGGCATTGAGGCCAGTGCTCTTGGTAGAAAGATACAGGATGCAAGAGTCTGGAAATGCCCTTATATTCTCATTTTTTGTTCCACGTTTGCCTTACATTCCACAATGGGCTTCACAGCCTTCTCCTCCAAAGCCGTTGCTGCAGGACACATATTTGTGTCTGTCCTTGCTGACCTTGCAGAAGTCTGAATATTGCTGCTTTGCAGGAAATGCATGAGGCACTTGCAACCCCCGACTGTCCCATAATCTGATGGTTTTATCTTCAGAAGTCTAAGTGTATGTTGTTCTTGGGGGACCCAGCACAGTTAAGTGACTGGGTTCGTAGAGTCGGAGGCTCTCTGTACACAGGTCCCAACATCCCACAGAAGCAGGGTGCTGTCCCAAGAGCCAGGACACAGCTGTGACATGTCTGGACTCACAGCCAACGCAGTGAACACCAGGGTGTGGCCAGGGGTTGTGAAGGACCATGCACGTCCCACATCACGACCATCCTTTCATGACAGGCACTGAAGAATGAGCTTGATTTGCAAATACAGGCTACCTTAGTGATTTCTCGTTCCCCCCCATTTCACCACATTTCCAGTTTTCCAGTTAGAGGCCACAATCGGCTTATCTTTTCCTCTGGAGACACACAGGTCTGAGTTCAGAGCAGCAACAGACAGTGTCCATGGGGGCTGGGCTCTACTGCTGACAAGCTTTAGTTCTAGTTCTCTCTTCTGTAATTCTGCTGGCCTCTATTTTTTTTTAACTAAGAAGTGCTGTGTTTGAGTTTGCTTTGCAGTTTCCCCATCAGTGCACAGAATCTACATAAAACCTTCTGAGAAAGAGCTCATTTCAGAGGGCACCTGAACAGCAGCACCATTGTGGCTGCTGGAAGTTGTGTCCCCCCCTGACCAATAGGATTTTCTTGGGATGTCTGCCTGGCTTATTTGGTAGAGCATGTGACTTTTGATCTCAGGATTCTGAGTTTGGGTGTAGAGATTACTTAAAAATAACAAAAAAAATTGTTTAAAGATTTTACCTATTTATTTGACAGAGAGAGAAATAGCGAGAGAAGGAACACAAGCAGGGGGAGTGGGAGAGGGAGAAGCAGGCTTCCCACTGAGCAGAGAGCCTGATGTGGGACTCAATCCCGACCTGAGCTGAAGGCTGGTGCCCAACAACTGAACCACCCAGGTGCCCCAAAATAACAAAATCTTTTTTAAAACATGGGATTTTCTTGGTGAGCTGCTGTATTCAATGACTTGTACTGTTTATCCTTTGGAAAATAGTTCGGGCAGCCACTTGCTAATCTCTGTGATTCCAGCGGGCTGGTGGGGCACAGAGTGGAGGGTGTCCACAGCTCCCACACTCCATAGCCTCTCGTGCCTCTGCCCTTAGCGGTGACATGCATCGCTAGGACAGGAGGTGTTTTGCTAGAATTTGTATCATAAAATGAGTATTGGATTATCAAATTTTTTTTGTGTATCTATTATAAATGTTTTTTCTTTAATACCTTAATGTGGTAAAGTACAATGATTTTCTAGTATTAAATTACATTTGTACACCTAGCGTAAACCCAACCTAATTATAACACACTATCTTTTAAATATATTATTGTGCTTGGTTTGCCACTTACTATTTTTTGTACCTTTCTTCATGAGAATTGTTCTATATCTTAATGTTCTTGTACTGTCCTTGTCTGCTTTTGGCATTCATATTTTATTAACTTCAGTAAATGAGTTGGACTGGGGCATTTTCTAACTCTATTTTTTAATGAATTATCTGGAAGAGTTGGAAATAAGTTTAAAATTATCTGTTCCTGGGGCGCCTGGGTGGCTCAGTGGGTTAAGCCTCTGCCTTCAGCTCGGGTCATGATCTCAGGGTCCTGGGATCAAGTCCCACATTGGGTTCTCTGCTCAGCGGGGAGCCTGCTTACCCCTCCCCTCTCTCTCTGCCTGCCTCTCTGCCTACTTGTGATCTCTGTCTGTCAAATAAATAAATAAAATCTTTAAAAAAAAATAAATAAATAAAATTATCTGTTCCTTACATATTTTGTAGAACTGATTTGTAAAAACTTCTGAACTCTTTTTTTTTTAATGAGAGAGTTTTTACTACCAAATTTCTTTTTTATACAAATATTCAGGCTTACTATTTCTTTTTCAATCAGTTTTGTAAAGTTATAAACTATGTGTATTTTTAAATTTTTTTAAAAGATTTTATTCATTTATTTGGGGTGCCTGGGTGGTTCAGTGGGTTAAGCCTCTGCCTTCGGCTCAGGTCATGATCCCTGCATCGGGCTCTCTGCTCATCGGGGAGCCTGCTTCCCCCTCTATCTCTGCCTGCCTCTCTCCCTACTTGTGATCTCTCCCTCTCTCTCTGTCAATTAAATAAAATATTAAAAAAAAGATTTTATTCATTTATTTGACAGAGAGAGACACGGTGAGAAAGGGAACACAAGCAGGGGGAGTGGGAGAGGGAGAAACAGGCTTCCCACTGAGGAGGGAGCCTGATGTGGGGCTTGATCCCAGGACTCTGGGATCATGATCTGAGCTGAAGGCAGACGCTTAATCCACTGAGCCACCCAGGTGCCCCCAACTATGTGTATTTAGATATCTCCCCTTGTTCATTAATTTCTTTGATCACCATATTCCTGTCTTTCAGAACTTTTTCCAGGATTTTTTTTTTTCTGAAGTGTCACTTATATTTTCCTTTGGTGAAGATCAATTGGTAATAAACCTTGTGCTTCTGTTTGTGTGAAATGTCTTTATTTTGTCCTTGGTCTTATAAAATAGTGTTACTGGGTACATAATTCCAAGATGACTGTTATTTTCTCTAAGTACTTGAGGATATTATTCTGTCTTCTGCCTTCCCTTTTGTGTTAACAAGTCTGCTGTCAATCTAATTACGGTGCCTTTGTAAATACGCTGAGGTTTTTTTGTTTTTGTTTTTGTTTTTTTACCTGATGTTATGGGTTGAATTGTATCACTCAAAACGATACGTTAAAGCCCTAAGCCCCAGTACCTAAGAATGTGACCTTAGCTTGAAACAGGGCAACTGAAGATACAATTAGTTAAGATAAGGTCATATTGGAGAAGGGTGGCCCATTAATCCAATATGACTGTTGTCCTTTTAGGGGAGGAAAAGAGACACAGAGACACAGTTATATGAAAATATAACAGATGATAATGGAGTCAGAGATTGAAGTTTTGCAGTTGTGAGCCGAGGAATGACAAGGATTGCTAGCAAATCATCAGAAACAAGGAAGAGACAAGGAAGGATTTTCCCCTACCAGTTCAGGGGAAGCATGACCTTGATGACACCTGGCTTCTGGACTTCTAGACTCCAGAACTGTGAGACAATAAATTTCTGTTATATTAAGCCACCCAGTTTGTGGCACCATTACAGCAGCCCTTAGGAAAATAATGCAACTGATTTTAAGGTATGTTGTTCAAGAAAAAGAAAGAAAGAAAGAAAGAAAGGTATTATCTTTCATGTCAGTTTCACTGGAATTTTCTAGGTTGGATTTCTTTTTACTTAGTCTTCTGAGTGACTTCTGATGTGTAGATTTATGGTTTTTTTTATCAATATGAAAAAATATCACTCATTATATGGATATAAGCTCATCTCCATTCTCTCCATTCTCCTTCTGGGACTCTTCAGTCGATTTAAATCAGGAAACTGCCTTTTCAATCCTCATGTCCCTAACCTGTCATATTTTCATCTCCTTGTGCCTCTGTGCTGCTTTCTAGGTAGAAATGTGTGGCATCTCATTGTCGACTGCTAGCCATTTTCTCTTTGTTTTAGTAATAGAATTTAATTTCAATGGGCCCATGACCATCCACAATAAAAACTGTATTTCCAGTTTGCCCTTGAGCAAAGAATGACCATGTAGTGAGTTTTGCCACGGGATATAAGCAGAGGTGGTGTGCACAATTTTTAGGAGATTTTCTTTTTGCCTACTTATACATCTTTGAAGAAATATCTATTTATATTTTGTACCCATTTCTTTAATGGGGTTATCTTTTTATTGTTGACTTTTAAGAGTTATTTATATATTCTAGATATAATACTAGATATACGGTCTGCAAAATTTTTTCCCATTCTATACACTGTCTTTTCACTTTCCTGACAGTGTCTGAGTTAGTCTCCTAGGGCTGCCATAACAAAATACCACAGACTGGATATGACCTCATTTAACCTTTATCGCCTTTTATTTTATTTTAAAGATTTTACTTATTTATTTGACAGAGAGAGAGAGATCACAAGTAGGCAGAGCAGCAGGCAGAGAGAGAGGAGGAAGGAGGCTTCCTGCTGAGCAGAAAGCCCAATGTGGGGCTCGATCCCAGGACCCCGAGATCATTACCTGGGCCCAAGGCAGAGGCTTAACCCACTGAGCCACCCAGGCGCCCCCTTTATTGTCTTTTAAAAGGCCCCGTCCCCAAATACAGCCACATTGTGAGTTAAGACTTGCACATACAAATATTAGGAGAATACAGTTCACTCCAAAACACTCAGCCTTCTGGGTATCCGAAGTTTATATCCTTCTCACATGCATAATACATTTGCCCCAATCCCAAATTCTCAACCTGTTCCGGAATCAACTCTATGTCTAAAGCTTCATCTAAATATCATCTAAATCAGGTATGGTTGAGACTTGAAATATGATTGATCCTGAGATAAATTCTTCTTCCAGCTGTGAGTCTGTGAAACAGAAATTCTGTGCTTCTAAGATACAATGGTGAGACAGGCATGGATAGACATTCCCCCTGTTTTTTTTTTTAAGATTTTATTTATTTATTTGACAGAGAGAGAGATACAGCAAGAGAGGGAACACAAGCAGGGAAAGAGGGAGAGGGAGAGGGAGAAGCAGGCTTCCTGCTGAGCAAGGAGCCTTAGGTGGGGCTTGATCCCAGGACCCTGGAATCATGACCTGAGTTGAAGGCAGACGCCTAGTGACTGAGCCACCCAGGACCCCAACATTCTCATTTTAAAAGAGAGTAAGAAGAAAGAGGGTGTGGATCCAAAGGAAGTCCAAAACTTAGCAAAGCAAATTCCATTAGATTTGAAGGCTCTAGTATAATCTTTTCTGGCTCAATACTTTGTCCTCTGGGGCTATGGAGGTGACAGCATCGTCTTCTTGGTCCTGGGCAGTAGCTTTGTTCCTGAAGGACTGCTTGGTAGCGGCCTGGCCGACTTAAACTGAGGATACAGCTTTGTCCCCCACCCCCAGACCTATATCCTTTGGGCTTATGGTAGGAGTGACAGCTCTGCTGATCTCTGAAAAGCTTTTGGTGCTATTCCTCCCTTTTCTTGAAGGATAATGGGGACTGGCAGCCAGAGAGCTCTAATTTTTTTATCCTGTAGAATCCCAGAAGTCCAACAGGATTCCTTTATTTTGTTGACTCTGTCCCCATTACTGCAAGTTGGCAGTGTTTCTGCTGGTATAATCCCCTCTCTCTTCCTGCATACTTCTGAGAGGCTGACTGAATCCATGAGTCACACTGTTGGGAGGAAGAATTTTCTCTACCTTCAAGGTCCTTCTTGCTGGACTAAGAATCAAATTGATATCAACAAGATCAACAAGAGAAAATCAAATTTAATAGCATATATTCAGGGAATCCACACAGACATGGAAATTCCAAAGACAGTCAGGCAACATGATGCTTATATGAGCTAAAGAGGATACAAAGGGGAGAAAGACCATTAGCAGGAAGGTGAAAAATGTTTAGAAAACCAAGGTTGCCTTATTATGTAGATAAGTTTCTTAGGTAAAGAGGAATCTCTATTAATAGCTCTCTTCCTGATACAAAGAGAGAGTTGAGGGGGAGGTAAAAAGCTTTTTCTGAATCTGTTGGGTTTTAACTGTTTTTAGTTCAAAACAACGTTCACACCAAAGTGGCCCATCTTGGGGCAGCCTGCCCTTGGACCCTATAGCATCCCTGATCTCTTTATCAAATGATTTTCCAGGCACACCTTTGATGTGCTTTGTAGAATATACCTTTTCTTCTTTTGTAATATGGCTATTCATTGAGTACTGCCCTCAATCCCAACATGTGGAAGGGGGGTGGGTTTCCCCACATCACCAAGAAGTTCTCTAGACACCAGCTGCGTATCTTATAATCCAACTCAATTCTGACAGTATCTATGCAGAGATGGTATAAATCCCACAGGTTAAGGGCTCAGTCCCGTAAGAGTGTTGTCACCCCATACTCTTTCCTCCTCCTTCATATGCCAGAGGCAAGTCTGTGTTATTACCTGTGTCCCTGGCCAACTGGCTACAAATTGGAGGTTCCAATGATCCCCTCCAATTCAGGATGCCATATACAAGTTCAGATTATGACCTGTACCTCTGACCGGTTGGCAATAAATCAGAGGTTCCCATGACCCCCTCCTTAGGATTGTTGAACTTCCTAGAGTGGCTCACAGAACTCAGAGACACGTCCTTCTCAGTGATTCTTTCTTTCTTGCTGGTTTATTATAAAAGGGTAGAACTCAGGAACAGCCAGATGGAAGCGAGGCATTGGGCAAGGTATGGTGAAAGGATGCAGAGCTCCCACCATGCCCTTGCATCACTTAACCCACACCTCTGTGTGTTCACTACCCCAGACGCTCTCCAAATCCCATCCTTTTGAATTTTTGATGGCGGCTTGATTACATAGGCAAGATCGATTAATCACTGGCCATTGGTAATTGATTCAAACTCCAGCCCCTCTCCCTTCCCAAGAGTTGGAGGTGGGGACGGGACTGAAAGTTCCAAACCTTTATTCATGTTTGGTTCCCCCGGCAACCAGCGCCCATCCTTAGGTGCTTTCCAAAAGTCACTTTACTAACATAAGCCCAGTTGTGGAAAGCGGCTTGTTACAAGACATCTGTTTCACTTATGTCACCAAATATCATGACAAAAGATGTTCCCATTGCTTTTATTGCTCAGGAAATTCCAAGGGTTTTGGGAGCTGTGAGCCAGGAATAGTAGACAAAGACTAAATATATTTGAGAAATATATTTGGTTATCTGAGTGACCAAATATAAATCATAATATCACAGATAGGCTAAGAATTTTCCAAATCTTTAAGTCTGGTTCCTTTTTGCTTAATTCCTTCAATTTCTCTCTCTTCTCCTGCATTTTACTATAAGCAGTAAGAAGAAATCAGGCTGTACTTCAGCACTTTGCTTATAAATATTCAACTTTATTACTTTTAAATTCTACTTTCCAGGGGTGCCTGGGTGGCTCAATCAACTAAGCATCTGCCTTCGGCTCAGGATCCCAGGGTCCTGGGATCGAGTCCCCATCAGGCTTCTTGCTCAGAGGGGAGCCTGTGTCTCCCTTTCCCTGTGCACCCAGGTTGTGCTTGCTCTCTCTCTCTCAAATAAATAAAATCTTAAAAAAAAATTCTACTTTCCACAAAATATGAGAACATAATTTGGCCAATTTCTTTGCCATTTGATAAGGGTCACCTTTCCACTGGTTTTCAGCAACATGCTCATTTCTGTTCGAGAGCTCACCAGAATCACCTTTGATATCCATTTTTGTACCAACTGTCTCTCTTCAAGGCATGCTAGGCTTTTTCTAACATGCACCTCAAGACTCTGGCAGCCTTTAATCATAATGCAATTCCAAAGCTACTTCTACATTTTTTTAGGTATTTGTTGCAGGTAACAGCTCACTTCTCAGTATCAAAATCTGTATTAGTTTGGTAGAGATACATTTACAAAATATCATGGCTTAAACAACAAAAATTTATTTCTCACAGTTCTGGAAGCTGGGTATCCAAGATCAAGGTGTCTGCAGGTTTGGCCAGTTTGCAAATGGCCATCTTCAGGTTGTGTCTTCATGTGACCTTTTCTCTGCACATATTCCCCAAGTGTCTCTTCCTCTTCCTACAAGGACACCAGTCCCATTGGGTTAGGGTTCCACTTTTACAACCTCATTCATCCTTAATTAGCTTTTTGAAGTCCTCTCTCCATGTATGTTGAAGGTTTGGGAAAGGGTGAGGAACTTTGAAGAGACACAATTCAGTCCCAACTAGTGTACTTGAAGTATAAGAGATAATTTTTTTTATTGTGGTAAAATATATGCAACATAAAAGTTACCATTTTAACCATTTTTAAATGTACAGTTGTATGGCATTAAGGGCATGCACATTGATACACAATCATGACCACGATCATCTCCAGAACTTCAGCTTCCCAAACTGAATTTTGGGAAGTACTAAACACTAACTCTGTATTCTCCCTCCCTCAACCCCCTTTTACTTTCTGACTCTATGAATTTGACTATTCTAGTTATCCATATAGATGGAATTGTACAATATACAGTCCTTCTGTGACTGGGTTATTTCACTTGGTATCGTGTCTCCAAGATTCATTCATGTTGTAACATGTATCAGGATTTCCTTCCTTTTTAAGGCTAAATAATACAAAAGTTTTCCATTTTGGTGAAATCCAGTTTCCCTACTTTTTTTTCTTTTGTCACTTGTATGTTTGGTTTCATAGCTAAAAAGCTATAATCGAAGGTCACACAGATTCATACCTATGTTTTTTCTCTAAAAGTATTATATTTTTAACTAATTATATTTAGGTCTATGGTCCATTTTGAATTAATTTTTGTAAATGTGAGGTAGGGGTCCAGTTTCATTCTTTTGCTTTTGGATATACAATTGTTACAGCATCCTTTGTTGAAAAGATTATTCTTGCAGGGTCTGGGTGGCTCAGTCAGTTAAGTGGCTGCTTTCGGCTCTGGTCATGATCTCCAGGTCCTGGGATCAAGCCCCACGGCGGGCTCCCAACTCAGTGGGGAGTCTGCTTCTCTCTCTGTCTCTGCCCTCCCCCTGCTTATGCTTTCTCTCTCAAATGAATAAATAAAATCTTAAAAAAAATCCTTTCCCACTGAATTACCTTGACATTCTTGTTGAAAATTAATTGTCCATAAATGTATGGGTTATTTCTGAACATTTAAATCCATTTCAGTGATAGATATGTTTTTACTTTTCCAGTACTACACTATCTAGATCACTGTAGCTTTGTAGTCAGTTCTGAAATCAAGAAGAATGGGTTTTCCTTTTTTTCTTTTTAAGGATTATTTTGGCTATCCTGTGTCCCTTACACTTCCATGTGAGGGACACAACTTGTCAATTTTTGAAAAAAAAAAAAAAAAGATAGCTGAGATTTTAACAGGATTGCATAGAATCTGCAGAAAAAATAGGGGCAAAATATTGCCATTATAACACTATTAAGTCTTCTGCTACCATTTCCTGATGAGCTACCTAGATCGATGACGACTTAGCTTACTTATAAACCTTGTATCTTGTGTCTTCCTACCCTCTCAGTATAGACTAACAATTACTTGCTCCTCCATTAGTTACTTTTCCTACTTCGAACAATACATTTTAATAACCAGAAAAGTTCTGCCAATAATAAACATAATCTTTTCAATGCTTTTAGCTTTATTCCTACCTTTTTGCCTCCGTATGTTCCATGTCTTAAACTATCTACTGTATTTTTTCCTTTATATTGCCAATGGTATAAATTTACAAACTATGCTTTAATGATAGCAAGATTATTTATAATTTATTAATATGTTGGGTCTAAAATTTGAACACCAGAAAACAGCATTTTCTAAGCTTTCTATCACAGTAATTAGTTATTCAGTTGAATTCTTTCTTTTTCGGATTTCTCTTCGAGAGCTCCTCTCTTTCCATTCCAGTCTAGTCTGGAGTTCTTGGGACCTCCCTGAATTAGATCCAGTAATCCTTGAATATGATATCGTCAAATGACCTATTTTCTATCTCATTTTGCTTAAGGACGTCTTCAAGGAACTCTATTTAAAAAGGGTTTTTGAGAGGCGCCTGTGTGGCTCAGTCTGTTAAGCTTCTTCCTTTAGTTCAGATCATGATCTCAGGGTCCTGGGATTGAACCCCCCAAAGACTCCCGCTTAGCCGGGAGTCTGCTTTTCCCTCTCCCTCTGCTGCTCCCCATGTTTGTGCTCCCTCTCTCTGTTCCTCTCTTTGAGAAAGAAATAAATAAAATCATTAAAAAAAAGTGTATGTGGGAGTTTATCTTTATGAATCCCTGAAGATCCGAAAATGTCTTCAACCTGCTCTTTACTTAATGATAATTTAGCTAGGAGTGGAATTTTTAAAAATTGATTTTTTTTTCCCTTAGGTTGTGAGGTTCAAGAAGTATTTCCCTAAGAAACTTGAAACTCTTTGTTATCGTCTTATATTTAGAGTTGCTGGTAAGAGTTCTAATGTCAGTTTGTTTTTGGGTCACTTATTTTTTTTTTCCTTTGGAAATTAAAGATCTCTGTTTTTGCAGTTCTAACATTTTTTTTTAAAGATTTTATTTATTTATTTGACAGACAGAGATCACAAGTAGGCAGAGAGGCAGGCAGAGAGAGAGGGAGAAGCAGGCTCCCCGTTGAGCAGAGAGCCCGATGTGGGGCTTGATCCCAGGACCCTGGGATCATGACCCAGGCCGAAGGCAGAGGCTTTAACCCACTGAGCCACCCAGGTGCCCCTGCAGTTCTAACATTTTTACAGGGTTGTTTTTTCTTTGTTTTTGCTCTGCGTGAGTAGACACTTTAAGCTCTGTGAAATTTTCTTCCATTATTTTTGAGTAATTTTCCATTCTTTATTTACTTTGTTTTCTCTTTCTCTTGTAATATTAGTCCTCTTGGATTGATTCTTTCTCTTATATTTTCTCTTGCAATTTCCATTTCTTTGCTTTCTTTTTTTTTTTTTATTTATTTATTAGATCAAGAGTTATGTGCTCTCCTAACTGAGGTAGCTAGGTGCCCCCTATTTCTTCTATTTGTAAAAATTTCATTCACTTTCTCTTTTAACAAGTCAAGTGAATTTATAATTTTGGCAATTTCTTTTTTCTTTTTTTTTTGAAGGTTTATTTATTTGTTTGAGAGAGAGAGTAGCTCACAAGCTGGGGAGGGGGAGAGACAGAGGGAGAAGCAGACTCCCTGCTGAGCAGGGAGCCTTTATTCTAGGACCCTGGGATCTTGACCTGAGCCAAAGGCAGGTGCTTAACCAACTAAGCCACCCAGGCACCCCTAATTTTGGCAATTTCTTATTTATGGTTTCAAGACTTACTTTTTATTCTTGGATTGTTACTTCACCCAAGTATACTGTGTATGTTATTCTTGTTTCATAAGTGTAATAAAAAGTCCATGAACATACTAATTATTATTTTTTAAGTTCTCTGAAGTTTCTCTATTTCCTCTATGGCCACATTTTCTGTTTCTCTTCTCCCCTCCCCCTAAATTGGAGACTTCTTTTAAGTAGCTATTAATCTAATCCTTGGTTGTCTGTTCATGTTTAAGATGAAGTAATTGGAACGCTGATTAGGAATCTTGTGAACTTGGGAGGGTCTTGCCAACTTGCACAACTTCACTCAAGGGTGAGTGGGTAGAAAACCAGCTATTGTGCCAGAATGAAGACTGTTTCATTCTTAGTCATTATATACTCAAACAGCAGCCCAACTCCTCCCCAGAGATTATGAGAACGCTTAATTTTTAGCCTGGGATAAATGCCTACATACTGTATCTGAGATAAGGAAGGGTTCTTCTGGTCTGTACCAAGGTCTTTATTTCATCTCCCTGTTGGCCTCAGAACCCCCTGCACCTACTCCACATTATGGTTTCTTTCATTTTGTTTAGTCAGACTGCACTCACTTGGTGTGTAAATTAAAAAAAAAAAGTATGTGTTTTGGTGGTCTTTCCATTTTCTATTATGAATGGGTTTTGTATCATTTTAAAAATTCCTTTATTAGCATTTTAATGGGTCTCAGGAAGAAGAGGTAATGCATGCCTGTGCTTTGCTAGCTTTTTAAAAATTTATTTTTAATTTATTTTTATTACTATTATTTTAAAAGATTTTATTTATTTGAGAGGGAATGAGAGAGAGAGAGAGAGAGAGAGAGCAAGCAGGAGCACGCAAGAGCAGGGGGAAGGAGAAACAGTCCCCTCTGAGCAGAGACCCCAATATGGGGCTTGATCCTAGGACCCTGGGATCATGACCTGAGCTGAAGGCAGATGCTTAACTGACTGAACCACCCAGGTGCCCCCTAGTTTTCTTTCTTTCTTTCTTTCTTTTTTTTTGTAATTGAAGTATAGTTGACAACCAATGTTACATTAGTTTGAAAATTATGGAATGCTTCATTAATTTGTGTGTCATCTTTGCACAGGATCTACACTGATCTTCCATCATTCCAATTTTAGTATATGTGCTACCCAAGGGTGCACTCAGCTGGCCTTAAGGAAAAAATATAAAGCGTAAGTCAAAACAAAACAAAACAAAACAAAACGTTTGGGGCAGAGTAGGAAATAAGAAAAAACGACCAGTGGAAGGGCAGAAAACCAAAAAATAACCCCCCCCAAACACAAAAAAACAAACCACCACAATTCTCAGTCTGTGATATTGATAGTACCCTGTGTATGTATAACCTAGTGCTTAACATAGTAACTCTCCAGATCCACACATTTTAGCGACATAGCGGATCTCAGACATCGAGTTCACACTCCATTTTACAGTTAAGAAAAGTAGAACCCAGAAATAAAGTGATTTTCCCAAGGTCATTCAAGTAGAGCATGGCAGAATGAAAGTAGGATACGACTCCCACTTTTTTTTTTTTTTTTTAACCTCCCACACTGCTGGGGAGTAACAGGATGAGCAAGATCAGCAGTTAGATGAGAAAGATCTTGAAAAACAGTCGAAGAAGGATGGCTTTTTTGGGGGGTAAAAAGCCCGATGTCTAAAAAAAATGAAGTATTTTAGGATGCTTCTTTGGCGGCTCTACAATCTTCTTTGGCAGCACAGTCCAACAATTGGTAGGCATATGTTGAATGTACTGAAGGGGGCGACGGTACAGCAGGACGGGGAACTGCGATAATCCAAGTGCGTGGTGATCTAGGGGGGAGCAGAGTCTGGGCAGGATGTCACAGTAGAATTTGGTGAATGAATGAATGTGACTACTGAGGACAGACGGGAAAATATTAGTGGGATTATGAAGGAGTGTAAATTGGTTAATTGTGGTGGAGAATGAGGAGGGGTAAAATATGAGTCAACCCCTTTTAAGGGCATTTTAAATTATCTGATTCAACCTAAAAGACTGGGGCGAATATATATCACAGCACTCCTACTTTCTTGATTAGGAATAGTTTACCTACATTCGTAAATTAATGGATGTAGCTGCCTTCTTTGCATGACTCCAACAAAAGAAAAGCTGACTGCAATTCAGTACAAGAAAATTGGATTTCCTGAAATAAGGTACCATTTGCTTAGTAGACTCGCCTAGCTGTTGTGAAGACCAACTAAGATAACGTAGCTCCGCATTTGGCACATCGCACGAGCTGAATGTGCATCTTAAATTCCGCCCACGCTCTCCTCTCCCGCCGGGCTCCCACACAAAAACCACGTACACTGGCGTGGGTCTTCTGCGACGCCCAAGTTCTTTCCCTAAGGTCGAGTGCACAGCCCCGCGGCCACATTCACAAAAACTAAGGGTGGGGAAAAAATCCAATTTCCCTCGGACAAAGGGTTTCCATCGCGGCTTCGGGAGCGCAGCCTGGAGTGTACGACACTGCTAGACCTACTCCCCTACAGCGGTGGCGATCCTGGGGCCTGTATAACGGGACCCGCCAAGGAGGGGGTGGGGCGACTCTAAGGTTTGGGAAAGCGACGATTCCGCTCTTCGGGCCTGGCCGGTCCACTTCCTACGGCAAGCAGAAGGAGACAAACGCCGCTTGCCTCGCTCCCACCTACCGCTTCTTCCCGGAGCGGGCTCCGGCTCTCCCTTCTCGTGGCCGCAGGGGCCGAGCGGGAGGGGTGTGGACGCCCCGCGCCCGTTTCTCTGCTTGGGCGCGCAATCGCCGCCGGAACCTTGAGTCACCCCACTCCCAGCCCCTGACCCGCCTTCCTCTGAAAGGCGCCGGAGGACTGTAAGCTGCCAAACCGCACTCCCTGGAGGGTGAGGGAAGGCTAGGTGGCCCGCTCGGGAGGAGGCGGAGCTCGCGGTGTCTCGCGGCCCGGGGCGGGGCTAGGTGTCTCGCGCAGGGGGCGGGGCGGAGTGACGTCGGCGGGCGCTGGGGCCGTACTGTGGCTGTGGTGGCGGCGGCGGCGGCAGCGGCGGTAGTGGCGGCGGCGGCGGTGGCGGCGCCCGGGCGGCAGCAGCAGCAACAGCGGCAGCCCTGAGGTGGGTGAGACGGTCGCCGTGGCGGCAGCTCGGAAGTCGGGCGGGACGGAGAGCTTCCCGCCTGCCGCTGGCGCTGAGGCTTTTTTTTTTTTTTTTTTTTTTTTGCCTTTTCTTAGCTTGCTTCTTCCTCACGGCCCTGGCTAGGGCTGGGCAGCGCGCCCCCGGGGAGGGGCGGAGCTGTAGGTGAGGCTTCAGGACCCCCTCCCCCTCCTCTCCCTGGCGGGGGGGATGGGAAAGTCCGGGAGGGGCGGACCCCACCCCACCCCACCCTACTCCACCCCAGCCCCCCGCGGGCTCCACCCCACCGAGCTCCAGGATTGGGCGGGAGCTGAGGCGCTAGATGTGGGGAGCCCGAGGTGGGAGATGGGAGATAGGGGTTCTGGGCGCTTGGAGAGCTGCGGAGGGTTTGAGGCGTGATGTTGCGGGCGAGGTAGTGGCGAGATGGAGAAATTGGGGAGCCATGAGGAAGTTGGGGTGCGGTCAGGGTAGACCTGTGTGTTTAGGCGACTGATGTAAAATGTGGAAAGAGGTGAGGATTTTTTTTCCTTCTGTGAAATGGTAAGCTAGGAGATGAAGGGTTGTATTTCAAAAGGAAGATGAGCTGTGGATGTTGCCTTTGAGACAGTTGGAGAAGCTATTGCACTAGGTTTCACATTTCTACTTTAGAGTTTGGTTATTATTATTTTCCCTCCTGGCGAGGTGAGTCGGGAGGGAAGAGAATCCCTCTACTTTTGGCGCAGGTGGGTACATTGTGAGGGTGGCTTGGTTTAAAGTTTTACACCCTTCAAGAAGAGTGAGATCTTGGATTAAGACAACTTCATTCTGGCAGCTGCAAAAGGGAATAGGTCCCATTACACCTAGTTCTTTAAAGCTGTTACCGTCCAGTCTTTTTTCTGTGCCTGAAAGATCTCTTTATATCACCTCACTTATAAGCTTTATCCTGTCCCCTTAAGAGAAGGCCTGAAAATCAGGTGGTTGCTTTGGAAGACACGTTTCTGAGTAATAGTTGCAGGTGGTTGTGGTTGACTGCTTTGGATGGATGATTTGAACAGTTCTGTTGAAGCTAATTATATGAAAAATACTTAAATGTTTTAAAGCACAGCTGTCTTTTACAGCTCGTTTTTCAACAGACCTTGACATTTAGACATTTTGTGTTCAACACAATTATTGGGGATTATTTTTATTTCTCAGTTGCAGATGTTGTTATTAGACAGTTTAAAAATGAAGCGGAATAATTTTTTTTCGGGAGGTCCCTCAATTTCTGAGAAATGTTCTTGGAGTCTAGTGCTTTTAAAATGCTCTTTAATAACATTTGGGGACATGTATCTCAATTGATAGGTAGATACATGTTACTAAGAGTAAACAGTGTTCAGTGTTCTTCACATCAATGTTTCACAACTTTATTCATTAAATCAGAATCTTTTCTTGATTCCTGCTCCCTATTAGATTACAGTATTCACTGACCTTACCTATCAGTTAGTGTCATTTAAGCTGTTTCTTGCTCAGAAAACAGGTCCTGTGATGGACATGTATTATGTAATGGATGGAAGTAGGCATGACTCTCAATAATTTATTTGTGGAGGAAGAGAAACCGTCATGAAATGGAATTTAAGCAGTGACTTTCCCAAGGCTTACTCAATTTATTTGGGAACATAGCCAGAGAAGTGCTTTCCTGTAACCCAAGAGAGAAATATACAGATGTGAGTGTCAGTAGTTGCAGATCATTGCCTTTTTTAACATGCTTAATTAATGAGCAAACTATGATCTTGTAGAAATACTTCGGCTTCAGACCTATAGGCAACAGATGGTACAATAGCTATTAAGTGAGTGTGTCCATTATGTAATTCTAAAAGATTCAATTAAATGTATTCAAACAAATCAAATTAGAAGTTGGTAAATGAATACTTTTGATTTGGATTAGTTACTTAGAAGGAAAATGAATATTCACATATCTAGTTTTGGCTTTTAAATTTTACTTTAACTGGGTGTGAATGAGGACAAATGTGAACTAAGATACCAGGTGAAACTTTGTGTGTATATTGCTAAAATTACATTTGCATGGCTGACAGTGGGATGTGCTTCTTTGTGGGAATGAAGTCATGGGATTTGGGGGAAAGTATCAGGTAGAAGTGGCCTGTTTCTCTTTAGAATTTCTTGTGCCTAAAAAAAAAAAATACTACATTTTATTTTTCAAGAAATGTTGCTTGCTAGTTTTTACTGTGATACTCATGCTGAATTTACTGAGCTCTCCCCTCCCCGCTATTACTAAAGTCAGGTAGGTATGTCAGTTTGTTAATTCAACATTAGTACTGGAAGCAAGATAAAAGTGAAGGTTCTTAGAGCAACAAGTGCTCTTCTGTTCTAGGTTTATGCTTTTAGAAGTAGTAGCAGATTGTTAAATGTGCGTTTTACACATACCATATCAAAACTTCAATGGAAGATCAGGGAATTAAGTATTTTGGTTAACAAATAATCAGTACATTCTTTATCAGTTTTCAGACAAATATAATGTAATGAAGTAAACAGCATACAGGTTATATAGAATATAATTTATTTCTATAGCTCTTCAGTATCTGAGCCTTGGGGGCACTGATTCATTCAGTGGTTATTTATTGAGTATTGTTCTGGGTACTTTTTTAGCCATTGGGGATACAGTAGTGAACAAAATTGACAAAAATCTCTGCCTTCATGGAACTACCTTCCAGATACCTTTTGGGGAGATGAGGAGAAAACTGGCAAAGGAAATTAATAAAAGGTCATTGGGTTAGGAAAAGCAGGAGAATGTGAGGTACTAGTAGTGACGGAGAGGAAGTTTTTAAGGAGAAGGCAATGATCAAGTGTGTCATTGTTTGAAGATGTGTCAGAGTGTTGGGTAAGGAAGAATTTTTCGTGGTTATAATGTCTAATAACAGAAGTATGAGTAAATGCTTTTTAGTGTGAGATGAAATAGATAGAAGACTTTGTCAGCTTTTTACTTCCCTGGGTTGATTTTTTAAAAACATATATAAAAGTTTTTATCCTTTTCAGAACAAAATAGGCAGTATAAGTATACTTATATTAAAGACAGATATGACATTTTTGTTATTAATTTTGTTTTTTTTAAATATACTAATAACTATTATACTCATTTAAAAAATACGTAATGCGCATACCAAATCAGAAAGTATACAAGAGTTCTTAAGTGAAAGTAAGTTTCCTGCTCCATCACATTGTTCCTGAAGGCAGTGCAGTCACTGTTTCCAAGTTCTTGTTTTTCCTAACCAGTTAAATTTTGTGCAATAATATGGTTTAGCTATTTTAAAATTGCATAAATATAACGTATTTTATCTTTCATTTTTTTGGTTTTGTTTTGTTTTTTTTTTGGCAGGCTTAGTATTTGTTTTCTTAATTTAAGTCTAGCTCCTGAAGGCCTTTTGTTTTTATTTTATAACAGCTTTATTTTATTTTATTTTTTTTTTTAAAGATTTTATTTATTTATTTGACAGACAGAGAAATCACAAGTAGGCAGAGAGGCAGGCAGAGAGAGAGGAGGAAACAGGCTTCCCGCTGAGCAGAGAGCCCGATGCGGGGCTCGATCCCAGGACCCTGGGATCATGACCTGAGCCGAATGCAGAGGCTTTAACCCACTGAGCCACCCAGGCGCCCCTATTTTATAACAGCTTTATTGAGAGATAATTCATACACCAGACAATTCACTCATTTAAAGGGTATAATTCTTTTTTTTTTTTTTTTTTTTGGTGTAACTATCACCACAATCAATTTTAGAACATTTTCTCCACCCTCAAGAGAAGCTGTTATTTTTCTGACCTTTAGTTTAAGTATTCTTTTGTATATTATGTGGGAAAAAATGTTTGTGAAATACTTGCTTACCAACTAAATGGCAGTTAAGCCATTTAGTGTGTACTTTTAATATTCTCTGACTGAATTGGATCATAGGTTTGTGTAAAAGTCAACTTAGATAGCATTTTATTTGGTTGAATACATGCTTGTGAAATAACTTGATTACGTGTCTTCTTTTCATTATTCCTTCATTTATCACATATTTATTGAGTACCTTTTGTGTTCTAAGTCCTGGGCTAGGCCAGATGGAATCCATGATGAATAATGCACAGTGTCCCTTATTCTTAAGGAGTTTTATTCTGGTGAGAGAAGAGGAGTAATTAATAGGGGTTTGTGGGCTCCTGTGCTTCAGTAGGGTTCTACATCAGCTCATAGGATGAATTCCTAAACAGCATTGTTGGAAAATCTGAGATGAGATCTTAAGGATAAGTAGGATTAGGCTAAATGAACAGGGCGCAAGTAGAGGGAACAGGGCTTGTAAAGCCCAAAGACCAGAAAGCTATAGGGCGAATTGAGTGATTTAAAAATAGTTTGGTCTGCTGGAGTGTTGAGTGCTAGTGTGAGGTGTTGGTATCCTCCCTTCCTTATGTTAAATAGTGTATTGTCTTTTTATTTTTATTTTTTTTAAGATTTGATTTATTTATTTGACAGAGAGCAAGAGAGGGAATACAAGCAGGAAGAGTGGGAGACCGAGGAGCAGGCTTCCCGCTGGGCGGGAAGCCCAGTGTGATGCGGGGCTTGATCCCACGACGCTGGCATCAGGACTTGAGCCGAAGGCAGATGCTCAACGACTGAGCCACCCAGGCGCCCCAGTAGTGTGTTGTCTTAAAAAGGCAAAATCATGGGGCACCTGGGTGCCTCAAACCTTAAGCGTCTGCCTTTGGCTCAGGTCATTATCCCAGAGTCCTGGGATCAAGCCCCGTGTCCCCCTCCTTGCTCAGCCTGCTTCTCCCTCTCCTACTCCCCCTGCTGGTGGTGTTCCCTCTCTCCCTGTCTCTCTGTCAAATAAATAAGTAAAATCATAAAAAAGAAAAAGGCAAAATCATTACATTGTTAATTTGCTTAAACTCTATGGATTGCTGTCACTTTGTAGCTGTATAACTTTGGGTAAATTACTTTACTGTTTAAAACTCAGTTAATTTTCTCATCCATAAAATGGGAAAAATAGTCCTACTTCATGTGATTGTTGTGCAGAATAAATGAAATAATACTCATAAAGCTTTTTTTCTTAAAAGATTTTATTTATTTATTTGACAGACAGAGATCACAAGTAGGCAGAGAGGCAGGCAGAGAGAAAGGGGGAAGGAGGCTCCCCACTGAGCAGAGAGCCCGATGCAGGGCTCGATCCCAGGACCCTGGGATCATGACCCGAGCTGAAGACAGAGGCTCTCACCCACTGAGCCACCCAGACACCCCAATATTCATAAAGCTTTTAATAAAGTGCTTGGAATATACTAAGTACTCAATAAAAATCAACACCCTGATGGTGATGATAAGGTGTGGTGATGGTGGTAATGATGCCTGATTTGTGGAATTCCTTTAGGATATTGTGGAGCCCCAGGGAGTTCTCAGGAGACTGGAAAATGATACTTATCTTTTTTTTTTTTTTTTTTAGACATTTTATTTATTTATTTGACACAGAGAGAGAGAGAGAACACAAGCAGGGAGAGTAGGAGTGGGAGAAGCAGGCTCCCTGACAAGCAGGGAGCCCGATGAGGGACTCCATCCCAGGATCCTGGGATCATGACCTGAGCCGAAGGTAGACACTTAACGACTGAGCCACTCAGGTGCCCCGATCTGTCTTTTTAACACTTTTTCTGAGAGGAATGAAATGAATACTGAAAACTTTAGGCTGGCACTGTCCAGTAGAACTTTCTGTGATGATAGAAATGTTTTATATCCCATTCAGTCAGAAGCTACTGGTCACATGTGCTTACTGAACACTTCCAGATGTGGCTAGTATAAGTGTTGAGAAATAATTAAAATTGTTAATTTTGTTAAGATTAATTTAAATAGCCACTGTAACTAGTGATTAGTGTATTGGGCAGCATGGCAATATGTTTATAGATTGATGACTATGATACTAAACTCTGGCAGTGTTTTAGCATACATTATTTAAAAGGTAGTTTCAGAGGGTGCCTGGGGGCTCAGTTGGTTAAGCATCGACTCATGATTTCAGCTCAGGTCATGATCTTGGGGTCATGGGATGGAGCCCTATGTTGGGCTCTGAGCTCAGCTCAGAGTCTGCTTGAGATCCCTCCACTCCTCTGTGCTCTCTCTCAAATAAACAAATAAAATCTTAAAGAAAAAGAAAAGGTAGTTTTAGAAGCCTTGTTAAAGGATACAGTGATCACTGGAATATAGCGTGGATTCATGAGGTCACTTCAGATAATAATTTCCATTTCCTAGAGTTGACATGGTTCCTAAGCTGATAAGGAAATGGAGTAGTTGTAATTTATCTAGACTTTACCTCAATCTTTTCATGCTGTCTTTGTGAAAAATATGAGCTATTTTATGAGAACAAGGACTGTCATATGTTCTCTACAGAGCAAATAGTAGATACTTGCTAAATATTTGATGAATGAATGGATGATAAGACAACTAAGTGAATTCCCAACTGGCTGTGAATGGATATACCCAGAGAATAGAGTTGCTTACTGAGAATGATGGGTTTGAGGAACCGGTATCAGATGACTCATCCATGTGTGTATTGAGATAACCCAGGAGCGGTGGTGTTAAAGAGTGGCAGTGTGAACTAGTTGCCAGCATCTACCCACTGAGTGTGGAGGATGTCCAGGTGGTCATTAGCTGATAGTGAAAAGGCAGAGGTAGAAGACTGTTGCTGAAAAGCATGAGAATTAGAGAAACAAAGATTTTACATGGGAGTTCAGGATTTTACATGGTCTGGAGGTGGCATGGGAAGAAAGAAGGGTACCAGTCTCATTTCCCAACATTGAATGTGGAATGTGAGAGACTTAATAGCCTCCACTTTAAAGGGCTGCTTGGAAAGAGGGTCCTGGGAAAATCAGTTTTCAGTTAAGGCAGAGAGGCAGTAAAAACTTTCAGAAGAGTTTCTTCATAATGGAACACAGTTCCTTGAGAGTATTTTTCCACCCTCCTGGCTTCGTGTCAGTTAAATTAACTTATTTACGTATTTATTTATTTATTTATTTTAGGTAGGTTCTACTACTGATTGAGCCAGCCAGGCATTCCTCATCACTTAAACTTTATTTATTTTTAAAACGTATGTGTGTATGTAATCTCTGCACCCAACATGGGGCTTGAACTCATGACCTAGAGATTAAGAGTTGCATGTTCTTCAAACTGAGCCAGCCAGGCACCCCATCATTTAAGCTTTAAAATATCTGTCTCATCTTAACAAAAAATTCTTCTCCCATCTTCATACTTTCTCTAAGTTGCTGTCTGCTTTATAGCCACACTTTTTAGAAGACTTACCTACATTTGTTATATTGTCTCCATTTCTTTGCCTATGATTCTCTTCTTAACCTATTGTTTCTGTCTTCACAATTTCATTAAAACTTTCTTGCTGGGTTACTAATGTGTTTAAAGCCAATAGATATTTTTCTGTCCTCTTATTTAACCTTTTAGCTGTACTAGTTTTCTATTGCTATGCAACAAATTACCCTCCCAACTTAACTTAAAACAACAAACATTTGTTGTTTCACAGTTTCTGTGGGTCAGGCATTTGGGTGTGGTATGTCTGATTCAGGGTCACTCATAAGGCTGCAATCAAATGTTGACTAGGATTGCAGTCATCCAAAAGCTCCACTGGGGGAGGGTCTGTTTCCAAGCCCAAGCATGTGGCTGTTGGCAGGCCTGAGGTCCTTGTTGGTTGTTTACTGAAGAAATCAATCTTGCCATTTGGGTCTCTGCAACATGGCACCTTGCTTCTAGATTGAGAACTCTGTGGAGGAGGAGAGGAGGTAGTAGCCAGTTTTTTGTAACCTATTCTTGGTAGTGCCAGTCTCTCACTTGCTCTATTCTGTTCTTTAGAATGGACTCTCTAAGATCCCACACATGCAAGGAGGGGTTCCACAAAAGTGTGAATACTAAGAGGCAGAGATAATTCAGAGCCATTGTCAAGATTGCCTACCCCAGCAGCATTTGATCCCCCTGATTTCTCCTTCTTTGTAATGCTCATTTCTTTCACTCTCTTTAGATCATGCTTCTGTATTTCTTCCTGGTTTTTGGCTTTCTTTTCTGTCACCTTTGTTGAATCCTTCTCTAGTCATTCATTAAATATGTGAATTTCTATGAGTGATCTCATCTCTTATTTCATTTTTCAACTACATGCTGAGTATTCATTTTTCTGACTTCAGCTTTTACCTCTTTGCTGACTGTAAGGACCATTGTTACTCAGTATTTCCATTTGGATGCAGCTTAAACTCAGCACATCCAAAGCTGGTATTCTTGATTTCTCTTATTCTTGTACCTTCCATTTTATTGTTCCTATTGATTTTATAAAAGTCATTGGTGTTCAGTGATGGTGTAAATGTTTTTAATGAGGTAGTGCATCCCCTTTCAGATTCCAAGCATTGAATGAATGTTTGCTAGGTGATTTTTAAGTTTCCTTCCCATTTTGAGTTACTGTGTTGGTAACTAGTGAAGATTTTTGATTAGGAAACACATGATTGGACTATGCTTTGAAATGTAGCAACTCTTGAATTCATTAAAAAAAATATTTTTAAGGGCAGTTTTAGGTGCACAGCAAAACTGAGTGGAAGGTACAGACATTTCCCATAGATCCCTACTCCCACCCCACACATGCAGAGCTTTCTCCATTATCATTTCCCACCAGAGTGATATATTTATTACAGTTGAGCCTTGATCAACACATCATTATCATCCAAAGTCCATATGAACTCTCATTTTTAGTGGTTGACCAAGAAGGAAGTGAAACTTGGTATTCTTTTTAGTTTTCTTTATTATGGTGGGCTGTGCGATGAATAGACAATGGTTTTCATCAGACAGTCCTTTATGTGTGTTATTTACATTTTCCCTTATTTCATTGTTTTACTTTTTTGTTTAAAACACCTTTGTATGGAAATTAGGTAACTGGAAAAAAGTTGTCTGAACCTCAGTTAAACATCTCTGAAATTGTGAAAATATTTCAAGAAATAAGTTTGGGGAGCGCCTGGGTGGCTCAGTGGGTTAAAGCCTCTGCCTTCAGCTCAGGTCATGATCCCAGGGTCCTGGGATCTAGCCCCACATCTGGCTCTCTGCTCAGCAGGGAGCCTGCTTCCCTTCCTCTCTCTCTGCCTGCCTCTCTGCCTACTTGTGATCTCTGTCTGTCAAATAAGTAAATAAATAATCTTTTAAAAAAAAAACAAGTTTGGACCTTAAACATAATTTTATTGTAGTAGTATAGTTTATTGTGAAGGAATTAATTTCTCCTTGAAGTCCTTCTTAACTGTAACACACGTACCGGAAAGCGTATAAAACAAATGTATAGCTTAACTGATGAAACAAACGCTTGTGTAACCGTCATCTAGGTCAAACACTAGCACCTTGCCATCATTCCACAGACTTTGTTTGCCTCTTCCCAGTCACATAAAGATAACTGTTGTCTTGACTTTTATGGGAATCATTTTTTGCTTTTCTTTCTTACATAAAGCTATATTTAGTTTTGTCTGTTTTTCCATTTTATATTTATGGGATCATATTGTATATATTTTATGCTTAGTTGCTTTGACTCAGCATTTTGTGAGATATAGGTTTGTTGTTTTTAGCTGTAGTTTGTTCATTTTCATTGCTAAATAGTCTTCAATTATATAAATACACCACAATTTATCCATATATCAATGATGGATATTTAGGTTGTTTCCAATTTTGGGTCATTATGAATTATGCCACTGTGGGCCATTCTTGTACAGGTCTTAGGGTGCATATATTTCTGATGACTGTAAGAACCTGGAGTGAAAGTTCTGGGTCATAGAGTATGTCTAAGTGGAATTTTAGTAGATAATTGCCAAACAATATTCCTTTGTAGTCTACAAACTTAACTGCCCCAAAGCAATATTTGAGGGTTCCTTTTGTTCTATATCTTTGCCAGTATTTGGTATTGTCAGTGTTAACTGACAGCAGCTATTCTGGTAGATTTATGGTGATATCGCATGGTTTAATTTGCATTTTACTGACAACTAGTGAAGTTGAATAACTTTGTCTTTTGGTCATTTGAAGCTGTTTTATGAAGTGCTTATTAAAATATTTTGCTCAATTTCCTGTTTTGCTCGATTTTCTGTTTTTTAAAAATTTTTTTCTTTTTTTGTTCTTTTGTTCTTTTTTCTTTTTAAAAAGATTTTATTTATTTATTTGACAGACAGAGATCACAAGTAGGCAGAGAGGCAGGCAGAGAGAGAGGAGGGGAAGCAGGCTCCCTGCTGAGCAGAGAGCCCGATGCGGGGCTCGATCCTAGGACCCTGAGATCATGACCTGAGCTGAAGGCAGAGGCTTTAACCCCCTGAGCCACCCAGGTGCCCCATGTCTTTTTTGTTCTAATTAATTTATAGGAGTTACATATTTTGGGTATGACCCCTTTGTAGGTTATTTGTGTTGCAAATACTCCACTCTAATCTATTGCTTGGTATTTTGCTCTCAGTGGTGTCTTTTGAAGAACAAGATTTTTAAAAAAATATTTTATTATTTATTTGAGAGAGTGAGCGAGAGAGAGAGAGCACAACCTGGGGGGAGGGGCAGAGAGAGAGGGAGAAGCAGACTTCCCACCGGGCAGGGAGCCCGACATGGGGCTCAGTCCCAGGATCTCCGGATCATGACCCAAGCCTAAGGTAGGCGCTTAATTGACTGAGGCACCGAGGCATCCCTTGAAGAACAAGATTCTTAATTTTAGTGTAGTCCAATTAACATTTTTCTTTATGGTTGGTGCTTTTTATATCTGCATTCAGAATCGTTCCTTACCCTAAGGTTATGAAGTTATTCTCGTTCACTCTTTTCCGGAAGTGTCATTGTTATATAGCACTATGGTCTGCCTGTAATTGATTTTTTTGGTATATGCTGTGAGGTAGGAGTTGTGGTTTATTTTTCTTCTGTATGGTTAGCTGATTTTCTCAGCACCATTTGTTGACAATTGTTTCCTTTTCAAATTGCTTTGTAGGGGCACCTGGGTTGCTCAGTCAGTTAAGCATGCAACTGTTGGACTGTTGGTTTCGGCTTAGGTCATGGTCTCAGGGTCCTGGGATCGAGCTCTGTGCTCAGTGTGGAGTCTGCTTGGGATTCTTCCCTTCCTCCTGCCCCCCCCCCCCCCGCCAATTTGTGTACTCTTGTTCTCTCTTGTGCTCTCTCTCAAATAAATAAAATTAAAACAAACGAAAGCAAAAAACTGCTCTGTAATAAATTAAGGCTCTATATTCTGTTCCACTGGTCCAGTGGCAGACTGTTTTAATTACTGTAGCTTTATAGTAAGTCTTAATACCTGGTAGAGTAAGTGCTCCCACCTTGTTCTTTTTTTTTTTCAAGAATTCTTCTTCTTTTTTTTTTCCAAGTAAGCTCTAGGCCAAATGAGGGTCTTGAACTCATGACCTTGAGATCAGGAGTTGCATGCTCTACTGACTGAGCCAACGAGGCACCCCAAGAATGTCTTCACATTGAATGTCTGTTAGTGACTGTCATGGTCAGTAATCAGGACAGTGTGGTATCAGCATAGGGATAGCCATATGCAACAGTGGAACAGAATAGAGTCCAGAAATGAATCCACATATTTATGATTAATAAATTTTCAATAAAGGTACCAAGGTAATTCAGTGGAAGAAAGGAGAGTCTTTTTAATGGAAAGTACTACAACAATTGAATATCAGCATGCCAAAAAAATGAAACTCAAACCTTACCTCATAGGAGAAGATCTCTGAGACCTTGGGTTAGGAGAGGATTTCTCAGATATAACACCAAAAGCACGACTCAGAAAAATATTGATAAATTGGCCTTTATCAAAATTTTAAAAATTTGCTTTTCAAAAGAACCCATTAAGAAAATAAAACAAACCATGAAATGGGAGAAAATATTTGCAAATACTTTATCTGATAAAGGACTTGCATCCAGAATATCTAAAGATCTCATAACTAAGTAATAAGACAAATAACTCTCCCCAAAATGGGCAAGAGATTTGAATAGACAACTTCATCAATGAAAATTGGCTGATGGTAAGCACTTGAAAAAGATACTGATTATCATTAGCCATTAGGGAAATGCAAATTAAAATTGCAGTGTGTTACTACTGCTACTAGAATGTGTTACTTTAGTCACTAGAATGGGTAAAATAAAAAAATTGAAGTACCAAATGGTATCAGGGATGTAGAGAAATTGGGATTTTTGTGTATCGTTGGTGGGAATGTTAAATGTCACAGGCATTTTGGAAAATGGTTTGGTAGGTTCTTAAGTTGAACACACATTTACACATACACACTGTGTATCATTCAACTCTTAAGTATCTATCCAAGGGAAATGAAAACATATATCCCCACAAACACTTGTCTACACATATTCATAACAGCCTTATTCTTGGTAGTAAAAACTGGAAGCAAGCCACATGTCCATCAGCTGGTAAGTTGATAAAATATAGTATATTCATATAATGGAATACTACTGAGCAGTTAAAAGGAACAAACTACTAATTTAACAAAATAAACCTCAAAAGTGTTTTGCTGAGTGAAAAGACTGCCAGTTTATAATTTTATTTACATGCAATTTCTAGAAAAACCTGTATTGCTGAGGCTAGGTGTGCGAATGAAGATTTGGCTACAAGTATGGATAAGGGAACTTACTGAGGTGATGAAAATGTAAAACTGGAATGTGGTGATGGTTGCACAACTGCATGAATTCACTAAACTCCTGAAACTAGATACTTAAAATGGATGAGTGTTATGGTATGTAAGTTTTGACTTAATGAAGCTGTTCTTTAAAAAAATGTTTTGGTTGGGGTACCTGGGTGGCTTAGTCGTTAAGTGGCTTCCTTCAGCTCAGGTCATGATTTTGGGGTCCTGGGATGGAACCCTGCATTGGGCTGCCTGCTCAGCGGGAAGACTGCTTCTCCCTCTCCCCCTCCCCCTGTTTGTGTTCCCTCTCTCGTTGTGACTCTCTCTGTCAAATAAATAAATAAAATCTTCAAAAAAAATGTTTTGGTTATTCTTGGTCTATTGTATTTCCATATAAATTTTAGAGTAAGTTTGTCAAGTTAAAAATAAGTGAAAAAGAGAGAAAGAAAGGGAAAGAAACGTTGGTGTCCTGATTGAAATTACATTGCATTTATAGATTAATTTGGGTAGAATTACTTCCTCATAATGTGGAGTCTTTGAATCACTGAATATGGTATTTTTATTTATTTGTTTTTCACATCTTGGTAATGTTTTATAGTTTCCTGTGCATTATTCTTACACATCTTTTGTAGATTAATCTTAGGTTTCTGATGGTATTATAAACGGGATTTTATTTATTTTTTAAAAGTTTTATTTATTTGAGAGAGAGCGCACATGTGCATACACAAGCAAGAGGAGGGGCGGAGGGAGAGGGACAAGCGGACTCCCAACTGAGCAGGGAGCCCAACTTGAGGTTCAATCCCAGGACCTCAGGATCATGACCTGAGCCAAAGGCAGTTGCTTAACCAACTGAGCCACCCATGCACCCGTATAAGTGGGATTTTTTTAAAAAAAATTTATTTATTTATTTGATAGCACACAGGTAGGGGGAGTGGCAGGCAGAGGGAGAGAGAGAAGCAGGCCCCCTGCAGAGCAGGAAGCTTGATGTGGGGCTTAATCCCAGGACCCTGAGCTGAAGGCAGATGCTTAACAAACTGAGTCACCCATGTGTCCCTAAATGGAATTTTAAAATACATTTTACTTTCTGGTTGTTGTTGACATATGGAATAAAATTGGATTTGAGTATTGACTCTATTTTACCAGGTTTTGACCAAATCTTATGAATTCTAAAAACTTTATCTGTAGGCTCTCTTGGATTTCCTGCTTATGTAATCATGTCATTTGTGAATAATGACTGTTTTGTGTCTTTCCTTGCTGTTCTTATACTTTTTCTTGTCTTACTTTGGAGAGGATCTGAGTGGAGTGGCAATAGGAGAGATCCTTGTTATTTTCCTGTCTCAAAGGGGTTTAACTTTTCACTATTAAGTATGATATTGTCAAGGGTATACACATAAGACAAGACCTGACTGATTTAACTGATAGAGATACAGTGAACCCTTTAGACTTAAGCAGTTTATCTTACATGGGCAGTGGAAAGGTGAATAAGCCAAAGGTGCCAGTTCCCTGTGACCCTTGTTTCATACATCAAAAAAGTCAATACCAGAACAAAAACCTTGCCAGTGGGGTACCCTATTGATGGAAGAGCCCGTTCAAATTTGCCGCAAAGCAATTTTGTGGTCTATAGCCCTCTTCTGAGATGGGCAGGCTGAAAGTCACGTGATGAGAAACTGTCTCATGCCATCCTCCAGGAGAGATAGAAAAGTGATGGGAGGGATGCCTGGGTGGCTCAGATGGTTAAGCACCTGCCTTCGGCTCAGGTCATGATCCCAGCGTCCTGGGATAGAGTCCCACATCGGGCTCCTTGCTCGGCAGGGAGCCTGCTTCTCCCTCTGCCTCCGTCTGCCAGTGCTCACTCTCTCTCTCTGACAAATAAATAAATAAAATCTTAAAAAAAAAAAAAAAAGAAAAGAAAAGTGGTGGGAGATGGCCTAGTAGTAGCTCCTTATGGGCCTCCCATCCTTTCCTGTTCTGGGGGGATTATGAGGCATTCTGCCCAGACTTAAGTATGGTACAAGTTGCCATAAAATATGGAACAGCAGAGCTCTTTCTCTGCAGATACTCGTTACTTGCTTTTGCACATGTCCTTTATTAGATTAAGACATTTCTTTCTATTCCTAATATAAGGTTTTTAATCATAAGTAAATGCTAAAAATCTGCCTGATGCATTTTCATATCTATTGAGATAGATTCTTTTTTTTTTTTTTTAACCTGTTACTGTGGCTTATTACATGGATTATTGAAATGGAATTTCTACTGGGTAAAGAGTTTCTTAACATTGCCTTTATAAGCTTTCACTTTAGGAAAAAACTATTGACAGAGACTTTGTTTTCTTGGACGGCTTGCCTTTTTTCCCCCTTGAGTATAATTTTGCCCTTGTACATATAGAATTTACTGTTGCTGACCTTTTCAAGGAAGAGACTGATTTGAACTTAAAATTGGTCAGTAAGTTATTAGAGATCTAAGAGACTAAAAAATTCTTATGAAAGAAGAAGTAGCTATGTTTTAACCTCTTTTTGAGTATATCCCTTCAAATCTTTTAGGATACATCCCTACAGATGCCACATAGGTGACCTTTCTACCTTCATGGCAATATTGACTTCACTTTGATTAGTGGCAGATCATTTTGAGTATTTCAAATAGTTTTTCATTCCTTTTCTGAACTGCTTTATTAAATATAGGCCAAACCTTTGCTTGATGTTTTTCTTCCCTGAATAAGTAGAAAGAATGATTGAAAGGAGAGTTATTGACCATTTCACTCGATTTGTTCAGGTGACTTTTCTAATGATCTGCTGGTAGTTAATTTTATAGTATTGCCAAGTTTCTGAACCCATTTTGAAATAATTTGGTTATGCTAAGGCTTGGTATTTTTAAATTTTAATAGAGCAGCAATTTTTCTCTGTTTCCCTGGTTGTTATTAACAAAAGTTAACTGAAAACAGACTTTTAAATGGGAAGAACAAACTGCTAGTTTTCAGAGGTGGGGGGGGTGTGGGTGGGGTGGGTGGAGGGATGGGTGAAATAGATAATGGGGATTAAGAAGTAAAAACTTCCAGTTATAAGATAAATAACTCATGGGGATGAAAAGTACAAGGTAGGGAATATAGGCAATATTATTCTAATAATGTTTGGTGGTAGATGGTGACTATGTTTATGGTGGTGAGCACTGAGTAATGTGACTATGTTTATGGTGGTGAGCACTGAGTAATGTATAGAATTGTTGAATCAGTATGTTGTACACCTGAAACTAATATAACACTTAAGGTTAATTATACTTAAAAAAATAAGTTAGTGGAAAATGGATATAAATTCTTTAGGTTTGTATTCACAAATGTAGGTAAGTATATAAATATTTATTTCTACATAGCAAGTATGTATGTATAGTTTTAAAAGTACCAATCAAGATTTTCTTGAAGAATTCAAAAGTGGGTTGATTCTTAACAAATTCATGTTAAAATTCTTTTGAATAGTATAACAAAAATATTTACCAAATTTTTATTTTCATAGTTGTTCAAGAGTAGTACCTATTTCCTCTTTGCTTTTTTTCCCTTTCTTCCCTCATTCAAAAAAGAACATGGACAATCTAGTATACTTTGTTAGTATACTATGCGTATTGTGTTCTGTCTTAGCAATATAATGTTTGAAACATTGTCTCTGCCCTCAGGATGCTAGTAGACTGGGAAGGCAGACAAGTAAACAGGCAGTGTTAGTGGAGTGTGATAAGCGTAAATGACAGGGACAAGAACTGGCGTGGAAGGGAGTGATGAAAGATGAAGTTGGAGATTGGGTTTGGATCATGAAGGGCTTTGTAAATCATGTTAGAGTCTGGAATTTTACCTTGGGGCAATGGCAAGACTTTGGAGATGAATAAAGGAAATGTTTATATTTACATTTTATAAAGAGTAGGTAGGAGGAAGCTAAGTGAGGAGGCCAGCTAGGAGGTTGTGGCCTCAATCCATAAAGTAGAAGTGGAAATAGGGAAGCAGACAGAATGGAAACCTTTAGAGAACACAGGACTCTGTAATTCAGAATGTGTGTGTGTGTGTGTGTGTGTGTGTGTATGTATGTGTGTTTACATGTGCTTTTATGGGGGAAAGGACAGTTGTTGGGGAGGAAGGAGACTAAGGTGACTTACACATGGAGCACATAGAACAGTGCTGTCCAGTTAGGAGCCACTAGTCATATATGGCTACTTAAATTTAAAGTAATTTAAATGAAATAAGACATAAAATTCAGTTCTTCAGTTGGACTACCCATATTTCATGTGCTTAATAGCCAAATGGGACTCTGTATTGGAAAGTGCAGATACAGAACATTTTCATTGTTACAGAGAATTCTGTTGTACAGCACTGGTCTGCAGTTTTTGTACCTACTGCCTTTTCCCCAGAGGGAAGTCAAAATAATAGGTGATATTTGCCTAAATCTCCTAAGAATTCTGGCTCCACAATATTTTAAGAGATTCTGTGAGTCTCACATAGTTGTCACCATCACCACCAGCACCAGTCATCATCAGATCTAGAACATTTCTGTAATTAGAGATGGTTGGTTGGAGTGCTGAACTAGAGGGATTGTCATGCCATTTACTGAACTACTGATTGCTGTGGTGAGGATAGCAGAGACCTCTAGAAGGTATTGGCCAATAGAAATATGATGTGAGCCATGTATTAAAATTGTAGTATTCACATTACAAAGAAAAACTATTAGATCTTATAATTTTTATAACATTTTAACTTAATACATTCTAAATATAATTTTCAACATGTTAAAACATATTTAAAAAACTATTAATGAGCAATTTTACATTATTTTTTCATACTGAGTTTTTGAAATGAGTTGTATACCTTTTTAATAGCATATCTTTTCTTGTTTTTAAAATAAATTTATTTTTTTAGTAATCTCTACATTCCGGTCATGGGACCTGAACTCATAACCCCGATCAAAAGCTGCATGCTGTCCTGCTCAGGTGCCCCTTTTACAGCATATCTTAATTCACATGCTGAGTTTTTAACCAGAAATACTTAATCTACATTTAGATTTCATAAAATTTGCAGTTGAAAAAGTGGCCTCACATACCCGACATTTTCCAAACATGCTTAAAAATTTTCTAGTAACTGAATTATCAGTTTTTCAGTATAACCTTTATTTTATTTTTATTTATTTTTTTTCAAAAATTTAATTTGAGAGAGAGAGAGCAAGCACAAGCCATGGGGGCGGGTGGGGTGGGGGAAGGAGAAATAAGGAGGGAAGAAGCAGATTCCCTGCTGAGCAGGTAACCTGACTCAGGGTTCAGCATGACAGGGATGGGGTGGGGGCTCTATCCCAGGACCTGGCATCATGACCTGAGCCAAAGGCAGGCACTTAACTGACTGAGCCACCAGGTACCCCTAAATTTAATTAAAGTGACAGAAAATTAGAAATTCAGTTCCTCAGTTTCACTAGCCACATTTTAAGTGCTCAACAACTAAGTAAATGTGGCTAGTGACTACCATGTTGGGCAGTGCAGTTCTGGAATAACCAAGTGCATTCCCTTGATAGTTGGAAATTCAGGTCTGGAGCTCAGGAAAGAGGTGTAGAAACAGACAGCTAGATGGCAGAGACTGTGAGGAATGGGGAGAGAAATAAATTTGTGATTTAGGACAAATCAGTATTAACTTTTTGGTGCTTCATTAAAAAACTGTAAATGCATCTGGTATGATTTAAAATAGTAGATGAGTATGCAGCATATTGTAGTGGTTAAGAAAGAGTCAGGTTTTGTGATCATGGGCAATTTACTGAGCCTTTTTAAGCCTTAGTTTCTTCATCTAGAAATGGAATAATCTTTCTCCCTGAAAGGTTTGCTGGAAGGGTTATAGGAAGAATCCATGGTAAGTATTTACCATGTCTCATTTCTAAGTTTCCATTTCTTTCTTGGACTGTACCATCAATTTAATAATTTCTTTATTTTTTGAAGATTTATCCATTTGAGAGAGAGATCTTGAGAGTGGGCGGTGGGAGGGGCAGAGGGATATGGAGAGAGAAACTCAAGCAGACTGTGCACTGAGTACAGAGACTGATGGGGCACCCAATCCATAACTCCAAGATCACCGCCTGAGCTGAAACCAAGTCAGATGCCCAACCGACTATGCCACCCAGGCGCCCCTTAATAATTTGTTTTTAAAAAAATATACATGTTGATGTACACTGAATCCCAATTTCAGAAACTTTAAATTATGAAAGAATGTTTAACTTAAAATAGAGGAAGTTGGGGCGCCTGGGTGGCTCAGGTTAGTTAAGCGTCTGCCTTGGGCTCAGGTCATAATCCCAGGGTCTGGGATGGAGCCCCGCATCCAGCTCTCTGCTCAGTGGGTCTCCCTCTACCTGTTGCTTCCCCTGCTTGTGCAAGCACTCTTTCTCTCTCTCTGTCAAATAAATAAACAAATCTCTAAAAAATAGAGGAAATATATTTATTGTTCATACTGATGAGTGCTCATTATGATCCACATACTATGTCGAATGCTTTATATGATGTGAAAAGTTTTTTTTTAAAGATGCAGTGTAGCATATTTCTGTTGTAAAGTTTCACATAACCAGATTTTGTAATAGAAAATACATTTTAATTCTGCAACTTTGAAGTATATTATGGTCTACATCTTTTTTTAGTTAGTCCAGGAACCATTGAATTCTGTTTGAATCTCTTTGGATCTCTTAAACTTACGATTTTGTAGTACTCTAGGATAAATCTATAGAATTTAAGAGTCTGTAATTCTACATTTGTGTATATATGTGTAAAGAATTATGATAAAAAAATAACCTTGGTGGAGTTTATTCAGAGAACCGTGGTAACAGGAGAAAAATGGACTCTCAAAGAGAAAAGAATTACAATTTTTACTGGCTCTGCAATTCTTTTTCTCAAGTCTTTTCCTGAAGTCCTATCTTGCCCATTATATCTGGCAGTGTGCCATTTTTCAAATGTACTAGTAAAGACAAACATTTTTATCATGTTTACCCCGTATGTTTGAATACCTCATATGTCCTGAGAAATCTTGGCTGTCTTCTTCACAGTAGTTCCCATATACTCACTCAGGTCTAAAATAATATTAGACATCTTGCATCTGTATTATTACAAAAAATGAAAAAAAGTTGTGATGCCTTTAGGGCCAGTAGATAGGTTTGATATTATATTCATGTGTTGGGAAGGATTTTGAGACCAGGTTCAAAAGGAAGAAATGATCACCTTAAATTATAGTAGCTTTTCACTCTTGTTTCTATTTAAAACTTTTAAACATTTTTTTCCTTTTTTTAACAAGTATTATATACCCATTTGGAAAATTTTGACAACTGCTAAGAACAGAGTAGACAGATTTCCTCCGATTCTTTTTGTTTTGTTTATATGGATATTTGCAAACTCTAGAGTATACTATATGTTAAATGTATATCCATTTTCATGTACTGTATTGTAAATGTTTTTTATGTCAGACATTAGTTGTAGATGTATTTTTGTAGGTGGCGTATGAAATCTATAAAGATTTTACTTAAACATTTCCCAAATGTATGAATAATAATAAAGCTGATGTATCATAATTCATAATGTAATGGATTTATGTACATTTTAGATCATTTAAGTAGATAGGCTTCTTGCATATGGAATTATTGTATCAAAAGGTATGAATGTTTTTAAGACCCTGAGCGTAACCATTTTCAAACTTGATGCTTCCCAAATGCTTTTGTATTTTAAGAAAGGAAACAAATATTTTGAATATAAATGCCTTTATTTTAGGGAAGAAAATCAAACATTGGGTACCTACAATTTTTCACTTAAACTTTTAAAGTTTATGAAATATTTTAGATGTGCTAGAGGTTAGAATGTATAATTAATACCTGTATACCCACCACCTGGCTTAAGAAATAAAGTATTATAGAATTAAAAGCTCCTTGTGTAATTTTCCCTGATTATAAATGTCTTGACAAACAATGATATGGATATTTGATCTTCTCCAATTATACAGGCCTAAGCTTTTTGACCAAGAATTCAGAAATTTTCAGATTTTAGAAAGGTTATATGATGCATATACTATATGTATCTAATTTTCTTCTTTTTTTTTAATATTTTATTTATTTATTTGACAGACAGAAATCACAAGTAGGCAGAGAAGCAGGCAGAGAGAGGAGGGGAAGTAGGCTCCCGGCTGAGCAGAGAGCCCGACGTGGGGGCTCCATCCCAGGACCCTGGGATCATGACCTGATCGAAGGCAGAGGCTTCAACCCACTGAACCACCCAGGCGCCCCTGTATCTAGTTTCCCAAGCAGGATTGAGGGGCATCTTCCAGTTCCTTCATCAAATACAGAAGTATTTCTGCATCACTTAAGGTGTGGCTTTGCCACCAAATTGGTTACAAAAGTTTTTGGTTTCCAGAGATTTTTGGAATTCAGATTTGTGGATAATGGCTTGTGATGAACATGTGCATTTATCTAGTCACTGTGTTCAGTTTAATCAGTCTGGTAGGATTTGTTCATCTTTCTGTTGAATTGATCATAGTGTAGTAGTATGAGATGTGCAAAATGAAAGGTAATACAGCTAGAATTTAAAAAATTGAATATTTTAGGCTCCAGCTGGACTCTCTTGAACTAAGTGGCACAGGTTGTTTTAAAAGTAGAGAACAACAATGATTAAAACTTGTATTGGCTTCTAAGTAACTGCTTGACAAGATGTTTTTCATGGTGAGAACTTTGATAGACCTTACAATTAACTTGATTAACTGATTGATAAGAATTACTAAAAACCATAATTACCTTAACTATAACTGAGTTAATCACCTTCTTTTCCTCCCATAAAGAAGAATGGAATGGCAGCCATGACAAGTGTTGTGCTATTGCTGCTCCTGGCAGAGGGGCTTTTTCTGTTGGGAGTGTCACCAAAACATTGCTACTGTAGCCACATAATTCTGTAATTTTTGTATTCTATAAGAATCCTATTATGGTCATACAAACCATGCATGGTGTTAGCAAACCTGATAAGCTATATACAGAGGTTGGAAGTGGAGACATATGTGCTTTAATTGATTTGTGTGTGTGTGTGTGTGTGTGTGTGTAAAAGTAATACATGCTCACTTTTAAAGGATTAAAAAGAAGTATATATGCAAGGGAAAAAGTTCCATCTGACCTTTCAGAAATAGCTTCTTACTATCCAGATCATTTCTGTGTATATACAAACATACATATAAATAACCTTTTGTATACTGATGGGATTGTATTATACAGTTCTTCTGTAAGTTTCTTTTCTCCTTAAAAATGTATCAGATGTCTTTATAGAGGTCAGATAAAGATTTAAGAAATTTTTTTTAAAAGATTTTATTTGACATAGAGAGTACGCACAACTAGGCAGAGCAGCAGGCAGAGGGAGAAGCAGACTCCCTGCTGAGCAGGGAGCCTGATGTGGGCCTGGATCCCAGGACCCTGGGATTAAGACCTGAGCCCAAGGCAGATGCTTAACCGACTGAGCCACCCAGGTGCCCCCAAGGAATTTTTTGTAATAGCAGTATTTTATTTTCTAGTTTGTAAATATCCTTTTTTAGTTTCTTGGTAGAAACTTAAGTTTTCTCTCTTTGCCGTACAGATCATACAATAATTGAACATCCTTGCACATATATGCTTAAACCTGTGGTATTTTAAAAGTGAGACTTCTAGGTCAGAGGGCATGCACACTTGAAATGCATTTGATTGTTTCTGCCGCATTGTACTTGAATGGGATTTTAAAATTTGTTATGTTAATCTTTGCTTAAAGTACTTACGATAGCAGCATACTTGCCCTTAGTGACCTTTGTAACCCTCTGACAAAATGAACAGAACCTTACAAATGTTGAAATACTGTATTTGAAATATTCAGTTCATTTCAGATTATAAATGCTAATTACTCATGAATATAACCCATCACAGCAGGTTGGACTAGTAATTTTGAGATTTAGTCACAATTTCACACAGACTGCTTTAAATAGCTAATGGGTGATATATTTTCTAGTTCATGTTGCAGATATCTCAAAGCACAACTATGGCAGTTGTAATTAATTTGAAGTAGGTTACTATGTCGCTGTTGAAGGATTTTCTCTTTTCCTTAGATTTATGAATATTTGGTGTTCCTTTGGAGATTCAGGTTGTAGAGAGCTATTATCCGTTTAATGTATGAGGAAAGCTTTGAGACTGCTGTTTGCAGTTGCCTGTTATGCTTGTAGCTATTTGTGGGAAGAGTGAGAATTAAAGGCTGACATACAATCATTGTGTGTGGAAGCCTTTTTATTTTTAGGCTTCTGGGTGTACTCCAGGATTCTGAGAACCTGTGTATGGGTGTCTGTGGGGTAGGGTCCACTGGAGTGTGTTTTCCCTCAGTATGTATGTAGGTACTGGTACCAATGCTCTTCTTATGGGGAAAAATGATTTCTGGAATTTTCTGGCATTCTTCTCTTTATGGTTTTCCTAACCTGGTTGACAAGTTTTGTGGGGTGAATATGTGGTAGTGGCCAGGTCTGAACTGTTTTGTTATTTTACATTAAGACTTCGTGGAGATTTGGTCATGAATATGGGAAGTAGGATTTAGGATGTTAAGAAAAACCCTAGGTCACAAAGAATTGACCTCCACAAGCTATGCCTCTATCACCTTCCTTGAAGGTTTTGTCTCAGCAGCATTTTGGTTCCTTTTGGAGGCTTTGAAGTAGATTATTCTCATAATTACTACTTCTGTATGGCCATCTGTATGTTCTGGCTAAGGGATACAAAAAAACACTTCTCCTGATAGGAATGAAAATTGAAGTTTTCCAGAAGGAACTGTTACTAAAGAACTTAGGGTGGAAAACCCCAAATCTAACCTGCCCCTCACATACATGAGAAGGATTTTAAAAATAAGAGAATGGGATAGTAAAAGCAATACATGTTTATTGTAAAAATTGTAAAATTACAGAGATAGGATACTACTTTCTTACTCTAATTTAACCTTTAGTTGATAGTTGCTGGACTGGTAGAGCTTATAGGATGTATAGATTCATGTCCTTTCACCTTAACTATGTCTCATGTTGATGCTGGTGAATGGATATTATATAAAGGTACATAATGTCTGGAGTAGATTGGCTTTCATATTCTTGATGGCCTGATCTTTCCACTTCTTTTCTCCCCTCGCCTTTCTTCCACAACTCTGTCCATCTGTTTATAACCATATAGTGACTGAATGCATGCTGTGATGCACTAATGATTAAGGTGTATGTTTGTATTAAAATCCTGTTTTCGTGGAGTGTATGGTGTAGTAAGAAATACAGACAAAACGCGTAAAGGAAGTATTCATAAATTCTAGTACATCCTAGGAAGGGAGCAGGCAGAATTACATGTGCTCTGGAGTTCCTGTTACTATCCGGTTCTACAGTGAGTAATGTTAACATTGTCATTGTATTTTAAACTATTTATTGGCTTTCTGTTTTTAGAGTTGATTGGTAGACAAAAGAAGACAGTTATAGATCAGAAAATAAATGTATTTTTACAATGCACATTGTAAAAATAACAGTAAAGGTGATTCATGTGAGGGGCACCTGGGTGGCTCAGTTGATTAAGCATCTGACTCTTGCTTTCAGTTCAGGTCTTGGTTGAGAGTTCAGGCCCTGCATTGGGCTCCATGCTGGGTGTGACGCCTACTTAAAAAAAAAAAAAAAGTGATTCATGTGAGGAAATTGGGTGTACTGGAAACCTAGATTCCTTATCGTATACTGAGTTATATGGTAGGAGGTTAAGAGTTTAAATTTGGGGGGCACCTGGGTAGCTCAGTTGGTTAAGCGTCTGCCTTTGGCTCAAGTCATGATTCCAGGATCCTGGGATTGAGCCCTGCTTTGGGCTCCCTGTTCACAAGAAGCTTGCTTCTCCTTCTCCCTCTGCAGCTGCCCCTGCTTGAGTGTGGGCATGTTCTCTCTCTCTCTGTCAAATAAATAAGTAGAATCTTAAAAAAAAATGTTTATTCATTCATTTAATATATTTATCCCCTACCTTTTATGTGATAGGCCCCATTCTAAGTGCTGAGGTACAGCAGTGGACAAAAGGAGATTTTACTGTCCTCATGGAGCTTTCATTCTAGTGAAAGAGGCTGGCAATATCAAAAGGGAGAAGTGGAACAAATTTGCGTATTATATGGTAATAAAAGGTATGAAGAAAAAGTCAAGTAGTTTAGAGTTATTTAAATTACTTATCTAGAGTTAAACTAGACTTAAAAGTAGAATGGTCAAAAGTGGTTATCTGTAATGAGAAGGACAGAAAAGGAGAGACTTTAATTTTATTATTTGAATTTTTATTTCTACATGCATGTATTATTTAATAGTAATATTTAATGCCATAGGTATAAACATATTAGTAACATATATTACCAAAATGAACACTAAATATTTTTGAGTCCAAACATGCTTATAATTTTTTGAAGATTTTTATTTAAATAAAAAGTCATAACATCAGGATCACATTAACACTTCACACCACCTAGGATGGTTAGATGGACAATACCAAGTGTCCATGAAGATGTGGAGAGGTTAGTACCCTCATACTTTGCCACTGAGAATGTAAACTGTTGCAGATGCTTTGGAAAACAGTTTGACATTTCCTTCAGATGTTACATAGAATTTTCATATTGCTCAAATAATTTTACTCTGAGGTATGTACTTAGGAGAATTGCAAAGTATGTCTACACAAAAACTTGTACATGAATGTTCATAGTAGGATTTTTTATAATGGCAGGAACCCAGATGTCCATCAGCTGATGAATGGATGAACAAAATGTAGAATTTCCATAGAACAAAATATTTTTTTTTAAGATTTTATTTATTTATTTGACAGAGAGAGATCACAAGTAGGCAGAGAGGCAGACAGAGAGAGAGAGGAGGAAGCAGGCACCCTGCTGAGCAGAGAGCCCGATGTGAGGCTCCATCCCAGGACTCTGAGATCAGGGTCTGAGCCGAAGGCAGAGGCTTTAACCCACTGAGACACCCAGGCGCCCCCCCATAGAACAAAATATTATCTAATCATTATATGGAATGGAAATCTGATATACTACACATGAATGAACCTTGAAAACATAATGCTAAATGAAAGAAACCAGACTCAGAAGGCCTCATTTTATGTTTCTGTTTATATGAAATGTCCACAGTAGGCAAATATATGGAGACAGTGGTTATCAGGGCCTAGGGAATGAGAAATGGGGAGTGACTGCTTATGGGTTTGTGGGATTTCTTTTTGCAGTGATGAAAGTATTTTGCACTTAGTGGTATAATGTGTACAACCTTGTGAATATATAAAAAATCTCTGAACTATACATGTTAAAATGGTGTATTTTATGATATGTGAATTCTAGCTCAATTAAAAAATGTTGACACAAAAATGAAAAGGCATACCAAGAAAAGTGTATTGATTCTCAGTGGGGCATGGAGGGAGAAAACACAGGGTATTGGAATGAAATACCCAAATGAAAAATGACTGCCTGGCCTTTTTAGGATGTCTCCCACCCTCAATTTGATAATGTCTATCAAAGTAAACTATTATTGATGGTAATGTGTCATATCCCTTAAATACGTTGGGCTGGGAAAATAAAATTAAGGAACATCAGCAACTTGGAAAGAGACGAGACTGTGTGGGTAAGTAGGCTGTTTAGGAGATTGTTGCAGTAGTACTGGCCAAACAGGATGAGGTTGTAGCTGTGGGGATGGAAAGGAAATATATTAGAAAGGTAAGAATTGATGGTACACAGTGATTATTTAGTTAATGAGAATTGAATAGAGAAGTGAAAAAGGAGGCATCAAAATGAATTCTGTCAAAGTAGGGAACATAGAAGCTCATGTTTTAGGGAAATCGTATGCTTAGTTAGAACTGCTGAGTTGTCGATGGGAAATCTTGGTAGATTGGTAGATATATATGGTAAGTAGTTGGTCATAGAAGTCTACAGCTCAGGGGGGAAGCCAGAGTTAGCAATATTGATTGAGAAAACCTAAACTAAAATAAGTACCTGCCTAAAATAGGTAATAGTTGAAGTGAGTTGAAACAGTGGCTGTGGCTAAGATTGCCGAGGGAGAGTGAAATAGCAAGAGATAAAACATGTTTGGGCATAGAGCTATAAGGTACATATCAGTGTCTTAAGGATAGGAAGAGGAGCCAGTAAAATGTATGAAAGAGGGATTGTCTTGGAGAGATAGTAGAATCAGAAGAGTAGTATTAGAGAGACTACTTGAAAGCCCCGGAAGGCTTTCAAGATAGAAGTGGTCAGTAGGGTCAAATGCAGTGAAAGTAAACAGAGTCCATTGATTTTGACTGTGAAGAAACCATTCTGGCTTTATTCTAGAAGTGGTAGTGGAATTTCTAGTGCCTAGGGATTCATCTTATGCCAGTATACCATTTCTGTTGGATATCTTTATACCACCCATTCCTGAAAAAGTTTTATTTTTTTGGCCTGATTATAAAAAATAGTATGCACTTGAAAAAAATCTGTGGTTTGGCAAGAAAGTGAGATCACCAGTAGAAATCTTACTACCTAGAGTTGTACATCCTGCTGAAACTTCAGAAAAAACCTGGCCAACCAAACAAACTCAGGTAGAGTCTATGTTTGTAACTGTTTATTTTTTCTCTTTGGTTTGACAATGGATCACAAACATATTTCTCTGTCATTAAGTATAGAGCTACATCATCTGTTATAATGAGATGGTGTATTTGTTTTCTAGGTCTGCTATAACAAATTACCACAGACTTGGTGATGTAAAAACCCAGAAATTTATTCCCTCACAGTCTTCGAGGCTGGAAGTCCAAAGTCAGTGTAGGCAGGCCTTGCTCCTTCTGAAAGCTTGAGAGAGAAAACCCACTGGTTGCCTCTTCCTGGCTTCTGGTAGCTCCTTGCAGTGTTTGGTGTTCTGTGGCTTGTAGCTGTACCATTCCATCTCCACCTCCATCTCCTGTGTGTGTTTCTGGGACTGAATCTCTCTTTTCTTTTCTCATAAAAAGACACCAGTCATTAGATTTAGGGCCTACCATAATCCAGTATGAACTTATCTTAAGTTGGTTACATATGCAAAGACTGTATTTCCAAATAAGGTCATGTCCAGAGGTTCCTAATGGACTTGAATTTAGGGGTGACACTATTCAACCTATTGCAGATGGTATTTCATTTTATACTTTTGCCTTGTTGGACATTTAGATTGTAATTTTTCCCTATTATGAAAATAATGGAGACAGGGAATAATATACGTAGTAGGTGATCCAGCTGGGCACCTTTTGGTACTTCCTTGCCCATCTTATTTATTTATTTATTTATTCATTCATTCATTTGACAGAGACACAGTGAGAGAAGGAACGCAAGCAGGGGAGAGTGGGAGAGGGAGAAGCAGGCTTCCCGCTGAGCAGGGAGCCCTACGCAGGGCTTGATCCCAGGACCCTGGGATCATGACCTGAGCTGAAGGCAGACACTTAACGGTTGAGCCACCCAGGTGCCCTGGCCTTCCCTTGCCCCGTTTTAACTGGATGGACATGTCCAGCAACTCTGGCCTGAGATAAACACAGTCCTCAAGGGGTTAGGCCCCTTGGGAATGAAAGTTTGGGTTGCTATCAGGCAAGCCACTAAGATCTGTAAATAGGATGAAATTAGTGGAAGAGGGAGAAGAGTACCATTTGTGTTCTTGAGAGACAGCATCTGTAATTTATTCAGTAACCTTCCTCTTTTGTGATTCCCCTTAAAAACAGAGGCCTGTGAGAATCATGGAGAAGGTGCTTCCTGTTCCTGTGCAGAGAAGTAATTCTGCAGTGCAGGGGGTGGACTGTGGCAGCCACATGGATGTATTGTTCAGATCTCCTGTTGTGGGGAGAATTGCCTCATTTTCTCTACTGTTACTGCCTTTGTACTTTCATCAAAAATGAGTTGTCCATATATGTGTGGGTCTATATTACTTTTTAAATTATGAAAGTAATTCATATTCTTGTTAAAACCTCAGTCAGTGTAGAAAAGTGTAAAAACCCACCTCTCCTCATGACTTCTTGTATTTTTCTTTTAACTTTTTTAGAGATTACATTTATTTATGTATTTCTTTAAGATTTTATTTATTTGACAGAGAGAGATCACAAGCAGGCAGAGAGGCAGGCAGAGAGAGGAGGAAGCAGGCCCCCTGCTGAGCAGAGAGCCCGATACGGGGCTCGATCCCAGGACCCCGGGACCTGACCTGAGCCTAAGGCGGAGGCTTTACCCGACTGAGCCACCCAGGTGCCCCAAGAGAGAAGGAGAATCTTAAGCAGGCTCCAATGCCCAGTGCAGAGCAGTGGAGGGCTCGATCTCACAACGCTGAGATCATGACCTGAGCTGAAATCAAGAGTCAGATGCTTGCTAAACCAACTAAGCCACCCAGGTGCTGCAGACTTACGTTACTATTTTTAAAATATGTAAAGTATTACCATAATTTTAGACTATTATCAGAGTCTTGTTATTTCAAAGGATTCAGTTTATTCTTACGCAATTTTCCCACTTGTGTGAAAGTATATGTAAGATGAATTCCTAGAATGTAATGACTAACATTTATTGAAAACCTACTAAGAACTAGATTGGTATTTTATACTAACTCACTGATTTGGTGGTCCTTTTAGCTATCTTTTGAGGAGGATACTATGTCCATTTTATAGATGAGGATACTGAGGTTCTGACAGATTTCATTTATTTGTTTAATGTTACACATTTAATAGTGGAGCCCAGGCCTTTCCTACTAGTTCCTACATTACTAAGCCTCAGGAGTACAGTAAGAATTATTTCACAGGGAGCTTGTTAGGATGAAATGTATATAAGGTCTATGCATTACATTTTTGTTACTGCACATTTTTATACTTACTTCCCAGAAAAGATTTCAGGTCACATTTTTTGGTTTTATACTTGAACACAGTGTTATTAATATGCTTAAATTCAAAGAGCAACAGTGATAAGGAAGATAATATAAAAGCTGTGCACGTATTCTGAGCACTATTGCTTAATGATATGGAATTTTATTTTTATTTTTAAATTTTTATTCATTTTTTTAAGAGTGGAATTGTATTTTTAATTTTTGTCATTCCACTTCATTTGGGGAACTTTGAAAAAAATAAAAAAATAAAATTAAAAATTGACGATTGTTTTAAAAGTAAACCTAATTATTTTAAATATTGATTGTTTTGTATACCTCTAAAAAATTCTTTGCTTATAAGTGTATGTCATAAAAACTAAATCAATTTTAGGTTTCTTGATTTTATTTTCTGAGAACAAACTGAACCTTGTCTTGATAGGGAAACCCACTATTTTGAGGCTTTTCAGGCTGTTTTTCAGTTAAGAATGCTTGTTTGGTGAAAATAGAAACTCTGTAAGAATTGTAATTTTTTATGGGACCATGGAAATATGATTCAATGATGAAACTCTGTTAGTAATAAACACTAAATTTAAGATAAACCAGATTTCTAGTAATGTTCTTGTCAAAATTAGATTTTAGGACGTTTTTCTAAACATACGTTTGGGTAAACTTGCAGAGATTTAAATGCTGTCCTCATATTTTTTAGTATTTTTAAAAACTCAAAATATAGGACAAGAAAACTCATTTGAAGTTCTTAATAGGTCTTGGACTATAATATTAACTTGACAGATAATTTATTAGAGATTTTTCAGTATTAAGAGCAGTGTTGGGGGTGCCTAGGTGGCTCAGTGGGTTAAGCTGCTGCTTCGGCTCAGGTCATGATCTCAGGGTCCTGGGATCGAGTCCCGGATCGGGCTCTCTGCTCAGCAGGGAGCCTGCTTCCCTCTCTCTCTCTCTCTGCCTGCCTCTCTGCCTACTTGTGATCTCTCTCTGTCAAATAAATATATAAAATCTTAAAAAAAGAAAGAGCAGTGTTGTATCCATAGGCATATTATCTACATTGATTGCTATGTGTGTTGGGGAGGGGAGAGAGAATTCTTAATTTTCTTATAAAATGAGAGATGTTAATCTATTCTTATTGAGCTTATGGTGTCTTTTTGGAATTAAAATGTAGCTACAGAATTTCCTATTTTTGTTCATGTAAGAAGAACGGTTTGTTAATTAAGAAATTGAAATCTTGACTGTTTAGTACAAGGGCATCTATTAGAGGACAAAAATACATAGCAATACAAAATAGAGAAGGAGGTTGTCAATTTAAGGAATTTGGTTACAATTTAAAAATAAAGTTTACTAACATGAAGGAAATGATAAAAGGGCTTTCATTATATTTGTCTTACATTGCATTTAGTTTCCTTCAACTAATTTCAACCTTACTACCACCTTCTTTATATAAGAACTATTTTAATGAATTGTACTCAGATTTAGGTTAATTTGTGGATTCAGCAAACATTGCATATTTGATTTGTATTAGGAACTGTGCTAGGTTTTATTTGTTTATTTATTTAAGATTTTATTTATTTATTTGACAGAGAGCGAGAGAGGGAATATAAGCAGGGGGAGTGGGAAAGGGAGAAGCAGGCTTCCCGCCGAGCAGGGAGCCTGATGTGGGGTTCTGTGGGGCTTGATCCCAGGGCGCTGGGATCATGACCTGAGCTGAAGGCAGACGCTTAGTGACTGAGCCACCCAGGTGCCCCTGTGCTACGTTTTAGAGATAAGATATTTCTTTAAGCAAGCAATTAATTAAAACATAGTGGGTACGTTATTTTGAAAGCCCTTGGTTCCGTGGGGGCACCTAAATTGGACTGAGATATTTAAGGGTTTGTGTAGGACTTAATTTGGAAGAATGAGCAGTAGGTAGTTAGCAGTTGATGGGGAAGAGGAAGGTCATAGAAATAAAAAGAGAGCATGGTATTTCAGGGAATTGCAGGTACTTGATCATGGTTGTCACATGAGAAAAGAGTGGTTAAGCAGTTAACTGCCTTAGGGAGGTAGGCAAGACTGAAATCATAAAAAATCTTATATGCGCTGCCAAGAAATTTAAATTCTTATTTTGGGAAGCCATCAAAGGAAGTATGTAGGTGTGCTCATGTTATATTTAAATTTTAGAGCAGTGGTTCTTAAACTTTTGTTTTTACACTCTTGAAATCAGTGAGAACTATAAATAGCTTTTGTTTATGTAGGCTGTATCTGTTACTATTTACTGTTTTAGAAAGTAAAGCTAAAAAGAAGTAAAACAGAAAAATTTAAAGCACAAGAATATACAAGTATACATTCCATTAGTTGTCAGTGGGATATACCACATATTGTGTGGCCTCTGAAAGACAATACTATACATTTGTAAGAGTGTACAGTGAAAAAGGCAAATAATATCAGAGTATTATGAAAATAATACTCATGGACCTCCTGAAAGGATCTTAGGGAATTTTGAGGTTCCTGACCCTCTTGGGGAATCATATTAGAAGGTCATTCCGGCAATGGTGTTGAGAATTATTTAGAGTCTACAAAAAGAAATACACTTTTAATTGTGATGCGGTATGTACATAAGCTGCCCCCCACCCCGAACAAAGATTTCAGGAACAACTCTGTATTAGTTTCTTCTGTGGTATTAAAAGTTAAAAAAATTACTGGATTAAAAAAACCCAAACGTCTTACAGTTGTTATGTAGAGCATGGCTGACTCAAGGGTCTGGCTCAAGATACTTTGTGAGGTTGCAGTCATCTGAAGGCTTGTTTGGGGTTGGAAGACTTTTTTTTTTTTTAAGATTTTATTTATTTACTTGACAGAGATCACAAGTAGGCAGAGAGGCAGGCAGAGAGAGAGCCGGGGAAGCAGGCTCACTGCTGAGCAGAGAGCCCAGGGCAGAGCTCCATCCCAGGACTCTGGGATCATGACCTGAGCTGAAGGCAGAGGCTTTAACCCACTGAGCCACCCAGGCGCCCCCGTGGAAGACCTTTTTTGAAGCTATCTCACATGACTGTTAGAAGGAGGCTGCAATTTCTTACTATGTGGCTATCGGGTAGCTTGAATATCCTTACACATGGCAGTTAGGTCCTCGTAAAATGAGGAATCCAAAAGAGTGACCAAGACAGAAACCCCATTGTGCTTTCTGAGTTTTCTTGGAAGTGAAACATCATCAGAAGCAAATCACTAAGTTCAGTTCACATTCAGAGAGACAGAGAGAGGGGAATTTTGCTTTCCCTCCTAAAGGGAGCAGTATCAAAGAATTTATGGAGATAACTTAAAACTACCAAAAGACTTGTCAGGAGAGCAGTCATCCATGTTTCTTTTCTTTCCTGCATGCCTTGCTGGGTATGCTAAGAATACAAGGCCCTGAGTGCTCTTAACCTGGGCCATTTCTCAAGATTGCGTATGCAGCAAGCCACCTTCAGGTAATGTTTCCCAAGGGGACAGAGCAGGCTTTTACTGCTTGTTATTAAAGTGGTGGATTCCTGAAACTCAGTATCCTTAGCTGCAGTGCAAACCTACTGCGTGTGTAGCATCTATCTGGGCCCCTCTCGTCAACTGTTGGACTTGGGGTTAACAGGGAGCCAGTGCAGACAGGATGCTCATAACTGTTGGCTGTGCAGTGAGTAATAAAGCTTTTGGTCTCTGACCCAGGAGACTCATGTGTTCTGTTTGGCAGACAGAGGGAGAAGATTTGAAATAATCACAACAGATAGTAGATAGGGAGCTAACAAAATATGGATAGGAAGCTAACTAAAGGACCCTGGGAACAACATTATGGGCTCAAACTGTATAGCTGCATGATTTTATCCAGCAGCAATCAGGATTCCAGTTGTATAATCAGTGAAGGTGTTTCTTTTGGATTAATCAATGACAAGGGAGTTTGGAATGTGAAATTTTTTTTTCAAACTTTTGTAATATAATTAATGTATGCTAAACTGAATGTATTTAAAATATATTGTTTTATGAGAGGTGCCTGGCTGGCTCAGTCAGAAGAGCATGTGACTCTTGATATTGCAGTTGTAAGTTCAAGCCCCACATTGGGTGTAGAGATTACTTAAAAAAATAAAATATTAAAAAAATATATATAATTTGATGAGTTTTGAAATGTATATGCCTGTGAAACCATTACCCCAGTCAAGATAATGAACGTTTGGATCACCCCGAAAGTTTCATCCTCCTCCTTTTTTCCGTGCCTTCCCCAACCCATCCCACACTGATTTGCTTTCTGTCATAATAAATTAGTCTAGGATTCTACATACATGGAATCATACTGCATAACTTTTTTTGGGTCAGAATTCTTTTTTATCAGCTGTTTAAAGTGCAAGAATTATTATTTTTGTGGTTGTGTGTCTGGCATATTTTTAAAAGAAAAAAATTTTTTGAACACTATATTCCCTGAAGCCCATGAGATTAAAAAGTCAATGTGAGGAATTTAGAGTTAGTAAATTTCTTCCTTTTGTTGTGTAAATGGCTATAGTTCTGATAATAGCAAAGACTCCACATGCAAATGCCGTTTTAGATCTGAAAGTGACTTGAACATTAGAGTGCACCTGCTAATGTTGAAAACTTGGTGGGAGTATTTGTTATTGGATCTTAGCCTATTCATTGTGATTTAGTTACTTGACTACATGAAGATAGAATTCTGCACAAAAGCACAGTTGGGAATTTTTTTCTTGAATGTGCCAGTTTAGTGTTCTGATGTCATGATTCCGGAGACTCTGAATTATTACTACTTATTTTGTTAGTTTTACTTTATTCTTTCGCCAACCATCTTATAAAGAAGACTTTCTCCTTAATAGAAAGATCAGTGTGATTATTTAAGCTTTATACCTGGAACACCTATAATTGTCTTAATTGAGTACTAGGTTAGCAGGACACACTGCCTTAAAACTGTGGAAGCCTTTAATATCCTGTGAACAGTTGAGATGTTCTCGTCAGCAGATAATCCTGGTTAAGCACAATAGTTAAGAGCCTCCACGGCTGTGGAATTAGGCACCCTAATTCAAATCTTGACCCTACCACTTAATGGCTATGTGACTTTAGATGTCACTTAACACCCATAAGCCTTACCTGCATCATTTCTGAAATGGAGATAATGATAGTACCTATGTTATGGGAGGCTTTTAAATATTAAATTAGATCTTATAAAATCTTTAGCACAATGCCTGACATATGGGAAATATTCAGTGTTAGCTTTTGTTATCATTTAAGGGATTCTGGATAATGAATGGCTCTCTTATTTTAAACAGTGTTCAGATTATTTAAAAAAAGAAAAAGCTTTGCATCTCTCCTTGATCTTGAAATAAAATTCAAACAGTAATATGTAGGTTATTACTTGTCACCTGCCTCACAGTTCAGATTTATCATGAACCAGTCACTAGAGCACGTGACTCTTGATCTTGGGCTTGTGAGTTCAAGCCTCATGTTGGGCATAGCGCTTACTTTAAAAAAAAAAAAAGCGTGGAAAGAAACTTTTACTTCTTAAGCTAGGTTATTTCTGGAGAGGAATTTCCTAATGTTATTAGTAGAATATTGCAGTTTCCGAACTTGGTGTACTATTGCTATTTCTGAGATGGAACCTTTAAGTTTCAGGCTCTGTGTATTTTCTGTTCTGCTTGTTGTTACCCTGCGGCTGTCTTTACTAATGTTAAGGTGAGACTGCCAGTGTATTCATATTTCTGAAGAGTAATCTGTTTGAGTGTGACTGAAGTGCATGGATTCTTTACAATCCTGTTTTTGACATGTCAGTTACTTTGGTAGTATTTTCAGTGAAGAAGCACTTTTTTTTTTAAAAGATTTTATTTATTTGACAGAGACAGTGAGAGAGGGAATACAAGCAGGGGGAGTGGGAGAGGGAGAAGCAGGCTTTCTGCTGAGCAGGGAACCCGATGCAGGGCTCGACCCCAGAACCCTGGGATCGTGACCTGAACTGAAGGCAGATGCTTAACAACCGAGCCACCCAGGTGCCCCAAGAAACACTTAAAAATTTTTTTTTTATTTTAGAGAGAGAGAAAGAAAGTGTGCATGTGAGTTGGGGGGCCCAAAAGGGGAGAGGCAGGGACAACCAGATTCCCCACTTAGCACAGAGCCAGCTCGGGGCTCAGTCTCACCACTGGAATATCCCTGACTGAGCCACCCAGGTGCCCCAGTGAAGAAACACTTTTAAGAATTCTACTTAACAGTAGATTTTTGGAAAATATTTAATGTGCTGATGCCTGTTACTTGATCTAAGGCAGTTCTTTGGTACTATATTAGGAAGCCATGGAGGTCTAGTTTGTTTATTTTTAAGAGAAGTGTGGACAGTAGATAGTTGTGATATGTGTTTTTAAAATTGGTTTTAATTATTCTTGTAGAATATGAACATGTTTTTTCTTCAAAAAATTTTGAGGGCTTTTTTTTTTTTAACATTTTATTTATTTGTTTGACAGAGGGAGAGATCACAAGTAGAGAGGCAGGCAGAGGGGGTGGGGGAAGCAGGCCCCTGCTGAGCAGAGAGCCGGATGGGGGGGATGTGGGGTTTGATTCCAGGACTCCGAGATCATGACCTGAACCAAAGGCAGAGGTTTAGCCCACTGAGCCACCCAGGCGCCCCCCAAAATTTGAGTTTTATTGTAGTATGAATATAAAGTGAACCTAAAGCTTCCATAAACATTTTGGCCCCAACCCTGTCTTACAATACAGGTTCCCATCCTTATCATTGCTCTTTCAAAGTTGGCATTTCCCTGTACGAATTCTTAATACATGTTGTAATGGATCTTTATACATATATGGATATATTTTTCACCTAGTTTTTCATTTCTCTTGTAATTTTGCTTAAGGTATTTTTTGGTATAATACTTTGCCCTTTTGACATAATTAAATATATTATTATTATTTTTTTAATTTTTATTTATTTAACAGACAGAGAGCACAAGTAGGTAGAGAGGCAGGCAGAGAGAGAGAGAGAAAGAGGGAGGAGAAAGCAGGCTCCCCGCTGAGCAGAGAGCCTGATACGGGGCTCGATCCCAGGACCCTGGGATCATGACCTGAGCCGAAGGCAGAGGCTTTAACCCACTGAGCCACCCAGGCGCCCCAATTATTATTTGTTTTTCTTTATGGTTTTTGCTTTTTGTTTCTTACTTAAGAAGCCCTGCTTTAACTCAGCTTCACAATGGTGTTCTTCTGAGTTTTCTTCCAGTACTTTTGATAGTTTTAAAATTTATATCTTTGGGGCGTCTGGTGGCTCTGTGAGTTAAACATCCAGCTCTTGATTTTGACTCAGGTCATGGTCTTAGGGAGGTGAGACTGAGTCCTGCTTTGGGCTCCATGCTGGGAATGGAGCCTGCTGGGGATTCTCTCTCTCCTCCCTCTGTGCTGCCTCCCCCTCCTGTTCATGATGCGCTTGCACACACACTCTCTCAAAAAAAAAAAAAAAATTTATATCTATAATGTACATAGAATTTATTTCTGTGTACTGTGTGAAGTAGGGATGTAATTTATTTTTCCAAGAGTACCAGTTGTTCAAACCCCATTTATTGAATGATTTGACTTTTCCTCACTCTTTTGAAAGTCCATATACTAGCATATACTAAACTTATATATACAATTTAGACTGTGTTCTTGAACCTGTGCTATACAGTTTTAAATACTGTAGCTTTAGAAGCCTGTGAGTCCTTACGAGAAATCCTGGTGGTCAGATGTGGTTTGGAGTCCAGATTTTTCCCCCTTATACCCAATGGACATTATGTAGTATCCTGTAATCATATACATTGTTTTCTCAACGAGGTATGAATAATATCTATAAACAATAAAGTGACCTCATACCAGATCAAGTCAGGTTTTGCTGCTAAATGGGTTAAGAAAAAACAAAACTTACTTTTAGAGGTTTTATGATTTTTGCATTGCAAGTAAAGGATCACGGACCTGTAATTTATCTTGCTATTTAGGGAACATCTTCCTTCTTTGTTCTTCTGTTGCAAATTGTTTAGATTATTCTTAGACCTTTACTCTTTTTTTTGAATTTTAGAGTCAGCTTATTGAGTTATTTGGAGAATCCTATAGAGATTTTTATTGGGATATGAAGTATTTCATACTTGGACCTTTTTGTTAGATTTATACCAAAGTGTTTTTATGGTTTTGTTGCTATTGTGAGTGGGATTTTTTTTTTAAATTGCGTTTTCTAATTGTTATTACTAATGTGCAGGGAGAGTACTGATATTTATATGTTGATCTTGTATCTGACCAATTTGTAGATTTCTGTTAACTTAATAGTTTATGATCTTGGCTTTTCATGTTAGAAAATCATATGTTCAAACATTGAGTTTTATCTTTTCGTTGCTAGTATTTATGCCTCTTATTTCTTTTTCTTTTCCACTTGCATGGCATGGTTTTAGAATTCAGTTTTGAGACATACGTGCAAAATACTGTTAAAAACAATGTTTACAGTAAAATGTGCTGTAATGCATGAATTTTGAATGCATGAATAAATAGATGATAGAAAGGGAGATCTTTCTTATGGTGGGGTAATGAAAAGTTTCTGAGAGGCAAATGTTTATTATTGGGGGATTTAATGTGTGATCTTTTCATTACAGATATGGTGTAAGGTATTTCTTCAAGACTGGACAGCTGAAGATGTGTTACTTCTGATTAGCCTTAAGCAGACTTAGAGCCATCAAAAACCTCACAGAATTTCATATTTTGCTTTCTGCTTTATACCTTTCTTGGCACCGAAGTTCATCTTGCAACCATGTATGGAAGTGCTCGCTCAGTTGGGAAGGTGGAACCGAGCAACCAGAGCCCTGGGCGTTCACCTAGGCTTCCGCGTTCCCCTCGCTTGGGTCATCGTCGAACCAATAGTACAGGAGGGAGTTCTGGAAGCAGTGTTGGAGGTGGCAGTGGGAAAACCCTTTCAATGGAGAATATCCAGTCCTTAAATGCTGCCTATGCCACATCTGGCCCTATGTACCTAAGTGACCATGAAAATGTGGGTTCAGAAACACCTAAAAGCACCATGACACTTGGCCGTTCTGGGGGACGTCTGCCGTATGGTGTCAGGATGACTGCTATGGGCAGTAGCCCCAATATAGCTAGCAGTGGGGTTGCTAGTGACACCATAGCATTTGGAGAGCATCACCTCCCTCCTGTGAGTATGGCATCCACTGTTCCTCATTCTCTTCGTCAGGCAAGAGATAATACAATCATGGATCTGCAGACGCAGCTGAAAGAAGTATTAAGAGAAAATGATCTCTTGCGGAAGGATGTGGAAGTAAAGGAGAGCAAATTAAGTTCTTCAATGAATAGCATCAAGACTTTCTGGAGCCCAGAGCTGAAGAAAGAACGAGCCCTGAGAAAAGATGAAGCTTCCAAAATCACTATTTGGAAGGAACAGTATAGAGTTGTGCAGGAGGAAAACCAGGTTTGTTTTATATGTGTGTTTGTCTTTATTGACTGAATTCATGTAAGTGAAATGAGCTATTCTCTTTCTTTTCTTTGTTAGGTTTTCTTGGTTCATTTATCTTTCTTTTTCCTACTTATCAGAGTATTTTCTATCCGCCATTTCTTAACCTTCTCTGGATTTGATTCTGAACCTGTTTTTTTCTGGTTGCCATGTCTGCTTCCTCACTATTGTTGCTTGCTTTTCCCACTTGCATTTCCCTGCTTCTCTTTCTCTTCCTGTCTTTTCTTTAAGCCTGTATTACCTTTCTCCGGTTCTTTGGAGAGTATAATTTTTTTATCTGCTCTAAGATGCATTATCAAAATTATTCAGGCAACATATCTTTTTTTTTTTTAAGATTTTATTTATTTATTTGACAGACGGAGATCACAGGTAGGCAAAGAGGCAGGAAGAGAGAGAGGAGGGGAAGCAGGCTCCCTGCTGAGCAGAGAGCCCGATGCTGGGCTGGATCCCAGGACCCTGAGATCATGACCTGAGCTGAAGGCAGAGGCTTTAACCCACTGAGCCACCCAGGTGCCCCCAGGCTACATATCTTAAGTGTGAGACATAGAAGTAAGATTTACTGTAGTGCTCACTTCTGCAGCCCATAAACTAATACCGAAATGATACAGAAGATTATCATAGTCCCTGTGCAAGGATGACACATAGATTCGTGAAGTGTTCCATATTTTTGCTGGTTGAACTTGGCGTTCAGGCATCATGCCCCTAGCACAATTTATGGGTCACGTAATTATCTGGCAGACTGCTGTACTGACACTCATTTCACCTGACTCGGAATCTATTCCTGGGCACTGCTCCCTGTGTGATGTTAAGTTAGTCATTACCAGGCCCAGCTCTAAAGTGAGGGCTTGGACAAAATGAACTCAGAGGTCTTTCAAGTCATCAAATTGTATTGGTTTATTTGTTTGTATGTATAGTATCCAAATCTCCAAGGCCTGCAGCTTTTGGGGGAGGGAGCAGAGAAAAGGGAGGGAAGAGATACATAAGTGTTAGTGGCTGCTGCACACCTGTGACATCTCACTAGTCTGCCAGGAAGACTTAAGAAGGCAAGAGGCTGTCCACAAAGAGAAAAGGAAAAAAGAAAGAAAGAAAAAGATTTACCGGGGCGCCTGGGTGTCTCAGTGGGTTAGGGCGACTGCCTTCGGCTCAGGTCATGATCCCGGGGTCTTGGGATCGAGCCCCGCATCTGGCTCTCTGCTCAGCGGGAAGCCTGCTTCCTCCTCTCTCTCTCTGCCTGCCTCTCTGCCTACTTGTGGTCTCTGTCAAATAAATAAATAAAATCTTTAAAAAAAAGAAAAAGATTTACCATAATAGGTGTCAAAAAATCCATCTTGAAAAAACCAGAAAAACTATCGCAAGGCAAATCAGTATGTTGATAGCACAGAATGAAAATTAGTTTTAAGAAATGAATATTGATGATATAAATATTAAGTACCAACAATGGGAAGCAGTTTTTTTCTGTTGGCATTCATGAAAGTTTAACTTTAGGATGTTTATGTAGCTTTTTAAAAATAAAAAAAGTTTTTTTTTTCTTTAGTTCTTCAAATATAAGGTGTAAGAAATGCAGCTTGGTATGGTTGGTTGCTTCTAGAAAATAAATGAGATAACTAGGCATTTTAATTAGGGCTTTGCAGTTTGAGAGCTAAATGCTATCCTATTAGATATATGAAACATTTTTTTTCTCTACTCTTCTAGGTTATAGTTGATGTTTTGCCAACACTGTCATGTCACATTGAGTGACATATGACTCCAAAGATGTGATCAAATTATATTTATGCTTCCAGCAATTAAAATCTTAATCATACTTTTTGTTTGAGACTTTTAGAACTTTTCTTTAACTTGTGAGTTTGAATTATTCGCCTTCTTAAAAAATTCTACTACTCTTAAAGGAGAATTTTAATGCAGCCATCTTATTGTTGATTTTATACTTCATTTTGGGGTTAGTTAATAAAAATTATGAAGAAAGTAATCAACTTATTTGGATTTCTTCAGTGTTCTTGAATGATGCTAAGAAAGAAGGAATTAGAAGTGATCCGTCTTTGATGAAGTAAATCTAAGATTTCTGTTGATTGTTTTACCATTCTATTACTAATACTTAGTTCAAGCATTCATATCTACTGTTTTGGTTATTTGAAGAAGATTGCTAGTTATATTGTTTTGTATATTAAAGCCCCAGACTTACCTTTTCAGTAATAAAAATAGCTTGTTTGGTCATAAAAATAATACTGAAAAAGATAGATAGGAAATAAAAATTTATCCTAAATCCTCCCATCTCTGGTAACTTTGCTATTCCACTGTTAACATTTTGTTGTTTCTCTGTAATGAACATCTCTGTACATACACACATAAAATTAATACAAATGGAATATTATAGGTGTTACATTATGACCTTTCTTAGCCAACACATCTGCTGTATGTTAAAGCCCTGTGTGTCTGAATCATTATTTTAATGCCTATATACTATTGTGTCTGTATTAATTAATTTAACATCACAGAGTTAAAAATCTTCAAATTTATTTGATAGTACAGTATGAACTAAAAACTAAACATTGGGGCACCTGGGTGGCTCATCGGTTAAGCATCTCTTGATTTCGGCTCAGGTTGTGATCTAAGGGTTGTGAGATTGAGCCCTGCGTTGGGCTCCACACTCAGTGAAGAGTCTGCTTAAGATTCTTTTCCCTCTCAAAAAAAAAAAAAAAAAAAAGATTCTTTTCCCTCTCCCCCTGCTCCTCCTCTCTTTCTCTCTCAAATAAATAAATCTTAACAAGACAAAACAAGGGGCTCCTGGGTGGCTCGGTCTGGTCAGTTAAGTGGCTGCCTTTGGCTCAGGTTGTGATCCCGGGGTCCTGGGATCGAGCCCCGCGTCGGGCTCCCTGCTCGATGGGGAACCTGCTTCTCCCTCTCCCACTCCCTGCTTGTGTCCCACTCTCACTGTCTCTCTCTCTCTCTCTGTCAAATAAATAAATAAAATATTAAAAAAAAAAACCCCACCAAAAACTAAACCTTTAATTCATTTAAATCAGAGATTTAAAAAGAATTAGAGATTATAATTTTCTCTTTTCTCAGATATAACCTCAAACTCCTTTGCATCTAGTTTTTAACTAATGATTAAATGTAATTTGTCATTACACAAAATCTGAATGTTTTATTAGTATACTTAAATCTTACATCTCTTAAGTCTCTTATAGACCCAGCCTTTTTTTTTTTTTTTTAGAAAAGAGGAAATAGCCTTTAAAAAGTATTCCTTAGGAAGTTTCTTGAGTTTGAGTCTTCAAGACTTTAAAAACAAAAATGTGAAAAGAAAGAGAAGAATTAAAATAGACCCCAGTGTTAGATCTTAAAAGTAAGAACAAGTTTACTAAATGTTAGTTCTGATACACTTACTTATTTAAAATATAGATTTCCAGGCCTTTTGCTTCATAAATATCTCTGGAGATGGAGTCCAGGAGCCTGTATTTTAAATGAGCTTCTCTGGTAGTTCTGAGATAAACTAATTTTGGAATCTTTAGAATGTAGTACATCTAACTCTTAAACTAGTTTGTTGCTCATCTGCCATAGGGGATTCATGATTGTTCTCTTGTCACCTTTCAGCTCAGTTGTGACAGAAGGGAAAATAAACAAGGGACCATTGGCTAAGTGTTTCTCAACCTTTTTTTTCTGCCTACTGCATTTCAGAGTAGCGACAGACTCCTGTACATAATGATCATTAACTGTGACAGTGACCCTTAGTAGAAGGAATGTGTGTAGAGAAAAAAATGTTTAAGATCTTAGATAGGGTTATTTAAAAAACAAACGCTCTGGTGATTTTGATGTCTCCTCACCTTGAGAATCATTGATGTACAAGATAAGATATTTAGATGACATATGACAGTAAAAAGGAGAAATATGTTGTCTTCAGTTCACATTTATGTTCGTGGAAGGTGAAGTACAACACCAAAAGTTCATCATTCCTAAATATGAAATAATAGTCGATACATTCTGAAAGTTTTTACAGTTTGGTGTTGAATTGTAAATATCAAGAGAGAAAAAAGGAGTTTGCTTTATTTAATCTTATGGTAAGGTACTAGTGTAGCATAGGTCTTAAAAACTATCTGTATTTCAAGAGTAGGTATTAGGTTTTTAATTTGTAAAAATCAGATTGATAAATTTGGAGTATGTATTGATAGTGTTGCAATGTTCAAATATGAGGTACTTTGTATGTATTTAGACAGTTAAGCATCATAGTGTATCATACTTGAATATTATTCAATCTCAAATATATTGTTAATAAGAATCAGTTTACTTACGTTTACCTGAAAAGTGGTTGAACTGTAACTTATTATAAATATTGTGTAAAAATTACACATTAATAAACAATTCCCTTTTAAGTTTTTACCTTTTGAGAGTATATTGACAGTATATGTGTGTATAAATGTAATGTGTATCAGTATAGGTGTATGTATAATTTAAAGTGGATTTTGGTAGAAGTTGAATTGAGATTACTAGATTTATCCTTGAATTAGCTAGCCTCCAGTACACCTTTCTGATGATGCTGAAAATACGCCTTTCACCAAGATGGTTTTTATCATCAGGCAACTTGGAAATGCCCATTTTAACAAGGAAAAAAAATTATTGGTATATGTCTTTATTTTCAAATAATCAAGGCTGCTAATTATGCCTATACTTTGAAAGCTGTGTGGATAAAAAGCAATGGCTATATTCTTTGTAGTTATTAAACTACATTCAAAAGAAAGGTATTTGAATCTTCTGCAGAGTGTAGTGGGAACTCAGCACTTCAGTCCAGTGGAAGTGAAACAGTCCACAGGACTATGATGCCAAAAAAACCATATGCATTGAAGGAGGGTGAACACAGCCTTATCTAGATTCCGCCCCTTGCCCTAATTAAGCAGCAGTGCTGGCAGGAATATATTCTTCCTGCACCCACTATAATTACCACACAATACTAAAATTGTATAACTTTAGTCCAAAAAGCGAAGGGTGCAATTTTAAAGTAAAGTGAGACACTGCGATGAGATATAGAGAACTGAGAATGCTAATTAATAGATTATAGTGAGCCAACAGTGGGCCCTAATTAAACTCTGCATTCATTATACCCTCCAGAGCCCTCAGAGGTCAGATATTTTCCACTTTACAAAGAAGATTGGTTTAATAGGATTTACAGTAATTAAACAAATTTCCCCATTCCTATTTGAGACTGGGGATTTAGATGCATTCTAAATGTTTGATCTGATTGGGCCACAGAGGTTTGTTCTAGAATCTATCAAATGTAAAAACACATTTGCTTAGAATTGCCTAATGTGTGTGGTTCATTATTACAGAGTCCTTTTAGGAAATTGTTTCTAAAATAAATACCCAGCTGTTTTTATGTCTCATACCCCTTTTGTTATTACTGAACTTTCAAATACTGGTGTTTGGAGATATGGAACAATACATGTTTTAACAGGAAAGACCTTTTCTTTTTCTTAAGTTGAGAATGAGGAAGGTTTTTAGTGTGTGTTTGCTGAAGAATAAAAGTCCAGGTGTGAGCTTGGTTGATTTGCAAAGCTAAGGCTTTGAATGATTTCTGTTTTATTTTACTCTAACCAACATTTAACAAGTTATTATCATACTTCTTTTTTTTTCTATTATGCCTTTGTAATATTTTTATATGTTGAACTTAGTTGGAAGCTTAATTTTAAAAATAACTGTTTTAAAGCACTTTCATTGGGATTTTGTGTGGTCAAAGTACATTCTATTCAATAGTATAGTGTGGTGAGTGAGTTGAATGTTTCATGTATTTTTTTGTTTGTTTGTTTTTGTTTTTGGAGTCTGATTTTATTTGGGATTTGATTTGGGGGTTTTTATTTTATTTGTTTAAGGATCAAGAGAATTTCCAAGTTCAGAAATACAAGAAGATAAACTTTGTTTTGTCCTTTGTTCTGTTGGCACACTGGTGGCTGTTAACATTTTTACAGTTTTCGGTTGTACCTTCATTTGTCACATGGTGAAAGCTATTATAAGATTTTTCATGAGATTGCTAATTGTTTCACTTTCATTTAAGTTGATCTTGAGATCTGGAATCAGTGTCTTGGACTATTTAACTTTTTGATAATTCTGTTTTTAACATAGAGATGAATTATGAATGATAAAGCACACTATGGTAGATAAATTGGTGTTCTAATTTATTTTCCAGATAGATGTGATCTTTTTAGGTGTTTCAGAAATGAGATGTGTTAAGGAACTATGCAGAATGACCTGTGAATATTAAATCAGATGTAAAATAGATATGTTCCTTTTGGGGAGTTAACAGTCATTTTGAGAAGCAAAATTTGTTCATGTTTGGCTTCTACAAATTTAAGCTACCTATCCATTGGATCTTGTCACATAGGTAATGTAGGTAGGTATGAGAAATTGGCTGCTTGCAGAGTTAAGTATGCTTTACCTGGAATATAGTGGAGTGCTATGAAAAATGATTCATTGAATCCAATAAAAAATTGTACAAATATCTGACAGGCCTTATTTATGAGGAAATAAGAATTTGCCAGAATATTGCAGCTTTTCCCCTCCTCTCCCCTTCTTGCATTTCACAGTGCAGTCTAGTGTCTGATTTCATCTCAGTGACAGAATAGTTTTTAGGGATTTGTTAATTTATTGCAACTTTATAGATAGTAGCTTAAATATGAGTTGGGAAACCCACTCTTTTATTGTGCAAGGGAAGCCAGAAAATGAACTTAGTTTTTAGTTATATTAAGGGGTGATAGAGTTCCATTTCACTTTTTAAAATCATATTGCTCCTAGAACTTGACATCATATTATAGGTGCCCTATTTGCCCAGGAAGGGGCCTCTTAGAAAGCATGCTTTATAAGAAGTGGTTGGGGGAACTAAAGAAGAGGAGACTTATGACACTTTAGTTATATTGTGTGTATTTAATGGGCAGCCATATAGAAGGAATTTTTTTTCTCTTTTTCTTTTTTCTTTTTTTTTGGTGGGGGTTGGGAGAAGGCCAACATTAGAAAAATGAGTGCAGATAATAGGGGTATGGATTTTGGCTCCATGGGGGAATGTACTGCCATTTTCTAACAAAGGTATATGTTTTTGATGGAAGAATCAGTTTGAGAAGGTGATGCTTGGCCATCACTAGAATTGGTTATGGGGAGGCCAGAATGCCTCTGGCAACGGTGTGGGTGTTCTAATAAATCTTTCAGCTTTTCAGAATGTCGGAAGTGGTGGGGAGTAAAGTGGTACTTTGTAGAGAACCATCTGGGGAGTTGTCCTCCCCATCCTCCCACCCCTTTTTCTCCTCCCCCTCCCTTGCTTCCTCCCTCTCTTCCTTCTTGACAGCTTTATTGAGATATAATTCAATTCTTCCTTTAAAAGTGTGTAATTTTTTCTTTCTTAATCTGGATTTTATTTGAAGAAGAATTTGAAGAAAGTAATAGGAAGTTGCCCTAGGGATTTCTTGAGCAAGGAAATGAATGACATAACATAAAATACTATTTAAGAGCAGCTTTTGTTGCTGTCAGCAGAATGGATTGAAGCATGGAAGGTGGGGAAAGCAGTTGACTTTGTGGCAGAAAGCCTGGATTAATGTGGGTAGTAGGAATGGCGAGGAAGGTGCACAGTCATGAGATACTTCAAAGAAATATTTGGATACAGACTATGATGCAAAAGAGAAGACTGTGATGAACCATGGTATTGAGATAGGGGAAATGTTTTGGCTATCGAGGGAAAGTGGATAGAGATTAGAAAGTGGAACTAGAAACCATAAGCATTTAGAAATAAGGGACTAATGACTGTGACCTGAGGTACATGTATGAAGATGTTATTATATATGTGCTTGTGACTGTTGGAAAATTTACTGCGCTGGTTAGTTCAGTATCCCAAGCTACATGTCTCTGCTTATGGGAGTAAGGATTGGAGAGGAAGAGAGAAACCATTAAATGGTGTATCTTTTATATGTATTTTCTCACCGAGCTATTTTTGTGTTTCAGTCTCTTTGTTGTGCATTTCTTTGAATGCAGACAGCTTGAGAGAATCTCTAAATTAATCTCTAAATTAGAAAAGGGTAATAATAGTTTATGTTCCTGTGATAAATGAACTTCTTCGATAATAGATGTCTTTTAGTTAGCAAATTCACTGAAGATCATGTACCTTTGTGTGATGAATTTGGAGTGAATTTGTCAAAAACAGAAATATTGCAGAAAATGTGCTTTCAGGAGGAAGTGATTAACTTTGTATTGGAAATGTTCTGTTCTTTCCTTATGGACAAGATTAGAAATGCTTTTTTGAACTGTGTTTTTCTTTTTCTGTGTTGCCATATGTATCTCTGAAAATAATTTTCTTCCTGGAATTGGGAAGTTTTTAACAGAGATCTGTTCCTTTAATTTTTTCATATTATTAGCAATAATGCTTATTGAAACTACCTCCCTTTCTCTTTGTTCTGGCAGACTTTCCTACCTAATAGGCTCATGGTAAGTTCTGTTACGTTTTGACAATTGGTGGAGAATATGGGATTGAAATGATACCTTTCTAGCTTAATTTCATCTGTGGAGACCTTGTGGCCTGAGAAGGTGAGAAATAGTTCAACTTTGATGTGCACACTGTACCATTCTTCAACAGCAGTTGGTGGCTTATGTACTTCCAGAGTTTGTGATATGCAGAGACCTGTCGCTTTGAAATCACTCTGGGATAACTCTTCCGGGATTGTATGAGCCCTCAGGCACCTGTATGATCCCTTTAACAGCAAGTCTCAAATGTTTTGGTCTCAGGAGGTTGTACACTTGTAAAAATTATTGAGCCCCAAGGAGCTTTTGCTTATGTGGACTTCATCAATATTTGCTATATTAGAGACTAAAATAGAAATTTAAAACAATTTATTAACATTTAAAAATAATAAACATATTAAATGTTAACAAAAATAATATTTTTAATGGAAACTAGTTTTGCAAGTCTCATGTCTGGCTTAATAGAAGACAGCTGATTGTCAGAACTGCTGCTTCCAATGATCTATTGCATTTTTTAATTTTGGTTGAAGTATTTGAAGAAAATTAGGCCTCACATAAATACGTGGTTGGAAAAAGCAGAAGTTTTTTTTTTTTTTTTTTTTAAGATTTTATTTATTTATTTGACAGACAGAGATCACAAGTAGGCAGAGAAGCAGGCAGAGAGAGAGGAGGAAGCAGGCTCCCGGCTGAGCAGAGAGCCCAATGTGGGGCTCGATCCCAGGACCCTGGGATCATGACCTGAGCCGAAGGCAGAGGCTTTAACCCACTGAGCCACCCAGGTGCCCCAGAGCAGAAGTGTTTTAAAAGCCTTTTTAGGGGGCATCTTGATGTCTCAGTCGACTGAGCATCTGACTCTTGATTTCAGTTCAGGTCATGATCTCAGGGTTGTGAGGTAGAGACCTGCATCAGGCTCCACGCTCAGTGGGGAGCTGCTTGAGATTCTCTCTCTTTCCCTCTGCCCCTCCCTCTGCTTTCATTTGTTCTCTCTCTCTAAAATAAATTAATAAATAAAATCTTTTTTTTTTATTAAAGATTTTTATTTACTTGACAGATCACAAGTAGTAAGAGAGGCAGACAGAGAGAGAGGAGGAAGCAGCCTCCCCACTGAGCAGAGAGCCCGATGCGGGGCTCGATTCCAGGACCCTGAGACCACGACCTGAGCCGAAGGCAGAGGCTTTAACCCACTGAGCCACCCAGGCGCCCCAATAAAATCTTTTTTAAAAGCCTTTTTTAAGGGGCTCCTGGGTGGAGCCTCTCTCTCTCTCTGCCTGCTGCTCTGCCTACCTGTGATCTCTGTCAAATAAATAAATAAAATCTTAAAAAAAAAGCACCTTTTTTTAGATAATCATGGATATATTTTGAAACTACACAAAAATTTATTTTTTGACAGTTCATTGATGTTTTATATGCCCTAAAATTCATTGATTTTTAGTGTAAATGCAGTTCAGTGACTTACCTTTTTTTTTGGTAGTAAATTTGCTGAGGTGTGCAACCATAATCATAATCGAATTTTAGAATATTTTCATCAAGTGGTAGTTGCAGTGTGGAATCTGAACTCTTATCAGTGAATTTTCCATAATTTGTTATGTTAAAATGAATTGGTCTGTCTTGTACCTTGAGTAGATCTTGTACATGTAGAGAATATACATGAATACATATGCTTCTCCAACATTTGTGACATTGCATAGTGGTCATTTGGAAAGTATTGGTTCATTGAGTTATGCAGATCTTCCAAATGTTGCCGTATTTCATTAGACAAATAAAAAATTTGCATTCATTAGTATTAATTCCTATCTCAGTAGAAAAGTCTTTTTTAAGTTTTGGTAGGCTATAAAGGTCACCAGATGGGAGATACAGGTTTTCCAAAATTTAGATTTTTTCTTGAAAATTCAAATTTTATCACCTACAAGAAGTATTGTACATTATTGTCTTTGAAGTGACATGTTTGTTTTGTTAATTTTTGAGAAAAATTGTCATATATGAGACAATAATCAAAGGTTGTCAGTTCAGTCTTTAAGGTGTTGAGGTAACCATTATATTTCAGTATGCAACGAAAGTGTTTTATGCCTCTTTGAAGATGTTACTTGAGCAAAGAGAGACGTGAGTGATGTGACTGGGATAAAATATTCCAGGCAGAAGAAACTAACTGTCCAAAGGCCTTAGGATCTTTTGATTCTGATAAGAGGTTGCCACTAAGGGTCTTAACTAGATTATTCTTTAGCTAATAATGTTCCTCTTCTGTCTGTTCAGTGTTGTAATAAGATGCTACAGTTTGTGACCTTAACAAGGCTTTTGGTTCTTTGCCATGGTTTAGGAAGGTACACTATTTCTTCAATAATAGTGAGTAATGGGAAAAGACTGGCTAAAACCTTATAGGCCAAAATTTAGCCCAGGCAATATTAAATAGAAGGAGAAAGCTTCACTGTTCTAGAAAGCCAAAAAAGTACTTTTCTTTTTTAAAATTTTATTTATTTATTTATTTATTTACTGACTGAGAACACTAGTGGGGGAGGGGCAGTGGTAGAGGGAGAATCTCAAACGGACTCTGTGGTGTGCATAGAGCCTGAGGTGGGGCTCAATCTCATGACTCTGAGATCATGATATGAGCTGAAATCCAGAGTTGGATGCTCAATCAGCTGAGCTACCCAGGCACCCAAAAAGTACTTCTTCAAAGTTTCGGAGGGAGTTTATCCATGCATATTGAATAAAAAATTCTGCTTTGAGCTCTGTTGATAATGTTTTTTGGTTTTGCATTCACAGATAATAACTGGTTAGAGATATCACCCTTTTCCTGACAAGCTATGAAAGTGTTCATCTGTTACTAATTGCTAGCGTTAATATTAATTATTTATTATTTATTTTTGATTTAACAAATATTGAGTACCTTCTTTTTATCCTTAAGTTTTTCTTGGTGAACTGCCCTAAGTAGAAATAAAGCTGAAAGCAATGTGAAAACTTCACAAGATAATGACTTGTTTTCTTGAGTTTTTAGATTCCTGAATTCACATTAAACTTAATTTTAGTGATTTAGAGGATATGTACAAAGAATACATACATTTTCTCTTGGATTTTTTGAATATTGTCTTATTTTGTAGAGTAGAATGGATTTAAAGATAATAGACTTCTGGAAATATGTAGTAACCCTTAGAAGAAGCATCAGTGATAGCAAGAACAACAAAGTGAAAAAGGCCAAAAGAACCAGTGCTTTTTTTCTTGTTTGTTGATAACATATATTTCTGTCCTTAGAGTTTCGCTGGGAGGCTCTTAAATAGCCAGTAGTTACAGTATTCTCCTTATTGAGTGTTTTGTGGTAAGGATTCCTTTTTGTCTCATCACTTACCCAGCTTTTACTGTGAAGAAATTAAAAATGGGAAAGGATATATTGGTTTATTTTTGGTTGGAATGGTGTTCACACTAATACTAATTTTGTTCTCCCACTCTCTGGAGGCTATTTAATATAACCATATCCATAGCCCTAAAAGGAGGGCCCAAACTCTTCAAGAATCACTGTATACTTTAAAAATTATCCTTTTATTTTTTTAAAGATTTTATTTATTTATTTGACAGACAGAGCTCACAAGTAGGCAGAGAGGCAGGCAGAGGGAGAGGAGGAAGCGGGCTCCCCGCCGAGCAGAGAGCCCGATGCAGGACTCGATCCCAGGACCCCGGGATCACGACCTGAGCCGAAAGCAGAGGCTTTAACCCACTGAGCCACCCAGGTTCCCCCCCCCCTTTTTTTTAAACCAGCAAAAGATGGCCTTATTTGGGAATAGCAGAAAATTGCAATCTGGGACTGGCAAGCTATAGATAAGTCCCCCAAATTATGTCATTAGCAGTGCTTGAACATTATAATTCATTGCCTTGAAAAAGAAGAGAGCAAGTCATCTAGAATTTCTTGACATTAGGAATCTATATTACCATTACTTAACTATTAGAGAGGATTGTAAAATTCTGAAAGAGAGAGTTCAGTTTTAAAGACTAAGAATATTGGCAGGCAATGCATATTAAGCCATTCTCATGGAAAATTTTATGTAACTGTTTTTTAGTTAAATGTATGAAAAGAATTTTAATTCCAGTGTTTTTAACATGCAGTGTTATATTAGTTTCAGGTATACAACATAGTAATCCAAGAATTTCACTTAATACTCCGTGCTCATCAGAAAAAGTGTACTCTGTATCCCCTTCACCTGGTTCCCCTACCCCCCACCCTCACCTCCTTTCTGGTAACCATTAGTTTGTTATCTAGAGTTGAGAGGCCGTTTCTTGGTCTCTCTCTCTTTTTTTTTTTTTTAAAGAGAGAGAGTGTGTATGTGTGTACGAGCGGGAAGGTGGGATGGGGTGGGGAGAAGAGGGAGAGAAAGAGAATCCCAATCAGGCTCCCACTCAGCACCGAGGCTGGAACTGGGGTTTAAACGATCTCAAAACCATGAAATCATGATCTGAGCCAAAAACCAAGAGTTGAAGGCTTAACCAGCTGAGCTACCCAAGTGCCCCCCCCCTTTTTTTTTTTTTTTTTAAGATTTTATTTATTTATTTGTCAGAGAAAGTGAGCACATGCAGACACAGAGGCAGGCAGAGGCAGAGGGAGAAGCAGGCTCCCCGCTGAGCAAGGAGCCTGATGTGGGACTCGATCCCAGGACCCTGGGATCATGACCTGAGCCGAAGGCAGCTGCTTAACCAACTGAGCCACCCAGGCGTCCCTCTCTCTCTTTTTTTAATGTAACTTTTTATTACCTAAGTTGTGCTTGAGGAGTACAATATCTTCCTCCCCATTTTATTAAGCTTAAAATAAGGTATTATTTTAGAATGGTGAGCCCATGATTGTGTTGCCTTCTGCTGAAGTTACATTGTGTGTTAGAGGCCTGTTAATTCTGTATGTTTCATTTTGATTTGGTTTTTAAATTCTCTGTATCATAAAAAAGAGGAATTATGTATTGTTATTTTTTGAAACTTCTAGCCTAAGATCTGAAGAGAGGTTGTCAGGGTAGTACATTTTTTTTTTTTTTTGCCCTGAAGCAGGGATTTGGACAAGATAACTTTTAAGTTTTCCTTCATGGTGTAAAATTTTGTGATAAAGAAACTTTGTTTTCCATTTTCATAGTATCTTAAAAGCACTACTGAAGGAAATATTTTTTTCATAGTTTATATTGAGGTTTATTTTTAGACTTTATTTACTAGAGAGCATGAGTAGAGGGAGGGGCAGAGGGAGAGGGACAAGTGGACTCTTCACTGAGCATAGAGCCCAGTGAGGGGCATGACCCTGAGATCATGATCTGAGCCGAAGTCAGACGCTTGACTGGCTTAGCCACCTAGGCACCCCTGTATTGACATACATTTAATTAATTAATTACCTAAGTAAGTAACAGAGAGAGAGTGCACAAGCAGGTAGAGTAGCCAACAGATGGAGAGGGAGAAGTAGGCTCCCCGCTGAGTAAGGATCCTGACATGGGGCTTAATCCCAGGACCTTGGGATCATGACCTGAGCCGAAGGCAGTTGCTTACCCAACTGAGCCAGCCAGGCGCCCCTGTATTGACTTTTTATTACACATTTTGTGAAATCTAGGAGGAGATATCTCTCTGGAATTTAGGTATTTTCATTGCCAAAAATTATAAATAATGGTATGTTATAGTTTATCTGTTTGGAGTAAAGAGTTTTAGACAGGCATCTATATATACATATGTTTTTTCTTTTTTTTTTTTTTAAAGATTTTATTTATTTATTTGACAGAGATTGCAAGTAGGCAGAGAGGCAGGCAGAGAGGGGAAGCAGGCTCCCTGCTGAGCAGAGAGCCCAGTGCTGGGCTTGAGCCCAGTGCTGGGCTTGATCCCAGGACCCCGGGACGGGATCATGACCTGAGCTGAAGGTAGAGGCTTTAACCCACTGAGCCACCCAGGTGCCCATATATACATATATATATATAGTTTTTGAACACCAGTGTCATTGCTGTCATTGGTCTGAGATAATGGTATTAAAATGAAAAAACTGCTTTGATTAGCTGTTTACAGATACATATTTAAGTATTGTATTAAAAAAATATATTTTTAGGGGTGCCTGGGTGGCTCAGTGGGTTAAAGCCTCTGCCTTCGGCTCAGGTCATGATCCCAGGGTCCTGGGATCGAGCCCCGCATCAGGCTCTCTGCTCGGCGGCGAGCCTGCTTCCTCCTCTCTCTCTCTGCCTGCCTCTCTGCCTACTTGTGATCTCTGTCAAATAAATAAATAAAATCTTTAAAAAATATATATATATATATATTTAAAGATTTTATTTATTTATTTGAGACAGAGAGCACAAACAGGGGGAGAGGCGGAAGGAGAGGGAGAAGCAGGCTCCCCCACTGAGCAGAGAACCTGATACGTGGCTTGATCCCGGGACCTTGGGATGATGACCTGAGTGGAAGTCAGACGCTTAACCGGCTGAGCCACCCAGGCGCCTCTTTTAAGAGTATTTTTTTACACAGTTACATCCTGTGTGTTTGCATTATGTAAACCTATTGGCAACAAAGTGAAAAGACTGTTGGGTTGAAAATCTGAAAAGTTGGAAGAATATATTCAGAAAACATTCTTTTTTTTTTTTTTTGAAAGATTTTATTTATTTATTTGACACAACAAGAGAGAGATCACAAGTAGGCGGAGATGCAGGTGGTGGGGGAGGGCGGAAGCGGGTTCCCTGCTGAGCAGAGAGCCCCGACGTGGGGCTTGTGGGCCTCGATCCCAGGACTCTGAGATCATGACCTAAGCCAAAGGCAGAGGCTTAAAGCACGGAGCCACCCAGGCGCCCCCAGAAAACATTCTTAATTTTAATTATCTTTTATATTTTGATAATCTGTATACTAAGTAACTTAATCTTGCCACATGGCCCTTTTTCATGGGCATGGGAACTTAGAATAGGTGCCAGATTCTTAGGAGAGAAACATACTTTAATGACTGTTTCCAGTCTTTCCTGTAATTTCCTGGGGTATATTTCTTGTTTCGCTATGAAAGTATGTTACATCCATCACCACCCTATCCCTCCTCCCCACCCCCAGCAACCCTTAGTTTGTTTAGTGAGCTTAAGAGTCTACAGAGCATTTTTAATAGATGAAGCAGGTAAAAGAGAATCTATTTAAATGATGGCAGATGAATTCTTGATTTCCTCTTAGTATTTCTGATGATACAAATTTTCAAGATGAGGTATGTTGGTTCTCATTTATTGGAAAGTTGTGCTAACATTGGCTTGGAGAATAGCTTGGAGGCAGAAGGTATTTTTTGGATTTAGGTTAGAGAGGGCTTAGGGTTGCTAAATATCCTGCAATGCTTAGAATGGCCGTGCGTATTTATAAGTTCCCCCACATTCCATGATTTTCAGATGTTTTGGCCAGAAATTTGTGTAGGTGAAATGCCTGTTTATAAGATCCTAACTACGTAAATGTGCATAAATGGATTAGCATTTTTTGAATGGCTTCAATATATGCTGAATTTTCTAGCAGTGGGAGTACTGTGTAAGTTGATGGAAGATTGTATATTTTTTGGAACCTTACCTAGAGTTTTTCTTACTGGAAAATCACTTTAACAGCAGCATTGCCTTGTTGGATGTAACCGCTTTTTCAGCCTCTTTTTGGGAGTACATGTGTCTTTAGGTGTAGCTGTGCCACAGCATTTACACATACACACTCACATACACACACATATTTAGCATTTACATATTAGCACACGTTTTATTATAAAATCCCTTTTTTCATAGAGCATTACATTAGTTCTTTTTTATTGTATGTGAGGATGGGCTTATTATCTATACACTTCATTTCAGAATAGTAAAGGCCACATTACAAAATATTTATTATATAAAGGGGAGGGGTGGTTTTGGGTCTGATGAGCTTGAGAATCACTGGTGTAGTGGATACTGAATTTTAAAAAGGTAGGTTTGCGTTCTTGTTTTGGTCCTGGCCTTGCTAATCAGTGACTAGGTGTGTGAGACCACAGGCACATTGTTCAATCTTTTTGGACCCAGGTTTTTCATCTGTAAAATCGAGAGTTGGACAAGGTGGTTTCCAGAGATTCCTTCTTCTAGAATGATCTGATTTTAGTTTTGTCTGCTATTCTTTTTTTCTTTTTTTTCTAAAGATTTTATTTACTTACTTGACAGAGAGATTGCAAGTAGGCATAGAAGCAGGCAGATAGAGAGAGGGAAGCAGGTTTCCTGCTGAGCAGAGAGCCTGACATGGAGCTCAATCCCAGGACCCTGAGATCATGATCGGAGCTGAAGGCAGAGGCTTAACGCCCCTTGTCTGCTATTCTAATGCCATTCTCTAGTAGTTTCTTCACCTTGATTATAATGCCCTAATTCAAGACTGATTCATATAACCAAGTTAGCACTTCTGGGAATAAGAAATACTTGACTATATTGGCTTTCTTTCCAAGATAGGCAGCATAAAATCCATGCTTCTATATAAAGAGCAGAGAGTGTTCATGTGAGTTTCATCAGTTGTCAAGTGGAGAAGATGCTGTTATGTTTGTTGTGATAGTAAATGAAATTAAAGGAGATATTACAAGTATAATAATAAAAGTGTAAAACTATGGACAAGCCTATCTGACACAATAGACATGTACTACAATAGATGTTAATAGAATAAGTCAGATATTTTATAAATACAAATAATATTGTATAACATTTTTTAAAGTATGCAATGTACCTTAGAGTCTCCCCTGAGAAGAGAAATAGTAGGATGGGATCTATATGGGTTTCCTGGAAAGTGGGTCACAATGGATAATAAGTTTCATTTGGATAACTAATCACTACTAGTGTAGCCTTAATAGTCCTCAAGGAGTTACCAGGAGCCTTGAGTAGGGTAATTAGCTCTCAGAATTTTCAGTTACAGTCGTATCCATTATTTAACATTTTTATTTCCACAATGACTCATCCATGAATTATAGAGTGCTTTCCCAAAAGGAATGTAATATTGCTGGAAATAATTTTTTCACTGCTCTATTTTCTTTCTGCGGCAAGGAGTTCCTGGCTGGTAAGCTGGACCCAAAACTCCCCGCAAATAATTTAAACTATGTGCCTTTGTGTGAAGGAGACTTAACCTTCACAACACAGTGGAGATTTTTAAAAAATAGGCAACACAGAATGCTTATATTGATTCATTATGTTTATTTTATTTTATCTTTTTTTTAAAAAATTTTATCTTTTTAAAAAGATTTTATTTATTTATTTGAGAGAGAGAGCTCAAGCAGGGGGAGCTGCAGAGGGAGAGGGAGAAATAGGCTCCTTGTGAGTAGGGAGCCTGATGTGGGGATCCATCCCAGGACTCTGGGATCATGACCTGAGCTGAAGGCAGACGCTTAACCGACTGAGGGACCCAGGTGCCCCCATTATGTTTATTTAAAGCTATTAATTTCTGTGCTGTGTGGGTTTTTTTTTTTCAGCTGAAATTTTACATAAATGTATGTCACTAAAAAGGATGCTTTGCTCACATTATTTATTCGACTGACTTCAAAAATGTAGCATTACAGTTTTGCAGGCATTAGGAGTGATTAGTGTGGTTGGAGGGTAGGGCAGTGGTGAAAGTTGATTTTTTACTTGTAGTTCACTTTACCTTCATATTTGGGAAGTTGCTGTTTTTTGTTTTTAATTTTTAGTTAAATGTAATGCAAATAAAACTGCTCTGCATTCTTTAGAGGGAATTGAATTTGCTCAAGCGTTGACTTGTTTTTGAATTTTTGCACGTATGTGGTTTCTGCCTTCTATGTTGTTGATCTTCCTAGTAGTGAGATAAGAATCACAGTGTTGGAAGAATTATAGTGTTGGTGATTTTTCTTCTTCTTACCCATTCCATTCATAATTTGACACTAATAAGTTTGAAAAAATGTTTATTACAAGAATTAGCTGGAATTAAAACCTAAAACTTGACTCTACCGAGGTTAAGGTGGCATGTTACAGTCCTTGACAGCTCCTGCCACCTCTTTTTCTCGTGACAGATGGTTTCCCCTCCTGATTGTAATCCACTGCTGATTTTTTTCAAAGAATGAATACCATGTGTTCTCCATTTTGGCTGTGATTGTCTTCTGCCCACTCATTGGCTTCAGAGGAACTTGAAATTGGATGTACTTGCTGCTGGCATTTGTGGCAGGAAGTGGATACAACTGTGACTCTCTTTGCCAGGTGTTCATTTATTAGAAGAATTGTAGCTTCCTAAAATTAAACATTATATCTTTGTCATACCAAGTGTAAGTGGAAAAAAAGAGTGAAGTGAATTTTATTATTTTTTTAGAATATACTTTCTACTTGATGATACATAGTAAATATTTTTTGGTGGCATGTTTATTACAAAATAGGTTTTTAAGGCTGAATTTCACATACTCAGAAGTATATGATGTATTAGATTGCAGTGTGTACAAGATACTGAATAGATTTAATTTTACTGAGTATAGTAAATATAATCTTGAAAGGGATTTATATCAGAGAGACTCTAAAAATAATTGAAATTGTGATGTATGGTATTGAACTTTGAACCTATATTTGAATATGCTTTGTGGTACAGATGGGCACTAGTATCTGTTCATAGTTTCCTGCTCAATATCTTTCTTGTCCATTGGTGGATATAAATGATACCAGCATAGGCACTGAGGAAAATTTTAAGTCTAAATCTGAGCTAGTTTCATTCTCTAAAAATTCTGTTCATATTTGGAGGTATGTGTTTGGCTTTAAAAACACTGGCTAGGTCAGAGTAAACAAATACAGGATATTTCTTGACGAAAAAGAACTATAAACAAATACTTGCATATTACCCTCATTAGTGTCGGAATTTGAATTTCTGTCCTCAGAAGTCACTGTTCTCTCAAGAGTCCCCTGTATTTGGCTAAGTGAATCTAGTGCAGTAATGGCAAAAGTGTTGCCCACCCATGGCAGACAGCCTCTAAATGTATCATGTTAATCTTTCCAGCTGAATCTAGCTCAGTGGTTCTCAATCTTGGTTGCATGCTGGCATAATTTGAGGAACTTTAAAAAATAGTGCCTTCTCTCATCCTCACCTCCAGAGATTCTGATTTAACTGGGGCTAGAGTGTGGCCTTCATATGGAGATTTTTAAAAGCTCACTGGATAATTCCAATGTTTGGTTAAGGTTGAGAACCTCTGGTTGCTACTAATGGATAAAACTTGGTAGAACTGAAAGCTGTTTTTGAATTCTCTGCCTAGTGAGGTGGTTTATAACAGGGCGTGGTCTACAAACATTTAAAAACAAATTTCAATTTGAATGGATACAGAGAATGTTTATCCTTGGAGATTGAGAGTACAAATATAGCCTGGGGGTGATTAACTTGTGCTGGTATTCTGTGACATTTTAAAAGAATTAGCTTCACTGGGTAGCTGGAAAGGGGGAAAGGTGTGCAACAAGAGGTGGTCATGTTGGAGTGGGATACTCAGGGCAGGGGACTCTTGTAAGGAAGATGAGAAAGGTGAAAGCAAGGGAGTAAAGTCAGAATGAGCTCTGGCTTCTGGAGACTTGTGAAAAGGAGGATTGATGAACTGGGAAGTCAGGAATGGATCTAAGTTCTGTAGTAGAAACTACTTCCTGCTCACCAGGTGGGTTTGGCTGGGGCTCACCCTTCTGAGAGACCAGGATGTGATCATAGTGAAATGAATGGAATGAGAGGGCTTCCTTTTACATCCAACTTGCTCTCTGCCCAGTTGCAAAAAGCTGAAGGACCTCTTATTAGAGCATTTCTCAAGCTTTAGTGAATAAGAATCACTTTTACATTTATGGGTGCTACTTCCAGCCTTCATGGTTTAGGACTGCTGGGGTAGGGCTCAGAATCTGTGTTTTTAATAAACACCTTGGTCAAAGTTAGCCAAACCTTTTTTGTTTGCCTACCGTCTTCGCAGTGTTTGCCTTATTTCTCGTACTGTTCTTCATTTAATTTTTTTAAAAAATTGACTCACTTTTAGAAAATGGAATCTTGGGGCACCTGGGTGGCTCAGTGGGTTAAGGCCTTTGCCTTCGGCTCAGGTCGTGATCCCAGGGTCCTGGGATCGAGCCCCGCATCGCATCGGGCTCTCTGCTCAGCAGGGAGCCTGCTTCCTCCTCTCTCTCTGCCTGCCTCTCTGCCTACTTGTGATCTCTCTCTGTCAAATAAATGGGTGAAATCTCTTAAAAAAAAAGAAGAAAAGAAAAGAAAATGGAATCTTATTTATTAGGAAATCCTTGCTGACACACATGGAAAACATACCACTTGGAATTAACGAAAAACTGTAAAAGAAAATACGTAGCTATTTAAAAAAGTTTCTTATATGTAATCACTGAAGATTACCTTGAATGTAATTTTCAATATCTGCCTACTGATTCTGATACAAGTAGTTTTTCTCATTGTACTTGGAAATATATCAAATAGAGACAACTATCATTTAGACTGAGTGGTGGTTTTCAGCTCTGGTTGCACACTGCAGTTGCCTGGGGTACTTTTAAGATACTTTTGGCCAGTCCCCATCCCCAGAAAATGTGATTTAATTGGTTTGAGAGAGGAGCTGGGCATCAGTATTTTAAAAACATTCTCTTAGGTAACCTAATCATAATGTGTATTTTGGGCTGAGAATTTAGAGATTTTTAAAAAAATGCAATGTAAGTAGACTAAAAAGCATACTATTCATGAGTGCTAAATGAATATATTTGGGTAGAATTAGAAATTAGAAAGAGTGGCCATGTAGGGGTCTGTCAGGAAGGAGGTCAAAGCAGATGAATTAAAGCACCAACACTCTTTATCCTCATTATCTCCTCTTCCTCAACCTCCTTTCTTGTTTTCTGTTCTTGATGAATGGTAAGATTTTTTAATCTAGTCAGGCGGTCCTCAGACTTGTGTAATTCAGAATACGTGGGGAGGGTTTGTTAAAGCACAAATTGTTGGGCCCTACCCTCACAGCTTCTGATTGAGTAGACCTGGGGTGGGGCCCAAGAATTTGTACCAGCAGTTTCCCAGGTGATGCTTATGCTACTGGTCCATCTGGGCTAGAAACCTAGAACATTAGACATACATTTATTTTTTCCTCTATATATACAGAAAAGTTAAAAAATGGTAAACATAAACCCATGTTTCTGTTACCTAGAATTAGCAAGTGTTAATGGTGTGTGGAGAAATACTCATGAATTAATATTCCCTGCTTGGTCATTATAGGCATTCGGTATCTTATTTCGCACTTTTGAGTACAAGGAATAAAATATGGCAACTTTTCTGGATTTAAGATCAGCGCTCTTTAGGTTAAACTGTATTTTTCTATTTATTTATTTATTTTTAAAAAAAGATTTTATTTATTTATTCGACAGAGAGAGAGAGAGATCACAAGTAGGCAGAGAGGCAGGCAGAGAGAGAGGAGGAAGCAGGCTCCCTGCGGAGCAGAGAGCCCGATGCAGGGCTCGATCCCAGAACCCTGGGATCATGACCTGAGCCAAAGGCAGAGGCTTTAACCCACTGAGCCACCCAGGTGCCCCTGTATTTTTCACAGAATTAATAAGCTGTATTTATTTGTGTGTCTAGAAACCGGGGAGGAGAAAGGGTAAGCTGTTAAATGTAGGGTGGTATAAACAGTGTGACAATGTTGTGAAAACATAGGAAGTCAGAATCTGAAGGAATAACTGTATCATTTATTCAGTTCTAAAACAGCATGTTCTCCCTATGGGTAACTGACATTCTGCACAAACATACAAGTTAAGGGGAAAGAGTATTGGTGGGTATTATTTATTTAATAAACAGTGAATTTATAATCAGTGCCAATGACTTGATTCCGCAACAGTTAAAGTAGTTTTGATTGTTTAGCTTTTTGTCATGTTTTAAATATATATATTTTAAAGATTTTATTTATTATTTGACAGAGACAGCAAGAGCAGGAACACGAGCAGGGGGAGTGGGAGTGGGAAAACAGGCTTCCTGCTGAGCAGGGAGCCCAATGTGGGGGTTTGATCCTAGGACCCTGGGATCATGACCTGAGCCAAAGGCAGACGCTTAATGACTGAGCCACTCTGGTGCTCTGTCATGCTTTAAATAGATGCTTCATTTTGGTACAGATCTCTCTTGCCAAGTTAGTTTTGTGAGATAGCCATGATGCTGTTTTTGTATTCTTCTGAAGGACATTATTAATTACCTCTGTGTATCTTTTTCTTAATCTTGGAGCGAATGTCAGGATTCCCTGAACTTGCCAGCCTCTGAATTTTCCTCACCATTTTTAAAATTTAAATTTAAAATTTTTTAGAGGGTGGGGGTAGGGGCAGAGAGAAAGAGAATCTCAGACAGGTCCATGCTCAGCCCTGAGCCAGACGTGGGGATTGATCTCCTGACCACTAGATTATGACTTGAGCTGGAGCATCCAAGGGTTGGATGCTTAACCAAATGAGCCACTCAGGCACCCCTTCCTCAACACTTATTTATTTATTTTTTTTTTAAAGATTGATTTATTTGAGAGAGAGAGTGAGCATGGGAGGGGAGGGGTAGAGGCAGAGAGAGAAGGAGAGGGAGAAAGAGAATCTCAAGCAGACTCCTTGCTGATCTCAGAGCCTGACTTGGGGCCCAGTCCCAGGACCCTGAGATCATGACCTGAGCCGAAACCAAGAGTCACATGCTTAACCTACTGACCCACCCAGATGCCCCTCATCACTTTTTGAAGTGAAGACTTGTGCATGGCTTTGTAAAGTATAAACTTACTGTGTGATGAAAATCCTTGTATAGCTTCAGTTTGTCTTCCTTTTTCCATCCTTTTCTCCTTCTTCCCCTCTTCCTCCCTCCCATTTGTACATCCATCTCTCCATTTATTCTTTGTATCACAGTATTTCCTACACTTATCTTCTTGACAAACTTGTTTCTTTCTTTCCAGACTCTTTTCCTGTTTGCTTTCTTTCTTGGATTATTTATTCCATCTTGCTAGAATTCTTTATCATCAGTCACATCTTCCGTAGAATTTAGGAAAATAATCCTTTCCTTTTTTTCTTTTAAGGCGGGGGCAGTTGTTTTGTTTGCAGCTCACATAGTAAGTATGTGCAGGTGGTAGAAGGTAGATAAAAGCAGAGACCATATAAATTACTGAGGTGTTTGCTTCAGTTTTCATACAGTCTGGGGATTTTTTTTCTCCTCTCTGGAAAAATGCTTGCTTGCTTGCTTGCTTACTTTCTTTTTATTCTTCCTTCCTTTGTCGTTTTTCCCTTGGCAAACAGGAGCATGGTCTTTAAGCCATCCTTGACTTTCTAGGTAGTAGTTGATCATCTTTTGAGTGTTTGCAGTAATTAGAACTAATACATCAAAGCACACTACCTGTGTTATTTCTGATGTCTGGATCTTCTGGATTCAGAGAAAAATAGGTTATTGGTTTTTTTAACTGAATTTCTCCTGTTCGTGGATAAGGATCTGAAAATTCACAAAGAGGAAACCATTTTACATATTATGTGCTGTAAAAATCAGGTATTCGAAGTTTGAACGATCACAACTTTGAGTTCATGAGTAGTAGCCAAACTTTGAAATTTAAGGCCAATTATTAGCTGACCCTTGTAGAGGGCTTCTTTAAAGCCAGATGATTTTCCAGGACCTAGACACATGGTATGGTGAACATCACAGAAAATTGCAGGTGGTTAGGAACAGCATGTTGTAAGCCTCTTAGGATTTTCTTTTTTAAATATATATTTTTTTTAAATTTATTTATTTGACACAGAGAGAGATTACAAGTAGGCAGAGAGGCAGGCAGAGAGAGAGGAGGAAGCAGGCTCCCTGCTGAGCAGAGAGCCCGATATGGGGCTCGATCCCAGGACCCCGGGATCATGACCCGAGCCGAAGGCAGAGGCTTTAACCCACTGAGCCACCCAGGTGCCCCGGATTTTCTTTTTTGCCGGTCATTCATGTGTCACTCAGATTCTTGCCTCCTTTTAAAAATAATTCACTTAGTTTGTACCTTGCCTGTTTGTATATTTACCTGACCTTAGATGGTGCAGTCAAAGTTCAGCATTTAGGCAAAGTGAGTGGCAGTGTTAACTGTTTTTCTCTGGTATGTCACTATGCATTATCTGCTATGGAATGCTTTGTGGGTCTCCTGTGGTTTCCTGATGAGAGAAAGCTGGTCCAGCTGCATTCACTGTCACAAGATGACCTTTGTTTCTGCATATTTTCTACTTCAACATAGCATTGTCTAACCAGTCTATCAATATATATTTATTGAGTGCCAGCTGTGAATGCCCCATAGTATGCTGGGTGCTTTGAATGATTCTTTAAGAAAAGGGGAGAGGGTGAAAGAGAAACAGACGTGCTTGTGAGGCGTTTAAAACCATGTTGTCATGAAGTGTATATGCTCTGTGGTTTCATAAAGATGAATTTTACAAATGCTAGAATTCTAGAGTATTTTGGCTTAGACTAGCTTCAAGATTTGAATTATTCATAAGAGTAAGCTGTTTCCGTCCTAAGGTGCAACTTGTTCATGTAAGTGGAACGTTATTATTATAATTTTTTTAGATTTTATTTATTTGACATAGACAGAAACAGTGAGAGAGGGAACACAAGCAGGATGAGTGGGAGAGGGAGAAGCAGGCTTCCCGCTGAGCAGGGAGCCCGATGCAGGGCTTGATCCCAGGACTCTGGGATCATGACCTGAGCTGAAGGCAGACGCTTAACGACAGAGCCACCCAGGCACCCCTGGAATATTATTTAATGTTAAGAATTTCCTTAAATTTGGTATTTATGGATTTAAAAAAAATCATTATCTTAAAATATATAATGTATTTCTCACATTTTCAGGATTTAAAAAAGTGATTGAAATGGAAAGATACTCATAGATGGTATATATACTATGATCAAGTTTTTGGAAGAAGTATAAAGTCATAACATAGTGTTAAAAAAACAAAAAATGAAGTCAGACTGCTGGGTGGTTTATAGGAAGGTGACTTGTGGCTGGTTACTTTTCTTCTTTGTGTCTTGGTTTCCTCATTTCCCCCATAATGCACTATGGGGGAAATGAGAGATTTATTTGAGTTAAAAATACATAGAGCATTTAAAATATGGACTGGCACTAATTAAATGTTAGCTGTTTTATTTTTATTATAATCTTGTTTCAAAGGGTGAAATTCACCATAGGAAAAAATGTTTTGAAGGATATTCACCAGAATATTTTCAGTGATTTTCTCAGATGAGTAGGATTATGGATTTTTTCTTTTTGTTTATCTATAATTCCTTCTTTCCTCCTATGATGGGCAGCTTTTCTTACATAATGAAGTAAAAGGTAATAAGATTTAGTCTGAATGTTTATATGAATTGTTACATGACAAAAGCTGGAATTAATTGCTGGTAAATTAGTAAATATTTGAGTGGTAGTGAATGGGTTATTAAGGTATGATTTTATCTTCTAAAGTTCACAGTTTAGGGGCTCCTGGGTGGGTCAGTGGGTTAAGCCTCTGCCTTCGGCTCAGGTCATGATCTCAGGGTCCTGGGATCGAGCCCCGCATCGGCCTCTCTGGTCAGCAGGGAGCCTGCTCCTCCCAACCCCCCGCCTGGCTCTCTGCCTACTTGTGATCTCTCTCAAATAAATAAATAAAATCTTAAAAAAAAAAATAAAGTTCACAATTTAGTATAGGAAACTTGGTAGGAATACAGATGGGAAGAAATTCTAAAGGCAGTCTTGTTCAACTCTCCATCCACCTCTTTCACCTGACAGATGCAATATCAACATTAAATTTGCAGTGACTGATTGTTACAAGGTAATTTGTTCAACTTAAAAAGGGCTTTTTGATAGACATCTAAATGTTAGAAAATTTTCTTAGATTGAACTAGACCTACCTCTGTGCGATGCTTCTTCCAGGATAATGATGTAGTAGAAAAGAAGTTTATCAAATGCCTGTTGAGTAGCTTACAGAATTGCTGGTAGGCTGGTGAGACTTAGCTTCTCCAGTGTTCTCTACTGTGGCAATCAAGAAACCGTCACTGCTGCTGTTGGGTCACTGGATTCTGGGGGAGATTCTGTAGTTGAGGCTTTGATGCCACTTAATAGAAAATTGACCTTGTGATCACTGGGAAACTGCTGCTGTTTCCATCTCCCAGAACAGGATTCATCTGTCATCATCTGCACCAGTAAAACTGGAAATAGGGCCTTTTTGTTTTTGTCACTCAGTTGCAAGACAGTCTGCATACATCTGATTGGCAGAGTCTGGGTCACATGCCTGGGTCTAGCTACAGGGGAGTGTGGGAATTTGAGGTTTGATTCCTACCTTGGGGAAGCGGGCCTCCTAGCAAGGGGATTGCTTCGTATGTAGAAAGGCAACTTAAAAGATTATAAGCACAAGCACATGAAAAGATGTTCAGCATTGTTAGTCATTAGGGAAATGCCGATCAAAACCATCCACTTGGATGGCTATAATAATACTGAAAAAAAGGGAAATAACAAGTGTTGGTGAGGAGATAGAGAAATGGGAACACTTTTACATTGCTGGTGGGAAGGTACAGTGGGTTCAGCTGCTATGGAAATCAGTTCGGCAGGTCCTGAAAAAGTTGAATATAGGATTACCATATGACTGTGCAGTTTCACTCCTGGGTATATGCCCCAAAGAAATGAGAACTGATACTCTAACCAGTACACATATATACATGTTTTTATAGCAGCATAGTTCACAATAAGCAGAGTGTGGAAATGTTCCACATATCCATCAGTGGATAAATGGGTAAACAAATTGTGGTATCTACATACAACAGAATATTATTCAGGCATAAAAAGGGATGAAATTCTGATACATATTAATATGCAGGGGTACCTCCAAAACGTTATACTAAGTGAAAGAAGGCATTTAAAAAAAGGTCACATTGTTTGATTTCATTTATATGGAATCTCTGTAATAGATCTGTAGAGCTAGAGCATGACTTGGTGGTTGGTCTGTGGGAGGGAGGAGTAGAAAGAAAGTGCTTAATAACTAAGGAGTTTTGCTTTGGAGGGATGGAAGTATTTTGAAACTAGGTAAAGGTGGTGGGTGCACAACATTGTTCATATACTAAATGCCACTGAGTTGTTCACTTTAAAAGAGTTGATTTTATGTTATATAAATTTCACCTTTTACAATTTTTTAAAGATTTTATTTATTTGAGAGAGAGAGTGTGTGTGTGTGTCTGTGTGTGTGTGTGAGAGAGAGAGAAAGAGAGAGATCAGACCAGAGGGGAGAGGTAGAGGGAGAAGCAGACTCCCCACTGAGCAGGAAGCCCCATGTGGGACTCAGTCCCAGGACCCTAGGATCACGACGCTAGGCAGACACCCAGCCGACTGAGCCACCGAGATGCCCCTCTAAATTTTTTTTTTAAAAGTTTATGAACATGGGACGCCTGGGTGACTCAGTGGGTTAAAGCCTCTGCCTTCAGCTCAGGTCATGATCCCAGGGTCCTGGGATTGAGCCCCGCATCGGGCTCTCTGCTCAGCAGGGAGCCTGCTTCCTCCTCTCTCTTTCTCTGCCTGCCTCTCGGCCTGCTTGTGATCTCTGCCTGTCAAACAAATAAATAAAATCTTTAAAAAAAAAAAGTTTATAAACAGCCATTAACAAAACATGCTCACTATGAAGATGATGAAGATTTATTTACTATAGGCTGAAGACTTCACATACATTGATTTTAATGCTTATGGCAACATTGCAAGATAGGTATTCAGGACAAGAAAACAAAGAACTATATTAGTGGGTTAAAAAAATCTTTACAGTTTAAAATACTGATTTTGAATCAAATTAAAAGTGAACTTTGAAATCAAAGATTGGCCAGTAGGGAGCACTCTTGTTACTTAACCTTGCTCTTATTATGTGTAGAGCATCTTCTGTCATAAATTTAGATTTGTTGTATGAGTTTGATGCTTTGAAAATTAACGGCTGGCAGCATCTGCTTATGAACTTACTTTTCTTTGAATTGTGTTTTATCTTCCAGATTTCAGTATTGTAGTTGAAAAGTTGTTTTTTCCGCCATTAAAAGGTATATTTGCAACTGCATGTATTTGAAGTGTACGGTATTCTTTATTTAAAAGCAACTACGAAAATTTTAGTTAAATAGTAAAAATATTTATGTTGTATGGTTTGTTAAAAGATATATTGGTGATTTGTTTAAAAAATAGTAAATTAGTTTTTTTTTTAAACTAGGAAAGGAATTTCCTTTTTGATAGTCCATTTACTTTTTTGTTTGTTTGCTTTAAATTAAAAAAATAGGAGCGCCTGGGTGGCTCAGTGGGTTAAAGCCTCTGCCTTCTGCTCAGGTCGTGATGTCAGGGTTCTGGGATCGAGCTCCCGCATTGGGCTCTCTGCTCAGCAGGAAGCCTGCTTCCTCCTCTTTCTCTCTCTGCCTGCCTCTTGGGCTGCTTGTGATCTCTGTCTGTCAAATAAATAAATAAAATCTTAAAAAAAAATTAAAAAATAGTTTTTAAAATATTTATTTATTTGAGAGAGTGAGTGAGAGAGTACACAAGCAGGGGCAGAGGGAGAGGGAGAAGCAGACTCCCTGCTGAGCAGGGAGGCCCGCACAGAGCTTGATCCCAGGACCCTGAGATCATGACCTGAGCGGAAGGCAGATGCTTGACCAACAGAGCCACCCATGTGTCCCTGTTTTTTTTTGTTTTGTTTTGTTTTTTTGTTTTTGTTTTTTGTACTTAGTTCTAACTCCTGGCTAAATAAACTTTTTTTGGGTTTGCCAGATATTGACGTTTTAGGCATGACTGGTCCATTAGGAATATTGTATGAACGAAGGTTTGCATCCTTCAGTAGCACTTTGAATTTAAAAAGTGGTAGTCATTTTTTCATGATTTTTTTTTTTTTTTTAATGTAAGCCTTAGGCACTTGAACTCATAACCCAGAGATCCAGAGTTAAATGCTCTTCAGACCAAACCAGCCAGGCGCCCTCTGGTGGTCATTTTTTACAAAAAATTTTAGTAACATTTCTTTTTAAGCCATTTAGTGACATCTAAAATTTTGAATTAATTTAGCAATATGTATTTTAATTTGGCATACACAGAATGCTTTTTTATCATAACTTATAGAAATATGTCATATGTATGCCTAAATAATCAAAATACAAGTTTCATGATAAAACATTTGCTCTTTATGGGAGTTGTACTTAGATATTTTAAATTGTATTTTTTTCTGAGAAAATAATGTTGGTTGTCAACCACTAAATTTATTTTACAGCTCATTTTATAACAAGTCAGCTTGAAAATTGCTAGTGTTGTGTTTCTTTATTACATGGACACCATCAGGTTATGTAAGATTTCCTGATAGGAAGGTGAGGGTTTAGGGGAGACTCTCAAAGTATATGCAACTTTGTAACTATAACAGTTAACAGAAATAATAAATGGTACTTCAGGAGATAACTTGGATAGCTCCAGGATGGCAGGTCATTTTGGCTTGAGGTTGATCCAGCAGATGCTGAAAATTCATAATAATAATAGAGTAGAAATGTTTGCTTGCATTGCTGAGACAATGCAGATGGAAGTGGAGTTCTGAGCCCAAGAGGAAATGCAGTCTGTCTTGAACAGAGAGCTGTGAGTACTTAGGGGTGTGCTCCTGTAGGAAGGGAGTGCCTTGGCTGCAGGTGCTCATTTTTAATTTTCCTAAAATAGAGCTGAAAGGATTCCTGTTTATGCAACAGCCAAGCTGAGGGCATTTTCCTTTCTGCTGAAGGCTGTAATTCTGCTTCTGCCCTTTGTTTCATTGCCTAGGAGAAATTACTTATGAATCAACACAACTTTGATGTGATGATAGTTCTCTATTTATCATGGTTATGTATGAGCTAATACATTATATGAAAACACACTTTATGGCAAAACAGCTTGTATGTGTGTCCTTTGGAGTTTGCTACTTTGACTGTATTCCATTTTAGCTGCTGCTTTTTAGAGTAATTGCCATAGCTGGTTGTGTTAGCTTGACATTTTGATTTCAAAGATCTTATTATAGTCTTGTTCGAAATGTCAAGCAGTGACTTCAGAGTTTCTGAATGATAGGCACAAACTCTTACTAGTGCTTTGTTAGAGCATAAGATGATTTTACAGTTTCTTTGTTACTGTCTGTATCTATAAACTCTGTGTATATGGCTTAAGTGAGAGTTTTACTTGAGTCTAGAAATGGCATTTAGATTGCTGAAAGAAACTTTTATGTATTGACTTCAGGCTATTTGCTAAGTTTTACACTTTTGTGAATTTTGAACTTGGTTAGAAACTTGATGACACTAGGTGGAGAAAGGATTTTCATATAGGTGGAGAAGCCCAGGTGGAGAAGCAGATTTTCCATATAGGCCAAATCTCAAGGAAAAGTATAGCTTTTTTTTTTAAGTTGAAAGTAAGTAAGTAAGTAATCTCAACACCCAACATGGAGCTTGAACTCACAACCTCAAGATCAAGAGTCACATGCTCCTCCAACTGAGCCAGCCAGGCGGCCCCGTTAATATAGTTTTTAAATGTCCCTCATTAGTGTATATTTGAAGGGTCAGCAAATTTTTTAGTTTTAGTGTACTAACTGTAGTAAACATTTAGCTTACTAAATGTGCACATGGTTGTAGTTAAAGTTTCTTGACTAAGTTTATTCCCAAGAGACTGACTTTGGCATATGTGGAAAGACACATTATCAGAGTAGTACTGTTAAGAATATTGATCTTATATTCTTCAAGAAGAATATGTGTTTAATTTCTTTTATAAAGCACAACTGTGTCATCTTTAGGAAGCAGACTTTATATTTTAGCAATGTTGCTTCTCTGAGCAGGCTAGATCATATAGTAATTTCTAGTCATTTTTATAACCTTTATTTCTCATTACAAAAGTAGTAAAATACTGGGGCGCCTGGGTGGCTCAGTTGGTTAAGTGGCTGCTTCAGCTCAGGTCGTGATCTCAGGGTCCTGGGATTGAGCCCTCCATTGGGCTCCCTGCCCTGTGGGAAGCCTGCTTCTCCCTCTCACACTTCCTCCTGCTTGTGTTCCCTCTCTCGCTGTGTCTCTCTCTGTCAAATAAATAAAATCTAAAATAAATAAATAAATAAAGTAGTAAAATACATATGATAAAACATCTTAGTATATAAATATATGTAGGAAAGAAAACTCTTGTAGTTCCATTTGTCATAGACATATCCAGTTGGGAGTATACTTAGTGTGTCTATTTGTCTATGTGTGTGTATACACATACACTCTGTTACTTTTTAAAATTTAATATGAGTTGAGCATTCTCCCAATGTTAGTAAATATTCTTCAGAAGTGTTATTTTAAATGACTACATAAAATTGTTGAACTTTTAGCCATTCTTCTATTAGATGTTTAAGGTTTTTCAAATTTTTTGTTATATGTAATACTGTTTTGGCCATATTTGTTAATGGATTTTCACATTTCTGATATTTTCCTGTGATTGCTGAAAAATTGAATATGTTGATGAAGGAGGATTAAATGATTTACAAGAGAGTTGCTTTTTTTTTTTTAAGATTTTATTTCTTTTGTTTATTCATTTATTTGTTTGACAGAGAAGGAGAGAGCACAAGCAGGAGGAGTGGGAGGCAGAGCAAGTGGGAGAAGCAGGCTCCTTGCTGAGCAGGGAGCCTGATGGGGGACTCTATCCCAGGACCCTGGGATCATGACCTGAGCCAAAGAAAGACACTTGACCGACTGAGCCACTTAAGCATCCCATAAGTCATGCACATTTCTTGTCAAGGTTACTGCTTTGTAATTTGTAAAAAATTTTTCTTTTCTTTTTTAACAATTTTTTACTTTTTAAAAATGTATTTAAATTCAATTAATTAACATATATTATTAGTTTCAGATATAGAGTTCAGTGATTCATCAGTCTTATATAATACCCAGTGCTCGTTCTATCACATGCCCTCCTTAATGTCCATCAACCAGTTACCCCATCCCTCCAGACCCGCCCAAATTTTTTTCTATTTTGGAGTTTTTTCCTATCATATTTTTGAGTAATTAAAAAACACAACCTCAGAGTTAGAGAAAAGTTGACAAAGAAGGATTCGCTCCTACGAAATGTTAGTATAATCAAGTTCACAAAATTAACATTAATACATTGCTACCATCTCCTCCTCAGACCCAGCTTAGATCTCATCAGTAGTCCTAATGATGATCTTTATAGGAAAAGATTCAGTTTAGAATCACGGGTTGCATGTCTCTTTCAGTTTAGGGCTGTTGCTCAGTTTTTGTCTTTTATGATCTTGACACCTAAAGATTATAGAACCATAATTTTATAGATTACAGTTTAGATTTGTCTCATGGTTTCCTCATGATATATTCAGGTTGTTTATTATTGGAATGAATAGCACAGAAGTTGTTCTGTTCCTGTCGTTGCATCCTTTCAGGTGGCACATGATTTTCATTTGTCCCATTACTGATGATAATCTCTTTGGTCACCACTCAGTTAAGGTCATGACTGTCAGGCTTCTCTGCTGTGCGGTTATTCTTTCCCTTTGTAATAAATATTTTGTGAGGAGATACTTTGCGACTTATGTAAGTAGCCCTTCCTCATCACGTAGGTTGTATACAGCCTTTATTATTTTGATGCTTGGTTTGTCCCAGAATTGGGCAGTTGTTGTCCATTGAGTCTAGTTCCTCTATCTGTTTGACATGTTTCCATTATTGTTTGAGCACTGTCTTTCTGGCATAACACAAGACTCCAGACTCACCTTGAACTTTCTATGCTTCAGCCTACAATCAGCCATTCCTTTAAGGAGCCTTGGTTCCTTTTAGTGGAAAATATTTAGAAGCCAAGATCTGAACTTGAGGTGCGCTTGTTGCTCTTGAGATTTTACTGGTCCCAGTCCATCTCAGTGGATAGAGCTAAGGCATTTCTGTATGTGTGTGTGCATAAATATATTTGTCTCTGTACACTGAAAAGCACAAGTTCCAGTCCCAACACCACAGGATTCATTCTAGTTTTTTTTTTTTTTTTTTTAATTTCTGTTTCTGTAAATTTCTTTCTTAGAGTAAGGAACTTGGCTACCATTATCCTTAATATATTTGTGTATTTTATCAGTCTGTGACTGTGTCCGGTCTCTGCTGAGGCCCTCTTCCTCCCCAGTATGTCCGAATGTTGTACCACAAACTGTAAAGTTTGTTTTATCAACACAAACAAAATTCTGAGCTTAAAATTGCTAACACAGTGAGTTTTAAATATTGTAAAGCTGAGGTATTATTTCTGTCCTAGTGCACAGTGTCCCTTATTAATACATACATATATTTATATGCTTTTTCTTTGTAGTGTGGGTATAATGAAAGAAACTAAGATTTTAATATTGGTTGAGTAAGGAAATACTGCTACATTTTATTAACTCAGTTCTTTAGCATATCAGTGGCTTTTCTTCATTTTGGACTTCTCATCTTCCTAAATGTTTTGTTGCAAGTGCTGATTTTGTGCCTAACCCTAATAAGTTTCTTCACTCAAATGCTTAGAGATAACTGAGCTTTTATTACTCCTGCAGTTTGGTGTTCATTGTTATTTCTTATAATCTTTGGGTTTGAGAATACGGTGTTAATTGCACTGCAGTCAGTGCCATTACTGCCATCAGAACATCATAGCCTTAGAATCAGCAGTTTTGTTGTTTGTTCCCTTGAGATTGCAACTGCATGAACACTGAAGAGTTAAACTTCATTAAAATCACATAGGGCTTTTTTTTTTTTCATGGAAAATAAGGTTGGTGAATATACTCAGATTACTTCTGGTTTCTTTTAGATATGCCTGTGCGGAGGAAAACGCTTGGCTAGAGCACCAAAAAAAGTCTTGCAGCTTTTTATTTTTGAAATTAGTAACTTTTTTTTCTAGGGGGAGAGGGGCACAGGAAGAGATTAAGTAGGCTCCATGGCCAGCACAGGGGCTTGATCTCAGGACCCTGAGATCATGACCTGAGCTAAAATAAAAAGTCGGATGCCTAACTGAGTAAGCCACCCAGGCACCTCTGAAATTAGTACCTTTAAAAACTTTCTTTTAATACCTTTTTCTTTTGCTTTTAATTATTTATAATTAATTATTTTTCATGTCATCATCATGTCTGGTCCTCTCCGAGGCAATTATCCCGCATACTCTTTAGTTTACTCTGTAGAGCACTTGCTTCTCTGGTGCAACTGAAAATTCTCAGGGACACTTAGTTTGAGAAACTGAGTTACACACGTCCTTGCACTTTGTTGTAAAACGGGACAAAGGTTTTATAGAGCCTTGCAGATTTTGTGTCCCAGACACTGGCTGTCTTTTTTACTTTCCTACTAATAGAAATTTTCAGTGACAGATCAGTCAGCACATAATCAGACAGGTTGTATTTTTTTTTGAAGGCTTTAATCTTGTCTTTCTTTTAATGTGTTTCGAAATTGTATGCTTTTGAATTGCTGTTGGGATTCTTATGACCTAGCTTGTGAAGGACATTTTGTGCAATTATGTAGTATCCACACGGTGGATCAATAGTTGTCTTCATTTTAACAACTAACCTAATAATGAGGAACATCAGAATGAATTTGGAAGATTTGCTATGAAAGGAAGTGACTTCTGAAAAGTTGTTTATTTGTGCTTATACTGCAAGTTAGGAAATATTTGTTGATAGGACATTGGCTTATTGAAATTTGTGGTAATAAAACTTTTGGTTTTCCATGCTTTGGCATGTCATATAAAGATTCCATTGTAAGTGTGTATTTTAAGGATTTATAGAAAACATGGGCATTGTGTATTGTCTCTGGCCACGAATTTTCTCTCCTACTTTTGAAGAACAGTTCCTCAACCCCAACACTGGGTGTAGAGCTTACTTTAAAAAAAAAAAAAAATCCATTTTTCAGTAGAGAAACAGCTAGTTGATTCTTTTTTTTTTTTTTTAAAGATTTTATTTATTTATTTGATAGACAGAAATTACAAGTAGTCAGAGAGGCAGGCAGGGAGAGAGGAGGAAGCAGGCTCCCCACTGAGCAGAGAGCCTGAATGTGGGGCTCGATCCCAGGACCCTGAGACCATGACCCGAGCCGAAGGCAGAGGCTTTAACCCACTGAGCCACCCAGGTGCCCCCAGCTAGTTGATTCTTAACCATTATTCTAATAAAGTAATTTTTGTAAATTGTAAGTTTCATATTGGGATTATGTTATCAGATATGTTGTTTTGTTCTTTTCTCACAGATTTTACTTTTGAAGAAGAATTAGAGATTAGAATCCAAATGAAGGCACTATTGAGATAATCCAGTCAGTAGTTTTTGAAAAATTTTAAAAGTTGCAGACACCTTTTTTCAAACAAATATTATTCTGATATAAACAAAACTTATCTTAAGCAGTAAAATAAAGAAGGCAGAGCTGTTCTGATTGAGATAAGAATGTGAATGTCCACCTCTCCCAGTATTCTTCTGCCAGGCATTTCCTGAAGATGATCTCCAGAATCCCTAGGACTTCACAGAGTCTGGTTTGACAAGCCACCCACCAACTTCTTGATTTTACAAACAACTACAAATAATAATTACTATTTATTGATAACTTGCAATGTGACGGGTGCTCTCTCTATTATCGCTAATTACAATAATCCTGCAAGTTAAATTTCATTATGTTCATAGTATAGATTAATAAATTAAGGTTTAGAGTGTTTAAGTAAATTCGCTAAAGTCATCCTAATGAAACTAAGAATTAAACACAGTGCCAGATCTTTCTTGGTCTGTGTTTTTCCCTTAACCTAGAGAAGGGGTCTTTTAAATAGCAAAATTCAACCAAGTGAATTTTAAAGATCTAAATTGGCTTTATTAATTAATTCATGAATCTCAGGCAGTCTCCCATCTAACAAGTAGAGGCAAGCTCTGGGAACTGTATAAAGTAAAAGCATTTTAGAAATGGGCATCTCATTTAGCAAAAGAAAAGAAAGGACTGTTTTAGGTATCCTCACCTTTCCTTTAGGGACAGGCAGGGAGTCTTACTAGATGCATTTCCTCATCTTCCTTTGGCGGAGGATAGAGATTGCCCACATGACAGATTACCTCATTGGTGCTGACCAGAATGTTCCTAGCTGATGGGTTAAGAATACATTTTAGGGGGAGGTGGAAACTGCAGTTAGGTGTTAAGTCCTGGTTTGGTGACTTGACCTAGCCCTAAGTGACTCCATTTTGGGCCTGTGGTTTTCCTTTTCACAGGTCCTATTGCTTCTGCTGCTGCTACCATTTTTTTTTTTTTTTTTTTTTAAAAAGAGAGAGCATGAGCTGGGGAGAGAGGGAGAGGGAGAAGCAGGCTCCCCACTGAGCAGGGAGCCTGATGTGGGGCTCAATCCCAGGACCCTGAGATTATGACCTGAGTTGAAGGCAGATGCTTAACTGGCTGAGCCACATAGGCACCCCTGTCACTTCTTTTAGTTTCTGTGACAGTGTGTTTTCTTGGTCCCTCCCCCCCCCCCATTTTTTTGGCTGCTCCTCTTGTCTCCTTTGCCTCACATACTGTACCTGCCATTTAATGTAGGCTTAGTCGTGTGAGTATTATGTCTTACTCTCTTTTCTTAGGGATGCTTATTCACTTGTGGCTTCAGTTGACATCTGTCTATCAAAACTTCCACATGTGTATCTTTGGCTCATGTCATTCCTTCAAGCTTCAGACCCACATATTCAGTTTGCTCTCTTGAAACCTTTTATCAATATCTCAAAGGCTCCTTAAATTCAGCTCATGATTTTTCCTTAATTCTTATCTGTCCTATTTCCCCATTTTTATTAATGGTACCACCAGTTGTCCAGGGTATTTAAGTCAGAAACCTTATTTTATTTTTATTTTTTTATTTTTATAAAATATTTTATTTATTCAATTGAGAGAGAGAGAGAGGTCATGAGCGGGGGGAACGGGTAGAGGGAGAAGTGGACTCCCCGCTGAGTAGGGAGCCCTATATGGGACTCCATCCCAGGACCCCAGGATCATGACCTGTGCTGAAGGCAGATTGAACCAACTGAGCCACCCAGGTACCCAAGTCAGAAACTTTAGAATCTTCCTTGATTCCTTCACTCCCTCATTTTCCACCTGGTCAGTCAAATCCTGGTGATTTTTTTTTTCCTCTTGAGTATTTCTCTAAGCTATCTATTTTTCCACCCCCATTGCCACTACCATCATAGTCTGGTCATCATCATTGTCAGCTTAGATTACTGCAACAGTCTCCCAGTTTTTTCATGTTTTTCCTTCCCCCTAATGTTTTAACTTTTAGTGATGTTTGAGTCTGGCTTCACACTCACTAGTTATATGACCTTTGTCACGTTGCTCAGTCTTTTCAAAGCTTTGTTTTCTCACCTGTAAAATGGTTCTAATAATCCTTACTGCCTGTGATTGTAATTTAATGGTATAATATGTGCTTGGCATATGGTAAGCGCTTGATATATTAGTTATGATGATAGTAATAATACTGCACTCAGAACTTTTCAGTGGCCCCCTGCTGCCCTTTAAAGTCTGGTAAAACTCCTGCCACACTTCCTTTAAGTTCTTGGTGCTTCCGTCTCCTTCTTAACTCTCATTATGTGTCATGCCTCCTCCTTTAGATTCTTCTTGTACATTGTCCTCTCTTCAAGAGAGTAAGTGTCATTTTTTTAAATAGCTAATGGAAATTAACTTACTCTTCAGATCTCATTTAGTCCCCAAATCACGTTTTTTGGGTGAACTTTTTGAGGCCCTCCCAAGGTAGGTTAGGTCTTTTTGTTATGTATTCTCTTCCTTGAATTTGTAGCTTTTATCCCTGTTTGCAGGTATAATTGTGTGTATTGTGTGTGTATTCTGATTAATGACTATCTTATCTATTTTTATGTGGACACATATCGTGTTTGTTATGCGTACCTACCATTGTGTCTTTAGCAACGAACATAATGCCTGGTATGTAGTAGCTACTAAAAATATTTTTTCTGTCAGTGAGGGATTATGCTTTAGTATTTTTTCTTTTATTCTTCAATATTTGGTTAAGTTTATTTTTCATCACTGCTGCCTTATCTTTAAAGCTGTCTGAAGTAGACTCATTCATGTTAATTACTAGCTTTTTTATTGATGGGGAGATCTACCAGGGTGGCCAGATTTTTTCCTCTCAGAATCTGTGTTTTTCCTTTGGTATTGAAATAGGTTAGGAGTTAGTTTTTCCTCCTAGGATAAAGTGCTGGTCTTGAGTTGCTGAGGGTTTCATGTTTCTGTGGTGCTGGTCTATAGATTGGAATTCAGATTTTCTTTTGCTTAAGTCTATATTAGGAACAAATATGAAATAATTTAGGTTTACTGAAGTCTTTAAATATTTCTTATATTCCTTTGTAAACATCTCATTTAAATGTTCTTATTTTTGACTTCGGGAAGATAGCAGGGTATGAGGACCCTAAACTCACCTTGTCCCATGCATACAACTAGGTAATACTTTGGTGTCATGATCCAGAAAACAACCTGAAGACTGGCCAAACAAACTCCACAACTAAATGTAGAGAACAGGCCACATTGAAGAGGGTAGGAAGGTCAAGGATTAGCTGAAAACCTAAACCCGTGGGTCTCACCTCTGGAGGGAGGGAACTGTGGATATGGAGAGGGGCAGGAAACACACTAGCACACCAGCTAGCCTGCATAGTGAAGGTGAATCCCCAAAGCGTTTGGCTTTGATGATCAGAGGGGGACAGTTCATGAGTTCTTAACAACCAGCGGGACTTTAAGCCTGTAACTTAAAAAAATTAGCAGGCTCACCTCCAGGAGAAGGAGGGCGATAGGAGGCTGAGTCCCCACACTTTTTTTTTGTTTGTTTGTTTTTGAGAGAGAGAGAGAGAGAGAGATATGTGTGCGAGCAGGGTGGGAGGGAGGGACAGAGGGAGAGGAGAGAGATAATCTTAAGCATGTTGAGTATGGAGCCTGATGCTGGGCTTGTTCTCATGACCCTGAGATCATGACCTGAGTCGAAATCAGGAGTCTGATGCTTAGCTTAAGGCGTGAGCCACCCAGGTGCCCCTGAGTCCCCACTCTTAAATAGCCCTTAGAGATACTGCTTGGAAGCAGCAGTTTGAGAAATGCTTGGGATATGTGGGAGGGAGGGGGAGTTAGTTACTAAACACAGTTTGCTGAGGGACTTCTCTAAGAAGAAAGGAACTGACAGGCACAGACAGTTTCCTTCCTCTGCCCCCAGCATATTCACACAGCCACCTGCTAAACTAGTTCAGTGCTCATTCACTACCTAACTTGCTTACACTACTCCCCACCCCCTCCAGGTAGGCCTGTGTCAGTCCTGGTGCTGTGGGTCCACTCCCAGAGAAGACCTGCGCAAACCTTGCCAGCACTACCTCTTTTGACCTCCTGCAGAGGACGCTCATATTTCCTTAAAGCTGTACCCCATTCTGTGTACGCCCTTCTGGGAGTGGTCCCGTCTGGCCCAGCCTCAGTAGCAGCTTTGTATCCCCTGTGGAAGAGGATCAGCACCACCTTATTGAAAGTGTGTGCCTGCCTACTCCTTTCAAGAGCAGGAGATCTAGCTAACTTTCCTAACACACAGAAACAGAGTTAGGCAAAATGAGGAAACAGGGTAATATGTCTCAGATGAAAGAATAGGATAAAGTCACAGCAGGAGACCCAAGTGAAACAGATAAGTAATATACATGAGGGAGAATTTTAAGTAATGATTATAAAGATCATTCAGTGGACTTGAGAGAAGAGTAGAGGACATCAGTGAGACCTTTATAACAGAGAAAAATAACAAATCAGAGATGAATACAGTAATTGAAATTAAAAATACACTTGATGGAATAAATAGCAGGCTAAATAAATAAATGGAGGAAGCAGAGGAACATATTAATGACCTGGAAGACAGAGTAATGGAAAGTAATCAAGCTGAGGAAATGAGGGGAAAAAAACCATGCAAAATCAGAACAGACTTAGAGAACTCAGTGACTCCATCAAGCACAATATTTGCAGAATAGGGATCTCAGGAGAAGAAGAGAGAAAGGTGCAGAAATGGCATGATCTATTCAAAGTGCTGAGAGGGAAGAATCTGCAGCTAAGAATACTCTGTCCATCAGGGTTATCATTCAGAGTAGAAGAAGATATAAAGAGTTTCTCAGACAAAAACTAAAGGAGTTCATGACCACTAAACCAGCCCTGAAAGAATTATTAAAGGCGATTCTGAGAGAAAAGAAAGACCACAAGTGGGAGTATGAAAAGTATGAAACATAAAAACAGTAAAAATAAGACATCTGTAAAAATCAGTCAAGGGACTCACAAAAGTATATAAAGTATGACACCATATATTTAAAACATGGGGTGGAAGAGGAGTAAGGAATGGGTTTAAACTTAAGTGACCATCAAGTTAATTTAGACTGCTACATGCATAAAATGTTGTATACAAACCTAATGGTAACCACAAATCAAAACCCAGTAATGGATATGCAAAAAATAAGGAGAAAGGAATCCAAGTAAATCACTAAAGAAAGCCAACAAACCATGAAAGAGAGCAAGAGAAGAAAGGATCAGAGGAAAACTACAAAAACAACCACAAAACAAATATCAAAATGGCAATAAATATATATCTATCAACAATTACTTTGAATGGGAATGGACTAAATCAAAAGACATAGGGTAACAGGGTGGATAAAAAAACCAAGATTCATCTATATGCTGTTTGCAAGAGACTCATTTAAGACCTAAAGACACCTGCAGATTGAAATGAGGGGTTGGAGAAATATTTATCATACAAATGTCCAAAGAAAGTCAGGATAGAATACTTATATTGGAATAAATAGACCTTAAAACTAAGGTTGTAACAAAAGACTAAGAAGGACACTATATAATAATAAAGCAGACAAAAAGATACAACAATTGTAAAATGTATGTATCCGCATGGGAGCAAATACATAAAAGAGTTAATAACAAACATAACTAATTGATAGTAATACAATAATAGTAGGTGACTTTTAACACCCCAGTTACATCAATGGACAGATCATCCATACAAAATCAAGGAGGGGCATCCAGCTGTCACGGTAGGGGGAGCATGCGACTCTTGATCTTGGGGTTGTGACTTCAAGCCCCATGTTGATTGTAGAGATTCAAAAAAAAATAAATAAATCAACAGGGAAATGGTGGCTTTGAATGACACACTGTATCAGATAGATCTAACATATATTTAGAACATTCCATCCTAAAACAGAATACACATTCTTTTCAAGTGCGCATGGAACATTGACAAAACAAGTCTGAACAGATTTTAAAAGATTAGAGTCATACATACCATGCCTCTTTTCTGACCACAATGCTGTGAAACCAGAAATCAACCAGAAGAAAAAATCTGGAAAGAGCACAAATACATGCTACTAAACAATGAGTTTGTCAACCAAGAAATCAAAGAAATTAAAAATTACATGGAAACAAAGGAAAATGAAGCACAGTGGTCCAAAACCTTTTGGGATACAGCAAAAGCAGTTCTAAGAGGGAAGTTTGTAGCAATATAGGCCTATCTCAAGAAGCAAGAAAATCTCAAATAAACAATTTAAGCTTACACCTAAAGGAGCTAGAAAAAGAACAACAAAATCCCAAACCAGCAGAAGGAAGAAAAAGATAAAAGATTAGTGCAGGAATAAATGGTACAGAAATTAAAAAATATAGAACAGATCAATGAAACCAGGAGTCGGTTCTTTGAAAAAATCAACAAAATTGGTAAAACTCTAGCCAGATTCATTTAAAAAAAAAAAAAAAAGAGGACTAAAGTAAACAAAACCAGAAATGAAAGAGGAGAAATAACAACTGACGCTACAGAAATAAATTAAAAGAGAATATTTTGAAAAATTAAATGCCAACAAATTGGGCAACCTAGGAGAAATGGATAAATTCCTAGAAACATATAACCTCCCAAAACTGAATCAGGAAGAAATAGAAGATTTGAACAGGATCGGCGATTACCAAAAGTGAAAATGAATCAGTAATCAAAAAACTCCCAACAACCTAAAGTCCAGAACCAGACATCTTCACAGGTGAAGTCTACCAAACATTTTATTTTTTATTTTTTAAAGATTTTATTTATTTATTTGACAGACATACAGCGAGAGAGGGAACACAAGCATGGGTAGTGGGAGAGGGAGAAGCAGGCTTCTCGCCCAGCAGGGAGCCCGAGGACCCTGGGATCATGACCTGAGCTGAAGGCAGATGCTTAACAACTGAGCCACCCAGGCGCCCCTCTACCAAACATTTAAAGAAGAGTTGGTACCTATTCTTCTCAAACTATTCCAAAAAATAGAAAAAAAGGAAAACTTCCAAATTCATTCTATGGGGCCAGTATCAGCCCAATACCAAAACCAGGTAAAGACACCACTGAAAAAGAGAACTACGGGCCAATATCTCTGATGAACATAGATGCAAACATTCTCAACAAAAGACTAGCAAACAAATTCAACACTGCATTAAAAAAATCAATCACCACCATGACCAAGTGAGATTTAGTCCTGGGATTCAGAGGGTGGTTAAATATTTGGAAATCCTAGTCAGTGTGTATCACACAAATAAGAGGATAAAAACCATATGATCATTTCAATAGATGCAGAAAAAGCATTTGAGAAAGTACCACATCCATTCCTGATAAAAACCCTCAACAAAGTAGGTTTAGAAGGACCATACCTCAACATGATAAAGGTCGTTTAGGAAAAACCCACAGTGAACATCATACTCAATGGTGAAGAACTCATAAAACGGAATATAGGTACAAAATCTCTTCTTCTAAAATATTTACTGCAGATGTATTGGAATTTAGATTGTTTCAGATTTTGAAAGGTAATCCTGTGTGTGTGTGTGTGTGTGTGTGTGTGTGTGTGTGTGTGTGTTTAGTATTTTGTGTTTGGCAGCACTGAGTATCAAGCATACTAATGTATCTGTAGTGTAAGTTGGGTGTATTCACATTAATTGGATAAAGAGATGGTAAACACCCTTAGCAGTTGAAGACTTGTTGGATCATATAGTAGTTCTATTTTTATTTTATTTTATTTTTTAGAAAGCATAAGTCATGGGTGGGGTGGAAAATCAGAGGGAGAGGGAGAGAGAGAATCCCAACTCTGGCTTGATCCACCACCCTGAAATCATGACCCAAGCCAATATCAGGAGGCGGATGCTTAACTGACTGAGCCTCCTAGGAGCCCCCCATAGTTCTATTTTTAATATTTTGAGGAGCTTCCTACTCTTTTCCATAGTGGATACAGCACTTTTCATTCTCAGGCACATTAGGTAGAGTAACAAAAGCAAGTTGCAAAGAGAAGCATGTACAAATGACATCATTTATATGATTTATAAACCCATAACAGTGTGTGTGTGCGTGTGTATGAGTGAGAGAGAGAGATCTGAAGAAAACTAAGGCACATTGTTGATGGTTATTTCTTTTGTTGCATGTTTGAGTGAGGTTTTTTGTTTTGTTTTTTAAGATTTATTCATCAGTTTTAGAGACAGTGTGCACACTTGTGAGCTGGGGAGAGTGGCAGAGGGCCAAGGAGAGAGAGAATCTCACACAGATTCCTTGTTGAGCTCAGAGCCCAATGAAGAGCTTGATCTCATGGCCCCGAGATCTTGACCTGAGCCAAAACTAGGAGTTGGACGCTCAACTGACCGAACCACCCAGAAACTCCTGACTGAGTCTTTAAAACCCTAAGCTTCTGCCTTTTTCTCTTTTACCAGTTTAAGAATGTAAGGTTCCACTGAGTCAGGTGATAGAACATACTACAGAGCATATTAGAAGTGGAAGAATTCTTAAATTGACTAAATTTCTGTTGTTTCTTTTAAGTGAAGTCATTACTAGTTAAATTATCTTGAATATTTAGTTTTTCCTTTTCAAAGGTATACCTTTAACTCTTGATTTTTTGTTTGTTTTTTGTTGTTGAGAAGGAGGGACGGTAGGGGGGAAGGAGAGAGAAATCTCAAGCAGACTCCTCCCTGAGCTTGGAGCCTGATGCAGTGCTCCATCTCATGACCCTGAGGTCGTGACCTAAGCTGAAACCAAGAGTCGGATGCTTATCTGACCCTGCCACCCAGGGACCCGGTAAATGTTCTTTTTATACATATGTGCTTGTGGACATGTTTTCACTTCTCTTAGGGAGATATCTAGGAGTATAATTGTTGGATCATAGCATAGATACATTTTTAACTTTATGAGAAACTGGCTGGGGTACTTGGGTGGCTCACTTGGTTAAGATTCTGCCTTTGGCTCAGGTCATGATCCCAGAGTCCTGGGATCGAGCCCCTCGTTGGGCTCCCTGCTCAGTGGGGTGTCTGCTTCTCCCTCTCCCTCTACCACTCCCCCCCGCCCCCGCCCATGCTTGCTTGCATGCTGTCCCTCTCAAATAAATCTTTTTAAAAAATTATTGTTTATTTATTTGACAGAGATCACAAGTAGGTCAAATAAATCTTAAAAAAGAAAAGGAAAAAGAAAAAAACCTATTTAAAAAAAAAAGACCTGACAGACTAATTTCCAGAGTATTGGTATAATTTCACATTCTGGTTGCTTTACATCTTTGTTAACATTGGTGGTGTTTATATTTTAGCTCTTCTAGTGGGTATGTGGTGGCATCTCATTCTGGTTTTAATTTTCATTTCTGTAATTACTAATGATATTGGTCATTTTTTCACTTGCACATTGGCTAGTTGTGTATCTTCCTTTACAACGTATATAAGTCTTTCACTCATTTTTAAAGCATTAGCGTGTTTGTTTGTATTTGTGTTAGAGGAGTTGTTTATATATTCAGGACGCAAGTCCTTGGACAGTCACTATTTCTCCCAGTATGTGGCTTACCAGTTTATAATGGTCAGTTTGATAAAAGTTTTGATAAAATTTTAATTTTGGTTAAGTCCAGTGTGTCAGTTTTTAATTTTATCAAGTGTGCTTTCTAACATAGATGTCTAAATATATTTTACTTAAAAGTATTCAGTCAGGTGACTTCAGGACTTAAATATTTGAAAATAATGGTAACAAATGTATTTATTGGGGTTTATATGATAGAATTGGTGAGAGTCAGCAAATTATTTTTCCTTCTTATACCCCACGATGATTCCATCTGGTGTTCTTATTTGCTCTTAACAGCAATGCTAAATCATGAAGCAATCTTTTATACTGTCTGTTTACTACCCAAATTCATTTTTTTTGTTTCTCCATTAATTTTTCAAGAAATTTCATTAATTTTAAAAGATTTCTTTTACCTATTCTATTTTATTCTATTTTTACAGAAGCATGTGCTAGAGTCTTAGTCACACCTTATTTGATGATTGCCATGGAGAATATTAAAGGATTGTGTACAATAAATATTTATATCTCAGTAATTTTTAGAAAGATTTATGATTTTATCTATAAAAGCTTTGTATTTCTGTTGTTGTTTTTCATATTTTTATCCCCAGGTACCTTTTTGATCTTATCAAGCTTCTCTCTCTCTCTCTCTCTCTTTTTAATTACACTTTTGAAAGATTTGTTTCTGTGTAGAGAAATGTGGTTAAGTTTTACATGTTGATCTTATATTTACCAGGTTGCTGAACTCTTGATACAGATGTCTTGTCTGTAATTTTTTTCTGAGGTTTTATCATATAATCCTGTATAATGACTGTTCTTCTTTTCTGATTCTTATACCTTTCATTTCTGACTATACTGTTCTTAGTATCTCTCTCTTTTTTTTTTTTTTTTTAAGATTTTATTTATTTATTTGACAGAGATCACAAGTAGGCAGAACAGCAGGCAGAGAGAGAGGGAAGCCCGCTGCCCACTGAGCAGAGAGCCTGATGCAGGGCTTGATCCCAGGATCCTGAGATCATGACCCGAGCGGAAGGCAGAGGCTTAACCCACTGAGCCACCCAGGCACCCCTGTTCTTGGTATTTTTGTGGTTGACTATGGCAGTCTGTCAGTTGCCTAGTGTAGTCAGTTTCATTCTGATTTGTTTAATAGTTAGATTTGATTTTTTTTGTTAGATTTGATTTTTATAGGAAAGCACATTTAGTAGGAATAAAGTATTGAGATAAGATGTGAATAATTTTTGTTCATTTATTCTTCTTTTTGAATGTTCTTTGTGTATGTTTTATGTTGTTTTCTCCAGAGAGAATTAATTATATAAATAATTTTGTTGGGCTTCATCTCAATTAAAATTTTTTTGGTGATAGTGTATGTCAAAGTATTTTAAACAGTAGCACTGTACACTTTAAGGCTCTAAGGTCATGATCTCTTCGTACTCTTAGTATCAGTCTTCCTTGCTGCTTCGCTTTCGCTGAAGAACGTGGGGGAGGGAGAAAGAAATTCTATAGTTTCTGATAAGCTGTGGGCACACAGTGACTTTAGTGTTGACATAGCTCTGTGGGACAGACATCAGCCCCTGGCAGCTTTATGTTGTGTGCTGCTGCTGAATGTCAGCAGGGACTCCCTGCAGATTGCTAAGCTTCTTGCTTCCTGTGTGTATTCATTCAGCAAAATCTACTCCCCAAAGCAGCGTTGGCAAGATTAGCTGTTATCACTCTCATAGCTGATGCATATCACCTAACTCTTTGTTCTTTATTTTTCTTTCTTTTTGATTCACATACCAGTATTTCAGTGACTAAGTTTGGGGATTTTGTTAACCTCATTTACCTTTGTTGCAGGTGTTTGCAACTTTTGGGGTGTAGAAAATGAAGAAAGAAGTGAATTTGATACTTGAAATGCTGCTGGAATGAACAGTATCTTTCTGGTAGCTTGTAGTTCTGCCACAATTGTTAACTGCTGAGTGTTCTCAAGTTAAACATTTATGGAAATGGTTGTGGTAGGATCCCTCTGCTGGTGGATTTTACTTTTGAGGTGTTGGGTTTGTTTGTTTGAGGTTACTTGGATGTTATTAATAATGAGATGAATCTCTTCAATCCTGGTATTGCTTAGCATGATAGTTTTACTATTTTAATTTCTGGTTTGGGGTTCTATCCTTTCTATACTTCTTTTACCAATTCCTTCCCTTTTTCTGTCTTTCAGTTGGGGGAGTCAGAACAGGCTTTCTAGAGGACATAATGACTGAGCTAAGAGTGAAGGACAAGTAGGATTTAACTGAGAGTGACAGAGGGAAAGGGCAGAGACTGCATAAATAGAGGTGAAGGGGTAGATGATAGTATGGCAATTTGGGTAACTAAAACTAATACGAAGTTTCTAAGACTTGTAGTAAAAGTGGTTTATTGTTACTTGAATTGTTGATTATCTCTATGAGGCCATAAAATATAAAATGTACAGTTGACCTTTGAGGAACGGGGTGGGGGGGTTAGGGGCACTGTTCCCTATACTGTTGAAAATCTGCATATAACTTTTGACTTCCCCCCAGATTAACTATTAATAGCATACTCTTGACTAGAAGCCTTACTGATTGTATAAACAACACATACTTTGTATATGTATTATATACTGTATTCTTATAATAAAGCAAGCTAGAGAAAAGAAAATGTTATTAAGAAAATCATGAGGGGGAGCCTGGGTGGCTCAGTTGTTAAGTGTCTGTCTTCTGCTCAGGTCATGGTCCAGGGTCCTGGGATGGAGCCCCACTTCAGGCTTCCTGCTCAACGAGAGAGCGGGAAGCCTGCTTCTCCCTCTCCCACTCTCCCTGCTTGTGTTCTCTCTCTCTCTCTCTCTCTCTGTGTCAAATAAATAAATAAATAAATAAGTTTTTTTTTTTTTTTAAAAAGAAAAAGATCATGAGGAAGGGGCGCCTGGGTGGCTCATTTGGTTAAGTGCCTGCCTTCCATTCAGTCTTGGGATTGAGTCCACATCAGGCCCCCCCTCAGTGGAGCCTGCTTCTCCCTCTCCCTCTGATGCTCCCCTTGCTTGTGCTCTTACTCTGTCAAGTAAATAAATAAAATCTTAAAAAAAAATGCCCGTGAAACAAATAATACATTATATGTTGATTTTTAAAAAATCTTAAAAAAAAGAGAAAATGTGGTTACAGTTATAGTACTATACTGTTTATTGAAAAAAAAATCTGTGTGTAAGTGGACCCATGCTGTTCAAACCCATGTTGTTCATTCACGAGGGTCAACTTAATTTTGACCTTAGGGCTTCCCTATTTTGATAGCATTTTCATTTATTCTTTAACTTCCATTCTGGGTTGTACTGGCATAAAGATAGATATTCTTATATTTCCTGGATTCAAGAGCGGAGAGTAGCTGCTAGAATTCTGGTATAATTGCTTTTTCATTTTCTTGACTTTTTGTCTTTTTTAGAGGAGAATCAACTCAAATTAGAGGGTGAGAATGTTAAATAATTTTTCTTTTTCTTTTCTTTCTTTTTTTAAAGATTTTGTTTATTTATTTGACAGAGAAACAGAGAGAGAGAGAGAGAGAGGGAGGGAGAACACAAGCAGGGGGAGTGAGAGAGGGAGAAGCAGGCTTCCCGTTGAGCAGGAAGCCTGATGTGGGCCTTGATCCCAGGACCTTGGGATCATGACCTGAGCCGAAGGCAGATGCTTAACGACTAAGGCACCCAGGTGCCCGATAATTTTAATTTTTCCATTTGAATTCTGTGTGGTTGTTTCTTGCATTGGAATGTGTCTCTTGCTGATGTTTAGATTAGTCTGAGAACTTGATTTTAGTTTAATATTTGCTGCACAGAAAATCCTTGTCATCAGCTGTGAAAGAATAGTAAACTGGTGATTAAAAGAAATGAATTACCTTAGAAGCACTTCTACTGTTTCAGTTTCTGAGATTCAGACTGATTAAATTACTCACCAAGTTCCTTCTAAAATGATAGAAATTAGAATACTTTCTTTTCATATTAAAGATTCATGAGTCTAGCTCAAGTGATCTCTAATAGGTTCCAAACTTCATCTGAATGTATTGCATGTAGGAGAAGTGCTTTACATGTATGTGTCCCATTTCTCTCTTGATTTTTGTTCTTTTTTTTTTTTTTTTAAAGATTTTATTTATTTATTTGACACAGAGAGAGAGAGAGAGAGTGCGCACAAGCAGGGGGAGCAGTAGGCAGAGGGAGAGGGACAAGTATGCTCCACTGAGCAGAGATCCTGACATGGGGCTCAATCCCAGGACCCCAGGATCATGACTCGAGCCAAAGGCAGCTGTGCTTAACCAACTGAGCCACCCACATGCCTCTTGAATATTGTTCTTAATTTACAATTTGTGATAGGGTATAGTGCTGGTGAGTGAGTGTATCTCTGTAACTATTATGTTTTATCATTTTCTAAGCTTTATTTTTGGATAAGAACTCTACGTGCTTTGTATAGTACTAAAAGTATAAAGTTCTTGTTGACTGTTGATTATCTGAAAATGCTTCTGTTTGCTTTGGATTGAACATGAATAAATTCAGGGATGGCTGGCTGGCTGAATCAGTGGAGCATGTGACTTTTGATCTTGGGGTGGTGGGTTCGAATGTCACATTGGGTGTAGAGGTTACTTTAAAAAAAAAATTACAACACGAATAAATCCAGAGTATATATAGTTAACATTTTTTGTTAGGATTGTGTTTTGTATTTTGGATAGTTAGTATTTAAGATAGATTTTTTTTGTTGTAGTTGGTAAAGAACTAATTGTTACAGAAGATGAATAATTTATTGTATTATAGGGGAAAGATACAGCTTTCTAGGGAAATTTGCATGTACTATCTACTAGCGGTTTACTTTCAAAATAATTTTTCAAAATTTGTTTTAGTCATTCTTTCATCAAAAATTTATTGAGCAGTAACTATACCAAGCACTGTGCTGTGCCCCAGAGTAAAGAGATGACAGCCCCAAGTCCTAGAAAATTTTTAATGAAGGCAGAAACAAAGAAAAATACATTTCAGATTAGTCTGGTAGGTGCTGTCGTTTAGGGATATAGTAAAATGGCAGTACAGATCAGAACATCAGATAGCCTGAAGAAGCTGTAAGCTTGACTCAGATGACTTCAGTAAGAATTATTATAAGCTCTTTTGCATCTTACATGGATAAGGTTCCTTAATGTATACATTTATATGCTTCAGAAAAAAATTTTTAATTTAACATAATATGGTGCAATACTGGTACTTTTTCTAATGGATCATCTTGACAAATGGTGCATTGAGTTCTCCATGATGTATTGTTTTTAACGATGACCATTTTCTTGTATCTATAGTAGTCTGCCCTTTGCATGGTTTTGCTTTCTGTGGTTTCAGTTACTGGTGGTCACTTATGGTCCAGAAGCAGACCTCATTTTCCTTCTGATTTACTGTTAGAAGGTCACTAATAGCCTAACACTACCTCACAGTGCCTGCGTCATTCACCTTACTTCAGTCTGTCAGGTAGGCATTTTATCATCTCACATTATCATCAGAAGGTTGAGTACAGTACAACAAGATATTTTGAGAGAGAGACCACATTCACATGAACTATTATTACAGCATATTGTTATAATTATTCTATTTTAGCTTTTTTTGTTAATCTCTTACTATGCTTAATTTATAAATTAAATTTTTATCATAGGCATGTATGTATTAGAAAAAACCTAGGATATAGAGGATTTGGTACTATCCATAGTTTTAGGCATCCACTGAGGGATCTTGGAACATATTCCCGTGGAAAAGGTGGGGGGCAATACTGTATTTTTTCTTTTTTCCTAATTAAAAGTAGCTCTAGACTACAAAGTTCTGTCATTTTAGAAATCAGGATAAACTGGATCAAAGTGTCCTGTTGTTCCAAGCAACTAATGATTATATTTGGGAAGTTCTGCCTCACAGGAGCCTCTGATATTTATCCAAAAGATATTGTATGAAGGGTTGCTGTGATCTTTCATTGTTTTTGCAGATAGATGTATTAATTTTCTAATTAAGCCATAGTCCCTGTCAAAGATTACAGTTGTTCACAGTATCCTACCATTTCATTGAGATACAGCTTGGTGTAATAATAGCACAATCCTTGGAGTAAATTTTAAGCTGTTACTTTTCCAGTCTTTCTAGATCAACTGAATGTCAGAGTGGAAAGTGGTAGACTAGCGAGTGTATGGTATAACATACATACAACATTTGGAATGTGAGAAGTGTGAGTTCGTTTTGGAGAGTGTCATGAGAATAATTCCCAAATAGAAGTTCTCCTAATGTCTTACACTGAGATCTTCCCTCTAAATTCAGTCTCTCTGTTTTTGGTTGATCACTGTGTAAGACACTGTAAATGTCTGTGAGATGTGCAGGTTTGCTCATTTTATCATCTGTCTGAATATGCTGGAGAAGGAGTAGCCTGGCTTCTAGCCTGCTGCTTCTTCTCCCAAGGGAACTGGCAAGAATTTTTTTTAAGTAAAGCTAGCTTGAATGTGGCCTAAAGTAGGAATGGTGACTCCTATTTCAATGGAGAAGATTGCTCTGTAGCTTTCTAGACTGCCAGTCAGATCATCATTTTGTATTTCCTAGGAAATATTTCATAGTAAAATGTGTGCAAGCAGAGCTGAAGAAGTAGACCTTACGTTAGTAGCTGTAATTTTTTCTTCACCAAAATGGTAATTGCTATACTAGATATAAACACAAGTGGTAAAGTATACGTGAGACCAAAAGCTATTATAGTCAATGTCTGTTTCTCCTGACTTGAATAGTGATGAATGTCCAAAAAAACGAGAACAGTTGTACCTAGAAATGAGTTTCATTGTTGAGTTTAACTTCTGATATTTCTCTTTGGGATAAATTCACTCAGACTTTATCTGGGTTATTTTTACTTCCAGGGGTAAAGAAGGAAACTAGAATTGATCCAAGACTTCAGAGAATTAGCATTTTGACATATCTTTTTACTAAGGATTTTGAACTCTACAATTATTGAGAATCTTTACAGGGTGATGCTGACAGTTAAATGCATTTAAAGAAATCCTGTTCCTGAATTAAAATATCTGATAATTCTGTTCTTGGTAAGAAAAAAGCAGTGCTTTTCAGAAGCTTGAAGATTATCAGAATTGAAAATTCACTACTCGCTAAGCATAATAGCAAAGCCAGAAACTGTAAGAAACAGTTTGTATGTTTGCACTAAATAAATAAATAAATTCCCTATAATACTCATCATAAACCTCGTTAAAAGAAAAATGACAACCTTGGAAATAATATTTGTAATATACACAGCAGGCAAAGGTTATTTAATCCACTTAGGAAAATAACAAAATGGGCAAAGAACAAGAACAGATGAGTCACAAAGGAAGGACTGCAAGGTGCCAGTAGATATGTGGATAGATATTCAGCCATGCTTGTAATTGAAGAAATGCCAGTAAAAGAAAGAAAATACCCAGAGTTTTCAAATGTGTGGGAAATGGCCACTCCAGATATGGTTTGGTGTTAAGTTTAAATGTGTACAGACCCTTTTAGAGATAATTTTAATATATATCAAAATTATAATTGCATATCCTCCAATTAAGCAATTCTGCCTTTGAGAATTTATCCCTAGGAATTTGGATACATGTACAAAGACAAACATACGAAGGTGCCAGTTGTAATAGTGCAAACTGAGAACCAACCCAAATGTTTATCATTAGTCATAAATTATTTCATATCCATACATTGGAATTTTATGGTAGGCATCATCTTTCCTCATTTTCTTTATTGTTATAAAATACACCTTACATTTACCATCTTTTTTTTTTTTTTAAGTTTTTATTTATTTGACAGAGAAAGTACAAACAAGGGGAGCGGCAGGCAGAGGGAGAGGGAGAAGCAGGCTCCCCACTGAGCAGGGAGCCTGGTGCGGGGCTCGATCCCAGGACTCTTGGGATCGTGACCCAAGCTGAAGGGAGACGCTTACCAACTGAGCCACCAGATGCCCCGAAACATTTACCGTTTTAACTATTTTGCAAGTGTACAGTTCAGTGACATAAAGTACATTATGTTGTGTAAACATTACTACCATCCACCTCCAGAACTCTTTTCATCCTGTAAAATTGAATCTCTGTACCCATTCAACAATGACTCCCCATCCCTCCCCAACCCCCACTTTTTCCAGGCCCTGGCAGCCATTTTTCTACTTTCTGCATCTATAAATTTGACTACTTTAGATACTTCATGTGAGTGGAATCATATAATATTTGTCTTTTGTGACTGATTTATTTAGATTTCATCCATCTTGTACCATGCATCAGAATTTCATTCTTTTTAAAGTATAAAATGTAAACTTCTTTAAAATTTAATTTTTGAGTGAGTAGAACATCTGTTCAAATTCAAGCGAATGGTTGGGAGGAGAGGAGATGGGATGCAATTGCTAATTGGGATGGGATTTCTCCAAGGGGTGATGGAAGTGTTCTAGAACTGATAGTGTTCCATGTACAACTTTCAATATGCTAAAAACGACTGAATTATATACTTAAAACAGGTGAACTTTATGGTATGTGAATTGTATTTCAGTAAGACTGTTACTAAAAAAAAAATCCAATGTCAATTATATTATACTTCAGGTAAAAAAAATTTTAAGAGGAATACAATACATTTCTAGTAAAGTGTTCTTAAAAGTTGTCCCTCAACTATTCTAGTTTTACTTTCTTTTCTTTTCTTTTGTTTTTTTTTTTTTTTAAATTAGAGAGAATGAGAGAGAGGGAAGGGCAGAGGCAGGGGAGAAACTCAAGCAGGCTCCATGGTCAGCACGGAGCTGGTTACAGGGCTTGATCTCATGACCCTGAGATCATGACCTGAGGTGAAATCTAGAGTTGGATGCCCAACCAACTGAATCACCCAGGCACCCTCTAAAAAAAAATTATTTCTTGTGTGACTTTGCAGAAATATTTTTATTTTTATGAATATTTTATTTATAGTAAATATTACTCCCTCCCTTTTAACAAAAGTGGTAGTAAATTGAACATAGATGGTATTCTATACCCGAGCAGACATCTCTGAAGTCTGTTTCTCTTGGTTTTAGGTTAAAAGGTTTTTTTGTTTTGTTTTGTTTTTAATTACAAAAGGATCCCATGGTTAGATAGTATAGAAAAGTATGAAGAAAAATGTAGAAGCTGTCCATACCTGAGATAGTCATTGGCAATTGCTTATATATCTTTTTAGACTTTTCTCTCCATGTTTAATATGCTCTTTTGAGCATATTAGAATTGAGATCATCCTATACTTGGTATCGTGTAGTCAGCTTTTTTATACTTAAAACAATATGTTGTGATCATAGTTTTTAATCAGTAAATATCTGCATTGTGTGGACATTTCTCATTTACTGTAGCTCATCACCTGTTAATATCTATTTAGGTTGTTTCTAATTTTGTCACTATTATAAACAAGAATGAATATCTTTCTGTGTACACCTTTGTACCCTTGCCAGATCATTTCTTTGAGATACTTACTACATTGCTATTTTGCAATCTGCCAAAATCTTTTAACAGCCTGTGTTTTAAAATACAAACTTACAAAGATTTCCACAGTACTGTTAACTCTGTGAAAAGAGGGTGCAGGTATTTAAATCCTTATTTATTTTTAAATATGAAGGATCTGAAATGCTGAAAGTGGCGTTGTGTCCAAAATTGCATAGCAGTTAGTGTGAAAGCTGGCGCTAAAACTCATGTCTCTTATTGTGGGTTAGTGTTCTTTCCACTGTGGCATACTGCCAGTCCTTAAATACCTTCAATACAAGGAGTGATTTTGTTATTGTTGCTTCTTCATTTCTAAAAATATGATTCTAAAAATGTTAGTTATTGTTTAATATTATTTAATACTTATTTAATTTTTAATTTTATTTTTACTTTATTATTTATTTTTAATTAATATAATTAATTTATATAAACACATACAATTAATATCTTATTTATTTTATTTTTATTTATCTAATTTAATATTTAATAATTATTTAATTATTAATTATTTAATATGTGAATTTAACTTCTTAATAGCCATTTTGTGTTTTGATATCCTTTGTATTTTTTGGTGAAACTTTTAAAAATTTTTCAATTTTTTAAATTTTTAAAAATTAATTAATTGAAAAGAATTTATTTACTTATTTGACAGAGAGACAGTGAGAGAGGGAACACAAGCAAGGGGAGAGGGAGAGGGAAAGGGAGAAGCAGGCTTTTTGCTGAGCATGGAGCCCAACGCGCGGCTCAATACCAGGACCCTGGATGATGACCTGAGCCAAAGGCAGGTGTTTAACCACTGAGCCACCCAGCGGTCCTGAAACTTTTCATTTTTAATTAATTAATTTATTTGAGACAGAGAGAGTGCATGAGCATGGGGGGAGAGGTAGAGGGAGAGAGAATCTCAAGCAGACTGAGCCGAAATCAGGCATTGGATGCTCAACTGACTGAGCCAGTCAGGTACTCTTTTTGGTGAAACTTTTGTATGATGTGTTTGTATTCCTGTAGATTTCCCCTTTTTCTCCCCTCCCCTTTGGTTCTGTGTAATACCTTCTACTGATTTTGAACAATATCTTTATTTTGTTATGGCTTATACAAAGTGAGGAGCTGTCCTACTTGTTTCCTGTTGGGAATAAACACATGTTAAATTACTGAGATTTTATAGATTATCACAATCATTTTTTTTGAGACAATGTTAAAAAACAAGAATTGATTGAATTCGGGGTTCTGAGAGCCATGGTAGCTACTTTCTGACTTCCCCAGTCTGCTTTGTTTTTTTCTTCTTGAGGAGGAAAGCTGATTTGGGGTTTTCTTTTTTGTCTTGCTTCTAGCACATGCAAATGACAATCCAGGCTCTTCAGGATGAATTGCGGATCCAGAGGGACCTGAATCAGCTGTTTCAGCAAGACAGTAGCGGTAGGACTGGTGAACCCTGTGTGGCAGAGCTGACTGAGGAGAACTTCCAGAGGCTACATGCTGAGCATGAGCGGCAGGCCAAAGAGCTGTTCCTTCTTCGAAAGACTTTGGAGGAAATGGAGCTGCGTATTGAGACCCAGAAGCAAACCCTAAATGCTCGGGATGAATCCATCAAGAAACTTCTGGAGATGTTGCAGAGCAAAGGACTTTCTGCTAAGGCTACTGAAGAAGACCATGAGAGAACAAGACGACTGGCAGAGGCAGAGATGCATGTCCACCACCTAGAAAGCCTTTTGGAGCAGAAGGAAAAAGAGAACAGTATGTTAAGAGAGGTGAGTGACCACTTTTTCCATCTTAAGACTTACTGATGGTCCTTTTTTCCCCTGATTAGTCAGCATCTTGGCTTTGATAAATTTACATGTTCTATTGAGTTAGTGGGAGAGAATTTCTTCTTTGCTATTTAGGTGCTTCACTGATTTCTATTCTGGTTTGCTCTCTTGCATGAGATGGCATTGACTGGTATGTACACTGGCTTGATGACTTTCTGTGTCTTTTTCTGCCTCTATTTGATTTCTGTAGACTCATTTTGTTGCTAGAGGGGCACAGAATTTTCTTTGTTACTTATCTCTTAATTTGTTCATAGAGACACACACAACAAAACCAGAATCAGAGTACCTATTATTTAATTTTAGAATATTACTAAGAGAAAGTAAGTGGTTACCTCAGTTTAGGTGTGCTTATATAAATAGTCCTTGGCAGTAGTAATGGATGTTTGCCCTGTGGTTTCCATGGAAACTTGCCTTGCTGTAAAAGATATGTAATAAAAATCATTTGCTGCCATGGAAGCACAGTGAGAAAGAATGATATAGAGGCATACTGCAGCTATTTTTTATAGAGGAAACTCAGACTTCAGCTGACCACTGTGATTGTTGATAATTTTTCACTTTTCTAAGTAGTGAGTCATTTTGAGAAAGTATAAATGAATTTTAAAAAATTGACATATAATTCTCTATATGTGGTCAGAGACTTTAGCCATTTGGATGGGGAAAAAAAATTCTCAGAACTGTGTTAGTGCCATTCTGAATGAAGTATGAGGAAAGAAATTTAAAAAATGGACTGTTCCCCAAACAGCAAAATAACAACTTCAAAAGGATACTTCTAAATTTGAAGTTCTGTGACTTCTCCTTTTGTAAAAATTCTGAAATATTTATTTACAGTGAGGATATTTTGTTTTTGATAAAGGGGAAATTCAGTGTTTTTTAAATACATGATTTTATTACACGATAAATTCAGTGTTTTTTAAATACATGATTTTATTACACGATAAATTCGTTTATTACACGATAAATTTATTATAAATAATAATTATTATTATAATAATAAATTTTATTACACGATAAATTTTATTACACGATAAATTCAGTGTTTTTTAAATACATGATTTTATAACACGATAAATAGGTTATTGTAGTAAGGTTAGGAAATAGATTGGCAAAAATTTAAAATCCCAGGTGTCATTACCTAGCGTTAACTGCCGTGTATATGTTTCTAGTCATTTTTTTAAAAAGATTTTATTTATTTATGTGAGAGAGAGAATGAGAGAGAGAGAGAGCATGAGAGGAGAGAGGTCAGCGGGAGAAGCAGTCTCCCTGCTAAGCAGGGAGCCTGATGTGGGACTCGATCCCGGGACTCCAGAATCATGACCTAAGCTGAAGGCAGTTGCCCAACCAACTGAGCCACCCAGGCGCCCCTGTAGTCATTTTTATTATGTATATATTCTTTCTACATTTCTTTCTCTGAAAAAGATAGAATACCAGGGGTGCCTGGTGGCTCAGTCGCTGGAACATCTGACTCTTGATTTTGGCTCAGGTCATGATCTCTGGGTTGTGTGATCGAGGGATTGAGCCTGTGTTCTTGGGCTCTGTGCTCACTAGGGAGTCCGCTTGGGATTCGCTCCCTCTACCCCTTCCCCTCTGTGCTCTTTCTCTCTCAAATAAATAAATAAGTAACTCTTTAAAAAAAGATAGAATACTATCCATTAGTATTGTCTAATACAGCTTTCTGTGATGATGGAAACGTTCTGTATCTGCTCTGTTATGGTAGCCACTAGTTACATGTACCTGTTGAGCCCTTGAAATGTGTTGACTGAGGACCTGAATTTTAAATTCTGTTTAAATATAATTAATCCAGAATTAAATTTAGTTAATCAAATATAAAGTGTCTGCATGAAGCTAGTGGCTGCTGTATTAGTGCAGGTATGCATAATGCAGTGTCGCCAGCTTTTCTTAATAATTTGTTTTGACCACTTTTCTTTTGTTAGGTACCTGTAGAGTATTGTAATTTCTGATGAATTTATAAAGTTCCATTGCATTTACTTGAATACTTTTTACCATTGAAAATTTTATTTTCACATTAATTTTTCAGTATTATAAAACTGTGCTTCGCTGAATATCCTTAACCATGTATCTCTGTACATTGACTTTTATGTTTAGGAAACGTTTCTAGAAATGAATTTGCTCAAAGTGTGTGCACATTTTTGAAACTGAGTACTCTTATCTTCCAGAGTGATTGGACCAGCTTATCTTCCCAGCAGCATCTGATGTGTTCTTATGATTAATGGGCAGCTATGTACATGTTATTCTCTTCAGATTATCAGGCTGTAATATTTTGGAAAATTGTTAACCAAGTGCTTTGTCAGGGAACATTCTGAGTTTGTTTCAGTTTGCTTTCAATTTACTTTACTTTATGACCTGACCATAGAACATGGTTAGAGAAGTTGTGGTAATCTTACACAGCATGCAACAGCAGCATCATGAATTTTGAATGTTAGGTTTTTAAGGCTTCTCTTCTGAATATTTCGACCAGTGCATATTTATTTATTTTAAAAAAATTTAAATTGAAGTAGAGTTGACATGCACTGTTAGGTTGTTTTCAAGGTACAGTACGGTGATGTGACAAGTCTATACATAATGCGCTTTGCTCACCATAGTATTTGCTGCCATTTGTCACCATACAATGCTATTACAATACCATTGACTATATTTCCTCTGCTGTACCTTTTATTTTTGTTACTTATTCATTCCATAACTGGAAGCCTGTATCTCCCACTCTCCTTTACCCATTTTGCCCACCCTCCCAACCCATCTCCCCTTTTGTTCTTTATATTTATAGGACTGTTTCTGGTTCTTGTTTTTTCATTTATTTTGTTTTTTAGATTCCATGGATAAGTAAAGTCATCTGATATTTGTCTTTGTCTCACTTATTTCACTTAGCATAATGCCCTCTAGGTTCATCCATGTTGTCATAAGTGGCAAGATCTCACTCTTTTTTATTATGCCTATTTAATTTTGAATTTTGAAGTTAATAAGTAATGAATAGTGAAGGACCGTGAAAAGCCACACTGTTATTCTGGCAGAGAACCATTAAAAACATGGTGAATTTGAAAAACTCATAGAAAAAAATAAGAATTTAAGAATGATTTTTCAAATAACAAGCTATAAAAATATTAAGTCCAACTTATGTACATAATATGGAAAGAAATATAGGCCTTGTCAGTCATACCAACACACAATTCCAGTTGCCATTAGTAACGTAGCATTATTTTATAGGAGACACAGTCATAGGAATTAAAATTACTCAAGAGCAAGTGGAAATGATTGCTTCAGAAACAAAAAGACTTATTTACTTAGAATGAGCAAGCATGAGTTAGGGGGGCCAGAGGGAGAGGGAGAGAAGCAGACTCCCTGCTGAGCACGAAGCCCTGAGTGGGGCTTTATCTCATAACCCTGAGATTGATATGAGTGAAATCAAGAGCTGGGTGCCTAACCAGCTGAGCCACCCAGGTGTCCCTGGAACCCAATGTCAAAAAAAAAAAAAAAAAAAGTTTATAGAGTTCTTGTTCTCTCTGTTTCTCCTATTTACCTTCAAGACTTAGACCAAATTTCAGTTCTTTTGTGTTTTCCTTGTGCAGCTTTATACATATATGTAGATTAATCAATCATATTATAGTATATTTATATTTACATGTATGTTTCTTCATCATTCACTTAATTTTTTGCATCAAAGATACATTTTCAATTTTTTATTTATTTTAAAGAATTTATTTATTTATTTGACAGAGAGTGACACAGCGAGAGCGGGAACTCAGGCAGGGGGAGCAGGAGAGGGAGAAGCAGGCTTTCTGCTGAGTAGAGAGCCTGATGTAGGGCTCGATCCCAGAACCCTGAGATCATGACCTGACCTGAAGGCAGATGCTTAATGACTGAGCTGCCCAGGCATCCCAAAGATATATTTTTTAAAAAAAGATTTTATTTTATTTTATTCTTTTTGAGAGAGAGACTGCGAGCTGGGGGGTGGGGTAGGGTGGAGGAGCAGAGGGAGAGAGAAAGAATCTTAAGTAGGCTCCATGCCCAGCACAGAGCCTGACACAAGGCTCAGTTTCATGACCTTGAGATCGTGACCGGAGTTGAAATCAAGAATTGGTCACTTAACCAACTAAGTCACCCAGGTGCCCCTAAATATTTTATTTTTAAGTACTCTCTATACCCAATATGTGGCTGAACCCACAACCCTGAGATCATGAATCCCATGCTCCTCTTACTGAACCAGCCAGGTGCTCCCAAAGATACATTTTTTTCTTAAAGTTTACTTTGAAGATTCATTTATTTATTTGAGAGAAATAGAGTGTATGTGCACACACATGCACACATCGTGTGGGGGAGGGGCAGAGGGAGAGGGAGAGGGAGAGAATCCTCAAGCAGACTTCCTGCTGAGTGGGAAACCCAACCTGGGGCTCAGACTCACAACCCTGAGATCATGACCTGAGCTGAAATCGAGTCGTAGGCTTAAGGGACTGAGCCAAGCAGGTGCCCCACCAAAGATACATGTTTTTAAAAAATCTTTATTTTGCCGGTGTCTAACAAATACACAGTGGATACTTGAGAAATGTTAGTTGAGTAAACTGAAGTGCAGGAAAAAATTTAAACCTGGAACTTATATATAGGATACCATTTTGAGTTTTTTTTTCCCCCTGGTGTGACCACTGGGTACTAAAACCTGATGAAGGTTTGAAAACAGGTTAAACCCCAAAGTTAGTTTTGCTTATGTGTTCAGTTATACATATTATAAATAAAGTATTAGCAGATAGAATCAGCAATATGATAAAATGATAAATAAAAGTGATAAAAATGATACTCTGATCAGAAGGCGTTTATTCCAGGAATGGCAGAATGACTCATATATAGTTATAGTTTGTATTATGTAAAAGGAAAAGAGAACCTTGTGGTATTTGATGGCTGTCTCAAAGATATTAGATAAAATGTTACAGATATTTTCTTTGAAAATGGAACAAAATGAACTAAAAATAAGGATTGAATGTTACTCTTATGGTAAGATTTAAATAAATAATAACATAATAAATGTATATTATAAACGTATTTGAAACTAATAACCAGCATCCAGCTTACTGTGACATGCTAGAAATGCCCATTGAAGTTAGAAAGAGGTCAAAGATGGTTGTGTTTGTTCATCAGTATTTAACATTATTTTGGAAGTGTAAGGTGGTGCAATTAGATAAGAAAATGAAATAAATAATGTCAGTAATGGTAATGGAAAGGAAATGGCTAAATTTTCATTATAGTATCGATGGGAATAGTAATATAAAGATGTTACTTTACCCTAAATCTGTAAATTTAATGTAATCACAATGGGAATGATTTTGAAAGATGCCCTACTGATGTAGTTTTTATTTGCAAGAACAGTGCAGGAACACTTGCTTAAACAGATTATGATGCATGTATTTGAAACCCTGTGTTATTAAAATGGGTGGTATTGGCACAGCAATAGATAGCTAAATCAATGAAACAATAGAATTCAGAAATAGCGTAGTTTTCAGTACATGATGGATGTTTTGAAATAGTGGCCATTCATTTGGAAAACAATTACATCATGATATCAAATTCTGGATGAAATAAAGAGCTACTGTTTGTTTTTTTTTTTTTTTTAATAAAAACGCTAGAAGAAAATATAAGTAAAAAACTTTTAATATAATCTTGAGATAGGAAAGAATCTTTCATTGCCATAGCGGAAACCTTAAAGAATTAAATTTGTGTAAACTAGAAAATACAGTTAACAAAAGTTAAAATGATAATTTGGGGTAAAGCTTTGTAATATATGACTAGACTAATACATAAAGATTGTTTCTAAAACAATAAGAGGCTAAAGGCTCTTGGTACCACCTTCCTTTCTCATTTATTCTGTTGAGCCTCTGATATGTATTAGATCCTGGGATAGTCATGGGGTATCCATTTTTCATGTCAGCATATGTGGTCTCGGCCCTCCTAGAATTTAGAAATCTGGTGGGAGACAGTAAACTGATAATTACAAGATAAACTACATGATTGGGTGGTGTCTAATTATGTTGGGGGAGGGGATTTCTGTAAACAGGATAAGCATCTTTGAGGAGGTGGCCCTTAAGGGAGATCTGAAGAAAGATAAGGAGAAAATCTTGCTGAGCATTTGGATAAAATCATTTCCTGAAGAAAGGTTAACAGTTTCAAAAGGCCTGATAGGAAGGAATTTTGAGGGAACAACAAGATGGCTAGAGGGCAAAAGTAAATTGTATAAGGTGAAGGCTGGCATCAGATGACAGGTTGAAGAGGTAGCGAGGGCCAAATACATTCCTTTCATTCATCAGATATTTACTGGGCACTAACCATGTGCAAAGCAGGGAAATAGCAATGAACAAAACATATCCTAGAAGACAAAGTACTTGCCTTTGTGATCCTTCAGGAAATGCAGTTGTTGTATTCAAAGTGCAAGAAGAGTCCATTCCAATGTTTAATCAAGGGAATGTTAAGATCTGGTCTACTTGGCACCTGGGTGGCTTAGTTGTTAAGCGTCTGTCTGCCTTTGGCTCAGGTCATGATCTCAGGGTCCTGGGATCAAGCCCTGCATTGGGCCCTCTGCTCAGCGGGAAGCCTGCTTCTCCCTCTCTCACTTCCCCTGCTTGTGTTCCCTCTCTCACTGTATCTCTCTCTGTCAAATAAATAAGATCTTAAAAAAAAAAAGAAGAAGATCTGGTTTGCCTTTTAAGAGTTCACTCTGGTTGTGTTGAGAATGCATGGGGCAGGGAAGTCTAATAAAGAATTTAACAGCTCTAATCTAGGTTAGGTGAGTGGCAGCTTGAAATGGCCATTGCATGTTCTATTACTAGTGGATTAAGAAAGTCAAAAGAATTGTGAGTTGGCAACACCAAGATATCCATAGGTTTTGTTATTTATTGGACTTTGTCCATCTTTAAAAAAAATAGTATTTCATCAATTCTAAGACTCACAGTTTTTCATACTTTAACAATATTGAATTGAGTTAAATCTTACCCTTGATGGCGTCTTATAGTCTGTCCGCGAGGCAGTAGTCATGCTGGATTTGTTTGCCTGTGCATTATTCACAGTCGTACCTGTTCCTTTTGTTACCACTTTAGTTGAGGGTGTGAGCATTGTTGGTATTTCACATGTTAACTTTAATTGTTGATCAATATGTCATCAGTAATACTATGTAGTGAATTGGCATTGAAAACAAAGTTACTGGCAAGGGGAAAGCTATAAAAACAGTTCAGAATGATATATAGTTAATCTTTGGAATAAGTAAAAGAACTCTTACAGTCAGTATAAAATACAAATTTTGAATGATAAAGCTTTGTGTCATAATTTATTTGGAGGCATTTCCTCCCTTTCTTGCCATTACATAAAACAGTGGTATGTACTACAATCAATGGCATCTTAAATTTGATTAAGTACTATAACATTAAAATGGCATTCATATCCAGTAACATTTGTGATTAGTTTTCCATTTTGTTTATAAAAATGATCCTGTAGATAACAGGTAAATATTTCTCCTAAACAAAAGCCAAAGAAGAAAAAAAAAATTAAGCATCATATTTTTTTTGTACTGAAATTACATTTTTATGGGACACTTATTATTAGATGTTATATTGTTTCCTGTAATACTTTTCCTTTGATTGATAGAAAAATGAAGACATCTATTGAACAAATATTGAACCACAGGACTTGTCTTGGTCAGTGCTTGGGACTTGGGCATACAGAGTTTTAACAAGCTTTATAGATAATTGTGTTATATACTAAAGTGTGAGACCCAAGTTTGGGTTCTCAGTCGTTTGGCAGAACATAGCTAAGTTGGCTATGGAATTTTTTGGCTCTTCATTCCATATGCATACCAAACGTTATCTGTAGGCCAAATAAATATTTCATACCTATATATGCTCTGAATTTTAGAAATGTAGATGCTGTTGTGGTAAATAAAATGTCAGTTTGTTTTAAAACATTATTATATTCATGCTAGTTTTTATATTTTTTTTTTAAGATTTTATTTATTTATTTGACAGAGATCACAAGTAGGCAGAGAGGCAGGCAGAGAGAGGGGAAGGGAAGTAGGCTCCCTGCCAAGCAGAGAGCCCGACGCGGGGCTCGATCCCAGGACCCTGGGATCACGACCTGAGCCGAAGGCAGAGGCTTTAACCCACTGAGCCACCCCGGCGCCCCTAGTTTTTGTATTTGTAACATTTCAATCAACAAACCTTGTTAGCATGTTGGGATTTACAAAAATGTTTGAGCTTAAAAGTACTAATATTTGACCAGGTTCTAGGCTAGGAATTCTGAATTTAACTGGTATATCTGAAGAATGCCTGTTTTTGCCATTGGCAGTTGTAAGGTAGAAATAGAGAAGATAGGAGGGGAAAAAAATAAGAGAAAAAGTAGAAACAGTAGACAAAACATAGGAAGAATTTAAAAAGAGGAAGAATTTAAAAAATTTAAAAAAGAATTAAAAAATAAAAAAATTAGAAGAATTAAAAAGAATTAAATTGAAAAAAAAAGAATAAAAAAACCCCAAGTTTGCTGCTTTGTGAGTGATTTTGGAAAATACGGACAGTTGCATACCTTAATCAACTTATTCCTCCCCTTTTCCTTGTGTCATTTATGCCCATTTCCATTTGACAAGAAGATCAGATTTTCTCAGACTAATGCCATTATTAGAGGTGGTAAAGGGTTAAGGTCTAATGGTTTCTGACACAGAGAACCAGGAGGATTCTTTCTGCTTATTCTCCACATTTTCTTTATTTCTATCTCCTCTGTTTTGAGTACAGTAAACCCAGAACTTGTGTGGAGGATTGAATCTGTGAAGGGATCTCACAAGCAATCTGGAACTTCTACCCTTGAACCAAGGGTGCTGGGGGCTAAAACCTGAAACTTGAAAAAAAGAAATTTCAGACATAAGTACTACTTTTCATTCACAAATACTCCTTTCTCTCAGTTGTGTAAGTAAAAGTTGACTTACTTTTTAAAAGAAACTACTAAAAAGAGAAAAATATGAGAATTCCTAACTTGCTTGTTTTCTAATTCTAACCTTTCCTTGGTAAATTAATGGGAGAAAAGGAACACCTTTTCTGTTGTCTACCACAGTTGACAGTATAACAAGATCCAGATAATCCTACCTGTACGTTAATTGTTTTTGAAAGAAAAATTTCAAGCCAAAGGAGTGAAATAGGACTAGCAAAAAAAAAAAAAAAAAAATCTAGTTCCTGTATTTATTTGAACAGTACATTCATTTCTATTTCCAGTCTTCTCTCTTTATTTAACAGTGCATGAGTCAGAGGCTTGATGTACTCAGTGGGAAAGGGGAGTTTATCAGCTCACCGACTGGAAGATGTGTTCATAGTGAGTTTTAATGTGCAGGCCTTTGAATGGAAATTTGTTACAAGTGATAGGTTTAGAAATGTCTTAATGGTAAAACTTTATGCCTTTGAGTGATTTAAAATGTATCCTAGTTCCTTAGCAAAGGAGGATTTTTTTGTTCAAATGGATTTCTGTTTTGTTTTGCTTATGTGCTTATTAGCATTTAAAATAAAATTATTATCATTTAACCTTAAGACATTTGGAAATCTACCTTAGTTGGAATGAGGTAGTAGGAAAGAAGTCAGATAAAATTAGTTCACTATCTGAATTGTGAGGTATTTCAAAGAAAGGCAGTTTTAATATTTTCAAGTTGTTACAGAAATATCAAATGAAAAATGTAAAGTATATGTTATAGAATTTTATTAATAGATGAAGATAATTTACAATTAGCAGGATTCATTTTATTTTTGTTTATACTTTTTAAAGTTTTACACTCATTTTATTGAATAAATATTATTAAATATCTGCTCTGTGCCCAGTTGATCATCTTGCTTACAGTGTGGAGAATAGATAAAATGTGGACAAACTGGAGGCTCAGAAGAAGCGGATGAGTTTGTTGTTTTAATGTAACTGAGAGATTGTTGTGGCCTGAACTAATGTGTTTGAGATTTTGTCCTGGATTAGTGTGCTCTGGATTTTACTGTCTTCCTTAATGAAGTGTTTTGCCTTGTGAAAATTAATTGTGGATTGGCTTGATATTTAGAAGATTTGCTTTTAAGTGCTGTTAGGGCTGACATAGATAGCCTTTCCTCTTTCAGGGCTAAATTAGCTTTACTTCTAAGACTTGGCCTTTCTTTCTTTCTTTCTTTTTTTTTTTTTTTTTAAGATTTTATTTATTTATTTGACAGAGATCACAAGTAGGCAGAGGCAGGCAGAGAGAAAGAGAGGGAAGCAGGCTCCCTATTGATGTGGGACTTGATCCCAGGACTCTTGAGATCATGACCTGAGCTGAAGGCAGTGGCCCAACCCAGTGAGCCAGCCAGGCACCCAGACTTGGCCTTTCTGGTGTCTCTACGAAATGCCTCTGATGTTCTCCTTACTTTGGCCATTTGTAACTAGAATTTTTCCCAGCCCCATGTGAGTTCAGGTAGTTGCTCAACTCATAGCTCTCTGGTAGTTGTTCTGTCGCTAGTAATTGTTCTTTGTCTGACATTGTGGAGTCTTGCCCTGTGTACATACACTTAGTGTTTGGCCAGAGACTCAAGGGGACCTGTGTCAGATTAGATACTGCTGCTTTTATGGCTAGCTTCCTCCTCTGTAATATTCTGCTCTGCAGAATTTCCCCTGTCTTAGGAGTTTTATCCTTTGATCTGTCTTCTGTGTTCTGCGTGACTTGTTTTCTGTATGGGCTTCCTCTCCTTGCTTCACATACTGAATAGCAAGCCTGGGCCATCGATATTTGTTTCTCTTCTTTCAAAGGATCATAGACCTATGCGCTTGTTTTCCAATGTCTGAAAACAGTTACTTTGTGCATTTTATCTAATTTTAAAATAGTTCACAACAGGAGGGCCAGTCTTCTATCCATTATGGTTAGATCATGTTGATTTTGTAGAGAGTGAAAAGTAAATGGGAAACTCATTGAAGGGTTCAGAGCAGACTAAACTGTTTAATTTGTTGGTGCTCTGTGGAGATTACCCAGTTGCTCTCTTGAGAATGGACAGAGGAAGTGGAAGGAAACTAATGACTGTCATAGTAATCTAGGGTTCAGCTGAACTGGAGATGGAGTGAAGTAGAATAATTCAAGACATAGATTGAAGATGGAACAACCCCTGCCTTCAGTTTGAATTGGTTGTGGGAAATGAAGATCTGAGAAGAATGAGACACTGGTGTTTAGCTGTGCCACTGGGAGGGCAGTGCCTTTTAATGAGTGGAGAAGACTTAATCTTTCATCACACTCATCAGGTGAGGGGCTAGATTAAGGAAGAGAAAAATCAAGAGTTTTGTGAGGGACCATGTAAATTACCTATTAGACATCTAAACAGAGATATCAAATGGGCAGTTCGATAAATGAGTCTGAAATCAGAGCAGAGGGCCTAGGAGTTCACTAGTGTTTCAATTGAATTTTAAGCAATGTTATGGATTAGAGAGTTTAGATGGAAAAGAGAAGAGGGTTTAGGACTTGTGACCTGGCCACTATAGTACTTAGGGGTCTAATTTAGAAGGAAGAACCTGCAAAATAAATAGAAGGAGCACTTGGAGAGAAAGAAGAGTAGGAGAGTGTGGTATCATAATAGTCAAGAGGAAATGTGTATATAGGAGGGAGTGGCCCACTGCTTTGAATGCCTCTGAGAGTTCTAGGAAGATAAGGACAGAAAGGTGTCCACTAGATTTGGCACCCTGGAATTCACTGGTGATGGTGGATGAATTGTTTGAATGGAGAGGTAGAGAAATAAATAATTAAAATAATTAAATGAAAGCAACAGTCTTCCAGTGTGCTACTAGGGAGATCAACTTTGGGAGACTGTTCGTATCATCCAGGCAGAATCTCTAGGAGGGCTGGAGAGACTGGGTGCAGAAGTTATATACCCAAAACAGTTTCCAGTCCATCATGTTCCTTTATGGGTTTGGTGAAGACAGTGCTGCTCTTGGTGCAGGGCACAGACATGCAGCTTATTTGGCTGACACCACTGACACTGCTCACTATTCTTGGAGCCTCTTTAATTCCTGGGACTGGGAGTGTGAGGTAGCTGCTGCCTCTGCCACTCATTGTCAGAGTTGTCACTGTTCATGTCCCCAAGTCTTCTGTTTAAAAGATTCTGATAAAAAAGAAGTGATGTATATGTCGGTAGGGGAGATTAGGTCTTGTGTCTGGACTTTAACTGCAAGAAAGGCTGGGAAAAAAAAGTATGTGACATTTTTAGCTTTTAATGTGGAAGGAAGACCATTTTAAAATGTGGAATCCCCGAACATAAAAGGGAGATTAGATACCATGGCATGAAAGAGTGATAGATGTCCACTACAAGGTTAGATAAATAGCTTTTCCAGGTTATCCAGGGAAAGGTAAGACCGTTGACTTTTGAACAATGAGTGGGTTGGGAGCCGACCCTTGTGTAGTCGAAAATCCTCATAGAATGTCTTACTCCCTGGAACCTAACTACTAATAAGCTACTGTTGACTGCAAGCCTTACTGATAACATAAATGGTTGATTTTACATATAGTTTAAATGTTATATGTATTATTTACTGTATTCTTTAGGTGAGCTAGAGAAAAGAAAATGTTATTAAAAAATCAGAGAAAACAAAAACAAAAATCAGAAAACACATTTACAGTACTGTATTATATTTATAAAAAAAAATACATATAAGGGTGCCTAGGTGGCTCAATCGGTTAAGCGTCTGCCTTTGGCTCAGGTCATGGTTCTGGATCCTGGCATGGAGGCCTGCATTGGGCTCCCTACTCTCCTGCTCCCTCTGCCCTTCCCTCTGCTCATGCTCTCTCTGTCCCTCTAATAAATATAAATAATAAAATCTTTAAAAAACAAAAGAAAAAATAATACATGTATAAGTGGACCAGAACAGTCCAAACCCATGTTGTTCAGGAGTCAACTATAGTTGAATCTGTGGGATTGGGGAAGGGTTACTTTGTATGGTTGGTGTGCATGTTGTTCAACCAAACAAGGACTTCCTGCTGATGGAACAGGTGGGGCCTAAAACTCTACCAGTGTTTCATGGTGAGGTTGCATCTACTCCAGAGGGGTTGCTTTTTTTCTAATTCATTTTAAGTTTCTCTGTGGGCTAGTGGTGTTCCTGGAGTGGGGCTATAGAACAGTTCCAAGGATGGAATTTAGAAAATGTCTGTCTGTGCTTAGGATAGGGGAAAGGACAGAGAAGAAGCCTTCCGAGCTAGGATATTCTTTAATAGAAGGCAGTCGATAATTTTATAGTTGTTCCTCCTTTAACTCTCTCTATGGTTTAAAAAAAAAAGGCTATTACATGGAGTTCAGAAAGGATGTGGACTGACGACAACAGCTATTAGATTTAGGAACAAGGAAGTCTTTTATTTGATATGGTAGAGAGAGTGGTCCAGTAGAGAGGTGAAGAAGAAAACTAGCTGATAATTTATTCATTTTTTTCAGTCTTTTCTTCATCCAACAAAAGAAGAATGGATATGAAGGAGAAATAATTTTTAATGATTGCTTACATGTCACACAGTGTCTGAGGAATACAAAGGACAGTTTTGCTCTGAAGGAGTTCAAAGTCTGGTATGTTAGAGAAGATTATTCCAAATACAATGTAGTGTTAGAGGAGGGCTATATAGAAGTTAGAGGAAGTGTTTGTGATTTAGCACAGAAATAGAAAGGGGTTCAAAGATTTCCTCTTTAAAGAGCTAATTCTTGAAAGTTTGGTAGCCATTTGTTATTCATTCACTCATCATTCATTCATATGTTGTTAGAAGATACATGCTCTGGGAGAAGGAAAAGTAGAGTAAGGGGTTCTTTTTTTGTCAGTTTGAGGTTTTAAAATAAGGAATGTTGTGCTAACATTAAATGTTAATTTTTTAAATAAAATGTCAAACCTATACTTATCACTTAGATATACCAACTACCAAAGTTTTGCCACACTTGCTGCATGTGTCCTATTTTTTTCCTTTTCTTTTTTCACCAAAGATTTTAAAACAAATTCCCAACATGATATAATTTACCTCTACAGAGTTTACTATACATCTCTAAAATATATGAACATTTTCTTGTATAACCACAGTGTGATTATCACAACTCATAAACCTAATAATCTAGAGAAGACATTTGAGTCAAGACTTGAAGGAGACTAAGTCCTCCCCATGAGCTGATGAAAGAGAGTTTAGGCAACGGGAACATCTTGCGTAAAAGTCCTAAGGAATGGGAGAATGCCTAGCATATTTGAGGATCAGCAAGGAGTCCAGTGTGGCTGAAGCCTGGTGACTGAGAGAAGAGTGGTAAGAGATGAGATCTTGTAGGCTACTGAAGGGACTTTGACTCAGCTTTGAGTCAGATAGGGAACCATGACAAGAATTTTGAGTGGGGGAGACAAGATTAAATTGAGTAGAGGAGACAAGATTAAATTCATGCTTGAAGGTCACTGTGAGTGCTCTGTCAGACTGTAGGGGAGCAAGACAAAGGGTGGGGACCTTAATTAGGAGCTTGTTATTGTGTTTAAAAGATACATACAGATGTATATGTATATATGTGTGCATACACACACATACACTATATATATATCTCTTTAAAAAGATATATATATATATATATATTTTTTTTTAAGATTTATTTTTTGAGAGAATGGGAGGGAGAGAGAGAGAGAGAGAGAGCAAGAACGAACATGCTGGGGGAGGGACAGAGAGAGAGAGAGTCCCAAGTAGACTCTGCTGAGTGTGGAGCCTGATGTGGAGATCCATCCCACGACTCTGAGAGATCATGACCTGAGCCAAAACCAAGAGTTGGATGCTTAACCAACTGTACCACCTAGGTGCCCCTAAAAGATATATTTTTGTTGGTGGCTTATTCCAGGTGGTAGCAGTGGAGATGGCAAGGAGTGCTTGCATTTTGGATATGTTTTGAAGGTAGAGTTTACTGTATTTCCTGATTGACTGACTATAGCTCGAAAGCAAAAGGAAGGCATTAAGACTCAGATGTTTCACCTGAGCGACTGAAAGGATGGAGCAGGCTTTAAGAACACCTGGAGTTAGGGAGAAAAGTAGCAGAAGAGTGTTATCTATTAATAGTGGTTTGCACTATAGTTTCAGCAGCCAACTGGTAAATGTGGATGTTCTACTGGTTTTTAAATGCTGACGGTTTATAATTTAGAACTTTTGTCAGTTCAGTGGTACTGCTCTTTCAGGAAGAGGTAACTCTGTGAAGTGTACAGTTCTGTTTTCTGTTTTCTCTCAAACCATTCTTCCTGGCCAGGCAGGAATGAATAAATTAGATGAAAGGTATAATTAAAGTATTATACATTCCTTTCATTATGGTTGAGTATAGTTCAGATGGAAAGTATTCATCTGTGTATTCTCTGGGATCACTGAACTTGATCTTAGCCAAAAGGCCGAGAAGCGATTCTCTCTGGGATCATTAGAAGCTATGCCAGGGTACTTTGGAAATGTTGACTGGTTAAGTCGAGGCATTCACTAAATCTGACAGGAGATAGCCTGAGGTGGTCTGATAACTTTCCTGTGACCCTTGAAGACCCTGATTATGATATTACTACCATTGCTTCCTTTCTTCCTGATTCTGAAATCACTAAAATTTAGATGAAAAAGAATAGTTACGTTTTTATGACATTTTATTAACATGAACAACCTTACCTTCTTTTTTCTTTCTACTTGTCACCCTGCTAGAGAGAGATTTTCATCCCAGGTAGCCAGGTTGTTACTCTGGAGTAGGTGCTGTAGAAAGGATGTGATTAACACAAATGCTTTTAGTAGCTTTGTGCAGTGCAGACTGATGACTGCTTTTATTTCTCCTTTTAAAAAGGGAATATTTCTGATCTCCCTTTGGACTGTGTGTGGAGTTCTGATTTATAGGTCTTAGAGTCATGTGGAAAATTGACACACTGCTCTGGGGTTGCATTGTAGTTTCCATCTGTTGTACTGATTTCGCCTGTGTGACTAATTTTAAATAACTAGGTGTTCACTGACAGGGACTCATATGCCTGTATGTGTGACCCTTATACTCCTTTAGCCTGAATGCAACCTGTGGTTCTCTGATCCACTGGGGAAGGTTTGGTAGACAGGGATCCGAGTGTCTTGTAAGGCTGGGGTAGTCATTTTTTTAACACAATTATTCCCTCTCGCCATCCTCCTGTGCTCTCCCTTTAGGAAAAAAACAAGAGTGAAAAAAAGGACACTTACTCTCATTTTTACTTCTCTTGTACAGGAGATGCATCGGAGATTTGAGAATGCTCCTGATTCTGCCAAAACAAAAGCCCTGCAAACTGTTATTGAAATGAAAGTAAGTAAGAGTCTGCAAAGAATCTTGTGGGTCATTTTATACTTTTAAGTGATTGCACACTTTCCTGTGTGAGTTTTAGAAAGTGGTATATAATAATATTTCACTTATTTTGTAGATTGAGAAGACATAGTAAGATGATGAAAATGACACTTAAAAAGAACTTCAGTTTTATTCCATTTTAGTTACACAGAACTCAAATGGGACCAAAAAGGCTTGTCCAGAATTTCTTTTAAACAGCTGTGCTTAAACCTTTTGATCTCAGGACCCCTTTTTCTCTTAAAATGACAGGCTCATTCATTGGTTTTTAGAAAATGCCTGCCTAATACTAAGTCTAGTAACCATAGTTTGTCAATTGTTCTTTCAAGTAAAAATGATGTTATATGAAAAAATTACCTAACGCAGCAAAGAGGCACACAAGTGCTGTTCCTGAGGCACAACTTTTGTACCTTTCCATTTCATCACAGAGAATATTAAAAAGATGTGTTCTGAAGGGTTGTGATTAATTAAAAGTAATAATTTTTACTGCTTCATTAGGGACATTCTCAAGGGAAGCAGTCTTCCAAAACTTTTATTTCTAGCGCTAGCTCAGTTGGCAGAGCATGTGACTCTTGACCTCGGGGTCATGAGTTCAAGCCCCACATTGGGCCTAGAGCTTGCTTACTTTTTTTTTTTAATTTTTTTTTTTTAAAGATTTTATTTATTTGTCAGAGAGAGCGAGAGAGCAAGTGCACAGACAGAGTGGCAGAGGGAGAAGCAGGCTCCCTGCCGAGCAAAGAGCCCGATGTGGGACTCGATCCCAGGATGCTAGGATCATGAACTGAGCCGAAGGCAGCCGCTTAACCAACTGAGCCACCCAGGCGTCCCATTTTTTTTTAAAATTTCTAATATTTCTTTCTTTTTTTTCTGCAAGTGTCTGATGCTGAAAAGTGCGATGACTGCTGGTATGGTTTGGTCCTACTGCCTGTTATCCTAAGACACTAGCAGTTTTTTTCCCACTATTGCTTATATACCTTTAGTGCAAATGTTCATAGTGGAGAAGGCAAATAAAGTCATAGTATTATTATGAAAATGGTTTTGACTATGCAGACTTCTTGAAAAGGTCTTGGGGGATCCAGAATTTTAGAACATGAACCGTACTTTGAAAAACTCTGCCTTAAGTTAATGAATAGTTAGAAGTCTTTGAGCTCTGTGTTATATTAAGAGCTTGCCTTCCAGTTTCCTTGGTTTCAAAACTTGGCTTTACTTGAATCAGTTATATGACACAAAGTAAGTTACCTAACCTCCCTGTACTTCAATTTCTTTATTGATAGAAGGAGGTAATAAGAGTGCTATCCCATAGGTTGTTTTGAGGTTTAAATTAGGTATAGCAAGTAAAACACTTGGAACAGTACCTGGCATGTCGCAAACTGTTAGCTGCTGCTATTACTACTTTTATGAACATCATATTCTTTCTTCCAAAAGCTGAAAGGCTCTTATAGATAAGGATCTCTCTCTCTTTCTCTTTTTTTTAGCTTCTTCATATTCCTGAAAAAGATTGACACTTTTTACTTTGTGAGCTTTTATTTAATATTTGGTAATATAACAAGAATATTTAATTATTGGTATATAGTTTTATGTAAATAGAGGCTTCTCAAATACAGTTTTAAGAACTTTTCTCTGAATTTAAATGGTTTCCTCTTAAAATTTTGTGTTTATCTTTATTTCCAGTGGGGAAGGGATTTACCAAACAAATTCTGAATTAGTAGAATTCTGGGCTCTTTGTAGTCAGTTAACAGTCTTGAACATAATCCTGCAAAGAGCCTTAAAAAGTTTCATTGTATGTTCACATTTCCCACAAATCTCTTTGTGTATTTTATTTCCTGAGCCCTGTTTAAACCTAAGACTAAAATACATGAATGTACCTATGTTTCCAAAATCATGTTACTCACCTTTTGATAGAATAGGGAAATATAATAGTATTAATTGGTAGTGGTTTTATTTTAACTTGTGTTAACCTTTAGCCATTTGGTTAAGAAGCAAGAGATTCTGAGATTCTGGTGGCCCAGCTGGGTCAGGTGGATGCTTTGCTGAGATCACAGCTGCAAGTATAGCATGAACTTGAGAGAATTATGAAGGTCTAGAATAGTCTTGGGGGAAGAGGAAAGGAAGATGGTTGATAGACCATAAAAAAGCCCAACTGTCTTCAAGGTGATGTAATTTTCTTTTCCCTTTGCCTTTTCTTCCTCTTCTTCCTCCCTTCTCTTGCCTTCTTCCCCCTCCCATCTTCTCCCTCTCCACTCCACCTCCCCTTCCTTCTTCTCTAATTTTTTTTCTTTTTTCCTTTAGCAGTGGAGGAACAGGGAAGAATTACTACGCTGCTCTAGGTCAGAGTTTTGCCAGGCAGATAATGGCAGAATTATTGGGATGCAGATGAATTGAGGATCATGGTGAGAGAGTAGTTTATATGATCAGGGCAAGAATGTAGTGTGGATAGTAAGAAAGAGAATTCAGAATGGACTGACAGGTTGGGAGAAAATGTGACAGGGAATATCTGTGAGGTTTACGAATACCAAATAGAAAGTGATGGTGCAACAGGCCTGGGGAGAGAGTCCTGGGTGGTTTTAGGATCCAGAGTTTAGTCCTGTCAAGTGGGTAGTGAAGTGGACTGGTAGATGAGGTCATTGGAATTAAGGACATCGCGGAATTAGGACATTGAAACCCCAGGATGATGGCAGAAGTGGCATTTGAAGGGAAGATTGATTGTGCGCCAGGAGCCAAAGACGTTTTCAAATGTCCAGGAGTGATTGGGAAGTCCCTAGATGGCAGCAACGAGGAGGGTAAAGTGAAAAGGAGTATGAGCTGTAAATAAAGGGAGGCAGCACTTTTCCCCCTGCTGTTTTCTGGTACTGGAGGGTTAGTAACCTTCACTGGGGAGAATGCAGGGAAAGTATATCCTTTGCGAAAGCCAGGTTTACCTTGTAGTGAGGAGAAAATTCTGGGGGGAAAAAGGTGAGGATTTGCGAAATTTTGCAAGGAACAGGGGATTCCAGTAGGCTCATGGGAATTGGCTGATTAATGATGGGAGACCGAGGGTGGGGGAAGTACAGAATAGTAAGATGATAAATAATTTATTTACTTAGTTATTATACATTCTAGGAGTAAGAAACCTTGTTGGAAGGACTGTCCTCACATAAGCCCAGTCTGGTTGAGTTGTGGTAGAACAAGTTGAGCATATCAGACCTTGCTTTTCTGGCCTGATTTCAGTGAGTAGCCTGGCAGGTCTCCTATCTGGGCAGTTAGTGGCTGCCTCAGGACTTTCAGAGTTATAGTTTGGTCCCTTCTGGGGAGAAGCTTTTATGGGACATGATTTGGTAGTGAGGGTGCTGATTGCGTTAAGAGCTGCCTCTGTATTTGTGTTGGAGTTCGGGGAGAAGATTGATAATGTTTCTTGGGGCGTTGTGGAGACTTTGTAGAGTTAGAAGCTGTCTACATGATGTTCAGAGCTTGAGTTCATAGCTGGAGGCAATTTTGTCTTGTGTGGAGTACCAGTTGTGGAGTACCAGTGGTGCTAGAAATGCAGTCCCCCTTGGCATTGGCCCCTTTTTATCCACCCACCGCCCCCAACTAATGTCAGAGGTCAGGCACATTTCATTGGCAGGTTAGTCCCATGCATATGCCTAATATTTTAGCTATTCTTAAGGAACTACATCCTGATATTTCCAGGAAGATGTGCAGTGATCTTGAAGATGAATTTTCAGATAGTACAATGAAAACAGTTTACAGGCATACCTTGGTTTATTGTGATTCACTTTATTGTGTTTTGCAGATACTGTCTTTTTTTACAAGTTGAAGGTTTGTAGCAACCTTGTGTCAGACAGGTCTTTAAAAGAAAAATTTTTTTATTAACATATAACGTATTATTAGCCCCAGGGGTACAGGTCTTTGAATCACCAGGTTTACACACTTCACAGCACTCACCATAGCACATATCTTCCCCAATGTCCATAACCCCACCACCCTCTCCCTCCCCACCTCCCCCTGGCAACCCTCAGTTTGTTTTGTGAGATTAAGAGTCTCTTAAGGTTTGTCTCCCTCCCAATCCCATCTTGTTTCATTTATTCTTTTCCTACCCCCCCAAGCCCTCCATACTACATCTCAACTTCCTCATATCAGGGAGATCATATGATAATTCAGACAGGTCTTTGGATGCTATTTTTCCAAGACCATTTGCTCACTTCATGTCTCTGTGTCACAAGTTAGAAATTCTCCCAATATTTTAGACTTTTTCATCATTATTATATTTGTTATGGTGATCTGGTGATCAGTGATCTTTGATGTTGCTACCGTAATTGTTTTGGGACGCCACAAACTGTGCCTATGTAAGATGGCAAACTTGATAAATATGTGTGATCTGCCGGCTTCACTGACCTGCCATTCCCGTGTAACTCTCCTTTTCCTCAGGCCTCCCTATTCCCTGAGACACAACAATATTAAATTAGGCCAATTAATAACCCTACAATGATCTCTACATGTTTAAGTGAAAAGAGTAACATGTCTCTCACTTCAAATCAAAAGCTAGAAATGATTAAGCTTAGTGAGGAAGACAGGTCCAAAACAGAGGCCTCTTAACACCAAACAGCCAAACTATGAAGGCAAAGGAAACGTTCTTAAAGGAAATTAGTAGTGGCTACTCTAGTGAAGACATGAATGGTAAGACAGTGAAACAGCCTTATTGCTCATATGAAGAAGGTTTTAGTGGTCTGGATTGAAGATCAAACCAACCACAATGTTCCCTTAAGCCAAAGCCTAATCCAAGGAAGGCTCTAAGTCTCTCAATTCTGTGAAGGCTGAAAGACGTGAGGAAGCTGCAGAAGAAAAGTTTGAAGCCAGCAGAGATTGGTTCATGAGGTTTAAGGAAAGAAGCCACTCCATGACATAAAAGTGCAAGGTAAAACAGCAGGTACGGAGGGAGAAGCTGCAGCAAGTTACCCAGAAGACCTCATAAGAGCACTTATGAAGGTGGCTCCACTAAACAACAGATTTTCAATGTAGATGAAACAGTTTTCTGTTGGAAGAAGATGCTATCCAAGACTTTCATAACTAGAGAAGAAGTCAGTGCCTGGCTTCAGAGCTTCTTGTTAGGGGCTAATGCAGTGGTTACTTTAAGTTGAAGCCAGTGCTCATTTACCATTCCAAAAATTCTGGAGCTTTAAGAATTATGCTGAGTCTGCTCTGCCTGTGCTCTGTAAACAAAGCCTAGATGGCAGTGCATCTATTTGCAACATTACTGAATATTTTAAGCCCACTGTTGGGACCTACTGCAGAGAAAAAGAGTTTCTTTTCAAAATATGGCTGTTCATGGCCAATGCACTTGCTCACGGAAGGGCTCTGATGGAGATGTACAAAGAGATTATTGTTGTTTTCATGCCTACTAACAAAACATTTATTCTGCAACCCATGGATCAGGGAGTCATTTGATTTCCAGATATTATTATTTAAGAAATGCATTTGTAAGGCTATAGTTGCCATAAAGAGTGATTCTTCTGAAGGATCTGGGCCAAGTAAATAAAAAACCTTCTGGAAAGGATTCACCATTCCAGATGCCTGTAAGAACATTTGTGATTCATGGGAAGAGGTGAAAATAGCAACCTGAATAGGAGTTTGGAAGAAGTTGACTCCAGCCCTCCTGGATGACATTGAGGGAGGGGTTCAGGACTTCAGTGGAGGAAGAGCTGCAGATGTGGCAGAAATAGTAAGAGAACTAGAATTAGAAGTGGAGCCTGAAGGTGTTGAATCTTATGCTAAAACTTGAACAGATGAGGAGTTTCTTCTTATGTATGAGCAAAAAAAAAGTAGTTTCTTAAGATCGAATCTACTCTTGGTAAAGATGCCATGAAATGCAACCAAGGGTTTAGAATACTGCAGAATGTTAGTTGATAAAGCAGCAGCAGGGTGTGAGAGGACTGACTGTAGTTTTGAAAATTCTGTGGGTAAAATGCTGTCAGACAGTATCATCTGCTATAGAGAAATTGTTCACGAAAGAAAAAGTTAATTGATGCAGCAGACTTTTTTGTTGCCTTATTTTAAGAATTTGCCACAGTCGCCCCAAATTCAGCCACCACCACCCTGACCAGTCAGTACCTATCGACATGTAGGCAAGTCCCTGCACCAGCAAAAAGATTATGACTTACTGAAAGCTCATATGATAATATTTTTTAGCAATAAATTATTTTTAAGTTAAGGTATGTATATTTTTTCCATAATGCTATTATATACTTAATCGACTATAGTATAAACATCCCTTTTATATGCAGTGGGAAACCAAAAAATTTATTTGACTTGCTTTATTGTGATATTTATTTAACTGCAGTGGTCTGGAGCTGAGCCCATGATATCTTTAAGTTATGGTTGTATTTATTCTTTATGGGCCAGGAGATTAAGTGTGGCCCACTGTTTTTGTGTGTGGTTTTTTTTCAGCTGTGGTAGAAATGGGATGCACCCACTTATTTTAAACAAGTAATTCAGAATTTAGGTTTGTTGTGTCTCTTTTTTTTTTTTTTTAAAGATTTTATTTATTTATTTGACACAGAGAGATCACAAGTAGGCAGAGAGGCAGGCAGAGAGAGAGGGGGAAGCAGGCTCCCCACTGAGCAGAAAGCCCAATGTGGGGCTTGATCCCAGGACCTGGGATCATGACCTGAGCCGAAGGCAGAGGCCCAACCCACTGAGCCACTCAGGTGCCCCAGGTTTGTTGTATCTCTTGATTGCATTACTTCGGTGCATTTAATTTTGAAATATATTTAAGTTTAACTTGAGTAGATTTGTAAAAGAAAATTTTTGTTGTGATATTTTTAAAGGTAACACAGGACAAGGAGTACATCTCCCTTCTTTCCCCTGAATCTAAATATTGCTAGTTGTACTTGTCTTGTGATAAATCCTTTAAAACTTTTTTATCTTCATGCTCTAAGATTTATGATAAACAGGGAATGTCAATCAAGAAATCTTTGAGGTAAAGTGCAAAAGGAAGTAATTTCAAAATTACTTTCTAAAGAAGTGGTTTCTCTGAAATTCCAAATAAAGTAAAACTATACTTAATTTATGATTCTACTTCTTTATTTGTTAGATGAATGAAACATATACAACTTTAAATATAAAGTGCTCATTCTATATAGGAATTTTTCTGTAATTGACATCTAATGTGATCTTTCTGTAATTGATAACATCTAAAGTAAACTAGGGGATAAACTAGATACTGTGACAAGCTAAACCAAGAAATTGAATATAGAAGAATATTCTACTGGGAGGTGATATTTGTGGAGATGATTTATAAGAACAGTGATTTTTTTTGAAAAATTATTACAAAATACTTAAAATGTGTAGAATACTAGAGAGAATAATATGATAAACTGTAATTGTTAGCATAATCATCCCTTTGTTATTTTTATAATGAGATGCTATAAAATATTATTGCAGATATAGTTATACACATTATTGCATAAGTCTTTGAAACACTTTTACTTTTCTCCTTCCTTTGGGAGGAGAAATAAACCTTTTAGGGGTCACAGAGTAGAATGATAGAGTAGCTAGGAATGGTTTTTCTGTTAATATTATAGAATTTTTCCCTAGAAATTTGACCACAAAGAAACTTTTTTTTTTTAAAGATTTTATTTATTTATTTGACACAGAGAGGTCACAAGTAGGCAGGGAGGCAGGCAGAGAAAAAGGGGGAAGCAGGCTCCCCGCTGAGCAGAGAGCCCGATGTAGGACTCGATCCCAGGACCCTGAGATCATGACCTGAGCTGAAGGCAGAGGCTTAACCCACTGAGCCACCCAGGTGCCCCGACCACAAAGAAACTTTAACTAGCTTTCCATTTCTTCTGCTTTTTTAAGAAGATAATTCTCTCAACTTTAAGCAAAAGGGTATAGACTGGAGGAGGGGACAGAGGAAAAATCATATTCTAGATATGAGCTCTCCTCCTTTCACCCAAGTGGCCATAAAGGATATAATTTAGAAGCAAGGCACCAAATGCTATCTTTATTTGTTTATCTTTATTAAATTCACCATCTGTAAAGACTTAGTTTTTCAGCTTCTCTCATTTGTTGTGAATACTTTAATGTCTAAATCTTCCATTGTCTTCAGGATTCAAAAATTTCCTCTATGGAGCGTGGGCTCCGAGACTTGGAAGAGGAAATTCAGATGCTGAAATCAAATGGGGCCTTGAGTACTGAAGAACGGGAGGAAGAAATGAAACAAATGGAGGTCTATCGGAGCCATTCTAAATTTATGAAAAATAAGGTAATGGTGTGTGATACTATAGTTTTTAAAAGAGTTTTGAGAAATTGATGCATGTTTCTGTTTCCTTAGTGATGATGAAGAACTTCACATTGTTTTATAAGACTTCAGGGAACGATAATTAGAATTCTTCCAAATGCAACTTTCCTAAAACTAAAGTCAAAATTACTAATGTATTGTTATTTCAAGTTTTCACTTAAAAGAAAATTATTCCCATGAGGCTGATATGTGTTGTCACAGTTTAAGATTTATATCTATCAGTACTTCTGAGATGATTTATTAGAATTATATCCAAATTGAATTTTTCTCACTACATGAGACACCAAGTTCTTTAACTCTTGTGGAGTATTTTAAAAGCCCAAATCCTGAACCCAGTTCCCCCACCTATTTTTTTTTTTTTCCTGAAATGGCTTAAATAATATCCTACTTTCCCTTCACATACAGTTCTATAAAGAAAAGCCCTTTGATCTGTCCCTTAGAGAAGATGCATTTGTATCAGGTTTATTGTTTCCCGTGTGCACTTCAGATATGTCTACAGTAAGATAACATATCAGCGTGGCATGTCAGTCCATATTTAGAAACTCAGTCACAATAAAGCCATTTAGTTTGATTCTGTAAAGTATTTGGGCAAATTGGAGGATCTAGTTTATTATAGTTATCAATTTGCCAAGTTTGTTTTGGTTTAATTAAAAATCACAATTGTGATTACATATTAGCTGCAAAATAAGTACCCCTCACATCCCAATTGTATTAGTTCCCCAGTTTCTCAGAACAGAAAACTGTAGAGGAATGATACAATTATTCTAACTTCCTCTCCAGTTTCTAGCTTCTTGCTGTGTTACTCATACCTGGCATAAAAGTCAATAGAATATTCCTTTATTATTTTAAGAATCTGTTATCAATGACTACTGAAAATTGATGCTAATTTTAGAACTTAAAAATTCACATTTTCAACTTCTATTAGTTTGTATTTTTCACGCTAATTTGAGAAGAAAATATACTACCATACAGTCTCTGTTTTCTGTTTGCTGATTGGCACATTTAAGTCCATTAAAAAGTGTGAAAATAGAGAGACTATCTAGGGTTCTTTGAAGAGGGAATTAGGGGAACAGATTTGATTGTGTTATACAGGTTATTGTCATTTCCAGTTACTGCTCTGGCTGAAAAGCAGATAGTAAGACCTAAATTGACACGTAAGTGAAAAAGAATAACAATGTCGTGACAGGTAGAGCAACTGAAGGAGGAACTAAGTTCGAAAGAGGCTCAAGGGGAGGAGCTGAAAAAGAGAGCGGCTGGTCTTCAGGCTGAGGTCTTTGCCGTAAGATTTACTCTCTGTGTGCAGTGATCCCACAGTGGGACCCTGCTAACTCTGGCTTCTGGGTGGCTTATACTTTCATTCTCTTTGGTTGGCAGCTTTGCCCAGTACTAGCACTAACCAGCCTGCTCTGCTCTTTAACTGACTCCTGTTCACCAGTTTGACCCATATGTCACTTTGTGTGCAGTGAGCCCTCACTTGTTCTGGTTCTTTATTGTTGCTTTTGTCACTGTATGGATGGGACTTCGAAGCGTGTTTTTTCTCCTTTCCTTTTGTAGATAATTGTTTTATATGAATGGTGATCTCCATTTCTTCTTTGGTATAAGAATATGCAGATGTTCTCCGTTCTAGGGATTATTTGATTTTGAAATTCTTTTTTTTTTATTTTTAAACTGATGTATAATTGATTTATAACTTTATATTTCAGATTTGCAACATAATGATTTGAGATACACACACACACACACACACACGCACACACACACATAAATGATCTCCATAGTAAGTGTAGTTAACATCGATCACAAAAATTTTTTTTTCTTCTTTTGATGAGAACTTTTAAGATCAACTTGCCTAGATTTTGGAATTCTTGAATAAAGTGCTTTAAGTTCATATGTATTTAACTTTAAGTCTCCATTAGGTGATTTTCCAACAAATGTTACTTTTTAAAGAACAGATGTGTAGAAAGTGATTTGCTTATTTAGAGTTAGCTAGTCAATTAGAATTAGCATGAAACATAAAATCTCTAAATCTAGTTTAATCTTCTGTCTAAAAAACTTAAAATTCCATTTCAAAATGTAACAAAAAAATAATAAAATAGCTAACACTCAAACACTTATAACCTGCCAAGGTTGGTATATCACCCAACCCCAGTTTATAGAAGTGGAAACTGAAGTAGCAGAGTGGTACTCAAGTGATACACCTGGTGAGAGGTAAAGCTTGATTTTTACCCAAGCAGTCTGGTTCCAGAACCTGTGCTGGTGAGCTTTTCCATCTTCTGCCCTGTACTAGGCCATGTGCGTGTATGTCACACCAATGTCAGGGAAAAAACTGCTTCTGAAAATAATTGTGGGATAAGACAGGAACACAGCATTAAAAAAACCAAACCAAACAAAACCAAAACAAAATTTGTGCTGATTTGATGTTTTTGCTATTTATGGACCCCTTTGTAGCGCAGATAGTAAAGTGAAATATTTTATCTATAAGTCACTGATTTGGTTTATGGTAACTGTGTATTTTCTAGAGGAGTAGTTGATGTATAATGTTACCTTTTTTTTCCTTAGCTATTATAGATATTTCTTTGTTGTGTCAGACAACGGGCTAAGTACATTCCGTACATTATTTTATTTGATCTCCAAACAGTACAGTAGCGTCCATTTACTTCCTCCATTTTACTGGTCAGGAAACCACGGCTTAGAGAAGTAAATACTCAGAGACACACTTATCCTCAGGTGTGAGTGACTGCAAAGCCTCATGATCCTAACTTTTATGGAAAATGTGTGCTTCTAAACTCTGCTTTCCATTTAGAATATTTTCTTCCCTTTCTCAGTCTCTGTGGTCAATATAGCAGTATTTGATGACTCTTTAATAAAGTAAATGGGATCTTATACCTATTTTTAACCATGTGATTGGAGGTAATCTTTAAACCATAGTAGTTCCTTAGTTGAGGAAGTGATAACATTTTAAACATTCCTCCTGAATATTCATTCATACACAAGTATGTTTTTAGTGCAATCTGTATGTTAAGGATAGAATAATATAAATATGTACTTTTTGTTGGAAAAGGATGTCATGAAAGATGCCACAGCATTACATTACAGGTAACTCCAGGATACATATTTATATTATAGGGTGAAGATAGCTGCCATTTATAGTCATCTTCCATTGATGTTCTTAGTACCCTCAAGTAGTTTGCATACAGTATGCATATAGAAATATTTGTGGAATGAATGAATAACTAAATCTGCAAATAGAATTTTCATGCATATGAGAAAAATGCTTGTCTTCTTGCTAAACAAGAAGAGTAAATTAGACACTTATTTTTAGCACTCCTTAAAAGTCTAATTTAATTAAAGTGATATTTATTTCATACCTCCTTATGGGAAAATGTTCCCCAAACTGTCCCTTATACCTAAGATTATTATAGTGTAAATACTATAGATACAGTCAGTGAAAAAATACAGAGAACTTTCATCAGTAACACTGAAATTACTGACTTGTCAGTCAGATTTATACTTCCAGCAATTAATCTTCTCATGCATAGCTACCTTGCTAGGCAGGAGACAGAAAAGAATGTAAAAGCAAATCTGATATTTATTTGGTGTACATTTAGAATAAGAGACTGTTCAGAAAATTCTTAGAAAAAGTAGAAATGTAAATGAAATGTTTCAAATAAAAATTTTAAAAATTAAGATGAGAGAAATTTATGGGAGAATGAATGGCACCTCTTGACTATGGATTGCTCTGTCAGTAATTCAGTTTCAAATTACACATTTTGATTCCTATAGAATGAGCCTTAGTGCATTTAAGTCATATGCTTTTTATCCCTTTAGCTAGTAGACATTGTAGATGATATAACTTTGTAGGTGGAATCTTTTTTAAGATCAGTATCTCTAACTCATCAAAATTATATGAGGTTTATAATGGTTTGTAATGCCTCGTGGCATGGTTTATAATGGTTTATAATGCCGCATAACACTAAACGTGGCTTTTTAAGATAAGGATTTTATATAAACTTTTGTTTGCGAATGAAAAAAATAAACAGTATACTGGCAGCAGCTTTCAAATTTAACTTTAAATAGCAATGCTAGGAGGTTTTCTTTTTTCCTTCTGTTTTGTATCTACACTAATCCTGCTTTATGTTTTAAGAGTCTGACTTAATAAAATGAAAACTGTTTTATCAGCGCAGTGGTATTCAGATGCTTCCTGCTATCTCATAGTAATCTAATTGAATTGGGATTTTTCTCCCTCTATTCTTTTTCTAAGGGATTTTGAAGAGTATTTAGGAGATACAATAAATGAAAACTGAAATTTCCCTATTTGTTGAAAAACTGTGTGTGTGTGTGTGTGTGTGTGTGTGTGTGTGTGTGGTGGGTAGTTATCCAAGATTAGATGATGGAAAAAAGATGAATTATGTTTTGTCAGAAAACTAATGCTTTTAGTTTAATATTTTATGACTCAGATCTGTCAAAGAGCCAGATCAGAGGTGGTGGTTCATTTCTTTTTTCCTTACAGTGTTTTATTTTCTTCTCTAGATTGGTCAGGTAAAGCAGGAGCTGTCCAGAAAGGACACAGAACTACTGGCCCTACAGACAAAGCTAGAAACACTCACAAACCAGTTCTCAGACAGTAAGCAACACATTGAAGTGCTGAAGGAGTCCTTGACTGCTAAAGAACAGCGGGCTGCCATCCTGCAGACCGAGGTAAGATGAATTCTGGCTTTGACAGGCAGTCAGTTCTTGGCACCTTTTCATGTGTATCACCTGTGCAGTTTTTGTCATACTTAGATTCGGGAGATACAAGTAATGTGATGAATAATTGTTTAGCAATGTGGTCATGCTGTACTAAAATAGAACTATCTTGTTTCATTTCTTAGATCTAACAGTCTGGTGCAGTTTATGTATGCCTTTAATTCTTTGAACCTGCCCTAAGTTTGTACTACTAAGTATACTTTAACATGAAATGTTGTAAAGATAGTTGTAAAAAAGAAATCCAAATCCATCTTTTTTTTTTTTTAATATTGTATTTATTTATTCGACAGACAGAGATCACAAGTAGGCAGAGAAGCAGGCAGAGAGAGAGAGGGAGAAGCAGGCTCCCCGCTGAGCAGAGAGCCCAATGCAGGGCTCGATCCCAGGACCCTGGGATCACGACCTGAGCCGAAGGCAGAGGCTTTAACCCACTGAGCCACCCAGGCGCCCCCGAATCCATCTTTTGTTCTCACCCATGGTGAATCATGAATGGCAGTGAGCTCAGTTACCCTGTGTTTAGATTATTAAGTGTTCTTAATTTTTGATATTATGACTCGCTTTATGTAAGCAAGCTGCAGAATCTAGAAATGTTCTAAATAGATCTTATTTTGAACTTCAGATCATGAGGCAATGTACCTTCATATCCTGTTTGAAAATGAAGTTAGAAATTGTAGATTATTTAGCCTGTCAGCCCTGATTATAGGTAGGAGTATCCTAAATAATTCCATACAGTTGAGAATCATATTTGTAATGATCAAAGAGAAGGAATTGATGATGCTATTTGAATTATTGTCTTAAATATTTTTCTAAAGGTCTATTGAAATAGGGAACTTAGGTAGAAATAGGTAAGTCGTTCTGCTTTATAGAAGAAAAACAAAGCATATAACATGGATTAGTTTTTTTTTTCCTTTTTCTTTTAAAGAACCGGATAGGTGAATAAGGGCATACTTAGATGGGAAAGAGAATGAGAAGTAAAAACGCATAAAAACATTATAGACCCAGAAGATGAGAATCCTTTAGTGAGGAGGAATGGGGAAATGACCAAAACGCTTTCATGTAATATTTTATTTTTGTATGGGTTGGGACTTTGTTAAAAATGAGACATTCAGATGATGAGAGATTTAGATGACATATTTGTAATTTTCCTTACAACTCAGACTTTCTTTCAATCATGTTTCTTATTATCAGGATATAAACCTCATTCTACCTCACAGGGATATTTTAGATAAAAATTAGGTTTTTGGCTCTGGGGTCATAGTTGCTGAGTTTGAACTTCAGCCTTACCACTTATTACCAGGTATGTGATCCTGGGCATGTTATTTAAGTTCACTGTGCCTCACTTTCCCTCCATCTGTAAGATGAAGATAATAGGAGTGTCTGCCTCATCAGGTTGTTGTTAGGATTAAACTAGTTTATTACACACAGTAAAGCCTTTGTCTGTTATTGTTATCATTGTAGCTATTGTATTAAAATCAGCTGGTATATATAAACTGAAAATACTAAGAGAACACCAGTAACCAACACAGTTGGTTTTCTTTCCATTGGCATACATTTTATTTAGAAGATCTCCTATTTCTTATTTTTATTCAGCTAGTTTTATGTTCATCCAGGGAATTGCAGATATAAAATTATCTGGAAAATGTTACCTGCAAAATTACTAATTCATGCCTTTATTAGAGTTTTTCACCCCAGTAACTGGTGTGCATGCAGTACTACACAAGGGTCGGAAGAGGGTGCCAGTGTTTTAGAGGTGAGCCTTTTTCCAAGTTTAGGAGTGTGATAGTGTTGGCTAGAGGTGGCAGGTGTGTGAATCGGAGAATCAGGCAGTTGGTTTAATGATAATGCAAACATTTAAAAGCTTGTCACAGTCTAATAAATGACTTTTTTCCTCTTGGCAATCCATCCTTTTCTTTGTACCCCTCTCAAGTAGTGTTCTTATTTGATAGGCCTCACACAAATGGGCTTGTGATTGATTTCTTGTACCATAGAGAGTAAAGACTGTATTTGTAGTCATTCTTGAATGGTTCTTATATTTGTTTTTAGCCATGTGGGAGTAACTGAGTTTCGGTGATTACCCCTATGAGTCACTAGGACAACTGCTCTAATATGACCATCTCAGCCTAAAATATAACAGTGTAAAAGCCAATAATCTTTTGAGTATAGGATAATTATATGAATGTGATATGGTGATTTATTAGCACGTGCTTTATTTTCTCAAATTACTCTGGTGACATTTGACTGGGGTCACTTTTTCCCAAACATCTTTCTCATGTTAGAGCCCAATAAAAAGCAGTTTGAACCAGCTCTTGGAAAATTCTCACTTTTTTTAATAATTTGCTCTTAACTCATACTGTCCTCATTTCTGCAGCTGCCTTAGACTTTGATCTAACTCTCACATCACTACATTAAGCGTGTATGAAAAAGAACATGGATCAAGGAGTTTTTAAGAATCCTTTAAGGAAAAGTGGGCTATGGCAAAAGACTTGATTTTCTTCTTGTTCCTGGTCCAGGGAAAGAGGCCCTTTTGTTTTGGGCAGTGTACAATATATAGTATTTCTGGAATTGCTCTTATTTTAAGAACATCCCCCCCCACTTTTGAAAGATTTTATTTATTTATTTGACAGAGAGGGAGCGCAAGTAAGCAGAGTGGCAGGCAGAGGGAGAGAGAGAAGCAGGCTCTCTGCTAAGCAGGGAGCCTGATGCGGGGCTCGATCCCAGGACCCTGGAATCATGACCTGAGCCGAAGGCAGCCGCTTAACCAACTGAGCCGCCCAGGCGCCCCGTGATAACCAACTGAGCCGCCCAGGCGCCCCGTGAACATCCCTTTTAATCTGTTGATCTTCACGGAGGAGGTCTGGATTTAGTAACATAGAGGTTAAAAGCATGGGCTTTGGAGTCATACCTTAATTTGAATGCAGCTATCTATGTTTATTACTTATGTGATCTTGGATGAATTACTTTACCTCTTTAATCCTTCATTTCCTCAATTGTAAATGGGGATAATAATAGGACTAACTTCCTAAAGTGGTTGTGTCTAGAATAGATGTTTAATTATGTAGCTCTCATCTGAATTTAGAGGGAAATACTAAATATCAATAGGTTTCAAATTTTTTTACTTACCTTACAGTTTATAAACCCTTTTATTTTTTTTTGATCTCTGTTGATTTATGTGATCCTCGGATTAATGGTATTTATTAGGCAAGATAAGTTTGTTTTTTTGTTTTTTTTTGTTTTTTTTTTTTTTGCTTTCATTGTGGGGAATTATGTGAAGTTTTTAATTAGCATATGACTTCTGGTTGGTACTTGAGGCCAGTTTCAGTAGTACCCTGGGACTTTCAATATTGGTTATAATACTTTCAGGAAGTTTTCTGTTTTATGCCCAGTTGCTTGTTTCTAAGTCTTGATAACATACTGTGGACCTACCAGTGAATGTATTTTCTGTTTGAGTTAAAACTGTGCAGAGCTGATTTTTGTCAATAAATTAAAATAATTGATACCTTACTTAAACCTTACTGCCTCAAAGCAGTACAATTTTTTCTTCTTCAGGACATTGAATTTTAGAATTCTATTTGTTATAGGTGAATATTATCTCTATCTTCCTGACAGTTTATAGGAAGTGGCTCTTCGTTCATAGCTGATCCAGCACAAAGTAAAGAGCTGCCCTGGCTCTAGGATGTTTAGGCACTGGAGCTTGGATGTTGTTTGCCATGCACCTTCTACTTGCATTCCCAACGCAGTGCCCCAGTATGCTGTGCTCTTCAAGCTGGGGTTTTGACTTCCTCAACACATTTAGAATTAGAAGTATATCCTTAGGACAGAAGTGCATTTTAGAGATCTAGTCTTTCATAATTCATAAAACATGTTTGATAATACCTGACATTGGATACTTTTTGTGTGTCATGCAGGGATATATACTTTCTTTCGTTTTCTCAGTTAATCCCTGCAGTAATCTTCTAAGAAATAAGAATTGTCATAACATCTTGAAGATGGGCACACTGAAGCTTGGAGAGATTGAGGTTACATGAGTAGTTGAGTGATTACCTGGGATTCAGAATTTGATCAGTTGAAACTCCAAAACTTATGTTCTTGGTCATAATGCTATAATGCTTCCCTGTGAGGAATCTGAATATATGTGTATGAGTGAAACAACTGCTAAATATAAAAGAGGATTTGTCATCATGAGGTGGTTTGGGTTATATTTCAGTGACTGTTTCTCTCTTATTCTAGGTGGATCATTGCTCCATCACCACTCTGAGCAGTGCTTAGCCTGTTACGAGTCATGGGGTGGTGGTGAGGCAGGTGCTGTAGTGTAATATTGGTGAGGTACTGATTAGCTTCTGAGTGTCCCCTTCTTCCTCCATATTACCTATACCCGAGTAGAAGATCACCTCAGAAAAAGAGTGTTGGCAGAGTAGAGATACATATTATTACACTAGAGGTTCTCAGATTTGGGGGCTTCCTGCCTACCACCACCAGTCCCCCAGCTACAAATGGTGGAGTTGGCACTGTTCACAGTGGTGATGGGGCAGTGTCTTTTTTTGAGGAGATACAGATAATGATAAGCTTAAGAAGATGACAGGAAAATATAAGTGTAAGTATGGCTGTTAATATGCCAGGGGAATAAAACAATGTATAAGTTTCAAATCTTAAGTATAAAACTCTCAATTTATCTAGTGGAAAATAGAAAAGAATAGAGGAAAAGGTGGGGAAAAATAAGAAGTATGTAGACACCATGAAAAATGTTGACCAAAATGGTATGAATAATGGGAAAGGCAATATATTAAACTTAGATTAAAATACTGACCTCAGTTGGATTAAAAAACAAGATGCAGAATATATTGTCAATAAGAGTTAAGCATAAGGCAAAAAATAGTAGAATTAAAAATAAAAGAACAGAAAAATTTTTTATAAATAAAAGGTATATCAAGAAAATGTGTCTTCTGAATCTGATTTATTTTAACATAAGTTAAATTATTTATCTATCTATCTATCTAAAGTAGGCTTCATGCCCAGTGTGGAGTACAACAAGGGGCTTGAACTCATGACCCAGAAATCAAGACCTGAACTGAGATCAAGATCTGGATACTTAACTGACTGAGCCATCCAGATACCACTAATTAAATGGTCTTTTTTTTTCCTTTTTTTAAGATAGAGTGAGTGTGAGCTGAGGGTGGGGTGTGGGGAGGTATGGAGCAGAGGAAGAGGGACAAGCAGACTCCATGCTGATTGTGGAGCTCCACGTGGGGCTCAATCTCATGACCCTGAGATTGTGACCTGAGCCAAAATCAAGAGTCATGCTTAAATGACTGAGCAAAGAAGTTATAAAGCACACAGAGGAATGCTACATATTGATAAAAAGAACAGTAGATCAAGAAAATACAATGATTGTGAACATTTATGCATCTAAGAGTATTGCCTTTAAGTGTATAAAACAACAGTGGGAGAAACAGATAAATCAGCAGTTGCAGTTGGTCGTTAGTACATGTTCCTTTTAGAACTTGATCAAAGAAGCAAAAATAAAAAATAATTTAGAAAATTTCAGTAACATCATTAAGTTCAAATAGGTATTCTGTAGAATATTGCACTATCAAACAGAGAATATGCATTGATTTTAATAACTTACTGAATAGTTATAATAGTTAAAGGCACGAGGCCATATAGGAAATGTCAAAATTTCCAAGAATTAAAGTCTCATGGACTGTGTTCTTTGACCCCTGATGCAGCAAAATTAGAAATCAGTAATGAAGAATTGTGACATAAAACTAAAATCTGGAATCTGAAAATATAGTACTTTTTGGGGGGATATGGTTGATACACAGTGTGTATTAGTTTTAGGTATAGTGATTTATCAAGTTTATACATTATTCTGTGTTCACCACAAGAATAGCTACCATCTGTCCTGTTATATTGCTGTTACAATATCATTGTATTCCTAATGCTGTTCATTGATTCCTGTGACTTATTTATGCCATAATTGGAAGCCTGTACCTTCCGCTCCCTTTCATCTCATTTGCATAACTCCCCCCTCCCCTGCCCTCTGGCAACCATCAGTTTGTTCTCTGTATTTATAGGTCTAATTCTGTTTTTGTTGTTGTTGTTTATTCATTGTTTTAGATGACATGGGTGGAATCAATGTGGTATTTGTCTTTCTCAGTCTGACTTCACTAAGCATAGTACTCTTTAGGTCCATCAATGTTGTTTCAAATGCCATGATCTCATCCTTTTATTATGGCTGTGTAATATTTCATTTATATATATACCATGTTTTCCTTATCTCTTTGTCTATTGGTGGACACTTATATTACTTCCATATCTTGGCTGTTGGAAATACTGCTGCAATAAATATAGGGGTGCACATATCTTTTGGATTAGTATTGAAAATATACTTTGAGTTAAGGAAGACTAGAATAGGGGTGCCTGTGTGGTTTAGTCCGTTAAGCATTTGCCTCTTGATCTCATCCCGTGTCTTGATCTCAGAATCGTGAATTCAAGTCCCATGCTGGGTGTGGAGCCTACTTAAAAAAAAAAAAAAAAAAAAGACTAGAATAGAAAGTAAAAGAAAATCTGTGGGATATAACTAATCCTCTAGTGTTTAGAGGGAAATGTCTTGTTATATTTATCAGAAAGCAATAAAGAATGAAAGCAAATAAGCTAAGGATACAAATCAGGAGACTAGGAAAAAAACATCAGCCAAAACCAAGGAAACAGTAAGATGGAGGGTAATAGAAACTAAGTCAGGAATCAGTAGAGTAGAGAATCACATAAGTTGTTAGTTGTTTTAAAAAGGCTAATCAGACAGGATCATCTCTTATAGAACGATAAAGAAGTAACTACTAGTACCATACAATTTAAAAATACTGTAAGATAATTATATTCTAATAAGCTTGAAAAGATAGAACAAATACATTTCTGGAAAATGTAACAAAGTAGGTTCAAGAGATAATAGAAAACATGAACAATAATCATTATGAAAATTAAATTGATAATCAGTCTCAACCCTATCTCCTTCTAAATCCTGTGCTCAGATGGCTTATCAAAAATTCAAAGATAAATAATCATTTTTACATTTAAGTTTTTCCAAAAAGTAAAAAAAGCAAGAAAGCCCAAGACTCTATAGGAGGATGAAGAAAAAGAAATTCAGAGAGATCTGTTGATATCAGTAGATGGTATAATTTAATACTGTGAGGATATCAGTTCTGCCTAAGTTAGTGTATACATCAATTCAAATGAAAATTCCCAGCAGTAAATTTTTAGAAACTAATTTTACTTTAAGTTTTACATGGGCAAGTCACAAAAAGATATTATCATTTCATTTACAGGAGGTTCTAAAGAAGTCAGTAGAATGCTGGTTGCTATGAGTTGGGGGGAATGAGTTTTTTGTTGTTGTTGTTATTTTGTTTTTTTCTTGTACAGTTTTTGTTTTGCAAGATGTTTGGAGTTCTGGAGATTGGATATACAACAGTGTGAATGTACTGAATATCACTGAACTGTACACTTAAAAATGGTTAAGATGGCAAATTTTATGTTTTGTATATTTTACAACAATTGAAAAATTTTAAAAATTATATGGCAAATAAAATATCTTAACATTAATGTGAAGAAAAAGAGGAAAAGAAGGGAGATCTGCCCTAATAGATCTGAAAATGTACTTCAGAGCCATATACCTAACTAAACCAGTCAGTGCACCCCATAATGGTATAGTACTGGTATAGGAATGGGCAGATAGAGCAGTGAAAAAAAAAAATAGTTTAAACATGTACATAGAGGGGAGCATCATAAACTAGTGCTAATTAAGTGCGTGTTAGAAAACTGACTTACTATATGGGGAAGAAAATTGGCCACCTACCTGGTGCCAGATAGAGTAGACTCCATATTGATTAAAGACCTCAGTGTGAAAGACGAAACCATATAGCTAATCAATGAAAATGTATCTTAGGTAAGATACCTTAAGTGACACCATCAAATTTAAGTATTTTTGTTCAAGAAAGAACACTACTGACAAAGTTAACAGGTGTGTGTCTGATTGGGAGAAGGTATTTTCACACCTCCCAAAATAACAAAGATTGACATACAGAATAAAAAAAGGATGCTTGTAAATCTGTGAGAAAAAGAGACTATAAGGAGAGAGAGAAGGATTTAAATAGACAAGTAACAGACAAGGAAACCTAAGTGGTTAACAAATAAATATAGTGTGGGATCCTCAGTTTCATTAGTAAACAAAAGAAATGTAAATTTCAGAGACAAAAGCTACATTCCATTGTTCAAATTGGTATAAATTAGAAAATGAGTTAATATTCAGTGTTTGTAAGGAAGCTAACAGGCACAGAGATGGCATAGTTGTTTCCAGTAATCCCACTCCTGGGTATGTTCCCTAGAGAAAATTTCCCACTAGTCTACAGGAGGACATGTATAAGGATGTTCACTATAGGGGCGCCTCGGTGGCTCATTCATTTATTTAAATGTCTGCCTTTGGCTCAGGTCATGATAGAGGGTGCTGAGATCAAGCCCCGCATCAGGCTCCCTGCTCAGTGGGAAGCCTGCTTCTCCCTCTTCCACTCCGCCTGCTTGTGTTCTCTCTTTTGCTGTGTCTCTCTCTGTCAAATAAATCAATAAAATCTAAAAAAAAAAAAAAAAAAAAAAAAAAAAAAAAAAGGTTGTTCACTATAGCACAGGGGATTGAAGATAGTCCAAATGTTTTTTTACTAGAGGGGTTAGATAAGTAAAATACAGTGGATATATATCATGTTATACTATGTAAAAGTCCAAAGCAATGATCTAGAAGTATTCATAGGGCCACAGATACATATTTTTTAAAAAAGTAAGAGAATGAGGTATAAAGCATTCATATAAATTAAAAATACATACGTATTTTTAAATTTAAAGGGGCTTAAAAATAAGCCTCTGTATTTCTAAGTTACATGCACATTCAGTAACATCACACACATTAGAATGGATGTGTATTGAATGAGGAATGGATATTGGATGTGGATGGAAAAATAATAAAATAAGACAACAATAGAACTAAGTGAATTGAGGATTATGAGTAATTTAGTTCTTTCTTCGAGTTGATAGGCATTTGAAAGCTTTAATTCTGACTGTAAGTACCGTGAGGTGTGTTGGTTATGGTGTATGTACCACATTGATTCTCAGAGTTGTTTTGGCAGATCTCTCTGGCAGGGCAGATGTCCCTGTTTTTCCCCATCCCTTCCAACACTGTGCATCTGTCAGCAAGGACTCTAAACTAGGGACGTTCTGAAGGGTTATTCTTTATGGTAACTGAAGGACTTAGATTTTAATGGTGACATGTTGATAGCAGACCATGGCCCTAAATGGGGTAGGGTTTTGAAACTGATACTCCTGTGTAAATCCAGGACTTTCCTGGGAATAAGTGGACTAGAAAAAATTCCTTCTACCACTATTAGTTGACAATGTGAGAAACTAACTTACCTGGTCTTAGGGTTGGAGGAAAAGTGTCTTCTCATGAGCTTTGAGTTTGTATATGCACAACTGCTGGTGTGTTTTTTTTTTTTTTAAAGCTTTTATTTATTTATTTGACAGAGAGAGAAAGAGATCACAAGTAGGCAGAGAGGCAGACAGAGAGAGAGGGGGAAGCAGGCTCCCCACTGAGCAGAGAGCCCAATGTGGGGCTCGATCCCAGGACCCTGGGATCGTGACCTGAGCCAAAGGCAGAGGCTTTAACCCACTGAGCCACCCAGGCGCCCCTGCACAGCTGCTGTTAACCCTGATTTTAGCCTAGTTCATACAGAATCCCATAGATGAGAGCTCTGCGTAAATGAATTTGCAACCCCAAATTACTTAATCACCTGTGGAATTTAATCTACCCCGAACCAATATCAGAAGTAAGAACAAATAGAGTGATTAGACCCTTAGGAACATTGGGTAATAGAATGAGACCATAAATGAAATTATTAAAATAATGGATGGAGTAGTAAGCATAGGAGCACTCTTTAGAATGGAGAAGATACAGCTTCTTGGGCTGTTGTTTGAGGACTGTTGAGAGGAAAACCTGAGGCAATGTAATAAAGGTAGCACTAGCTATAGTTGTTCACTGTCTTTTAGTCTTGATTTTGCCATTTACTTGTTATGTAAGTTTATACTTTTTGTGCTTCAATTTCCCTATTTATGAGAAGAATAATAACATTACCTTCTAGAGTATTAAGAGTAAAATGAATTTATGCATGTACATATAGGACTCAGTAAATATTACCAATATCAAATATATGAAGGAAGGATTTAAAATATGAGCAAAGGAAAAAACACTACAAATAATACCAGGCAGGTTGTTAAGGAACAAAAAAGTGTTTTAAACTTTTTTTTTTTAAAAGATTTTATTTATTTTGACAGAGAGAGATCACAAGCAGGCAGAGAGGCAGGCAGGGAGAGGAGGAAGTAGGCTCCCCGCCGAGCAGAGAGCCCGATGCGGGGCTCGATCCCAGGACCCTGAAATCATGACCTGAGCTGAAGGCAGAGGCTTTAACCCACTGAGCCACCCAGGTGCCCCTAAAAAAGTGTTTTAGATACGAAACACCTAAGAACTAAAGTGAAAGAACAGTATAGTGGTTTAACTGCAGATGAGAGAATGCTATAGGAAGAGTTTGTGAATTGAAAGATACATCTGAGGAGTTATATCCAAAAAGCAATAAGGCACATTAAGAGATAGGAATTAAAGAGAAGTCTGTTGAAATAGAAATCTAACATATATATGGGAGTTTCAAAAGGGGAGGCTAGAGGAAATGGGAGGCAATTTTAGAAGATGTAATTACTGAGAGTATTTCTGACTACACGATAGGAATGGACCTTCAATTTAGGAGCAAATAATTCTTGAGCAGGAAGATATCCACAACTACCATAAATCACAGATAAACTGATTTTAAAAACCACCAGAGAGGAAAGATAGTGTACCTACAAAGGATTAACAGGCCAGCAGCGGGCCTTCTAAGAGCAACAACAGGAGCAAGAGAGAATATCGTAGAGTAGAATCTTCAAATTTAGTGAAAAACTTTGGCAACACATAATTGAACCCAGTGAAACTATGATTCATCAGTGGAGGTAGAATAAAGACTTTTTTTTTCAGACTAACACAAACTGAAAGTTTCCTACCTATGGATCACATATAAAGAACTGCTGAAAACAAAATTGTTCTACAAAGAAGGAGTGAGATTCAAGAGAGAGTAGTAGAAAAGGGAGATTAATGTGACAGGAAAAAAAAATCAAATATCAATGTAAGAATTTGGCATAGTCCATGTAACAACAATGCCATTAATACCAAAACTTCAGGGATGCCTGGGTGGCTCAGTGGGTTAAAGCCTCTGCCTTCAGCTCAGGTCATGATCTCAGGGTCCTGGGATCAAGCCCTGCATGGGGCTCTCTGCTCGGCAGGGAACCTGCTTCCTCCTCTCTCTCTGCCTGACTCTCTGCCTACTTGTGATCTGTGTCTGTCAAATAAATAAATAAAATCTTTAAAAAAATATCAAAACTGCAAAATAATTGATGTTATCCAATAAAAAAGAAGACTTTCGGAGGAAGATCATAAAAGGTTGAGCTTGTCATTTGCTTCTAGTTGTTGGTATAGAGTTGTTAAATGATACAGCAGGTGAAATTCTGCATCTAGATTGCTGTTGTCTTTTCTATCATAGAACTAAAAAGAGTAGGCTGTGTATTTTAGTGGTGGAAAAATGAAAGTGAAAAGAGAAATGATAAGAAAGCATCCAAGAGATGTATTCGAAGTGTGATTCAAAGACCAGCGGCCTCCGTTCACTTAAGAACTTGAAACAAAATCTTTTTATTTTTATTTTTATTTAAATTCTAATTCATTAATATACATGCATTATTGGTTTCAGGAGTAGAATTCAGTGATTCATCACTTACATATAACACCCAGTGCTCATCACAATAAGTGACCTCCTTATTACCCGTCACCCAACTAGCCCATCCTCCACCCACATCCCTCCATCAACCTTCAGATTGTTCTCTGTCATTAAGAGTCTCTTACAGTTTTCATCTCTTTTCTCTTTTTTTTGTTCCTTTTTTCTTTCTTCCCCCTTCCTATATGTTCATTGGTTTTGTTTCTTAAATTCCATGTGTGAGTGGAATTGTATTGTATTTTTCTTTTTCTGACTGACTTATTTTGCTTAGCATAATACACTCTAGCTCCATCCCAATCATTGCAAATGGCAAAATATCTTTCTCTTTCATGGCTGAATAATATTCTCTCTCTCTGTTTATGTGTGTGTGTGCACCGCATCATCTTTATTCATTCATCAGTTGATGGACATTTGGGCTCTCTCCATAGTTTGGCTATTTTTGGTAATGCTGCTATAAATATCAGGGTGACTCTACCCCTTTGAAGCTGTATCTTTGTATCTTTTGGGTAAGTACTTAGTTGTGCAGTAGCTGGATTGGGGGATAGTTCTATTTTTAACTTTTGAGGAACCTCCATATTCTTCTCCAGAGTAGCTGCAGCCAGTTTGCATTCCCACCAACAGTGCAAGAAGGTTCCCTTTCTCTGCATCCTTGCCAACATTTGTTGTTTCTTGTGTTGTTAATTTTAACCATTCTGATAGGTGTGAGGTGATACTTCATTGCCTATTTTTTTTTTTTAATGTTTTATTTGACAGAGAGAGAAAGAGAGCAGGCACAAGCAGGGGGAGTGGCAGGCAGAGGGAGAAGGAGAAGCAGGCTTCCTGCTGAGCAGAAAGCGTGACGTGGGGGTTGATCCCAGGACCCTGGGATCATGACCTGAGCGGAAGGCAGACACTAACTGACTGAGCCACCCAGGAGCCCTGTCATTGTCTTTTTGATTTGTATTTCCCTGATGCCAAGTGATGTGGAGCATCTCTTCATATGTCTGTTAGCCATGTGGGTGTCTTCTTTGGAAAAGTGGCTATTCGTGTCTTATGCCCACTTCTTAACTGGATTATTTGATTTTTGGGTGTTGAACTTGAAAAGTTCCTTTTTGATTGTAGATGCTTTTAATTAGATATGTCATTTGCAAGTATCTTCTCCCATTCTCTAGGCTCCCTTTTAGTTTTGTTGATCATTTCCTTCACTGTGTAGACATTTTTTATCTTGATGAAGTCCCAGTAGTTCATTTTTGCTTTTGTTTCCCTTGCCTCTGGCAATGTGTGTATCTAGTACGAAATTGCTATGACTGAGGTCAAACAGGTTCTGCCTGTGTTGTCCTCTAGGATTTTGAATGTTTTTATCTCACATTTAGGTCTTTCCTCCATTTTGAATTTATTTTTGTGTGTGGTCTATGAAAGTGGTCCAGTTTTATTCTTCTGCATGTTGCTATCCAGTTTTTCCAACACCATTTGTTGAAGAGACTTTTTTTTCCATCGGATATTCTTTACTGCTTTGTCATTTAGTTGACCATATGGTTGTGGGTCCATTTCTGGATTTTCTATTCTCTTCATTGATCTATGTGTGTTTTTGTGCCATGACCATACTGTCTTGATAATTACAGCTTTGTAACATAGCTTGAAATCTGAAATTGTGGTGCCTTTCGTTTTGTTTTTCTTTTTAAGGATTGCTTTGGCTACTTGGGTTCTATCGTGATTTCATACAAATTTTATGATGGTTCTGACTTTGTGAAAAATGCTGGTGGTATTTTGATAGGGTTTGCATTAAATGTGGAAACAAAATCTTTTTTTTTTTTTTTTGGGAAACAAAATCTTGAGTCATACTTTAGACCTATTGAATTAGAGTCTACATTTTAAGTTTCCTTAATCTCTGAAGTGCTATAAAATGTTTTGTTTTTTGGTTAGGGCCAGATGAAAATAAAATTACTAATCTCTTATTGATCATTTGGGAATCATGAAGATGAGAGCAGTTTTTGAGATGGCTTTGAGCAAATGTCACTTTGCTTTTCAAACAGGAGAGCAAAGAGGATTCCCACATTTGTGCACCTAATCTTTTTCCGAAGTGCTATTTTACAGTAGAATTATTGGAGGGCCTTGAATTGGAAATGGTGATCGCTGAAAGTCAGCATTAAAACTAGGTCATCTAGGGCTAATTTTATATTATTCTTTGGTAGTATTTCTAGTTTGGAAGATCAGGAATTTATGAGAGATATAGTAGACCTATACCTCTTCAAGGCACTGGCAAGGCAGTGTAAGTAAGATGGAGAAATGTAAGCTAGTTAAGGTGATAATTAGTTTTTTTCATAACTATAGGTTTCTTCATAACTATAAAATGACTTTTCCCCAAATATGGTGTTTAATGATGTATGGTAACCTATGTAAAAGTTTCTGGTGGTATTATGTATCTCTCTAAACTTGACTCCTCCTCATTAAGTATTTTTATTAATGAATTGGATGGAAAATATATGGGGGGATAATGTGCATGTTAGATAAGAAACTTAGCATTCCAAAAGATCTTTAAAGAGCAGAGTAATGGGCTAAACCAAGCAGGATAAAAAATTTAATAGGATAACTGTAAAAATCTTTAGGGTTCTCTCCCTCCCTTTCTCCAAAAAAAGCTAGCCAGTAGGGGTGCCTGGGTGGCTCAATTGGTTGAGGTCATGATCTCAGGGTCCTGGGATCAAGCTGGGAGGCGGGCTTCCTGCTCTATAGGGAGTCTGCTTGTCTCCCTCTTCCTCTGCTCCTCCCCCCACTACTGTGTATGTCATCTTCTCTTTCAAATAAATAGTTAAATAAATCTTAAAAAAACAAAACAAAACAAAAACTAGCCAGTAAACAAAAAAACCCAAACAACCAAACAACCAAACCCATAAAATCTGACAAAAGCAAAACAGTCTACTTCAGTAATTCTTCAGTATCTGTGTAGTGGCTGCCAGAAAACCCCCTCAAAAACAAAAAAAAAAACACATGCAATCTTCAGTTGTTTTGTGTCTAGAAGTAAGGGTGAGGTAATCAGCCATAACGTATTGAATTCTGGGTATAATGATTTAAAGGGCATTGGTATATTTAAGCATGTTTAGACTCAAAGAGTCTGAAACCATGGCATATTAAGGAATAGTTGAAGGGTAGCTTGGAAAAGAAATGCTTTTGGGAGTACATGATAGCTGCATGTATCTGAATGGCTGTTATGTGGAAGAACATCTAGCTTAAGGGGTTGAACTTGGGCCAGTCGATAAAATTACGAAAAAATATTTTTTTAAACTTTGAGATCAGAGATCGCTTTTATGCCTGGTAAAAGCAGAGCATGCCTCTAGAGAAGAACTGTGTACCTGGGTTTTACTAGAGGTTTTCAAATACTAGAGAAGCCTGTTTAAAGGGGATATAGAGACCTGGGATTTAGATGAAAGATTGAATCAGGTGACCTTTAAAGGTCCTTCTAAGGAGGAAATTGTCTCTTTCTGTGATTCTAAGGGTTCCACACAGAGAGGGCTGTAATGTTGAATAAGGAAGTTACATATGTGTTGGCTTAGAGGGGTCGGGGTAGAAGAACTATGTTGGCTGACTGTCTTGCTTTATCAGATTTGCAGAGATCAATATAATGTTTCTACTGTGACTACATAGCTGAATATAGCTTGTTACTGTATACATTGTACCATTGTTATGTTGTCTTTAAAACAACGTGATTATTTATGAATCAACATGATTTTTATGAAGATTATGAATTTTCAGGGTAAAGTGGGTGGAGACAATATTGACATTGGATTTTAAGTCTAAATTTGTAGCCTCTTTTTTTTTTTTTTTTGGTGTGCAAAGTACTGATAAACTGTACTGTGTACTGTGGAATAGCACATCTGTAACCCTGGCCTTTTTGATGTTTTTCTGAGCTCTTCAACTTTTTGTCAGGTAGGAAGCTTCAAACAGAGCTCAATCCAGTTTGTTAAAATAGCCTTTTAAAAAGGTTTACTTATGGGAATACTATGCAGCCATCAAAAGAAATGAAATCTTGCCATTTGCGACAACATGGATGGAACTAGAGGGTATTATGCTTAGCGAAATAAGTCAATCAGAGAAAGACAACTATCATATGCTCTCCCTGATATGAGGAAGTGGAGATGCAACGTGGGGGGGTTGGGGAGAGGTAGGAAAAGAAAAAAATGAAAAGATGGGATTGGGAGGGAGACAAACCATAAAAGACTCAATCTCAAAAAACAGACTGAGGGTTGCTGGGGGGAGAGGGGACGGGAGAGGGTGGTGGGGATATGGACATTGGGGAGGGTATGTGTTATGATGAGTACTGTGAAATGTGTAAACCTGGCAATTCACAGATCTGTACCCCTGGGGATAAAAATACATTATATGTTTATTAAAATAAAAAAAATTAATGAAAAAGCTTTACTTGTGGATGTTGTCAATCCCATGGCCCAATGCTCTTCATTCAGCCTCTTTTCTAGATGAGAACAATGAGAAATATGGTGATAGGAAATTATACTTAGTGATTTTGGGCAAATCACTTAGTTTGGGCTTTGATTTCATCACCTTTAAAATGAGGAGTTTAGGGGCACCTGGGTGGCTCAGTTGTTAAGCATCTGCCTTTGGCTCAGGTCATGATCCCAGGGTCCTGGGATAGAACCCTGCATTGGGCTCCCCACTTAGCAGGGAGAAGCAGGAGAGCCTGCTTCTCCCTCTCCCAATTCCCATGCTTCCTTTGTCCCTTTCTCGCTGTGTCTCTCTCTCTGTCAAATAAATAAATAAAACCTTTAAAAAAATAAAATTAGTTTAGATTATTAATTTTTTAAAAGTTTATGAAATACTGCCAAATACAGGGGAAAAAATGCAGAAAGTAATATAATAAATACCAAAAGATTTAACTTACATTTATGTTGGACCACATTAGGTGATATTTAAAGGTTCTTTTTAAAAGAAAAGGTTCTTTAAAAATCTTTATTCTAAACGAAATATTCAGTGGGAGATCTATATTAGGAAGATTATTTTGTTAGAACCTCAGGGTTTTTGTACTGTTGGGGTTGGGAATAAAGATGAGGAAGTTGTTATTATGGAGGTGGTGGTTAAAGCCTAGGATTGAATTGGTTTCTCCAGAGGAAGTCGTATAAAGTAAGATGTGAGGAGGGGAAAATGATAGAGGATCCAGTGAAGAAAACTGATCCAGTGGGGTCAGAGAGTTAAAAAGAGGAGTGAAACATACTGGCAAAGCCAAGTTAGGAATTATAGGAAATAAGCTATTGTATCCATGCAATTCTTAGTGCTCATGTGTATTTAGATAGATGTATTTATTGATGTAAAATGAAAGAAGATTAAGATAACTTAAGATAAATAATAGTTTTGTGCTCAGAAGTGAGAGGCCAAAAGAGCAAGGTAGCCATTTTTCTGCTCACGTCCATTGGTAGAAAAATCTTATAGAGAAAAACCTTCTGTTTTTGTTGAAGTTGGCATAACCTGCTTGCCACAGACCTTGACTCTTGGCAAGCTAGGTGGATGCTGTTCTTCCATGCATTTGAATTTAATAAACAAGGTCTTATTCCTCCTGCCAGGCATGGTATTAGGGTGATGACTGTGTGTCCTGCTAGTCTCTGAGGGGCTTTCCTGAATATGTTTTTTGTGGTTTGCAAAATATGGACCCCACGCAAAATTGTACTATGAACTTAGCTCACTACTGACCAAAAAGATCAGTGTAGAATTCAGAGCAATTAATCTAGTAGTAGCAGAGTGGTTTTTGTGGTTATTTTTATCTTAGATCTCCAGACCAGCACATTTAAATTCTGCATTGTACAAAAAAAAGCAGACTAAGAAAGAGTGTATGGATTAAATAACTAGTAAAGAAAAGATCACTTAGTAATTAGAGTATGGACTTGAGTAATTTCTGTACCTAACATTTGTGATATGAGATTTTTTTTTATGTGAAAGCCTGAATTCCCAGCTACTCTTACACCGAAGATGTAAGATGTAAGATGAAAACAAGAGTTTTCATTTTTGGCCTTTTTCACTCACCAATTCCTGTGGGTCTCATACCTGACATTCCCTCAAAATGGCATGCAGGTATTTATGACTGGTTAGCACTGGCACATTTACGGGTCACTTAACTGAGTGAGGGATCTAATGTAAACATGCAGCTAGGCCATCTAGGTACTACTCTTGGTAAAGAAGCAGCAACAAGAGGTCTTACAGTTATTGTTCTATGGGACTTTAGTACTATCAGAATGAGAAACATTTAGAAATGCTCAGGGATGTATTCCTGCTCTATTCTGATTCCTTACCTACAGATGGAAAACATTTCATTTTTTTTTTTTTGAAATTAACGCAGAGAAGAACTGAGAGACAAGGAAATTAGGCAGTTAAGACTTACCTAGAAGTTTAAATGTCTGGGCTTTTTGTCTTTATAAAAAGAATTTAATAATGCACTTTGGGAATATTGTGTGAAGTGTTTTTTAGGTGAGTTAGTTTGGTTTTTGCTTGTGGTTATTGGGATATGTGGTAGATATGTTAGAAGTAAGATATACAGTATACAGAATACAAATTAGAATGTAGAAGTTAGGCACAAATGATTTAGCATAGGATTTATTTGTTTTTAAAATTTTTGACATGTATACTTTGCTAAGACTTTGACCTCTTTGTGCAGGAGAGTCAGTGGGTTCAGTAAGCACCCTCTTGAATAACCGTGACTGATGCCCTGTAATGGATTCAGCTAACAGGAACCAAATCTGATACTGTCAAATAGGATTAGTAGCCACGCAGGCCAGTTGAGCTGTGCCTGAATGCCGAGTGGATAAGGGTCAGTGGGCTCTTTTGGCATCTTAAGTAGGCTGGTTGTTGAATTTCATATTCCACAAAAGTCCTTGTTCTGTGGTGGCAGTCCTTTTCTCCAAATTGAATCAGTATTCAGTTCTGACATTTGTCTTGTGGACCTTTTTGCTTCTTTGCCTGGTAGAGTGTTTCTAATTTTAATAGGTTGGTGAAGAAAAACCAAAGAAATGTAAAGACTTTTGTGATCATGCACTTTAGAAAGGACTATTGGGGAACTCTGTGGAAATCACACCATTCTTCTTTGTTTTGAACTGGATTTTAATTCTTGCTGTGAGATCTTTAGTGCTGAATTTAGGCACCCAAACTGGACATTTTTAGTGGTAAATCTCATGGATTCACTGGGCTTGATTTATTGTAGTTCTCCTGTTTGTTAGCAAAACATTTATTATTACTTTATTACTTTTATCTTTTATTACTTTATCTTTTCTTTTTCCATGTCCCTGAGGAAAATTTTAAGTAGGCTGGCTATCTTGACACATTGTATTTCGTAAGGTATTCAAAGGAAGAACACATTTAGACAGTTAGGTCTTTTTTATTGGTTGTAATTATCAGCATATAGATACTTTACATGTTTTGTTAGATTTATACCTAGATATTTAAATATTTTTGAGGGATTGTAACTGGTCATAAATTTAAAAAATTGAAGTTCAATATTGGATCTTACTTAATTTTGTCAGTTTATAAAATATTTACATTTTTAAAGCACGTGTAAATATTCATTTTCTTTAATATTATTTATTCTTTAATATTATTGCTATTAAGACCTGTTTTAGGCACATGAAATATAGATAAAAAAATAAAACAAATACCATGAAATGGTATCATGATGTGAAGTTTTAAATTATAACAGAGTTGGATTTACCACTATTTTTTCTTACGATACATCTTTTCTGTTTCTTTAAACATGGAATAATTCTAGAAATAAATAATTCTAGAAATAAAATTTCTAGAATTTTATATATATATGAAATCATATTTACTTTTTTTTGTCTAGCTCTTAGTGGGGTAGTATATAATTAGTCGCTAAGATTGTAGGATCTGGAGACAGATCAGTTAATCTTAAATTCCTGCTCTATTGCTTATTTATAACTATCTTTCCTAAGTCTCAGTTTCCCAGGTTACCATGGGAAAGTGCAGTTTTCCACAGGGAAAACGCAAGTGAAGAAGATACAATACTTGAAGACAGAATTGGGAGGATTTTTAATATACCATATATAGCGTTGGCAAGCATATACATGACTATATGCAGAAAGGTTCAGAAATATAAGGGTAGAATGAAGAAAACCATTTAATTTAGAAGTAAAGATTTATAAAATAAGTATGACTAAAATAGAAAGGAGATGATAAGACGCTGTGTTGGAAAGAATTGCTCAGGCTGGGAGAAAAGACAAACCAGAACAGGGATGAATGATGAAAAAGAGATGGTAGATGAGAGGTAATGCTATGCACAAAGAGTAGTTTTAGTAGGTATAGAAGAAAGAATGGTTGTTTCAGAAATAAGAATTTAAATGTTTGAAAATTTTTAGGTGGACCTTTCCAGAATATAACAAGGTTACCATATATCATTTATTAGAATAGAGGAAAGTCAAAAGTGGAAAGTATTTATTGAGGGGGCATGGTAGAACTTGTGGTGAAGAATTATAAATGGAACTTACAAAGATTACTTCCCCAATATCTGGTTTGGTTGGATGAGTGGTATTGAAATGGTTGATAGAAGTGTAGTTTAGCAGAATGAAACCTGGTTTATTTACATGTTTTTCCTTTCCAGCATAGTCCAAGATAATTTGTAAGTACATAATGATTTAACTATAGAGTCTCAAATGAGACTAGTCTTGTAGCAAAATTTTCCATAGTACTTAGCAGTAAGTACTACCATACACACGGTATTGGTTCTTAGATACCTTATAGCTTAAATGTAATATTAAATTTTCCCTGAGAGTTTTGATGTACTCTAAATGTGAGTCATTACCCATGTTACCTGTTTCTTCTTCGTGGGTTGGTTAATCTACAGACAGCCAGGAAAAATAATATAGGACAAGTTCAAGATTAAGGATGTTTTATAGAAATATACTTGTATCTTAGATTTGCACTTTCAGTGTTACAGCCACCAGCCATATGTGACTATGGAGCACTTGAAATATAGTAATCCAAATTGAGATATGATGTAAATATAAAAATTAGAATATGCATTGTACTTTTAAGACTTAGTATGAAACAAAGAACATAAAATAAAATAGTTAATTGATTCTTTTTAATATGGATTACAGGTTTGAAATGATAGTATTTTAGACAGATTAAATAAGTTGTATTATTAAAATTGTATCTGTTTCTTTCTTATTTTTTAATATAGCTCCTAGAAAGTTTAAAATTTCATATGTGGCTTAGGGGCGCCTGGATGGCTCAGTGGGTTAAAGCCTCTGCCTTCGGTTCAGGTCATGATCTCAGGGTCCTGGGATCGAGCCCCGCATCGGGCTCTCTGCTCAGCGGGGAGCCTGCTTCCCCCCCTCTCTCTCTGCCTGCCTCTCTGCCTACTTGCAATCTCTCTCTCTGTCAAATAAATAAATAAAATCTTAAAATTTCATATGTGGCTTATATATGACTCACATTATATTTCTATCGAAAAACACTGTCTTAAGATGAAATAAATCCACCTCTCTGTTTTGTTATAATTGTATAACTGTTTGCTGAATTGTAAATCCTTAGTGGAAAAGCAAACAAAACAAAACAAAACAAAAAAACACCCAAAAACAAAAATCCCAAATAAATTTGATGTATGAGTATACTTAATGAAATTTGCTTTGAATGGATTTAAAAATAAGTACTGTCATTAGACTTACTTGATTTCATTAGATTTCTAATTATACTTAAATGTTCTATTTAGTCAAAGCTGTTATTAAACTTGGGGGGATAGAGTTTACTGATGCCAGACTTTAGTTAACTAGTCTCTGGGCCTGAAAGTGGACCTTTGCTTTCCTTTGCATGATGTCACAGTGCGTTTTGGGATTGTTGGTCTCAAAAGCATCATATTCTACCTCTAGTTTCTATTATGTGATATAGTGAGTGTCATGCTTGATGATGTCTATGGTTTTCTTTCTAATTTTAGATTTTCTAAATCAGTGTAGCATCACTGGGAACTTGTTAGAAAAACTAATTCTTGAGCCCCAAACCCACTGAATCAGAACTCTGGTGGCTGGGCCTGTGAATCTGTTTAAAGCCTCCAGTAGAAGTGGCAAAACTCAATTTCTTTATGACAGCTCTCAATTTTGTCTCTTGATTCAGATGTATTTATCCTGGTGTCATGGTATATTTAACTAATGTAAATTTTATTTTTATTACAAAAGTGCTCATAGGTTTTAGGATTTAATTTCTAAATAGCTATAATTATATTTAGAGTGGCCTTTTATCTGATTCTAATGAAAGTTTACTATATAAGTATCATTTGGGCAACTATACACGGGTATTTGGAAGAATTGCATTCCTTTCTTTTCATTTAATCAATTGTAAAAAACGTCACATTCTTAGGTGGATGCTCTCCGATTGCGTTTGGAAGAGAAGGAAACTATGTTGAATAAGAAGACAAAACAAATTCAGGATATGGCTGAGGAGAAGGGGACACAAGCTGGAGAGATACATGACCTCAAGGACATGTTGGATGTGAAAGAGAGGAAGGTTAATGTTCTTCAGAAGAAGGTAAAGTGCGGGTGTTTTTTGGAATAGTTTGAGAAGAATACATATTAACTCTTCTTTAAATATTTGGTGGAATTCACCTGTGAAGCCATCTGGTCCTGGACTTTTGTTGGGAGATTTTTGATTACTGGTTCAGTTTCTTTGCTGGTAGTTGGTCTGCTTAAGTTTCCTCTTTCTTCCTGTTTCAGTTTTGATAGTTTAAAATCCTGAAATTTATTCATTTCTTCTAGGTTGTCCAATTTGTTGGCATATAGTTTTCAGTAATATTCCTGTATAATTGTTTGTATTTTTGTGATGTTGTATTTCTCCTCTCTCATTTGTGATTTTATTTATTGGGGTCCTTTCTCTTTTCTTTTTGATAAGTCTGGCTAGGGGTTTATCAATTTTATTAATTTTTTCAAAGAATCAGCTCTTCCTAGTTTCACTGACCTGTTCTTTTTTTTTTTTTTTAAGTTTCTATATCATTTTATTTCTGCTCTAATCTTTATTATTTCCTTCCTTTTGCTGGCTGTAGGCTTTGTTTATTGGTCTTTTCCTAGTTCCTTTAGGTGTAAGTTTAGGTTGTTTATTTGAAGTTTCTTTTGCTTCTTGCGATAAACTTTACTCTTAGAACTGTTTTTGCTACATCCCAGAGGTTTTGGACCACTGTGTTTTCATTTTCATTTGTTTCCATGTGCTTTTTAATATCTTCTTTGATTTCTTAGTTGACTCATTCATTATTTAGTAGCATGTTGTTTAACCTCCATGTCTTTGTGATCTTTCCAGACTTTCTTGAGGTTGACTTCTTGTTTCATAGTGTTGTGGTTAGAAAAGGTGCATAGTATAACTTCAGTCATTTTGTATTTATTGAGGCCTGCTTTGTGACCTAGTACATGTTCTGTTCTGGAGAATGTTACATGTGCACTTGAAAAGAATGTGTGTTCTGCTGTCTTAGGATGGAATGTTCTGAATAGATCTGATAAGTCCAGCTGGTCCAGTGTGTCATTCAATGCCATGCCTCCTTATTGATTTTCTGCTAAGATGAGCTGTCTGTTCATGTAAGTGGGGCATTAAAATTCCCTATTATTTTTTTACTATCAATTAGTTCCTTTATGTTTGTTACTAATTGTTCTGTATATTTGTGTGCTCCCATGTTGGGTACATACATTCTTACAGTTGTTATATCTTGTTGAATTGTCCCCTTTATTATTATATAGTATGCTTCTTTGTCTCTTTTTAACAGTCCTTGAAGTCTAGTTTGTCTGATAAAGTATTGGTATTCAGCTTCCTTTTGACACCTATTTGTGTGGTAATTGTTTCTCCATCCCCTCTTCACTTTCAATTTGGATGTGTCTTTAGGCCTAAAAAGAATCTCAGGGCACCTGGATGGCTCAGTTGCTGAGCGTCTGCTTTCGGCTCAGGTCATGATCCCAGGGTCTTGAAATTGAGCCCAGAATCGGGCTCCCTGCTCAGCAGGGAGCCTGCTTCTCCCTCCCCCACTTCCCTGCTTGTGTTCGCGCTCTTGCTATCTTTCTGTAAAATAAATAAAATCTTTAAAAAACTGAAGTAGGGGTACCTGGGTGGCTCCATGCGTTAAGCCTCTGCCTTCGGCTCAGGTCATGATCTCAGGGTCCTGGGATTGAGCCCCACATTGGGCTCTCTGCTCAGTGGGGAACCTGCTTCCCCCTCTCTCTCTTCCTGCCTTTGCCTACCTGTGATCTCTGTCAAATAAATTTTTTAAAAAATCTTAAAAAAAGATACAAAAAATAAAAAAATAAAGTAAAATAAAATGAGTCTCTTTGGGTGTTGTTTTTTTAATTCATTCTGACACTCTGTTTTGATTGGAACATAATCTGTTTACATTCAGAGTAGTTATTGATAGGTATGTATTTATTGCCATTTTATTACTTGTTTTGTGGTTGTTCCTGGAGATTTCCTCTGATCCTTTGTCTTTTTCATGTTTTGCTGATTTGCTATAGTGATGTATTTGGATTTCTTTCTCTTTATTTTTTGCAGGTTTATTAGTGGTTTTTGATATGGTTACCATTGGGTTTGTATATAACATCTTCTGCAGATATCAGTATACACACACACGTGTGTGTGTGTGTGTGTGTGTGTAGACTTAAAAGATTTATTTATTTATTTTAGAGAGAGATTGTGAGCATGAGGGGTAGGGGCAGAGGGCCAGGGAGAGAGAAATCTCAAGCAGACTCCCCGCTGAGCATGGAGCCTGATGGAGGGCTCCATCTCACTACCCTGAGATCACAACCTGAGCTGAAATAAGAGTTGGACACCAACCAACTGGGCCACAGAGGCACCCCCAAATATCAGTCTGTATTAAGTTGATTGTCATTCAAGTTTGAACTCATTCTTTTTTCTTCTCCTCCCCATGTTTTAGGTATATGTTATTCTATTTATATCCTTTTTATGTGAGTTCCTTGATGGATTTTTAGGGAAGTAGTCATTTGTATTGCTTTTGTTTTTCCTACCCTTATACTGTCATTTTTGGTCTCTTCTTTCCACTCAAAGAGTCCCCTTTAATATTTCTTGCAGGACTGGGTTAGTGGTCATGAAATCCTTTAGTTTTTGTTTGCCTGGGAAACTCTCCCTCTCCTTCTGTTCTGAATAATAGCCTTGCTGGATAGAATATTCTTGGCTGCATTTTTCCCATTTAGCACTTTGAATAGATCATGTCACTGTCTTCTGGCTTGCTCAGTTTCTGTTGAGAAATCTCCAGCTAGCCTATGGGGTTTTCCCTTGTAAGTTATGACTCCTTTTGTCTTGCTGCCTTAAGACATTTTTTTTTAATCACTGTATTTTACAAATGTAATTACAATATGTCTTGGTGTTAGCTTGCTGTTAATGATTTTGAGGGGCATTCTCTTTGCCTCCTGGAGCTGGGTGTCTGTTTCCTTTCCCAGATGAAGGAAGTGTTCAGCTATCCGTCCATCCATCCATCCTTCCTTCCTCTCTGTCTTTTTAAGATTTTAATTTATTTGTTTGATGAGAGAGAGAGAGAGCGCGCGCGCGCTAACAATCAGGGAGCAGCAGGCAGAGGAAGAGGGAAAAACAAGCATCCTACTGAGCAAGGATCCTGATGTGGGGCTCGATCCCAGGACCCTGAGATCATGACCTGGGCCAAATGCAGACTTTAAACTGACTGAGTCATCCAGATGACCCTTAGCTATTATTTCTTGAAGTAAATATTCTGGCCCCTTTTCTCTCTTCTTCTTCTTTTGGGACTTGTATACTATGGATGTTATTATGTTTGATGGAGTCACTGAGTTCCCTAAATCTGTTCTTGTGTGGCATAATTCTTTTCTCTCATTTGTTCAGCTTCATTGCTTATCATTACTTTGTCTTCTAGGTCATTAATTTGTTCCTCTGCTTCTTCCAGCCTGCTGGTCATTCCATCAAGCATGGTTCTAATTTCATTTATTACACTCTTTATCTCTTTTGATTCTTTTTTAATTCTTTTATCTCTATGGTAAGGGTCTTACTGATGTCTTCTTTTCTCAAGGCCGGTGAGTATTCTTATGATTGATGCTTTAAATTCTTCATCAGGTATGTTCCTTATGTCTGTTTCACAAAGATCTCTGGCCATGGCCTTATCTTATTCTTTCATTTGGGATAAATTCCTCTGTCTTCACATTTATCTAAGTCTCTGCCTTCTTCTGAGTGTTAGAAAAGACAGTTATATATCTTCCTGAAAGTAATGGCTTTATGAAGAAGAGGTCATGTATTTCCCTGGAAGAGACCTATCAAGGAGTGTTTCCTATGTGTGCTACAAGTGCTCTGCTTTTGTGTTCTGGCTGCTCTGTCCTTCAGGCCAGTCATTTATAGGGGCTTTCCTTGCCTGCTGTGGTCAGTGTTTGGTCCCTGGCCTGAATGTGACAAGTTTTTGCTAGGTGTGCTCTGGTCTGCTTGTGAAATGAGACTTGTCACCATCTCCACCGTAACTGAGGCCCTGCGAAACGTTATGGTCTGGAGACGTGGTATGGATAGGGGTTAGTCCTGGTCTTCTGGGACAGGGTCCTGCTGCACTGGGACTGAGGCAAGTGTGACTGAGAAGGGCAGTTCCACTAGAGCCCAGTAGGGTAGGGCTTAATGTAAGTAAGTTCAGCAGCCAATGTGGGTGCTATGCTGCTTCCCACAGTTAGCTCTGTATGTATGCTGAGGGGCAGGGGAAGGAAATGGTGTGGGCAAGCTCCATTGTTCCCAGAGATTTGTCTCTGTGAATGCTGCCTTTCAGGGAAGTACTCTGGGAAGTGTGATCTCCCCACTGTGTACCCTAGATGCTCTTCAGATTATTGTTTCTGCACTGTCTGCCCTCAGGTGTTTGCCTGCCATCTCTCCAGGAGCAGTGCAGTGCCCTCCAGACTATTCCAGCCAAGCCTGCTGACCTTTAAAACTCCAGGCTCTAATCCCCACTGCTTGGAAGAACTCATGAAATATAGCTCCTCTCTTTTTACAAGTCAGTGACTTTGGAGAAATATTCCCCTTGTGCTTTCCCATGTGCTCCTTTCTTTCTCTCTCGCCTTTCTCTGACCACACCTTCCTCCCTCTGCAGTACCCAAGATCTGTGTCTCCCCCAAACCATGTCTCCATACTGCCTGTCTTCTCCCATATGGCCTCTTTTCTCCCTTTAGTTGTAAAGTTTGTTCTGTCAGTCATCAGGTTGATTTCTGGGGTATTTAGGATGATTTGATAGTTATCTAGTTGTGTTTGTTGGACAAAGTGAGACTAGGGTCCTCCTACTCTGCTGCCATCTTACTGCTTCATACCCCAAGGTTTAAATTTTTATTTAATTACTGGTTGCTCTAGAATTCCTTTGAAAATTTTTCAAGAAAAATCATAGGTGCTATGTTTCCTAAGTTCCTGCTTATTGATTATGTGTTAATATATTGTCTTTTTATATTTTATAATTGTTTCAAAAATATGAAGAAGATAGAGAATAATATAAATAATGATAATTATTCAGCTTAAGAAGTAAAATTTCAGGGGCGCCTGGGTGGCTCAGTCGGTTAAGTTCTGCCTTCTTCTCACATCATGATCGCAGGGTCCTAGGAACGAGCCCCTTGTCGAGTTCCCTGCTTGGTGGAGAGCCTGCTTCGCCCTCTCCCTCTGTCTGCCGCTCTGCCTACTTGTGTTCTCTGTCTGTTTCTCTGTCAAACAAACACATACATACATACATTCTTAAAAAAAATAAAGTAAAATTTCAAATATAGTTGATGTTCCTTGGCATATCTTCACTTGATAGGTAGTATTGTCCTCCATTTGTCCCAGAGTTGAACATTTAATTTTGGTGTTTATGCATGCCCCCATATATTAGATCAGGATACATGGTTTTATACTTTTATAACCTAGGTATCTATTAATGAAACATATATAATATGAGGAAGTATGCCTTACAAATAAATATGATAAGTATTTACCCTGAATGTAATCAGGGGAATGTAAAATAAGACCAGATTAAGAAACAATTTTATACCTATCCTTTTACGCTATGTTGGCAAAAATTAGAGGTCTGTGACAGTATCAAATGTTGATAAATACGGCAACTGGATTTCTTGAACAGTGCTGTTGGATTTTTAAATTGATACAACTGCTTTGGAAAGTAGTTATGAAATTAAACATAAGCATACCCTCCCTGATACCAGACACCTTAGATGAACTCCAGGGCATGTGTAGGAATGTTCATAGTAGCCTTGTTTGGCTGTAGAAAAACAAAACAAAACAGAACTGAGGAAACATTATACAAAAGTTCATTAAGAGAAGAGTGGGTAGGTAAATTTGATATACTCACTCAGTAGAACCTATAATTTTAAGGGAAATTAATGTTTCTGATTAAAAATTCAGCAAAGTCATTTCTTCTAGGGGAAGGGAGATAAGGAGGAATATATAAGTATCTTAAGATGGGTTAATGAGTTTGTATATATTTATTATACTTCATAACATATGTATATGTTAAATAGTATTTAATATAATTTAAAATAACTGGAGGCAGATTAAGTTTTGTTAAATTTGCACGGTACATTGGTGTTATATCTTTCATGTATTTTCCTCTTTTTCAATATTAATTTAAAAATTGCTTAGAATAAAAGCCTCCGTATATATGCATATTAGTATTTTCTTTGAAAAAGAACTTTTCATATATTTCAGTTTAAATTTATTCCTAATTTTATAGTTATAAAATTAGAATCACTTTTCCCTAGAAGTTCATTTATACATTTTGAATCAATGTCTGATACAGATGTAGAGTCTTACTTGATAACGTTTAACTGCCTGATTAAAATTTTTCATATAAATTCTCTGGCAAAAGGGTTTATTTAGCTTATGACCTAATATGTCCAATTATGATGAACTGATGACTTGGACAGTTTGACCCTCTTTCCTAGAATCAGAATTTGGCTATTTACAGTATTTGCTGATTGAGATGAACTTGTATTGTACTATTATACTTGTATTGAACAAGTATAATCCCCCTCCCGCAGATGACTTTTTAGATATTGGGAACTGTTGAGGGCTGTTTGACAGCCCTCAAATCTTATTTTTCTAGATGATATATTTCTGTTCCTCCCAATGTTCTCATTTGCCCTGGTTAATTTTTCTGATTGCAGTTATTTGTCTCAACTCATTTTTCTCCTGTACTTTAACAGTTGGAACTTTGGATCTAATTGCAAGAGAGATGATTAGAACATTATTAATATTCTTGGCCCTAACTAGTATGATATTGGGCAACTCACTGAAACTGGCTAACCTCCAGTTTTTTTTTTTTTTTAACTATAAACAATATAATAGTTACGTCAGGAAGTTTTTGTTAAATGATGTCATATGTAGGAAAGTACCTTGGAACCTGTAGAGTGTTGCATATTGTGGATATAAGGTATTAATATATGTATTTTTTAAGATTTTTATTTATTTGAGAGAGAGAGAGCACGTGCACATGAGTTGGGGGAGGGGCAGAGAGAGAGGGACAAGCCGACTCCTCACTGATCAGGGAGCCCTATGCCGGTTTTGTTCCTGGAATCCTGACGTCATGACCTGAGCTGAAGGCATGCTTAACCGACTGAGCCACATAGGCGCCCCTTAATATTGTTTATTCTTACTAATACTTTGCTTAATTCAGCCAATTAATCTTTGAGGATCTTCAACTTTTTTTTTATTTTTTAAGATTTTATTTATTTGACAGAGAGAGAGATCACAAGTAGGCAGAGAAGCAGGCAGAGAGAGAGGGAAGCAGGATCCCCGCTGAGCACAGAGCCCGATGCAGGACTCGATCCTATGACTCTGAGATCATGACCTGAGCTGAAGGCAGAGGCTTAACCCACTGAGCCACCCAGGCGCCCCAGAGGATCTTCAACTTTATAAGCCTTCTACCCATTTATTCTTTATACTTTCGTATAAGTGATAAAAAGTTGAATAGACCAGAAAAGGCTTTTGTGATATATTTTACCTCTTTCAGATGGGTTATTTATTGAAATAGTTGTCAAAGCTCTTTCTGTTGTCTGTAGAATTTTTTTTCTTATAAGCTCAGTTTGTTTTCAGTTCTAGCCTTTTTAAAAATTCTTATTTCTCAGTGTTCTTCATTCAGAACATTATAAATCTGTCTTAAAAATCTGAGTCAGTTATAGAGATCACTGTGTAATTCTTTGTTATAGCGATGCCTGGATTATGAGCGAGTGATACATTCAGCTGCTTTTGGCTTTTTCAGGACAACTACCCACACATTTTCCTAGCTTTCTAAGCAATGTGTATATTTATATACACTGGAGTGTTGTTTGCTCTTTCTACTTTTTCTCCCTTACTGAGTACATTTATAGTTGCATAGTCAGACTGTGTTTTGTGGCTTCCCCATCTTCCTAAACAGCCTTTATACATCCATTCAGTACCTTCTGCTATATAGTAGGCACTGTGCTAAGTACAAAGACAAATGAGATGTGGTTTCTGCTCTCTAAGTCTTAGATTTCTGGGAGTTAAAGAAGTGGTGATATACATGGTGTACAGTGAGGTACAAAGCAAGACTTTTTCAATTTGAACTTGTGTGAAAGAAGCTAAGTCTTGAAATTGAATGAACGTTTGCTGGGTAGATGGGGAAGGATTGAGACATCCCAAGCCAAGAGAGTACTGTGAATGAAAACTTGGAATTCCTTTCCACAGTCATGCCTTGGAATTCTGCCTTTGCTTTTTAAACATTTTGTAATAGGAATTCTTAAAAGTTTCTGGTAGAGCTCTGTCTGTGAATGCCTTTTCTTTCTTATTATGAACTCTCTTATTACTTAGTCTCTGGGAAAATTATTCCCAGTTCTTATATAATGTGGAAGTTTTCAGTGAATATGCTCATCTTTATTTTCCTTTCAGTGAATATGCTCATCTTTATTAAGTTTATTTAGGAAACTAATAAAGAGAATTCAGCTTTTCTTTTCTCTGGACCTGAAGATTTTCGTTCAAAAACTGAAAATTTATCTGCAGTGGGGTATTAAGATAACCTTTCAATTAGAACTTACGGTATTCCTGGAGAGATGGCTTAATTCTGCACACACTTAACCTACTTTGTTTCTTGATTCAGACTTACTCCATAAGGAAGAAGGATAGGTTAACTCTATTTTCATCCTTTTCTTGTTTTTCTGACATCAGAGTTCTGTAATCGTTTTTTTCCACGAATATTTATTATTATATGTTTAAGTAATATTTAAGGAGGAATACCAATTACTTTGGGTATATTGGATATGCATTTTTAAAAAATTATTGTTTGTTTTTGTTTTGTTTTGTTTTTTTAGAATAGTAGCAGCCGTGATAATGGCTGGATTTTAAGTCACATACTCCGCACTGTTTATGGCTCTCTTTTGGCCACTGCTGCCCACCCACAATCTCCTGACTCTCTAGGCAGGGTATGTATTTGTATGCACTGGGATAACCCTGTGCTCAGGAAACAAAATGGGACCAGAGCAGATGGTCAAGCATGCTGTACAATGGGATTAGCATTGGGCTCCTCCTTCCCAGGGTTCTCCCCTATGGTTTTAAGTAGTTTCATGTTACAGTAAATTTCTTATCTTTATAATAAATCACTGACCTGGAAAATGTAATTGAGCATTTGAATCTTAGCTTCATTCAAAAATCTGTGTTAAAATTGTACAGCTTCTTGCTTGATTGATTATAAATGATAATGTAGCTTGGAGTTTAATTTGCTGATGCAGATGTTACCATCAGTCCCTTCTATGCTTCTGTAACTTCTGTTGATTTCGCCTTGCTTACTTCTCCAGTTTCCTAGGTTTGGGTATTTAGAGGTTAGATTTAACAGTAGCAGAAAGCTGATTGATATATAGAATTAGAAGGTTGCAGTTGGTTTGTTAGTTTAGTCCCAGATTCGTTCTTATAAGTCTCTTCTGTTATTTTGTTTTTGGTAGGAAGGCAGAAAGAGTACATTTTTTATGTATCCTATTTGTTTTCTGTGAATCTTGGTTAAGATAGTGTTATTTTCTTCACTTTTTCCATATCATAAGATGGAAAGGAGAATATGTTTTATCACTAAAAAAACAGTACTTAGTAATTTTACTCAGAAAATTAATATAAAAATTGTTATATTTTATTTTTAATGAGGATTAATTGCAGTGTTTTCTAAGTTATTATTTTTAAGTCACAACCCAGCTGTTAATGAAGTTAAAGAGAAGAGCAAATCAGTCTCTAATCAAATATTAAGCTGGAAATTTAATATATTTAGGCATTAGAATTTTCTTTTTTCATTCTTTTACTTATTTTTTAATATAATACAGTTTAATTAAATTTTTTTATTTATGGAGAATATGTACAGCTAAATTCTTAAAATGTTTTATCAAAAGCCAGAATGTGTAGTAGATAAGGTCTGATTGATGATGATATTTTTGTTGGGGAATATACTCCATATAGATTTACTTTACTTCATATAATCTTCCCTATCTTGTTCCCGCCACCCCCTCCTTTTCAAATAAACCTTAAGGGTTTATTTGATAGCTGAATTTGGACAGTGTGATTTAAGTTCTAGTTTGTCAACAGGTAACTTTTTAAATGATGTTGGTTTTATACAAGTGACATTTTGTAATGAGTGATGAGTTATTCCCTAAGAAAAGTTTACCTTTTTATAAATTGCCTTAATTATGATAGATTCCTGCCTACCATCTTTTATACTTCCAGAACATATCTCTCCAAAAAAAAAAAACAACAATAAAACAAACACAACACCCCTTGTCTCTACATCTGATAATCTAGAAACAAGAAACTTCAATTATAAGTGATTAAAGCAACAATAGCAATAGCACTGCTTTCTAGTAGATGGAGAAAAACCTACTGCTATATAATGAACTATTTCTAAAGCTTAGTAGCTTAAACAACCATTTTTGAATGCTCACTTATTTGTGAGTCATGAATTCAGGAAGGGCTCTCTTGGGTAGTTTGTCCCTGATTTGTTTGGTGACAGCTGGCGGTGTCAGCAGTTGGATGATCCACTGCCAGGCTGGGTTTTTCACTTGCATACATTCGTCTAGGTACTCTTTGGCCTCTGGCTACATGGCTGCATGGTGTGTTTTGCCTCAGGGCTTCTGCATATGTCCTGGGTATCCCACAGCATGATGAGAGTCGTCACACTTCTTATGTGGCACCTAACTCCACAGTCAGAAATGATAGAAGCAGAAGGTGCCTGACCAGTTAAGGTTTATGCTGTGAATGGGTTTAGAAGTGGCAGAGGACTCCTTTTGCTATATTCTGTTTGTCATAGTTACAGGATTTATCTTGATTCAGGGGGTTCAGGAAACAGACTTCACTTCTTAATGGAGCTGTGGCAAACCACATTGCAGAGGAGCCTGTAAGTTGGGAGGTATTATGATGGACATATTTGGGAAAAAACACCTGCTCCAGTTCAATAAAAATACTGAATAAAGGAATAAGATTATAAATCTTATTCCTTTATTCAGTTATCCACCGTTCCCAAAAGAAGTCCCCTGAAATCAGAAGGAATTCTGAACAGTCTATGATTGTTTTACCCAATTCAGGAATTATCACAGGGTATACAAATATTAAAAAAGAGTACAAAGGAATAAAATGTAAAGAAAGGATACAAAGGATGGACTAACAGAAGGTGAATTAATGCTCTTTTATTTTAGAGATTAACCTTAGGTAAGAAGCACAACTGTGTAGATGAAAACTTTGTGTATTAGTGCTCTCATATGGAAGAGACTGCCATCTACAAGATATTTGGACTGAGTATGTGCATAGATTCAATAGAATTTGAAAGTCTTTAAAGAAGAGAGAAACCTGACTAAGTTTTTTTGTGTTATTTGGGGAATAAAACAGGATAAATCTTAGGCTTAGAATTTTTAAGCTAGCACTAGAGGTTAAATTTTTTTTTTCATAATTGAGCTATTATTCACCTATCATTGAATTTACCATTTTAAGCTGTAGAACTCATTGTTTTGTGTATACTTAAAAATTTGTACGACCATCACCACTATTCAGTTCCAGAACATTTTCAAGAAGAATTCCATACCTGTTAGCACTCACAACTCCTTATCATCTGGCAGCCTCTCATCTACTTTTTATCTCTATGGATTTGCTTGTTCTGACATTTCATATAAATATAATTGTATAATATGCAGCATTTTGTGTCTGGCTGTTTTTTTTTTTTTAATTTTAATTTTTTTTTTTATTTTCAGCGTAACAGAATTCATTGTTTATGCACCACACCCAGTGCTCTATGCAATACGTGCCCTCCATAATAGCCCCCAACCTCCCACCCCCCGCCCCTTCAAAACCCTCAGATTGTTTTTCAGAGTCCGTAGTCTCTTATGGTTCACCTGCCCTTACAATTTCCCTCAACTCCCTTCTCCTCTCCATCTCCCCATGTCCTCCATGTTATTTGTTATGCTCCACAAATAAGTGAAACCATATGATACTTGACTCTCTCTGTTTGACTTATTTCACTCAGCATAATCTCTTCCAATCCTGTCCATGTTGCTACAAAAGTTGGGTATTCATCCTTTCTGATGGAGGCATAACACTCCATAGTGTATATGGACCACATCTTCCTTATCCATTCGTCCGTTGAAGGGCATCTTGGTTCTTTCCACAGTTTGGTGACTGTGGCCATTGCTGCTATAAACATTGGGGTAGAGATGGCCCTTCTTTTCACTACATCTGTATCTTTGGGGTAAATACCCAGTAGTGCAATTGCAGGGTCATAGGGAAGCTCTATTTTTAATTTCTTAAGGAATCTCACTGTTCTCCAAAGTGGCTGCACCAACTTGCATTCCCACCAACAATGTAAGAGGGTTCCCCTTTCTCCACATCCTCTCCAACACACGTTATTTCCTGTCTTGCTAATTTTGGCCATTCTAACTGGTGTAAGGTGGTATCTCAATGTGGTTTTAATTTGAATCTCCCTGATGGCTAGTGATGATGAACATTTTTTCATGTGTCTGATAGCCATTTGTATGTCTTCATTGGAGAAGTTCTGTCCATGTCTTCTGCCCATTTTTTGACATGATTATCTGTTTTGTGTGTGTTGAGTTTGAGAAGTTCTTTATAGATCCTGGATATCAACCTTTTGTCTGTACGGTCATTTGCAAATATCTTCTCCCATTCCGTGGGTTGCCTCTTTGTTTTGTTGACTGTTTCCTTTGCTGTGCAGGAGCTTTTGATCTTGATGAAGTCCCAAAAGTTCATTTTCGCTTTTGTTTCCTTTGCCTTTGGAGACATATCTTGAAAGAAGTTGCTGTGGCTGATATTGAAGAGTTTACTGCCTATGTTCTCCTCTAGGATTCTGATGGATTCCTGTCTCACGTTGAGGTCTTTTATCCATTTCGAGTTTATCTTTATGTACAGTGTAAGAGAGTGGTCGAGTTTCAGTCTTTTACATATAGCTGTCCAATTTTCCCAGCACCATTTATTGAAGAGACTGTCTTTTTTCTACTGTATATTTTTTTCTGCTTTGTCGAAGATTGTTTGACCATAGAATTGAGGGTCCATATCTGGGCTCTCTACTCTGTTCCACTGGTCTTTGTGTCTGTTTTTATTGTCTGGCTGTTTTTTAAAGAACGTTTTCAAGGTAAATTCATGTTGTAATTCTTCACTCAAGTATCAGTACTTCATTCCTTTTTATGTCTGAATAATATTCCATTAGGATGAATATTTTGTGTATCCATTCATCAGTTTATGGATGTTTGGATTGTTTATACTTTTTGCCTATTATGAATAATGATTCTATGAACATTGATGTATAAGTTTTTGTATGAACTTATGTGTTTTCATTTCTCTTATGTATATATCTAAGAATGGAATTGATGTTAATGTCATGGTTTTTTGAGGAACTGCCAAACTGTTTCTAAAGCAGCTCTGTGACATTCCTATCAACAAGTGTTATTTTCTTTTTAAAATAATCATTCTAATGGGTATTGCATTGGTATTTTTTGTGGTTTCATTTGCATTTCCATAATGACTGATAACGTTGAACATCTTTTCATGTACTTGGCCATTTGTATATCTTCTTTGGAGAAATGTTCATTTTTTTTTGTTTATTTTTCAGTTATTTGTCTTTTTATGATTGAGTTCTGTAAAGTCTTTATATATTGGAGACTCCACCCATATCAGATAAGGGATTTGCAGATATTTCTCCCAGTCTGTGGGTTATCTTTTCATTTACTTGATAGCATCCTCTGGTACACAATATTTTATTTATTTATTTATTTTCAGATTTTATTTATTTATTTGACAGAGATCGCAAGTAGGCAGAGAGGCAGGTAGAGAGAGAGGTGGGGGAAGCAGGCTCCCCGCTGAGCAGAGAGCCCAATGCGGGGCTCCATCCCAGGACCCTGAGATCATGACCTGAGCCGAATGCAGAGGCTTTAACCCACTGAGCCACCTAGGCGCCCCTGCACAAGAGTTTTAAATTTTGATCAGGGCCAATTTATCTTTTTTTTTTTTCTTTGTTGCTTTTGCTTTTGGTGTCATGTCAAATAAACACATTGCCTAATTGAAGGCCACAAAGATTTCTTCCCACATTTTCTTCTATGAGTTTTGTATTTTTAGATTTTTGCATTTAGGTCTTTGATCCATTCTAAGTTAATTTTTGGTGTAAGGTAGGGGTCAACTTCATTATTTTGTATGTGGGTATCCAGTTGTCCCAGCACCATTTGTTGAAAAGACAAATCTTTTCTCATCAAATGGTCTTAGGACTCTTGCTAAAACTCAGTTCCTTATGGACATGTGTGTTCATTTCTGAACTCTTAATTTTAGTCCATTGATACATATGCCTCTCCATGTGTCGTACCACCCTGTCTTGATCACTGTAGATTTTTGTAGGTTTGGATATTGGGAAATTATCTACCTTTTTTCGTTTTCAGGGTTTTTTTGTGGGGGTAGGATTGGTCTCTTATAATTCCATATGAATTTTGAGATCAGTGTGTCAATTTCTGTAAAAAAGGCATTTAGAATTCTGGTAGGGATTGTGTTGAACCTGTTCATCAATTTGGGGAGTATTGCCATATTAACAATATCAAGTTTTTCAGTTGATGGACATGGGGTGTCCTTCGCCTTCTTTCGGTTGTCATTAATTTCCTTTATCAGTGTTTTGTAGTTTTCAATTGATAAGTCTCGAACTTCTTTACATTTATTCCTGAATATTTTATTCTTTTTGATGCTATTGTAAATGGAATTGTTTTCTTCATTTCATTTTCAGAACATTAATTTTTTATAATTAGATATATACAACTGATTTTTTGTATACTGATTTTGTATTTTGCAACTTTGCTATACTTGTTTATTAGCTTCTAATAGTGTTTGAGTGGATTTTTAAGTATTTTGTATATATGCCATCTGCGAAGAGATAGTTGTAGTTCTTTTCCAGTGTGGCTGTCTTTTATTATTAGCAATTCCCTAATTGCTATTCTGAAATGTCCGGTACAGTGATGAATAGAGGTAGTGAAAGCCTATATCCTTATCTTTTACGTAAAGTTTTTTTTTTTTTTTGTTTTGTTTTTTAATTTTAAGAGACCTGTACACCCAGCATGGGGCTGAGTGAGACCAAAACTTGCATGCTCTACTAGCCAGGCACTGCGTCCCGCCCCCCACCATTTTGCTCTTTATCTTATGAGAAAGGCTTTCATTTTTCACCATTAAGTGTGATGTTAAGTGTGGATTTTTCATAGATACCCTTTATCAGGTTGAGGAAGTTTCCTTTTGTTCCTAGTTTATTGAGTGTTTTTATCATGAAAAGGTGTTGTACTTTGTCAAATGGCTTTTCTAGATTTATTGAGATGATCATGTGATTTTGTTCTTTATTCTATTAATATGGTACATTATATTGATTGATTTTTTTGTATGTTGAACCAACCTTGCATTCCTGGGGTAGGGATGAGTGTTTTTACATTGCCTTGCAGTTTTCATCTGGAGGAATGTGGAAGCTTGTTCTGTCAACATTAGCATCTTGGTAATAGGAACATACCTGAGAGAACATAGCCTTTGGATAAATGCCTTATTTTTTATTTTCTTTTTTTAAAGGTTTTATTTATTTCACAGAGAGAGACAGAGAGGGAATGCGAGTAGGGGGAATGGGAGAGGGAGAAGCAGGCTTCCCCCTGAGGGAGCCCAATGTGGAGCTCAATCCCAGGACCCTGGGATCATGACCTGAGCCAAAGGCAGACAATGACTGAGCCACCCAGGTGCCCCTAAATGCCTTATTTTTAAGTGCTAAGGTATAGTATAAATAAGAATCATTCAGAGACTTATATTGTAATGCTTATACAATAGAGAAGTAGTTTTGACCCTTATTAAGATATCATTTCCTTGGATTTTAAACTATGTTTGAATAATTAGTAAGTAACTTGAGGATTTACGTTTATCTGGATCCATTTTCTATTGATAGAATGCCATATAAATATTCTGAGTCTTGCAAGCTCTAGTTCAGAGTGCTCTGATTTCTGCTTTGATTGAGCACAATTGGTAATTAGCAAGCAAATATGAAAGGGTCAGATCCCTATTATGATAAAGGTTGTTCTGAGAGGTCTCAGGAGACCTCATAGCAGGAAATTGTTAAAGTAATAAATACATAGATAAGTATCTGGAAAGGGACAAAGGATTAAAAAAAATACTGATCAAAGTTTTGAAGCACAGTCAATATTTTCTTCTGCTTAAAAACTGCTTCTAATTTGACATGAATTAACTTGCATTGCATTCTCACCTGTGGGAATGGCCATTTGGATAAATGCCCAGGTACCTGTCAACTCTGGTTACAAAGTTGAAATAATTAGCCACCTGAAGAAGTTATTAAATCAAACTTCGATGGAGTAGCTTTTCTGCTGTTTCTTCTTTCTGCTACACCAGTATGTGCCCCCTAACCAGAAAATAGCTTCAAATGTCAGACATGTATTTTGTCTTTATCTGTTTCATCTTCCTGTAATTGCCAGACCTACTTGCTTTTTTCTCCTAACCCTTTTTTTCCTAGAGGAATTCTTTTGGATTAGAAAATTCAGGGGTGCCTGGGTGGCTCAGTCGGTTAAGCATCTGCCTTCGGCTCAGGTCATCATCCCCGGGTTCCTGAGATTGAGCCCCCCGTTGGGCTCCCTGCTCAGCGGGAGCCTGCTTCTCACTTTCCCTCTGCTGCTTCCTGTGCCTGTGTTCTCACTCTGTCAGATGAATCAATAACATCTTAAAAAAAAGAAATTCTTCCAAATCTACCAAGGAAAATATACTAAAGTTGATAAGATCCTTAGGTTTCTGTTATATATAGACAAAGGACTGTTGTTTGAAGTCATTCTCCCTGTGTCTTACCCAGGCCAGACTCTTATTTTAGACACAGTGAATTTGGTAACACAGTATTTTTATAAAGTAGCTAAGTGAGCAATTTTCAGTGAAGTGGCTGTTGATTTTAAAGGACATTCTGGGTATTTGAAAAGAATGCCACTGATGAATGATATTTAACTTCCCCTACCCTTTGACAATCTGATGAAAACTGTGGGCTCTCTCCATATAAAAATGTATATAGCTCATTTATGTGGACTTGGACATCATACACCCTGCTGTCCATGAACTTCTGATGAAAAATGAAACAAAAATGATTTGTTTCACCGTCTGTGAAACAAACAAGTTTGGAAGAAGGGTCCCTGGGTTTTACAAAGCCATTAAATTATGTGTGTGGTTCAAATATGAGATACATTGTTCAGATACAAACAATTTCATGTTAACTGTAATTTAACTACAAAGTGTATAGCTGCTGGGTGTAATGGATACTATGATGAGTGACACAGAGTGCCTCCTCCACCACCACCCCTCTCCCACCCCGCCAAGGGGTTGAGGATGTATTCGCCAAAATGCTGGAAGTGCTGTTGACATAGTCCTTAGTTGTTAGCCCCTGTGGAGATTGCCTTGGTGAGAGACCTCCCTTGCATAAGAGCATACCACTTTCCTTTGAAATCCCAATGATTGATCTCTATAGGATATAGGGAATTGAATTCATTGCCCTGAATTGAGACAGCTCTTAAAGATCATCCTGATTCAGAGTTCCTCAAGGATTTGTCTGCATCCTTTAGAACTTGGTGGCAGCTGAATTTTTCCCTCTGCACAATCGTGTTCTAGCCCGACCTTCTTCTTTTCCACTAGTAGTGATCCCAAGAGCACCCTTTAATATACTTCTTGCATAGTAAAATCTGTCTCAAGGTCTGCCTCCTGGGAAACCCAGCCTTGTCACACTAGGATTGAGTGGTAGTACAAGTTAGCTTACTTCAGGCCATAAAATTAGGCTTGGCTGAAATAAAAGTTTAGTGAGATGAACTTGAATTTATACTCAAAATACGTGAAGCATCTCAGTATTACTTTTAGCCTTATATTTTCAATGGTTTTTGGAAATGTGGGCTTCTTTGGATTCATTAGTGGTTTCCCAGTCTTACTTTAGCTTTGCAGAAACCCCCCAAAGTCTCTAACAGCTTGATTTGTTTGGTCCCACAGCATGAACCTGTGAAAGGTATATGTTATATGAAGGGTTACTTACATGTCCTGCAGAAATCCCTAGAGATTTCCCGTGTTGATAAGTACATATGATAAGAGAACTCCTCTTGTCATAATCCTAATCATGTTACTTATCACAAATCCTAAGATTTCTTTCTTAGATAGCATTTAGAAAATTCTTGCTTTTGTCATTCTTATTGAAATGATGTATAGGTCTATTCTAAGTATTCGAAAAAGATGGAAAACCTTTAAACCAGGAAAATTCTATGTGAAACTAAATTTTTCCTTCCTTCAAATTGTTAGAATGCTGTACATACTTTTTGATAACTTTTCTTTTTCGTGTAATACTATATAATAAACAAGTTTCCATATCCTCAGTTAATGAACTGTATATGGTTGCATAATATTCCATCCAGTGAATAGACCATGTGTAACTTAGCTAGCCACCTGTTGTTATGTCTTTGATTTTTCTCAACTTGGTTGATGTTAATAGGTAACAATAATCATGGTTGCTTTTTCTTTGAAGCTAAGCCTAGTACATCTGTTTTAATTAATTAATTAAAAATACTAAATGTACTAAACTAAATGAACAGTACTAATGTACTGAACCTTTACATATAAGACTGTTCTATCTTGATAGTCGTTGCTATTGTGCAACTTAAAGGGATACCATTCATACAGATGATGTAAGTTGTGTTCCTAAGTGCAGTGTCACCATTGTCACCGCCTCTAAAGGATTGCCATTGTGAATTTATAGATCTTCTTTGTTTGATTTTAGCACCAGAAGGTCAGGCAAATTTTATATGTGCCTGTCAGATAAAAAAGTTATTTGAGATATTTATAGAATTGTCTATCAAGCATACCTTGACTTACAATGACCTTTGGTCTCCCCAGGTTTTGCTTCAGACCCGTTTATTTTAATGCAGGTGGTCCCTAGTTCCATTATCTGTCCCATAAGCAAGTTTATCAAACAACTTACTTGCCCTCTCAGCAATTTATAAAATCTGTCAGGAGCAGTGGACTCCGAGTGTCTTTTTCTAAAGGTCTTACCTACACTTTCTGTATTGTTCAAATTAGTTTTTAAGATAAAATATAGTGGTGCTCTGATGAAGTTTATTACTTTTTAAATGTTCTTGTCTTCCCCCTGAGAATGCAGTTGTATTTATAATTGAAAGGAATATTAGTGTTCTTTTTTAAAAGATTTTATTTATTTGAGAGAGAGCATGAGTGAGAGAGCAGAAGCAGGGGGGAGGGATATAGAGAGAGACAGACTCACCGCTGAGCAGGGAATCTGCTGTGGGACTCTAGGACCCTGGGATTATGACCTGAGCGGAAGGCAGATGCTTAACCAACTGAGCCACCCAGGCGCCCCTATTCTTCTGTTTTATAGTAAAGTAATTAGAAAGATCAAGTAATTTGCCCAAGATGACATAGCCAGCTAGTTTTTCATTACAGTAATCCACTCCATGACTTACATGGTAAGAGAATAGCACAGTTGAGAAGGAAACTCAACCAAAGAAATAATTGGTTACCAACCAGAACCCTTGCTGGACTTATTAAAGACCATAAACAGTAATTGTCAATATGGTATGAAAGCTTTTCACAACCTAAACTGAGTTTAAAACATTGGGTTAGAGTTTCTCATGATTTTGTTGTTCTTATGTCATCTCATAACTGGAAACACATGATTGGACAAGTAATATTTTTTTCTCCTTCCTTCCTTCCTTTTTTCTTTCTCTCTCTCTCTTTTTTTAAGATTTTATATATTTATTTATTTGACAGAGAGAGAGAGAGAGAGAGAGCATACAAGTAAGGGGAACAGTAGAGGGAGAGGGAGAAGCAGACTCTCCGCTGAGCAGGGAGCCTGATGTGGGCTCGATCCCAGAACCCCAGGATCATGACCTGAGGCAGAGGCCGATGCTTAACCAACGAGCCACCCTGGTGCCCCTGGACAAATAACATTTAAAAGCCAATATAAATAGTCTGGGCAGAAACTAATTTTGGTAAATTATAATTGTGCCTACTTGGGTTTTTTTTGCCAGAGCATAGGGTGGTAGATAAACAGTTACCTAGAAATTAGGGGACTTAGCAAATTTTCCCTTTTTCTATTTTATTAATTACTGTAGTTCCCTTTTGCCCCTGATTATGGAGAGTTCATGCAGACTGTACTTTTGCCATTGATATTGGAAGGTACAGTTAACAAAGTAGGTAAAGGTCAGAGCCTCTCTGTAATTTGCTTCACATAGTAAGTTGATGCTGATGACTGCTTAGAACAACTGTGGATACATCATCAAAAAATATTATTTAAATGATGTTTAAAGTAGCTAGGTGATTGCAGGAAGTGTTTTGGGATTCCTTGTCCTTAGAACTATATCCTAGAGGAAGTATCTTTTACCTTACTCAGTGATTAGAACCTCAAAGGCAGAGTAATCAGTTCCACTTGACTAGGAATAAATCATCCACATTGAAACATGATAGTTCCTGACAACTGGCAAGGCTGATAAAAACCAAAACAAAAGATGTCAAAAAAAAATCTGTGCCAATATGGAATTGGTATGCAGCTTTGATGAATTCACATGTAGCATGCATTTGGCATTAGTCTTGCTCTGGTTTCATACATTTTTCTCTCTCTTTGTAAAATAAAAATTATACGAGGAGAAAAAGGCTTTATATAATATAATAATTATGTTGTTTCTATTTTTTTTAACAACCCAGTTATCAGAGCTATACTATGATTAGAGAAGGAAATGTCATCTTTCTGTAAATAGTTATTTAAAAAAAAACTTGAATTCTTAGTTCTGCTCTATGGTGATAAACTATATGTGTAAACCTGGTTGATTCCCCTCCTCCCTATTTATCATCAGGGACATAGACATAGAGAATAAGCAGCAATTCCTTTGATCTCTACAAAATTACACTCATGCAGAAGTTGAATATACACTAATAGGTACTTCATGATCTCTTTCTGTGTCAGATGGGGTTTATGGAAAGTAGGAAAAAAGCCCATAGGATTATAAAATATGTCATTTTCTGTAGCAGTCATTAATTTTCAATATGATAAAACAAGTAAGAGAAGGAAGATTCTAGGATTCTAAAGGTTGATTACTTAGTAATTATTTCATAGTCTTCTGGTGATGCTTAAATAGTTGTTATATATAAAGTTCTTACAACAATGCCTGACTTAAAAAGAATACTATTTTTTTTTTTTTAAAGATTTTATTTCTTTATTTGACAGACATAGATCACAAGTAGGCAGAGAGGCAGGCAGAGAGAGAGAGGGGAGGAAGCAGGCTCCCCGCTGAGCAGAGAGCCCGACGCGGGGCTCGATCCCAGGACCCTGGGATCATGACCCGAGCCGAAGGCAGAGGCTTTAACCCACTGAGCCACCCAGGCGCCCCAATACTATTTTTTTTTTTAAAGATTTTCTTTATTTATTTGGGGTGGGGGGGGCAGGAGAGACTGAGTGAGAAGGAGAAGTAGACTTTCTGCTGAACAGGGAGCCTGATCCAGGGTTCTGTCCCAGGACCCTGGAATCATGACCTGAGCTAAAAGCAGACACTTAACGGACTGAGCCACCCAGGTGCCTCATGAGGATACAGTGTTCTTTTTAAATGTTAGTTATCACCACCTCCTCCTTACCACCACAACCATTATTATTATTGTTATATTGTTATTTTAGGGATTTTGTGATTTCTGTTCCCACAAAATGGAGAGGGCTTCCCCCCCCCCCGATAGCCCAAGCATATTTAAAGGAGTATTTTCCCATTTAACATGATTCCAAATCATTTTTATTGTTCACATTCAAGTATGTATGCAACCGATCCAGTTTTTTCCTTGGATATTATATTCAAAGCTTTTTGTAAGTTTTTTATTTTAGATCCTGTGGATAATTGAATTTAGTATAGAAATAGGAAACTGTGTATTTTATAGACATTGCATAGTAAGTACTGAAATACCATGATATGACACTATTGGGGTGATCAGCTTTTACATCATCAACACTAGTTGAGAGCACGATTTTGAATCACAACCACAGTGAGGATGTTTAACAGCAGCTCTCAGTAGGGCTCATGTTATCCATCATGTTGCTAGGTAAACTAAAAAAGAGTTTTGTACACACACCTCCTCCCACATACCACACACAACATCTTCAGCGTTTATTCAATGCTTATGTGGCTAGTTTGCACATATCGGTGTCTATTTCAGGTCTTCCTTACTGATGGCAGCTTGCCCAAAGGAGGCAATTTTACTCTCCACTGTCCTTCATTTTGTCAGTTCTTTTCACTATGGAATGTTATTCCTCCTCTTTAGATGTGAATAGCCATCCTTTTCCTCCCCTCCAACTCAACAATCTGTTTAGACAGCTGGGTAATTGAAAAAGAAAGTAGCTTAGGGAGAACTTGTTAATGGGGATTTTACCAAGTTTAGCAGCTTCTGCACCTGAGTATTTTATGAAAAGTTTTTGCCTGCAAAGAAGAATGGATTCCTTTAATAGTGTGACTACATAGAAATTATATGGTTGGCATTGTTAGCAGTTTATCTTAATTTCTTTCTTAGATGCTGATGATGGTGGGGGGGGAAGAAGGGTGTTCTCCTTATGATGCATGTAAGGGCTATTTGTGTATTAGGTGGGACTGTAAAACAAAATCTCTGTTTTCTTGTATGTAAAACTTGGTTCTTAGAAATTTTATTTTAAATAATGGCTCTTGTATTGCTCTTTCTTGACAAGAAAGTCTAATTAGCAGTGTGATTTTATCTTTTCTTTGCTTAATAAGGCTTATATGTTAGCAACTGGAATGACATGTGTAGCTGGTTGAACATGTAAATACCAGGACATTATGTTCTCTGTGTATATGGAGTATTAGATTTTTGAGTGGCAAAATTCTCTTTACTGGTTGTGAGTTTACCTAAGGATTGACCCACATGAGATTCTAATATAAGTGTCTGATTAAAGGAAGACTAATGATTTTCTTCTGTGATGGTGTTTTCTCTGACAGTAGCTTTTGAACTTTCAATGGCATTGAAAAGACTGGAGCCCATTTCAGGCATTTTAGTGGTTTACCTGTATGATTATTTCATTGTTAAAGAATAAAAATCTAAGCCTTACACAGCATTTATGATATCTTAGTCTAAAGTTACCATATCCTTTAACATAGCTTATTTATTCTGCTAGTGGAATTCTTATTCACTCTAGAGAGAGACTTTTCTCTTTCCCTATAGAATGAGGCAGTTCCTTAATGAGCTTATATTAAATTGATTAGTGCAGGAAGTTATCTGAATGTTGTATCTAGACTTCTGTTTTGTTTGATGTTTTTATTAAATTCTGGTTAGTTAACATATAGTGTAATATTTTCAGGAGTAGAATTTAGTAATTTATCACTTACATATGACATGCAGTGCTCATCATGATAAGTGCCCTCCTTAATACCCATCATCCATTTAGCCCATCCCCCCACCCACCTCCCCTCTGTTAACCATCAGTTTAATTTCTGTAGTTAAAAGTCTCTTTTATGGTTTGCCTTTCTCTTTCTCTTTTTTCCTTTCCCCTATGACCATCTGTTTTGTTTCTTAAATTTCACATATGAGTGAAATCACATGGTATTTGTCTTTCTCTAACTTACTTCTCTTAGCATAATATACTCTAGCTCCATCCACAATATTGCAAATGGCATGATTTTATTCTTTTTGATGGCTGAATAATATTCCAGTGTGTGTGTGCATGTGCGTGTGTGTGTGTACACCACATCTTCTTTATCCATTCATCAGATGATGGACATATGGGTTCTTTCCATAATTTGGCTATTGTAGATAATGCTGCTATGAACATCAGAATGTGTGTGCCCCTTCAAATCAGTATTTTTGTATCTTTTGGGTAAATACCTAGTAGTGCAGTAGCTGGATTGGGGGGTAGTTCTATTTTTAACTTTTTGAGGAACCTTCATACTGTTGTCCAGAGTGGCTGCACCAGTTTGCATTCCCACCAACAGTGTAAGAGGGTTTCCTTTTTTCTGCATCCTCAGTAACATCTGCTGTTTTTATGTTGTTAATTTTAGCCACTCTGACAGGTATAAGGTGGTATCTCATTGTGGTTTGGATTTGTAGTTCCCTGATGATGAGTGATATGGAGCGTCTTCTTATGTGTCTTTTAGCCAGTATCTAGACTTCTTTTGTTGTTCCATTCTTGGCAGGAGTTTATGTGTATGCCTAAATACAGTTTCTAGAAGTCTAAGCTTATATATTATTCATTTACTGATTAATGAACTGATATTTATTATATACCTAGTATGTGCCAAATATGAGGGGCAGGATCCAGTCTACTTGTAGAGACATGTATCAAAGAATTACAATATGGTCAGGGATTAGTGTTATAATGTAGATGGGATAAATAGAGATAAAGGTGGTAAACATATAGATAGATGAAAGAATGGAGAGAGTCTATGTATGTAAATGTAACAAGTGTATTTGTGATTGAGTATAAAGAGCATTTTATTCTCAAGGAGATCTTTTCAAAGGAGATAATATTTATGTTGCTTTTTGAAAACCATGTAAAATATACCAGCTCGCTCTAGTATTAGTTTCAGAGTGGACTAATTTATATCTCCTGCTTGATTTTTCTCTATAGAACTTATCTCTAGCTTACATACTGTGTTTATTTCATTCATTTAATGTCTGCTGTACTAGGATGTTACCTCTTTGAGGATAGGGATTTTTGTCTGTTTTGATTACTTCTATATTCTCAACACTGAGAAAAGTTTCTGGCACATAGCAAGAGCTCAGGTATGTGTTGAATGAATGAATGAAGTTTGTGAGATCTATAGTAATTGCCTTATTTTCTTTTAGTTTATTAAGACTATCTCACTACAATTCCTTCATTTTTTTTTTCTCAGTGTTTTTCATTATATGTACTTTAACCTCCCGTGATAACATCCTGTGTCTAAAATGTTTCTCAAACCCACCCCTTTTTTTCCATCTCTCTTAGCTCATTTAATCTTTAGTATATCTTGGGGGATTGATAAACTCTATTTTCCATGTCTCTGTATAAGTCCCCTTAAATTTTTTCCTCCAGAACCATCAGAATTAACTGTCTAAAATGCAGAACTGACCAGATCATTTCTTTGCTTAAAAATACCTAATGGTTCCCATCTGTCTAGAATAAAATTGTGCTCTTTAGATTGCACACAGGACCATCCATAGCTTGGATTCAGCTACATAATGGTGAGTTCTCTTACCATCTTATAATAAAACTCGGTCTATTCATTTTTCTTTGTACCCACTAGTGCCTTGCAATATAATAAAGAATTTGGTAAATACCTCCTTGAGTAAATGAATGCATACAGATGTGTATGAAGGAATGAATATCTACAATAAGGAATTTCATTGAAAATCCTTCATGTTTGGATAAAAAGTGATATAAAAATAATTTTTACACTAGCATTTAAGAACAGTTTTTCTTTATAGAGCTGATCTGTCTTTCTTACTATCTTGCTCTAATCCTCAATTCACTGTGAAGTGATTTACAGTGTCATTATTGAAGTTATCCCATTTCTCTTGTCTTTCCTATCATTCCACTCTCAATCCCATCTCTAAATGTTGGCTCTTTTCTCTCTAGCTACTTTCCTTATTTTTTGAGAGATTTATATATATGCATATATGTCCATAGCTACATGTATGTCTTTTCTGTGTTCTGGCTCTAAATTCTGTCTTTTAAATTTTGCATTCAGTTTGGATACCCTTAGTATTAAATTATTTCTGTGGAACACACATTCAGAGACAACCCTGATCTATTTCCAACGTAAAATGATTTTTATTGTGACTATTTGTATTTCTCTTAATTTCCTTTTTCTCCCCACACTTAGATTGAAAATCTTCAAGAGCAACTTAGAGATAAGGAAAAGCAAATGAGCAGCTTGAAAGAACGAGTCAAATCCTTGCAGGCTGACACTACTAACACCGACACTGCCTTGACAACTTTGGAAGAGGCCCTTGCAGAGAAAGTGAGTAACTGGTTTGGACCCTTTGTAGACACATTTGCTCTTCTTTCTCATTAATGTTAAATTTTCTCTAGTAATGAGACTTGGATTTAAAAGGCAGAAGAAATCCCTTAGGGCAAAAGAGAAAAGAGTTTTCTGTACTATTGCTGTTGTAGATAGTATAAAGGGATAGAAAAGCCGTTTTGTTTTTGTCAACTTAAACATCTGTTGCTAGGCAAGATGGATTTCACACTGGAGGGTAGTGGCTGAAAGTTTTCCCCTCTCCTTTCCTTCTTGTTTCCTTCCTCTTTTTTCTTCTTTTCTTTAATAGATATATTAAATATCTATTAATGTAAATATTAAATATTGATAGAGAGAGGGGGTAGGGGCAGAGGGAGAGGGAGAAATAAACTCAAGCCGACTCTACACCAAGCTAGGAGCCTGATGTAGGGCTCCATCTCACCATCTTGAGATCATAACCAGAGCAGAAACCGAGAGTCAGATTCTTAACCAATTGTGCCACCCAGGTGCCCCCAATGGCTGAAATTTCTAAAGACTAAGCCATAAGTTCCCACTTACTGTCTTCTGAACGAAAAGGAAACTACTTTTTATTTATCTCATCTGTTAGAACCTGGGGATGTGGAAATATCAGACATTGACCATTAGGAAGCAGTATATAATTAGTTATCCTTTACTGTACCATGTTGGTAGCTAATAAAATCTGGGATTTTAGTTATTAACAGAAACATACTTGTTGTTTTTCTAGTCTTGGCTTAGCTACTTCGTTTTGCGTTCATGAGCAAACCTAATTTTTCAGGAATGGTTGACGTAATGAAGAAGTGGCCCAGCCAGTTAGGTGTTAATGTCTTAGAAGGAGGTTTAAGGAATCTTGGTGGGGCATTGTAATTGGATTTTTTTAAAGGAATAGGGTCATTGTTCCTTAAGCCTCTTGGACTCACAATGCTTCAGGCTATGTGCCAGGGATCAAGGCTTGATCCCCGGATATAGTCAGAAATAATAACCAGAAATATATTTAAATTGCTTCAACTTTCAGACTTATAGAGTATCGGTTGACAGAATTTTTAATGGATTGTCTCCCCCCTTCTTTTAAAAAAAGATTATTTATTTATTTATTTGAGAGAGAGAGAGAGAGAGAGAGAGAACCGAGAAAGCAGGGGGAGGGCAAGGGTGGGAGGGACAGAAGGAGAGGGACAAGCAGTCTCCCCACTGAGCAGGGAGCCCAATGTGGGACTCGATCCCAGGACCCTGGGATCATTACCTGAGCTGACGGCAGACACTTAATTGACTGAGCCACCCAGGTGCCCCATCTTCCCCCCTGCCCCTTTTTTATGCTTTAATTCAACATATCATAATTTCCCAAATCTCTTCCTTTTTTGGTATGCGAATTGTGAGTTGTTTCCATTGTCTGTGGGTAACATGTGAGTTACATATAAAAAATATGTGTTACTGGGGTTATGGACATTGGGGAGGGTATGTGCTATGGTGAGTGCTGTGAAGTGTGTAAACCTGGCGATTCACAGACCTGTACCCCTGGGGATAAAAATACATTATATGTTTATTAAAAAATAAAAAAAAATTAAATTAAAAAAATGCTAACAACAACAACAACAACAACAAAAAATATGTGTTACTTATCACTCTTAGGGCTGTGTGTGTGTGTGTGTGTGTGTGTCAAGTTTTTGTTATTGGAAATTGAATAAAGGGAATTTTTCCAAAAGATTACTTTAGGGACTTCTAATACTATTTAAGATTATAGGAAAAGAAACCTAGGGGAATCAAAAGAGCAAAGCTACATCTTTGTTATTGCAAGAGAGGTAGGAAGGGTGAATTCCTTGAAAAGTTGATTATTAACAACTTAGCCCTGTCTTTTGAATGGAGCATGAAAATGTGAAATTTTATCAGCTGAAAGCTGAATTAGGGTCACATAATATAAATATGAAAGGAATTTTCTTACGTATTGATGTGTTCTCTCATCAGGAGCGGACAATTGAACGCTTAAAGGAGCAGCGGGACAGAGATGAACGAGAGAAGCAAGAGGAAATTGATAACTACAAAAAAGATCTTAAAGACTTGAAAGAAAAAGTCAGCTTATTGCAAGGCGACCTCTCAGAAAAAGAGGTTAAGATCACCAAAGTAGAATGATTTGGTTTGCTTTAGTGCATTGTATGTATATGTTGTTGGCGTTTACATAATGCATAAAAAATGTATTTGATGGAAGATTTTTCTTAATATTCTTATAGCAGGGCTTTTCAGAAGACATTAAGGGGAAATTTTGCGAAGCTTTGCAGAGACATAATAGATTGGATCATTCGTTTCCTAAGTCTTTAGCTTTTTCAATATGTTATGAGTTGGTTTCTTACTCATTAATGACATTTTTTTAGATCCTAAAATAACTGAAGCCGTTACACATGGAAGTGCTGTGCTAATGGTAAGAAAGGTGATAGACGAAAGTTTATGTAACGGAGGGCTGTGTATTTATAATATCTCTTAAAGTGCATCTCAGTATTGGCAGAGAAATCATAAGTAATTGCTGACCAATTAGGTTACTTAGTATATTTTGGTCTTGCTTTTGGAAGGTCCTGTTAATGTGACCCAAATAGTAAAAAATACTGCCTGTGATCATGTAATAATGCCTGAGCTTTAGGGGCACTCTTGGATTTTATATCTAGTTATCTTTAAGACAGTTTATGGAAATTTAAGTTTCTAGTGGAACTTTCCTTTTAAAAGGGGAAAGTATTTTATATTTAAGTCATTGTAGCTACTGAAGTAACTAGTAGTGAGTACTACTGCTAATGACTAGTTTCATTCATGAAACTTGATCTACTTCCATTTATTTTATGGGAATGGATATGTATTGATAGAACTCTTTAAATCACAGTTCAGTTGGTATTTCTTGGGAATTAAGCTTACTTTAGTTAGGACTCAAAAGCTGAAGCTGACACTGTTTTATATTTCATGAATGTTCTTGAAGTGGAAGTGTCAGTATATAGTAATAAAGAGCAACTGCAAGCCACCAAGATAATAAATTTTAAAATTTACATTTCCATTTTGTTTGTACTGAGTATTTATTCTAGACGTGTTTTGCTTTTTTCAGGCTTCACTCTTGGATCTGAAAGAGCATGCTTCTTCGCTGGCTTCTTCAGGACTGAAAAAGGACTCACGGCTTAAGACACTGGAGATTGCTTTGGAACAGAAGAAGGAGGAATGTCTGAAAATGGAATCACAATTGAAAAAGGTTAAAGAAAGTTTTTCCACTTTTCTTACTTTGCTTTAAATAAGAACGCAGTAGAGAGCTCTGCAGTGTTCAATGTGTAATAATTTGCCAATGGTGTAATATTCCCCCATAGTTCAAAATATCATTTATACCTTCGTCAGTTCTCTTAATGTTCTTGTCTTGTTTTATGTTACTACTGAGAATCCTCAAAATCTTAGAAAATTGACAGATCAGAGAAAGATTAAAAAAATGCAGCCCATTTATGGAGTATAAGACAGTGTAAAAATCTTAATTTTCTGATATGTTCCTTCCATTAGCATAAAGCCTCCTAGAAGGAGGTAATTTAGCAATGATAGTCACCCATGCTGGCAAGTATTAGGATGTGGGACATATATTTGTTTTCCATTTCTTTGATTTATTCCCTCTAAGATTTATATGGCAGTTTATGGTTTTCAGAACACTTTCATATTTTTAATCTCTGAGCTACCAACTCTGTGAGCAGTTTACAGTTCACAGTTTGAGCAGTTACATTAACTGAGGCCAGTTCAGTTGGCCTCAACTATTGAGGCCAACTCAATATTGATGACTAATGAGAAAGGGTGCAGCCTAGTCTCGACACTTTAAATCTTGTTCTCCTTCCATATATTGGGAGTATTCAACATGATACCCTTACACGTAGGGTATGTCAAAAGTAAAATCATGTTTAAAATCAATAATTACCCAGTACATTACTGTTACTACTTTAAAGTGTTACCTTTTAGGTGAAGAAAAAGAAAGAAAGAAAGAAAATCTAATATCTTAAAGTTACTTGTGAATAAGTAGGAGAATTCTATTTGTGAAATTACAGATTTTGATTATGACCGATTCAGATTTGATGGCTGGCTATTTTTCCTCATTGAAAAGGTGGAGGTAGTTTTTTATTTTATACCTAAATATTGAAGATGAAGCTGCTTATATGTATTTTATGTAACAGGAGTAACTATCAAGAGTGATATTATTCATTAATATTCTAAACTCCCTTGTTTGTGACAATCCCACATTTTCTTCTGTTTGTTTATTTTTAACCTCTTTTTTACCATAGTCTCTTTTTTCTTGGACTTTATATTTAGGCTTATGAGAAAAACTAAAGTTATCTTTGGGTAGAGGAGGTTGATGGCTTTCCCCTACTTTGATTTATTATCTATTTTACTAATGGCCAATTTTCTTTTCATATTTTCCCTTGTTTCATTTTGGATTATTGTTTCTTCCATTTTAATTCATTACTGATGTTTTCCTATTATACTACTTCCACAAGGCCCAACTCCAATAAGGAGGTTTTTACTGTAGTTTTCTGTATGTTCCATTTGTTTTGTGCTTTTTCTCCCCTCTTTTAATTGAGCATTTTATATAATTCCATTTTCTTGTTCCTTTAGCATATCAGTTATATTTCTTAAATCTTCTCAAGTGATTACCCTAGAATTTGCCATATACATTTTTGACTTATCCTCCAACTTTACTGAGATATAATTAGCAACTAAAAATTGTGTATATTTAAGGTGTACAACATGATGATTTGTGTATACATTGTGAGGTGATGACCACAGTGAAACTAGTTAACACATTCATTACCTCACATATTACTATTTTATTTTTTTGTGTTGAGAGAACTTTTTAATACTCTTAGCAAATTTCAAGTATGCAATACAGTATTAGTATGGTCACCATCCTAAATGTTAAATTCCCGGAGCTTATTGATCTTACAACTGAAAATTTGTACCCTTCCTTTGATCAGCATGTCCTCACTTTTCCACCCTCCAGCTCCTGACAACCACCATTCTATTTTGCTTCTGTACTTTTTTAGATTCTACATATTTGTCTTTCTGTGTCTAGCTTAATTTCACTTAGCATAATGTCCTCCATATTCATTCATGTTGTCACAAATGGCAGGATTTCCTTTATTTTTATGATTAAATAATATTTCAGTATACACACACACACACATTGTATTTCCTTTATCCATTCATCTATTGATGGACACTTAGATTCTTTCAGTATTTGGCTCTTATGAGTAATGCTGCAGTGAGCATGAGAGTGCAGGTATCTCTTTGAGATAGTGATTTCATTTCTTTTGGATGCCGGATCACATAGTAGCTCCATTTAAGAATTTCTGAGGAGGTGTCGTCGTACTGTTTTCATAATGGCTGTATGAATTTGCATTCGCACCAACAGGGTACAAGGGTTCCTTTTTCTTCATATTCTTCCCAACTCTTATTTCTAGTCTTTTTTTCTTTTTTAAAGATTTTATTTATTTATTGGACAGAGAAATCACAAGTAGGCAGAGAGGCAGGCAGAGAGAGGGGGGGAAGCAAGCTCCCTGCCGAGCGGAGAGCCCCATGTGGGGCTTGATCCCAGGACCCTGAGATCGTGACCTGAGCCGAAGGCAGAGGCTTAACTCTCTGAGCCACCCAGGCGCCCATCTAGTCTTTTTGATGATAGACATTCTAACAGATGTTAGTTGTTATCTCACTGTAGTTTTGATTTGCATTTCCTTGATGGTTAGTGACGTTGAGCTACTACTTTTCATGTACCTCTTGGCCATTGGTCTGTCTTCTTTGGAAGAGTATCTATTTGTTCAGGTCCTTCACCCATTTTAATGGGATTATTTGTATTATTTGTGTCTGTGCTATTAAGTTGTATGAGTTCCTTACATATTTTGAATACTAACCCCCTGTCAGCTATAAGGTTTACAAATATTTTCTCCCATTCCGTAGGTTGCCTTTTCATTTTGTTGATAGTTTTCTTTGCTGTATAGAAGCTTTTTAGTTGGATGCAGTCTACCTGTTTTTGCTTTTGTTGTCTGTGCTTTTGGTGTCATATCAAAAAAATAATGCAGTAAACTTTTTTTTTTTTTTAAGATTTTATTTATTTATTTGACAGACAGAGATCACAAGTAGGCAGAGAGGCAGCAGAGAGGGAGAGAGGAGGAAGCAGGCTCCCCGCCAAGCAGAGAGCCCGATGCGGGGCTCGATCCCAGGACCCTGAGATCATGACCTGAGCCGAAGGCAGAGGCTTTAAACCACTGAGCCACCCAGGCTCCCCTGCAGTAAACATTTTTAATCTAAGTTCGTTTTCAAAAAATGTTATCCCATTTTATGTGTCATGCAGATACATACAACAGAATACTCCCAGCTCCTTCCTTCCTTCCCTGATGACACTGTTATCATTCATTTCATTTATCCATGTACAATAATCACCCAGTACATTACTGTTACTACTTAAAAGTATTACCTTTTAGGTGAAGAATAAGAATAATAAAAAGATGTAGTTTTAGCTTTATTCCTTCTCCAGTTCTCTTTTTTTATATATATGTGAGTTTCTGACCTATATAATTTATTTCTGCCTGAGAACTTTTTTTTTTTTTTTTGAGAGAGAGAGAAAGAGCGCGCGTGCGCGCTCATGAGTTGGAGGGGGAGGGGCAGAGGGAGAGCGAGAATCTTAAGTAGGCTGCACTCCCAGAGCATGGCTCCATCTCACAACCCTGAGATCATGACCTGAGCCGAAATCAAGAGTCAGATGCTTAATTGACTGAGCCACCCAGGTGCCCTCTGAAGAATTTCTTTTAATATATTTTTGCAGGGTAGGTCTCCTGGCTATGAATTTCTCAGTTTTTATTTGTTTAAGAAAATCTCTATTTCTTTTTCGCTTTTGAGAGATAACAACACTGGACGTGGGTTTCTAGATTTGGTGGGGGTTTTTTCTGTGTAACACTTTAAAGGTTTCACTGTGCTTTCTTCTTAAGTGATTTCTGATGAGAAGTCTACTGTAGTTCTTAACATTGTTGTTCTATAGATAAGGTGTTTTTTTCCCCTCTGACTTCTTTTAAGCTTTTTTGTCTTTCATTTTCTGCATTTTTAATATGATGTGTCTGTGTATAGATGTATAGAATTTATATTGCCTGGTGCTCTGAACTTCCTGATTTGGTGTGTATCCATAATTTTGGAAAATTCTCAGCTATTATTACTTAACAATATTTCTTCTCCTTTCTTTTCCTTTTCCAATTATGTGTATGTTGCACATTCTGAAATTGCTCCATAGTTCCTGAATGTTCTGTACTGTTCTTTTTATTATTTTTTTTCTCTTTTCATTTTATTTTGGGGAGTCCCTCCCTCCCTCCCTATGTCTGTCTTTCTTTCTTCCTTCCTTCCTTCCTTTCTTTCATTAAGACTTTATTTATTTGAGAGAGAGCACAAGCAGAAGGGGATGGGGCAGAGGGAGAGGGGTGAGTGAACTCCCTGCTGAGCAGGCAACCCAATGTGGGGCTCAGTCCCAGAACCCTGAGATCATGACCTGAGCTGCGGCCAGACACTCAACTGACTGACCACCCAGGCATCTCCATTTTGGGAAGTTTCTGTTGACCTGTCTTTAAGCTTACTGGTTCTTTCTTCAACCATATCCAGTCTACTAAAGGGTCCATGAAAGGCGTTAATTTTTCTTGTGTTTTTTATACCTAGAATTTCCTTTTGATTCTTTCTTAGAGTGTCCACTTCTCTGATTGTATTACCCATCTATTTTTGATATTGCCTACTTTTCCCATTAGAGACCTTAACTGTTAATCAGTTATTTTAAATTTCGTATCTGATTAATTCCAACATCAGTGTCAAATATCTGAGTCTGGTTCTTATGTTTGCTCTGTCTTTTCAGACTGTGTCTTTTCTTTTAGCACACCTTATAATTTTTTTGTTGAAAGACAGGTATGTTGTATTAGATAGTGGGTAAATAGGCCTATGTGTAAGGTTTTCAATTAGCAATAATCGCGCCTCGGATAAACCTCATTGGCTACGATACTGCCACTGCGCAAAGCTATGTGTAAGGTTTTAATCTGGCTAGGAGGTGAGCTATATTTAATGTTTGCTGTAGCTGTAGGTGCCAGAGGCTTCAAATTCCTTTAGTATTCTCATCTCTGTTACTTTGGGTTTCTCTCTTCAGAAAGAGTCTGCATCTTGTAGCTCTTTCAGCTGTTACCCTTTGTTATTACACTGGAGCCCTGTTGGTGTGGTGGTAAGATGTGGGGGAAGATAAACTTTCTATAGTCTCCTGATTAAGTCTTTGGTCTTTTATGAGCCTCTGTCCCTGGCTGTGACCTTCACAAAGGTTTTCCCCCTTAGCTAGAGGGGGTAGAATGGGAGAAATGCCTATCTGCCAGGTGGGATTAAACTCTGTTAAAATCTTTGCTCCTGGAGACTCTGCGTTTGAGTAGAGTATAGTTTGGGCATATTTCACAATTACTGCTGCCCACAGCCTTACCAGAACCCAAAGGGGTTTTTGTCAGTTCTTCACTTTGAGAACCTGGTGGGGTTTCTGGATGTAAAGTCCACTAAAATAAGGTGAGTTTGCCCTAAAACTGCAGTTTCTAGGACTGTCATGCTCACTGTCATGCTCATCCACACTCAGCCTCTAGTAATTCCTCAAAGTCACCATTGAAGTGTTTCTACCAACAGCTTTGCTCCAGGTGGGTAGATCTCAACTATGACTCTTTTGATTTTGGAGATGTAGTTTGCCCTTTGACCTTAGTTCTCTGATAGGTCCCAGGAAAGTAATTGATTTTCAGTTTTTTAACTTTTTCTTGTTTTAAAAATGGTAGTGATGACTTACAGACTTTTTACATGTTGGAGCTGAAGTTACAGCAGTTTTTCATATGGAGCAGGCCTATACATTCTTGTTTCGTGGAGGTGTATATGTGAATTTTGCTATTTACAATAACATCTAAAACCTAAAGTAAAAATACAGTTATTGCCTATATCTGGGAATCAACTTTAGTTTTATTAATTAACACATAAATATTTATGAAATCAATAAGTTACCTATCCCAGGGAATTTGAGATTATATCACAGAGGTTGAGTTAACAACATACATGGCTATTTATTTATTTATTTATTGGCGGGGTGCATATCTGTATGACTCCGGGGAGGGGTGGAGGAAGAGGGAAATAAACAGGCTCCCCGCTGAGCAGGGGGCCTGATGCAGGGCTTGACCCAGGACCCTGAGATCACAACCTGAACTGAAGTCAAGAGTTGGAGGTGCAAGTGACTGAGCCACCCAGGCGCCCTCAGTACATGCCTCACATAGCTTTTTTAGTTCTACTAGATGTCAAATGAACTTGAGTATTTTATATTATCAGAGTGTTTCTGAACTTATTAATTTATATTGGAAATTGACTTTCAAGAAAGAAGAGAAAAACCTTTGACTTTAAAATATGTCTTAGAATAAATGAGAGTGTATTTCCTAACGTAAGATTGAGATAAAGATAAAGCAATAAGATATAATAAGACTCAGAATAATTGTTAAATATTGTGCTTCAGATTTTAGCTCATTCTAGTAGATAAATTTTTCCCTAGCACTATTACATTTTAAAAGCAGGGCAGTGACATAGAGAAAGACAAATACCATATGATCTCACTTATATGTGGAATGTAAAATCAAAAATAACCTGAGCGCATAGAGAGAGAGAACAGATTGGTGGTTGCCAGGAAGGTGGGGGGAGTGGTGGTGTGTGGGCAAAATGGGTGAAGCAGGTTAGAAGGTAAAAATTTCCAGTTATAAAATAAGTAAGCCCTGGGATATAATGTACAGCATGGTGATTATAGTTAGTAATACTTTACTGTGTATTTGAAAGTTGCTAAGAGAGTAGATCTTAAAAGTTCTCATCACAAGAAGGAGATTATTTCTAACTTTGTAGTAATAGATGTTAATTACATTGTGGTGATCATTTCACAGTACATCACAGATATGTCAAATCATCATTGCAGTGTACACCTATAACTAATATAATGTTATATGTCAATTATATATAAAAAAATAGAGCCAAATATCATCAGATGGTTTTTGGTTTTTTATTTGCTACAACTTTAATTTTTTTTTCCTAAGGTTTTATTTATTTATTTCTCAGAGAGTGCGCAAGCAGGGGGAGAGGCAGGCAGAGGGAGAAGCAGGCTCCCCGCTGAGCAAGGAGCCTGATACAGAACCTGGGATCATGATCTGAGCTGAAGGCAGACACTTAACCAACTGAGCCACTCAGGCGTCCCTACAATTTTAATTCTTTAGGAGTTTATTAGGCCTAGGATTTTGTTGTCTTTGTTTTCTATATTAGCATTTGTTTTGTTTTGTTTTATAGCTTATTTGTAGGTTTATTTATTTTTGTTTGTTTTTTTATATAGAAACTACTTTATTTTTTGCTTGTGGGAACTTTTAAGATTTACTCTTTCAGCAGTTTCCAAATTGAACAGTATTGTTAACCATAGTCACCATGCTGTGTAGTACATCCTGAGAACTTACTGTTTTATAATTGGAAGTTTATACTCTTTGACCACTTTGATCCATTTCACATACTCCTCTCCCTGCCCCGGTAACCAACCATCTGTTCTCTATTTGTCTGAGTTCAATTGTTTAGATTCCATGTATAAGTGAGAGCATATAATATTTCTCTTTCTCTGACATACTTCATTTTGCCTAATGCCCTCAAGCTTCATCCATGTTGTTAGAAATGGAAGGAATTCCTTCTTTTTTAATGGGTTAATAGTATTCCATTCTATATATGTACCGTGACTTCTTTACCCATTCATCCATCAGTGGACATTTAGGTTGACTCCTGTCTTAGCTACTATAAATAATGCTGCAGTGAATATGGGAGTACAGATAATCTTTTCAATAGTGATTTTGTTTCCTTTGGATGTATACTCTGAAGCAGAATTCCTGGATCATATGGTAGTTCTGTTTTTAACTTTTTGAGGAAGCTTCATACTGTTTTCCATTTCCACCAACAGTGTATAAGAGTTCTCTTTTCTGGGGCACCTGGGTGGTTCAGTGGGTTGAGCATCTGCCTTCGGCTCAGGTCATGATCTCAGGGTCCTGAGTTCAAGCCCCACATTGGGCTCTCTGCTCGGTGGGGAGCCTGCTTCCCCCCTCTCTCTGCCTGCCTCTCTGTCTACTTGTGATCTCTGTCTATCAAATAAAGAAAGAAAATCTTAAAAAAAAAAAAAGAGTTCTCTTTTCTGTACATCCCCACCATACTTATTTCTCTCTCTCTCTCTCTCTCTCTCTTTTTTTTTTTGTCAAACTATTCCAAAAAATAGAGAAGGAAGGAAAACTTCCAAATTCATTCTATGAGGCCAGCATTACCCTGATACCAAAACCAGATAAAGACTCCATGAAGAAAGAGAACTACAGGCCAGTATCCCTGATGAACATGGATGCAGAAATTCTTAATAAAACACTAGCAAACCAGACAACAGTGCATTAAAAAAAAAAATCATTCACCCAGTCAAGTAGCATTTATTCCTGGTTTGCAGGGGTGGTTCAGCATTCACAAATCAATCAATGTGATACACAACATTAATAAATGAAAAGAACCATATGATCATTTGAGTAGATGGAGAAAAAGTATTTGACAAAGTATAAAATCCATTCATGAATAAAAAGCCTTAACAAAGAGATCTAGAAGGAGTATACCTCAGTGTAATAAAGGCTTATACAAAAATCCTACAGCTTATATTATCCTCAGTGAGGAAAAACAGAGAGCTTTTCCTCTTTGTACAGTCAGGAATAAGACATAGATGTCTACACTCACTGCAGTTATTTAACATAGCACTGGAAGTAGTAGCTGTAGCAATCAGACAACAAAAAGAAAAAAAGGCATCCAGATTGGTAAGAAAGAAGTTAGACTTTCACTCTCTGCAGATCATGTGATATTTTGTGTAGAAAACCTGAAAGACTCCACGAAAAAACTGCTAGAACTGATCAACGAATTCAGTAAAGTCTCAAGGATACAAAATAAACGTTGAGAAATCTGTTTTATTTCTATACACCAGTAATGAAGCACAGAAAGAGAAATTCTATTTATAGTTGTACCAACAACAGTTAAGATCCTTAGGAATGAACCTATGACACAAAGAAATGGGAAGACATTCCATACTTATGGATTGGAAGAACAACTATTGTTAGAACATCTGTATTACTCAAAGCAATCTATACATTTAATGCAATGGCTATGAAAATACCACCAGCAGGTGGCTCAGGTGGTTAAGCACCTGCTTTCAGCTCAAGTCATGATCACAGGGTTGTGGTATTGAGCCCTACAGGGGGCTCTCGGCTCAGGAGGGAGAGGGTTGCCTCTTCCTCTCCCTTTGTCCCTCCCCACCTTCATGGTCTTTCTCTCTCAAATAAAGAAATAAAATATTAAAAAAAAATACCACCAGGATTTTTCACAGAACTAGAACAAACAGTCCTAAAATTTGTATAGAATCATGGAAGATCGCAAATAGCCAAAGCAGTCTTGAAACAGAAAAGCAAAGCTGGAGGCATCACAATTCTGGACTTCAAGTTATATTACAAAGCTATAGTGATCAAAACAGTACGGTACTAGCACAAAAATAGAACAGAATAGAAATGGAACAGAAATACTTCTAGCATAGGAATTTATATCCTGTATGTGTATTTCCATATTTTATGCCTTTAGCATGAGATAATAACCTCATAATTATTAAGGAAAGCCTTGAAATTGAACTTCTGAGTTACTAGAACTGTAAAAAGTGCTGAATTCTTTTTTTTCCTCTGGGGTGGGGGGAATAGCTTTTTCTGGAGGATTTTTTTGTTGCAAGTTTTTAAAAATTACATGTATTTATCTTTTACTTTTCTTTCTCTTTCTCATTCTTTTCTTATACCATACCATTTCCTTCTATGGTTTTTTCTTCTTTTCTTACTGACACTTTCCCCCCTTTAGGATCCTGAAATAGTATTAAACCACCCATTTAGACCAGTGAGTGATGTGACAGAGTAGTGCCATAAAGCCCTGGTTGATGTTTTTTCTGTATTTTGTATGATTGGTTTTTTTACTACTCTGTAGAAAATGAACGCACTTGACCTTCTCTCTCCCTTTCTCAAGTAGGAATTCTAGATTTTTAAAAAATGACTCCTTTCTAAAGAATATTGGGATGAATACAAAGTGGGAAGTTTCCATAAGATCAAAATTTCCTCCCAGGCTTGGGAAGTGTTTGCATTTCTGCTACTTTTGCCTTGTTTTATTCCTGAATGAGTTCATTCATTCACTAGGGCTGCCTCTCTTTCCTCTAGATTTTACTCTGTTGTGGCTTTTAACCATACCAGTTTAGGTTAGAATTTTGCTGACACATTAAAATACATGTCTGCCAGTGGAATCACTTTTAAAGGCCACTGTTACTAACTGGATTTTCCTAACTGATTAAACCTGAAACAAAAGATGTTGGTAAAGGTTTTGGTCTTAGAAGTACAGCTTTTGCTTTGACAAAGCATTTAGCCCAATTTATGGGAACATTTCTGTTTTACTTAAGGTATTTTGCATCAGTGCTTTCTGAAGTATTTCCTAGCAATATATATGTACCCCTTTAATATATTTTTTGAAGATTTTATTTATTTATTTGACAGAGAGACAGCAAGAGAGGGAACACAAACGGGGAGTGGGAGAGGGAAAAGCAGGCTCCCCGCAGAGCAGGGTAGTCATACATGTATGAATATGAATATTTCATTAATACATAAGCATGATTCATACATGCTTGGTAAAGCAGTATATAGGAAAAGGGAAGAGAAGTAAGGGTCAAGTGGAAATTAGAGCTCAGCATTGACATTGGTTATAGTAACATCAGTGAATCTCTGGCAATGCCTTTTTGAGGGAGATTAGAAAGATTATTTTGGAGAGATCAGTAACAGATGAATAGTAGTCTAATGGCTTGTCTGAATGTCTCACTTAGACTCAAAAAAACCCATGTCTTGTCATATGATGATTTTTGGCCTAATATTTAGATATGTACAGTAGTACATCTAAACACAAATCCATTTGAAATCCATGATAATTTCTCAAGTTATTACTAATATTTTGTCTATGTAATATTTAAGCAGAGAAAAACTTCATAAATTGAAGACTAGCTATTAGATATTTGATAATTCTCTATTTAAATTGAAATACAGATGGTCCTTTGGGACATGGTTTTCCTGCTGCCATTATATATGTCTGATAGTATCTGAACACTTTTCTTTGAAGGCACATGAGGCAACACTGGAAGCCAGAGCCAGTCCAGAGATGAGTGACCGAATACAGCAGTTGGAGAGAGAGATTGCCAGGTATAAAGATGAATCTAGTAAGGCCCAGGCAGAAGTTGACCGCCTCTTGGAAATCTTGAAGGAAGTGGAAAATGAAAAGAATGACAAAGATAAGAAGATCGCAGAGTTGGAAAGGTAAGGATAGGCAAGCTGAATGGTGGATTTACTATGTTAGAAAGGTTAAAGTATGGTTTTAAAACTATACTTTTGGGGGCATACTTGTTCGGTGTATCTGCCTCTTGGACTTTAGGTTCTTGTGTTATTATTTTTATTAACTTTTTATTCTGAGTCATTGTAAATTCATTGCTGCAACATCTGAAAGGCAACAACAAATGGGGATATATTAAGAAGTTGTGGACATCAGCATCATTGATTGGAAAGTAAGAAAATATTCATCAGTGGAGAAGTTAAACTTTTCTACTAGCTAATCATGAGAGTACAAGTAGCTACTTGCTTTTTAATTACTTTATTATCCACAGAGCAAATGAACCTCAAGTTCAGGGAGGTAATATTTTTTCATTGGCTTAGACTTTTTTTATTGAGCCCGATGCTCCTTTTGGCTGTGAAGTTTTAGACTTTACACAGTTTGTATTGTGGAGAAGCAGGCTGTTACATCAGTCACTAGGTCAAATTTAGAAGAAGAGCCATTTTGAGGATAATTTAAGCGACTTGAATATGATTTTTATGGGTCTGTGACTTTGAATTCTTCAAAATGAGCTGTGTTTACAGATCTAGCCTTACAGCTCTCTTGGAATCTATCTTTCTTTCTTTCTTTCATAATTAGGGTGTTTTATACTAAAGATTAAGTAAATGCCTTTTGATCTCTTTTTTTACAGCATGTATTTAACATAAATTTATAAGTACATAGAAGTAGTTCTTCTAGTAGAACTTCATTAATCACCTATATTCTTCTAAATAGAGACAACAGTGACAGAATGAAGTCATTAACCTATGTGGCTTCTTGGAGCTGATTCTTAGGAATATTTTATTTTCATGTTCTTGAAGATTGGGAAATATGAAATGACTTTCATAAGTTGTTTATTAAGTTTAAAATTTTGGGGTGACTGGGAGATTTGATAATCCCCTGTGGAATTGATTTTTCTCTTATTCTGTTCCCAAGAAACTAAAACAGTAAAGTCTAACCCTCACAATTTTTCTTCACTATACCGATTGCATACTCACGAGATTCCTCTTACTTTTGATATTAACTCTATTCATATTTTCTGGTTCTGGATAAGACGAATGGATAGAATCTTTAGATCAGAATTAAAAATTACCCGTTTTAAGATGAGATTATTGAATTTTTGTATGCCCTTTTCCATGTTTGCATTGCAGTTTGTCCCCCAGCACACACACACTTACATATGCACATGAACACATGCCTCTCTGTTTTTGTGTTGGCCTGAAATCAGCAGTGCTGCACAGGTTTTAAAATGTAATACTTTTGATGGATTAGTGACTTCCCACCAAATATTTTAATATTTCAGAAGAGAAATTCTTTGATCAAGTTTCATTTTTTGGTTTGTTTTCTTGTAGTAGAATGTACATTGAAATTACTGCTTGTTATTCCAGGCAGCTTGCTTGAAAAACTTCTTGATTCATTTTTGGACCTAATACTGATTTTTGGAGTTGGGTGTGACTTGAAAGACAGTAAGAAATAGGATTAAATCTATATTTTATACCCAAAGCACACAAATTGCTTTTATTAACCACTGTATTTCTTAAATTTTGAGAAAGTTTTAAATGATCTACTCTTTCCACAGAATATAACTTAAAAGGTTGAAAAGCACTGCACAGTTTTAGCCTCTGGCAGCATTGTAATTTTGTTTCAGGATTTGACACAAAGTTTCTTGGCTACCAAAAAAAGGAGTTTTTAAAACTCAGTTTTTGCTCCTGGGTTTATAATTTGTTGCTCAGCTATATAGTTTGAGATCTGAATAATAGTCAGAGACAGTTAGGATTATATTATGCCTTTTGTTCCCCTGTTTAGTACTGAGGTGCATGTGTGTGCCTGCCATGTTTCTTACTAACTATTTGCTTCTTGTGTTGCCATTCCATTATTTCCTAACGTGTGGGTGTCTGTCTCCCCATAATTTATCTTTCGAATTTCTTCACCTTTCTTTTAATTTGTATTATCATGGTCCTAATCCATTGGGGTTTTGGTCTCTGTGTGTCTCTCTGTTTGTATCCCCTCTTGGCCATGCTGTTTCTCAGAAAGCCAGTCTCCCGCAGTTTGTATCTTCCACGCCAGGTTTCTGTCCCTGCACCGTCAGGGGGGTTTGTTTGGGACTTCCTGGGAAAGTGAGTGTTATGTAAGGCTATAGTACTGTACTAGACTGAATTGCTCCTGCTGCTTCTGCTACTGCTGAGACTTGCTGGGAATTTTGCTTGATCAGAATTAAAGAACAGCCAGTTTGTGTCAAGTTAAACTGTAATTCTTGGGTACTTGTTTTGTGGAAAAAGTACGTTTTCTCTCTGGTAAGGTTCTGGTATTGTTGATTATGATTGTCATCGTCTTTGTTGTCTTGATTATGATGTCATCGTCTTGATTATGATTGTCATTAGATGATTCCAGCATCGTCTAATGCTGGAATGCCCTTTAAGTAATGTCCCCTTACTAGTGTGACGGTAGTGCCACACCCTAATTCAGGATGTAGAATTCATTCTCTAGGGTGTTCAGCAGCCTTCCAAATGGGGGGGAAAAAAAAGACTGTTACAATAATTGAACTAGAGAAAATTCTTAGTAAATTTTGCACATTTCCTAGTACTTCTTACATAAGGATCTTCAAGATTAAAGAACTCACAAAGAATTCCCAGACCTATTCTTTGTGATCTAGATAAAAAATGGTTAGTCCCTTACATTGACGTTGTAGAACAATAGTAGCTCCTGTTAGAAGATGACTCAGTGTTGTACCACTCTGCAGTTTTTAGATTATTTATTTATTTATTTATTTGACACAGAGAAATCACAAGTTGGCAGAGAGGCAGGCAGAGAGAAAGAGGGGGAAGCAGGCTCCCCGCCAAGCAGAGAGCCTGATCCGGGGATTGATCCCAGGACCCTGAGATCATGACCTGAGCCAAAGGCTTAACTCACTGAGCCACCCCGGTGCCCCCACTCTCCAGTTTTTAAAAGGATTTATATATATATCTGCACATATATATATATGTGTGTGTGTGTGTGTGTGTATATATATATATATACATATATATATATATAAATATCTGCACATATAAAATATTTTCCCAACTAAATATAAGAAGTATTACTTCTAAATTCATATTTTATTCTGTGGTGTGTATAAATTGGAAGTGCAACCAGAGAGGCAGAAGTAGTAGAAAATACATATATATAATGTCTGGAAATTTATTACAAGGAGTTGTCTTACATGATTGTGAGAGACTGTCAAAGGAAGTCTGAAATCTGGGGGACTAGCTAACGGAAAGAGAAGGTCATCAGCAGGATAGAAATCCCATGGGCATGGGCAAAAATTCTGCCAAGTCCACAGGCAGAATTTTTTTTTCTCTCCTGGGGAAACCTCAGCCCTGCTTTTAGAGGCCTTCCAAAGGATTCATTTATACCCACTCTGATTATCTGGGATAATCTCCTTTACTTAAAGGGATTAGAGGATTTAATTATATCTGCAAAATACCTTCATAGCAACATCTAAATTAGTGTTCGGTTAAGTATCTGGGCACTTTAGCCCAGCCAAGTTGACATTTTAAGAAGTTATCACCTGGTGATTTTGGATAGTCTTAATAATCAATTTAAGGAAAAACAAAAACAAAAATAAATAAACCCTGGAGCTTTACCTGTCCTTATATAAGTAGATCAATTTAGATTAGCCTCAGGAACCCTGAATGTAATTAAGAATTTTGCTTCTAAAGTGATCATAGTCGAGTTTCTATTTAGATTTATTTTACAGAGGCTGATTTTTGGCATAATGTTTAAAATATTGAGAGAAGAGTAATGTAGGCTGATAGAATTCTGATTTAGTATCTTTTCAGACTTCTGCAATAATGGTTTAAAATGTTTTTTAATTAAAGAAATTGTTTTTATTGAGGTATAACTGGCATATGACATTATATTAATTTCAGTATACAACATAATGATTCAGTATTTGTGTAGATTGCAGAATAATCACCACAATAACTACAGTGAATGTCTTCTACGTACACAGTTATGGAAATTTTTTTTTCATGTGATGAGAACTTTTAAGATTTATTCTCTTAGCAACTTTTAAATATACTACAGTATTGTTAACTATAGTCACCATGCTGTATGTTAGATCCCCAGGAAGTTTATACCTTTTGACAAACTTTAACCATTTTATCCCCCCTTAATCCATACCTCTGGCAACCACTTAATCTGTTCTCTGTACCTATGAGTTATTTTTTTGTTTTGTTTTGTTTTGTTATATATATTTTAACTGAAATAGAGTTGACATACAATTTTATATTAGTTTCAGGTAAACAACATAATGACTTGACATTTATATACATTATGAAATGCTTATCACAGTAATTGTAGTAACCATCTGTCACCATTCAAAGTTATTATTGACTGTATTCCCTGTGCTGTACTTTTCATCCCCATGAGTTAATTCCTTTAAGGTGGAAGTTTGTACCTTTTTTTTCCTTTCACCTATTTCACCCATTCCAGCTTCCCCCTCCCTTTTGACAACCACCATTTTGTTTTGTGTATTTATGAGTCTATTTCTGTTTTTTGTTTGTTTTGTTTTTGGTATTTTGGTGGTTGTTGTAGCATTTATTTTTTCCTGTTTGACTTATTTCACTTGGCATAATACCATCTAGGTCCATCCAGCTGTCCCAGATGGCAAGATTTTATTACTTTTTATGAATGAGTGATACTCCTTTAAAAAATATATAGCACATCTTTTTTATCCATGTGTTGATGGGCATTTAGCTTGCTTCCATATCTTGATTCTTGTGAATAATGCTGTAGCAAACATAGGGGTGCATACATCTTTCGGAATTTGTGTTTTTGTTTTCTTTGGGTGAGTACCCAGATGTGGATTACCAGATCTCATAGTATTTCTATTTTTAATTTTTTGAAAAACCTCCATATTTTTTTCTACAGTGACTATACCAGTTTGCATTCCCACCAGGGTTCCCTTTTCTCCACACCTTTACTAACACTGGTTATTTCTTGTCTTTTTTTGAGACTGCCATTCTGACTGATGTGATACCTCACTATGATTTTGATCTGCATTTCCCTGATGATTCATGGTATTGAACATCTTTTGTCAGTTGGCCATCTTTATGTGTTCTTTGCAAACATGTCTATTCCGTCCTTTGCCCATTTTTTTAATTCGGTTTTGTTGTTGGTGTTTGACTTGTGTGAATTCTTTATATGTTCTAGATATTAGTCCTTTATCAGATACATCTTTTGCACATATCTTCTCCCATTCAGTAGGATGCTTTTTCGTTTTGTTGATGGTTTCCCTTGCTATGCAAAAGCTCTTTGATTTGATATAGTCCCAGTAGTTCATTTTTGCCTTTGTTACCATTGTTAGAGGAGACAGATCAAAAAAATATATCGCTAAACTGATGTCTAAGTATTTATTACTTATGGTTTCTTTTAGGAGTTTTATGGTTTCAGGTCTTACCATTTAGGATTTTTTATTCATTTTGAGTTTTTTGTTTTGTTTTGTTTTTAAATGTGGGATACAAAGTAGTCTGGTTTTATTCTTTTGTATGTAGCTGTTTGGTGTTCCCAACACCATTTACTGAAGAGAATGTCTTTTCCCCATTGTATATTCTTGCCTTCTTTGTTGTAGATTAATTGACTGTGTCAGTGTGGGTTTATTTAATGGCTCTTTATCCTCTTTCATTGATCTATGTGTCTGTTTTTGTTCCAGTTTTGATTTCTGTAGCCTTTTAGTATAGTTTAAAATCTGGGCTTGTGAGACCTCCAGCTTTGTTGTTTTTTCTCAGAATTGCTTTTGCCATTGAGGATCTTTTTTGTTTTCATACAAATGTTAGAATTATTCTAGTTCTGTGCAAAATACATTGTTATTTTGATAGGGATTGCATTGAATATAGATTTCTTTGGATAGCATGGACATTTTAACAATATTAATTCTTTCAACCCATGAGCATAATATATCTTTTCATTTGTTAATCTTTTTACTTCTTTACCTTTGTTGCAGTCCTCTCTTTGTCTCTTCTCTTACTTTATCTCCTCACCCAAATGCCTGGAACAGATCTTGTCCCTTCACTTTTTGAAAGGGCCTTCATTATACAGGAGATTTTTGCCTTCAATCAGGCAACTGTTTTAAAGAGGGATATATTTTGACCTTTTAAAAACAAATTTTTATTGTGGCAGAAATGGCCTTATTTCACTTTGAAATGTAGGCATTACTGTTACCTCATTTGTATTCAATGATTGATTCTTTTTCTGTCCTTTAGTGGAAACATTAAAAGCAAACTGGCACATATTTTGGGTGGAAATTTCCTGTAGGAACTCTGCAAGCCTTGCATGTCTTCCTTTTGGTATTTATCAGGTAGATCTTACTTTTCTTAGAAAGATTCCCCCAAAGTTTTAATGTACTTTAATAGTTGTATTTGTTAATTTTAGCCGCCCTTTCTTTCTTTTTTTTTTTCAGCTGCCCTTTCTTGCATCATGACTTTTTTGTTTGTTTTTGGAAACGGTTCTTTATATAGAGAGTTTTTCAAATACAAATAATGAGGCTGAGGCACAGAGAGATTATTAAATGTCTGGTCCTCTATCACATAAGTAAGTAGGTGATAATAGAGTTGTGCCTAAGAATTCCAGAAACCTAGAGTCTTTTCCTTCCCTTTCCCCCCCCTAACTTCCTATGTTCAGATTTTCATTAATGAGCTTGCCTTCTACAAGGGGAAGTTGGAGACATTTGGATGATTCAGAGGCTGTTCACTTGAAGATTTTGCTGAGGTCAAAGGCTTTTCCCACGTGTGGGAATGCTGTCTTAGAGGACAGGTACTTTGCAACTGGCATGTTGGTTGCTTTGTCACCAGGTGCCAGTTTTTCCAGTCTGATTTAGCTTTTTCGTCAGTTTGAACTCAATAAAGATATTTCTGACCCCAGAAGACTTAAGACTTCAACAAAGAGCCGCTATTGTCTTTTCCTTCGTGATGGTGCTAGCAGAGGCGTCTTCCCATGAATTGTGTAGTAGCTGGAAATTTCAGTGATAAGATTTCAATTTAAGGTTTGGTTGAGCTCTCCTGAGAAGTAATACTCAGCGTACCCAATTAATACGTGCCCCTGGATATACGATTATCATAGAGAAGGGAACTTTGTACTCTTCAGGGTGGTCTTTTAATTTTTAAGACCAGTGTTAAATCACAATGACTTGAGAAGTTGGTTGGAACACTAGTAGGTAATTTTGGACCCTAGACTTTTAATTTCAGGTCCTGGAATTCTGGTGTGGAGACATGAAATAGAGAGGGAAAGCCAGGATACTGCTACTGCTAACATTCTAAGGAAGCAAGAGAATCAGAGACAAATTTTTTGTTATTTATTCATTCACACACACACATTATTAGGCAAGTCCTCTAAAGACTTATAATGGAGGAAACTTCGTTTTTTCACTTTTTGTTGGTTAATTTTATTTTCTTTGCTAACCATCTCTTTTAGACCCTCATCTTGAACTATTAGTTTGAGGCTCTTGCATCATGAGTAAACTTAAATTTTGTGGGCTAGCAAGAAAACCTAAATTGCATGTATAATATCTCTAAGGGAATTACGTACTGATTTATAAACAACTGGCTTTATTTTAAAAGTGGAGTATATCTAGTCATAAGATTTAGTTGATTTTGTACCCCCACCCCACCCCGATTTATTTTTTTTAAAGCAAGAGTGTTCTCACTTTGCTCAGAATTTAGGCTTAAGGTAGTTAGCCCCTGAATTAGCTGTCTGAGCTGCTAAAGTAGTAACTTAATCTCATTTTGTAAGTGAGATAAATCTGTACTTCTGTGCATGAAGATCAATGCACTGAACTGAGCTTTAACACCAGCAAAATTGGGATTGTTTTCCTATCCTGTCAGGAGTGAGGTATAATCTGGGGTATTATTTGCATGGATGTATATGTAAGAGAAAGAATTTTTCTGGTGGTATTTGGAAAAATTAGGGAAGATAGTTGCTAGGCTTAAATGCCATGGCTCAAGGATTTGGTCTCTTGAGTTTTTGATTGGCTTTTAAAGATTACTGGTGTATGAAATTTTATATAATGAAAATGGAGTTGTCTTTACTTTTCATATATCTCCTAAAATGCTTTGGGAAATGTGAACTAGTTTATAGGATGATAGTTTAAATTTTTGGTTTGATAGTCTTAGTAGAATTACCTCTGTTTTTGTAAAAAAAAAAAATTGACCTCAAAATTAGAAGATGAATCCTTTTTTCTCATCTGTTTTTTCTTATTCTTTTCTCATTGACTAAAATTTTCTTTTTCTGTATTCATTTTTGGGAATCTGACCCCTTTTAACTCAAAGCCAGTTTTACTGACTTCCCTGAGGTAGTAATTTCTCTTTTCTTTATTTGTACTATTCTTACAGTGTCTATCATGTTCTGCTCTGTGACTCTACATTATTGAGGGCCTAATCAGTATATATCATTATTGAGAGCTCCTTTCTCGTTTCACTGTCTAATCATCCCACATTTCTTCCATTTTTATCTATCACTTGTATATTCAGACCTTTCATCAATTAAACAGATGGAGATTTTAGTCTGTTATACACTTATTAGTGATACTGCAAATATTTTTTACTCATTTCTTCTATATGTTTGTAATGTGTTTACAGTTGTGCCTATACTTTTCCTTCTGTAATAGTAAAAGTAAATTCATATCTATAAAGTATTTTTATATAATTTAAAATAATCCTGTGGGATTATTTTTTGATCTGTAGGTTAGATAGAGGTTTAGATAACCTCCTACCTCTTTTGTCACAATGAAATACCAATTGTAACTTTTATTTTTACATTTTAACATCTCTGAATTTGGGATATGTGTGCAAATAATGGCACTGCATAGTTTAATTAGTATCTTTTTTTTTTTTTTTCATCTTAGTGATACATAAAGTAATGGTACATCTTCTGTCCTTGGTGAATTGATATTGAAGATGCATGCAAAGAGAGTGAATAAAATTGTTTCAGAGAATGTGGAAGTGGAAGAAAGTATTTCCAGATTAACTTTATTTTCTGATGTACCTCATTTTAAATGTGTGTGTGACCAAATGTATATATTTACTATTATAATTAGATACTTGATTATCTTACCTGCTTCCTGTTTATTTATTTAAATAGGTTGACCTGAAATTTTTTTGGACCTTTTTATTGGGAAAATGGGCTTTATGTTTGTGATTGCTTCATATTGGTTTCACAGTATATTTAGCCATCTACACAGTATAACCTAAAAATGTAAACCTACATATTTAGTCTTCATACTTACAATTTTTTTTTGTAAAGAAATGCCAAATTGATACTCAGCTTAAGGTCTTCAGATATCGTCTGTCTAAAAATTTAATTAAGCTGTATATAGCTTTGGCATAAACTCATACACAATTATGAGGAAAATATTTCCTTAGAGAAGAATTTCCTTTCTTTTAAATTCATGATTATGTATCTTTGACCCATGAAGTTCAGTGTCAGAAAATGTGGTCTTCGTGTGGTTTGAGTAGAGGAGAAGTGACTGCTGCTGCAGGGGTTGTGTGTTCTTGCTTGAGGGAGAATGGGCTGTGTTTTTTTTTAAAAAAAAAAAAAAAGGAAAGAAATATACTAAGAATATGATAACTGAAGATGACTGGTTCTTTATCTGATCCTGCTTGCTTCAGCTTGCTTTCTGAGGAAGCTGCTTGTTTCTTTCTTCTTCCTCCTTGATGAATTTCACTGATTTCATTTAAAAGAAGAGTAAATCATACAGCTTTGCATAATCAATTCTATTAGATCATTTTTCCAAAATTTCTTGTGGGCACAGCACCTTGTAATTTGTTAGTATAGTCTTTATAGGAATTTTTGTTTAATGGTTACCTTAAGTTTTTACATAAAGGGGCAAACATTAGAATTCTATGGAATTACTCTATATGCATATTTTTCTTCCATATCAATTTCCCAAGAGCTGTAGGTTGATGCCAAAGTGAAATATGACTCATGAACAATGAAATAGGTAAAAAGTTGCTCACTGTTGATAGGAGTAAGCTTAATTTTTTTCCTGGTGGATTTACCCAAGTCTTATTTAAAGCCTTGCAACCATAAGAAATTTCAGTTAGTGTCATTGTTGATCTAAAATTATTCTGATTTATTGTGTCATAACCAACAAAGATAGAAAAGATACTTGGGAACAGTCATTTAGAGATTGGCCTATTTTTGGATTTGAACATTGTCTGCATTCTCTACTGTGTTAAATATGCCAAAGATGCATGGATTCATTTGTACATTCCCTTTAGGAATCTGTAAGCATCACAGAACATATAAAATATGCCCAGGGAGATGTCAGCAGACCCATATTTTTATCCTGGATCTGCCACTTACACATTGTGTGCTTGTGAGGAAGTCATTTTTATTCTCTGTTTTTCATTTCTCTTTATCTTATAGAATTGGAATAATAAATTTTGTCATCCTTACCTTTCATTATTTTCACAATGACTTTTAAAAACCCTGGTTTTAAATACTGAAACATTAGAAAACATTAAAGTACAAATTGAAATGGTGCTTGCATTCAAGAAATGAACCTTTTGTTTTAGATTCTGAAAATAAAATTTAGATCCTAAAGACGATCTGGACAGCACTAGCCACTAGAAGTCTAAGTATTTGGAGGATAATACTGACTTCAGTGAAATTGATTAATTTTTAAAAGGGAAAAACTGCCTGTTGTTACAAAAAGCAATAACGAACCACCGGGGCTTCATGCTATGTAGGAATATTGAGCATGGCAACTTTGCATCTCTAAGTGCTGAACACTATTAGAAATGGAGTGATGTTTATAGAGCTGTGTATTCTTGTTCATTATTGCTTTTAGATTGCACCATTTCAGGTAGATTTTGGTAGATTTGGAATGAGAAAAAAAATTAGGTTCTAATTAGGAAAAAGTTACTGTTTTCACATTTGGGATCATTATTTCAAGTTCTCCCTCATCATTTAGAATTCTGTGTTCCACAGAATGATTGAATCTCTTGATGTTTTTCTGCTTTTGTTGTGGATAAGTTGTATCCCAGAAATGGAGTTGGGGGTGTGTAAAGGAGTAGTCAGTTATAAGGTGGGTATGTATAAAATTAAGATGATTGAAGTTGTGAAATCACAGTTAACTACTTAAATGAGAAGGGGGAGGTGTTGACCTTCTCTTTTTTTCCTTTGTTTTTAATAAATTGTTTCTTTCCCCTGCTTCAAGAAATGGTAAATTTTAAACAAAAATTTTCCTTGAAACTTACATTAAGGTACAATGGTGTAATCTAATATGAAAAAACAGTTGTTGAGAGTTGAAAATCTGAAATTACTAATTTTTAGTGCCTGTGCAGAATCTGTGTTACCCCCTTACCTTCTCTAATCCTGTGCTTTTATGTTTTGTCTGTGTCTATGAATAACATTATTTCCTGAATATTGTCCTTATTAATTCTTTCTAACTTTCTCTCTCACATTTCCTTCCTGGATTTGCTGTTTTCTTCAGTCTCACCTCAAGGTCAGTATGCTTGTACTAAAACAAAGATTAAGAGCATGGTATACTAACATTGTCTTGAGCTTTATTTAATGAGGAGCTGAAACAATAGCACTTACCCAAGGAAAGATATGTCTAGAAATCTAGTTAGGAGTACATAAAATGTCAGAAGTTCTAGGTTTACCAGAAGAGTGGATTCAAAGTTACGTGCTTCAAAAGACAAAGTAGTCAAAAAGCAAGAATCAGACTGAGCAGGTTTTGACTGAGAGCGAAATAAAGATGAAAGGAGTCACCAGGGGAATGAGAAGAAAAAGTGTTTTAATTTAAATTTCATCAAAGACATAGAAAATGCAGCATGAATGTTGGAGGGAAAATTGCTATAGTCTGTGGATTTTTAGAAGAATCTTAAAATTATTTTACATACACAATCCTTTACACCCTTGAAATTTTGGTTTTGTTTTGTGATTCTGCTGAATGGTAGAACAAGAGATAATAGAAACAGCTGGTGCCACTTCGATTTATAAGTGCCAGAGGCACTACAGTAGAATCTTTACATAGTTCATTTCAGTTGCTCTTCCCAGCAAGTATGTAGAGAGATTTATCACTTCCACTGTTCAGGTGAATAGCATAAATTCTGAGCCCATTAAATAATTTGTCCATCTTTATTAGGAACAGAAACTAACACTGCACAGTTGGAAACCTGAATTTTTAAAAAATATTTTATTTATTTATTTGACAGACGGAGATCACAAGTAGGCAGAGAAGCAGGCAGAGAGAGAGGAGGAAGCAGGCTCCCTGCTGAGCAGAGAGCCCAATGTGGGACTCGATCCCAGCACCCTGGGATCATGACCTGAGCCAAAGGCAGAGGCTTTAACCCGCTGAGCCACCTAGGCGCCTCCTGATTTTTTTTTTTAAAGAGGGAGGGGGAAGGACAAAGGGAGAGAGAGAGAATCCCAAGGAGGTTCCACACCCAGTGTGGAGCCTGATGGGTTTCGCTCTCACAACCCTGAGATCATGACCTGAGTCAAAATCAAGTCAGACACTTAATAGACTGAGCCACCCAGGCACCCCAGAAACCTGAATTTTAGAAGTTATCTCTTTTGCATGTGAGCATGGAAATGTAAATGAAAGTATGAGAATTTCTGATGTGGTTCCAAAAATGATATGGTTAACACCATATGTACTTTACTTGGCTGCTGTTTTCTAATAGTAATGGCATCATATAAATTACTGTTTATAAAAGCAGTTGTCTTCTTTGAGTCTCACAGGTAGTGTATGGGTTACACAGGACAGATTATCATTCTGATGAGCAACAAAGATTAGGGAACATGATTTCTCCAGGGTCAACCAACTAGTAAGTGGTGGAATTAGATTTGAAGCCAGATCTTCTCATTTCAACCTCAGGACTTTATGTATTCTCTGTACTCTATAGACAGAATTAGAGTATGAGCTGTAGAGTCCCGGATAGGTTGAATCTTCTTAGGTAGATTTTTATCTGTGGTGTTTTCATCTGTAAAATTGCGATAATTATCTAATTTAAAGAGTTGTTGTCAACACTGAATGAGTTCATATAAATAGAACAGCATCTGGTACAGGGTAAACAATCAATAGATAGAGCTATTATGATACTCCTTTTTGCCTTTTCATGGAGTCCTGTGGGATCTAGCATATGATAGTATGGTAGTATGGTGTGATATATTTCAGGTTCTTTAAAGTAGTATACTGTTCTTATTGATTCTTACCACGGTTAATAGAAAGTGCAAAGTAGAATCTCAGGGCAAAGTTGTATATCTGTAGAAAATGTGAAAAGGAGACATATTCCTTCTGTAATGATATTTTAAGACTCCATTTATCTTTTTAGGTGCTACATTTCTATTATAGGTAGATAAGATGTTGAGGCAAAAAGGTTCTCTTTCCCATTTCTACTCCCTGGTATTTCTTCTCATTGTTTAAATTGATGACCTAAATGATATTTCTGAAAAAGTCGCCTTACCTTTGACTTATTTAAGAATAAAGCAGTTTGGGGGCACCTTGGTGGCTCAGTTGTTAAGCATCTGCCTTTCGGCTCAGGTCATGATCTCTGTGTCCTAGGATCCAGCCCTGCATCAGGCTTCCTGCTGAGCTTCTCTCTTTCCCACTCCCCCTAGTTGTGTTCCTGTGCATGCTCGCGCTTTCTCTCTCTCTTAAATAAATAAATAAATAAATAAATAAATAAATAAAATCTTAAAAAAAGGTATAAAGCAATTTGTGTGGGTTTGAAATACAGTAAAAAGCAAAATTAGCCTGGGGCACCTGGGTGACTCAGTGGGTTAAAGCCTCTGCCTTCGGCTTGGGTCATGATCTCAAGGTCCTGGGATCAAGCCCTGCATCACATCCGGCTCTCTGCTCAGCAGGGAGCCTGCTTCCTCCTCTCTCTCTGCCTCTCTGCCTACTTGAGATCTCTGCCTGTCAAATAAATAAATAAAATCTTAAAAAAACAAAAAATAAAATTAGCCCTTCTTTCCTACTTATACTGATCTAATTTTTGAAGAGGTGTCTTTATCAGATTTACACTGTTCCCTTCCTTTTCTCTTAGCAGATAACTTCCCATCCTTTGCCTGGTAAATAGAGCTCTGGGTATCCATAGTCCTGGGTTAATGTTTTCACTCATGTTCATCTTCCTTTTGTTTTGGTGAAATTCATGTTCACAGTTCACAGTTCAGCTTTAGTGACAAAATACCATGAAGCCTTGTGTTTGGAGAACTTTGATCTCTAACTTAAACATGAAGTGGACATATTTTTACGGGGAGGTTTTAGCACTTTTGCCTTTTGTATGACAGGTTTTGATCTAAATATCTCTAAACAAAACCCTGCCCCAGAAGAATTTGTCTGTGGAAGTCATTGTTGTATGCATATTTCTCTGAGTTACAAATTATGCTAATTATCATATTGTTAGGTGGTACATTTTTATAGTTTTTACTCTAGTAATAAATGCCATTTAAGTATACTTACTTCTAAATAAGTTTATTTTCCAAGGAATAAAATAAGGTTTTTCTTATTTTTCTTATTTTATAAGAATAAAACAGGTTTTGTTTTTCCATTGGCAAAGATCGTTTTGGTTGTGGTGTAAAAAAAGTCTTTCTTAGCTTCAGGTTGGAATTTAGTGCAGTATTTTTTTCTGTACAGAAGCATTTCACCATTTTTTTTTTAAATTTATTTATTGGACAGAGAGAGATCACAAGTAGGCAGAGAGGCAGGCAGAGAGAGAGGAGGAAGCAGGCTCCCCGCTGAGCAGAGAGCCCGATGCGGGGCTAGATCCCAGGACCCCGGCTCATGACCTGAGCCGAAGGCAGAGGCTTTAACCCACTGAGCCACCCAGGCGCCCCACATTTCACCATTTTAATTGTGGTTTTGCCAAGTCCAATTGAGCAGGTCCTTAAGAGAGTATTAATAGTTTAAGATTGGATTGGATATTTGGATAACTTCATTATGGGACCTTGGGCAAGATACTTAACTCTTAAGTGTTTGTTTTAACCACCTGTTTTGTGTTAATAGTGACACTTAAGCGTAGTGTTTGTTTTTTAAGCATTTCTGGTTTGGACAGATTTACTTGTTTTCTCTCCTCCTCTCTCATTCTCTCTTGCTTTCCTCTGTCCCTGTTTCCATTTAGTACAAAGCAGAGATATTTTTATTTATAGTGATGAGTCAGTGAGCCATTTCTCTGATTGTACATCTTAAGAGGCTTGTTTTTTTTTTTTTTCCATTATTGTCTGATACTAAGCTCTAAGACCTCATAAGGTAACATTTACAAAAAGAGGTGTAACTATATATTGAAAGCTTCATTCTTTTCTTTTTGTTTTTAGCTGAACTGTTCAGGATTTTGTAGGCCCAAAAGCATTTCTGACCTTGTTTGATCTGTTTACAAGGAGTTTGATTCATAGACAAGAGTTTTTAAATCTAGGAGAATGACCTGTTTTTAGTTGCATTTTTTTGTTCCTACCTGTCATTCTTTTGGCTTTCTTAAACAGCATTATTTTTCAAGAATGTATCTCCTTATTTTTTTTCCTTTCAAGCAATACTATTGCCTAGTCTTTTTGTAATGGGTTATGCAAGCACACTGTAGCCACACCTCCATTAACTAACTTCTCCTGAAATATAGTGTTATATTTTGAATTATTCATTAGTAGAAAAAAATGTATAAACACATACTTGTCCTGATCTACCTGACTGTTCTGCTGAAAAGTATTGAGTTTTGTGCCATCATGCATTGAGAAGTGGTAAACGTAGTTTTTCTTAGTACAGCTGTAGACAATTATGTGGCATTCTGTACATGAGCTAAAGATGGCAAATTCAATAGCGAAGGGAAGAAAGTCTAAATTTACAGTTAGTTGAAATTTGAATTTGTATATGGTTGCCAGATTTAGCAAATACACATATGAGTTACCAGTTAAATTTATAAACAATGACTACTTTTTTAGTATTAATGTGTTGTAAATACCAGGACATACTTATACTAAGACATTGTCACATATCTGAAATATAAATTTGAAAGGACTTTCAGTATTTGATCTGACAAACATCATTCCTCCCAATCTCATTCTTTATCTCATTTCATATCATGACAATGGTATGAAGTGGATGGTATTTTCCTGTTTTACAGATGAGAGAATTGAGGTTCAGCGGAGTTAGTGGACTTACTCAGGGTCATTGCTACAATATGGCAGAGTCTTTAGTACAAATTCGGTTTCTCTGATTTCATGTTTACAACATACTTTAATTTTCCTGTTTCCTGTTTTGTATATCCTTGTGAGGTCCAGATGCAGTCTGTAGATTATAATATGTTTTAAATATATGTTTTTACCTCCTTGGAGTATGGGGGTCAGAAGTTGGATTAATTGTGTTATCCTTTGGTGAGAATTGCCACTCTTACCATTTCTAGCCTGCTGTATGAGATACTCCTTCAGTAGTGATGGGATTATTTCCGGGTGTTCCCCTGATGATTCATACAACACTTACAGCTTTGTTCAAGAAAAACTCCAAAAGAACTTATAGTGTGATTTGTTTGGTAAGGTTAATTTAGAACCGTGCTTCTCAAATTTTAATGGTGTACAAATTATGTTGGAGTTTGTTAAAATGTTGTTCTGATGTGTGGGTTTGGATAGGGCTTGGGCTTTTTACATTTCTAACAGCTCTCAGTGTCGATGATGGTGATTTGTGGAGGTTGCTTAGACTGGCAAGGCTTTAGAACACTGGCTATGAATGAACAGTTTTGGAATTGATTTTTTTTTAAGATTTTTATTTATTTATTTGACAGAGAGAGAGATCACAAGTAGGCAGAGGGGCAGGCAGAGAGAGAAGAGGAAGCAGGCTCCCTGCTGAGCAGAGAGCCTGATGCGGGGCTCTATCCCAGGACCCCGAGATCATGACCTGAGCCGAAGGCTTTTAACCCACTGAGCCACCCAGGTGCCCCTTGAATTGATTTTTATCTTTTTAAAAAAATTTTCACATTTAACATTATCCCTGTTGATTTCTCTGTATCAGCTCATATTTGAACTTACAAGAATCCATTCTCCATTGATTTCAAGGTAGTAATGCCACCTTTTGCCTCTGTTAAAGATCCTCTGGGGTGTCATACTGGCATGGGTACAGAGACAAGTGAAACTCTTCAGGATACTAGAGCAAAAACATTGTTTTCATTAGCACCTGTTACCTGGTCATTTATTTGTATAAAAACATGTTGAGCAGTATAATGGAGTAACAGAATTGAGAATGGAGCAGGGGGAAAGGAGTGGGTCACAAAACTTCAAGACAGTTGACTGGCTTCGGTACGGGTTACAGTTTTGCAGAAACCTTCCTTCCAACCTCCAGTTTCTATTATCGGTATGACTTCGAGGTCTCAGAATTTGAGATTGTAGACTAGGAGATAAAGATGAGGAAATCAGGGGTCTAAATGGGCAGCTGTAAGGTGATTTGGTGGTGTTTGGTTGGTAGAGTTTATGTTGGTCTTTGTCAGTGAAGATGATACAAGTCTAATGAAATGGAAGAACTTGACCTTTGTCATATACAGGAAGAAATGTATCTGCTTGAATTTTCTTCACTTATTTTTCTTAAGATAGAATTATTTCGTTTCTGTTTTGCTTGGGATATTTACCCCCACTGGCCATAAAAGACATTGTTAAGATGTTGTTGCTAGCTCTTTGGTCTAGGTATTAAGCATTTCAGTGTTAGTTATGAGTTTCTAAATTGAAAAATCACTTAAGTTTGTTAAACTTAACTATTTTGAAAGTGGTAGCCAAAATTTATTACCTTCATATGTGATCTTTTAATTGAGATGTAAAAAGGAGAGTTCTTTGCAGATGACTTTCTAAGGGAGCTAAAAGCAAGGAGTAATAGGTTTAGAGAAATGGTCATGATTTAGTTTGGAGATAGTAAAAAAAACTTATAAAATGTGTTGTGAGAGGAAGAGTCAGCACAGGCTATCTTACCTGATTTAAGGGAGGTTGGTTAGTATAAAGTATATTAGCTTGTCTGTTCTCATTACTAGTTCAGTTTATCAGTGTAACTTCAGGGCAAAGTCAAATTGATCTTTTTTGCATTACTGTAAAAGCTATCTAACTCTCCCTCTGTCCCCCAAATTATGATTCCCCTTCAGTGTGTTTTCCTAAATTTTGGAAATCTGATTGTATCACTTCCCTATATGAAGTCTTACACATTTGGGATAAACTACCAATTCCTTGCTTAGTGTAATGTAATTATTTGATTTTTGTTCATTTTAACTTCCTTTTTCTCTGTTCTCCACCAATTTTATTTAAAAAGTTTAAAGATTATTTATTTATTTATTTATTTAGAGCATGCATGCAAGCAGGAGAGGGGCAGAGGGAGAGGGAGAGAGAGAATCTTTATCTCTTTAAAGATTTTTTGTTTATTTATTTGAGAGAGCGTAGAGCAAGGAAGAACATGAGTGGGGCAAGGATGGGGAGAGGGAGAAGCAGGCTCCCTGCTGAGCAGGGAGCCCTATGTAGGGCTCCATCCCAGAACCCTGGGATCATGACTTGAGCCAAAGGCAGCTGCTTAACTGACCGACCCACCCAGGTGCCCCGAGGTAATGTCTTATAGATGTAGAATTATTCCTTCTTTCTGCCTGAAGCTTTTGGCTCCTTTTCTGGTCTGTCAACATAAAGTTAAAAGTTAAAATGTCTTACGTTTATTTAGTTTCTAATAGTTCGCAGTACACTTTCACATCTACACCATCCATATACACATTTACACTATCCAGTGTAAATGAAGAGACAAATGTATGGAAGAACTAAAGGCTTATTTTTTTACACTCGTCATTTTAAGTGGAAGGAAAGTGTCATTTTTAAAAGGCAGACCTGCATAGAAATGCTCCCAACTTTAGGGCTGAAGCTCACTTTCTGAAGAGTTCAGTTGAGAAAAATGAAATGAGTCAATATGAGAATGCCAAAATATGCTGGTCTTCTGAAAAGACTGAAAGATGAAATTTCTTCAGAACAAAGGAAGCCATGGAAGGTAACAGGTCTATAAAGCTATAGCTTTCCACCTTTCACTTATTGTGTATGTATCATGTAAGCCATATTAGTCAGTATTTGGTTTCAGAGATGTTACCAAATAATCATTTTTTGCTTATAATTAGACTGGTTAAGTATATGATATTTGTAGTCAGACAGCCCTAGAATTGAGTACCATATCTGTGATGTGTAAAACTGTGATTTGGGCTAATTACTAAATTTTATTGAGGGTTTGGGCTTTTATCTATAAAGTGGAATTAATAAAAGCCCATGAGGGACGCCTGGGTGGCTCGGTTGGTTGAGCGGCTGCCTTCAGCTCAGGTCATGATCCCAGCGTCCTGGGATCGAGTCCCACATCGGGCTCCTTGCTCAGCGGGGAGCCTGCTTCTCCCTCTGCCTCTGCCTGCCTCTCTGTCTGCCTGTGCTCACTCTCTCTGACAAATAAATAAATAAAATCTTAAAAAAAAAAAAAAAAAATAAAAGCCCATGAAAGTGTTTTGAATAAGGTGATGAAAGAGATGATATGATGATAAACATTAAGGTGCTTGGTATATGATGAAAAACTTACAAAGGTGGTTATTATTTTACTTATCTAACATAGTGCTGGACTTAACATTCAAATATAGAATGTTCAGTCACACACAAACCCACCTAGCCCTTCCCACCACCTGCAAAGTAGGTGAGCATTTCCGTAATTCTGTAATTCTCTGCAGGTTAATGTATGGGGAATTTAGGATTTAAATTTATGTATTAAAATATAATGTAGATATGTGTGTTTATTTGCATGTGTGCATGTGACAATGAATGTAACTAGCTTTTTCCCACGTGCTAAATCCATTTTTCATACATTCCACATAACAACTCTATATCACAAATTAAAATCTAAAAAACAAAAAGCCCTGAAACTTAAAAAGAGCATTTGATCACTTAGGTAATGAATAGCAAACCAATATTTAATCCAGAGCTCTCCAATCTTAATCATTATATTCTCATCAGGGGCTCTCACAGCCCCAGGGACCTTGAACGTGTTTTGAGATTTATGAATTTACTATGCTGATGTTATGATTTTGTATTTTCATTTCAGTGACAATCTAAAACACAATTTATGTACATATTTTGGAAAATCTGGGTGAAATCCTATAATTAGCACATTTATCCATATTCACTCAATTCGTGGTTATGATCTCATTGTTATTAAGTATTACTCCTGTAATTGCTATGGACCAATGAGGAAAGAAGGAGGCTTTTATTTCAGGCAAAGTTCAAATGATGTTATGGTGTGCTGTAGGAAGCAAACTTGTCTTTACCACTTTGACGAAGGAAAGTTTGGGGACAGTTTAATCTTCTTATGAGTCAAAAGCACTTGGACCATAGTAGTAAGTACCATATGTGCACTGTGAGCAGTGATTTGCCTGCATCTTAAATCAATATTGGCAATTTGAATTTCACTGTATATTTTAGTTTTTATTGTATTTAATCTCTAAGTCTAGAGTTAATATTTGTGTATTTCAAGTAATATAATTTATGAACAGAGAATCTAGAAAATACTTTCCTTTACACATTATGCTATACTATATCATACTTAGTTCAGGTGTAGACCCTTCAGTCATGGGGATGAAGCAGTTCTGCTTGCGGGCAGTGCTGGAAAGCTTTGCCAGGATGCTAGCATTTCAACTTCATCTTAAAGGATGAGTACTTGTATGCTAGGCAGAGATAAGGTAATGGCATTAAGACAACTGAAGAGCCCAAAACAAAAACACTCCAAAACAAAAAACTTACTGCAGGAGGAAATAGAAATATAGACATATGAATAGAAATGTAGATGATCGTTAAGGGCCTTTGGTGCTAATTAAGGGAGTTTAGATTTTATTATGAGGTCACTGTGTCTCAGAAGTAAAACACCGGAATGTAAACTAAACTTATATAATTCACTTGTGCATGCTGAATTTTTATAAATTAAATCATGTTTTGTGTATAGTTGGAACTCTATTGGTTAAAGACCCCTTGGAAGAGGAATTTAAATGCTTTTGTAATGAAAATACAATGTAAATTTTCAAAATTATAAGTTACAATTTTTATTTATTTATTTTTGCCTCCCTTTCTTCCTTTAGCCCATCCTTTATTAATGAAGTCAGAAACTTTAAACTTGATTCTTTCCCTCCATTTCAGTGGAATGCTTTAGTGATTAATAGTCTTCTACCCAATTGATTTAATAATTTTCATTGAATTTTACCCAAAATTTATGAAGAAAACCACTTAGTGAGTTTGCTGATCCCTAGCTTTTATTTGCACCAGAGAAAAACTGTTAACATTATCTACTCAATATATCTGCTTTTTATTAATGTTGTATTAATGCTTTGATTCCCATGGTAGCCTCCAGCTGTTACTTCTCCATGTGCATGTTACAGAGAAATGTCCAAGTTAAATTAGTTTTTAAGCTGAGCCCTGTGAAACCAAGTAAAGAAGTATGAAAGGTGTCCTCTTTCTGCACACCAAGCTTGGTTTACTGTTTTGTGGTGTGATTAACTCATAGCGCTCATCATTGGCAGAGCCTTGGGGCAATGAAAATAAATGCCTTAATATCTACAAAGCACTTTTGAGATGGAAAGAGGGAAACAAGAGAGCAGGAAGTAGAAAGCTATATGTGTTCCATTGTTCTGTTTGTGCTAGAATGTTACTTTTCCTAGGTCATGAGGCCTCCTAGGTCTGACTTCCACCAAGAAGGGTTGTATCTCTGGTTGAATCTGTGAGGCCTGAGGCATAGAAACAAAAATATGAAAGGGAGAAGAAAATTAAATAAAGTATAGGAGTGTTGGGGAAGAAGAATAAAATTGAAGAGGGAAGAATAAAATTGAAAAGAAAAATAGAGGTGAGGCTTGAGGATATATATGTTTATTTCTCTTAGTACCAACATTTTGCTCAAAAGTCTAAGGTAGGGGGCACCTGGGTGGCTCACTGGGTTAAGCCTCTGCCTTCGGTTCCAGTCATGATCTCAGGGTCCTGGGATCGAGCCCCACATTGGGCTCTCTGCTCAGCAGGGAGCCTGCTTCTCCGTCTCTCTCTGCCTGCTTGTGATTTCTCTCTCTCTCTCTCTTTCTGTCAAATAAATAAATAAAATCTTTAAAAAAAAAAAAGTCTAAGGTTATGTATCTTGTTTTAGACAATGATAGAAATTAAGATTAATGCATAAAATAAGTGGATGCTCTCCATAAAATGCTTGTGCTTTCTTGTGTCATTATCAATAAATTAAGGAGAAATACAGAGTGAGCAACACAGACCCAGCTCTTTTTAAAGAATGAAAACAAATGACAGTATAATTATTTTGCCACAAATCCCAAAAGTCAAGTCATTATTTTAAGGCAGGAATCTTCTTTCGTTTTCTGTTTCTCTGTCACATGTTCAGATTTCTTGGCACAATACAACCATAGCATTATGTCGTATTCTTGGTCTGGTTTTTTTGGACTTTATAAATTGATTTTGAATATACCAACAGTGCTGGGTTCTTATCTTTATAGAGTTTGGTTAACAGGCATCAACTGTTGAAGTAAAACAACTCCACAAGTTATACCGAGATGCGAGAATGGGTTCTCTCATTTTCTTTTCCTCTCTTCTGGTGTCATTCTAAGCAGGGTCTTTTCTTAGACTTGGGGGATTGTGTGCTTGTTCTGGCCGGCTTAAAACTTCTCTCTTTCCAGGGTGCCTGGGTGGCTCAGTGGGTTAAAGCCTCTGCCTTCAGCTCAGGTCATGATACCAGGGTCCTGGGATTGAGCCCCGCATCAGGCTCTCTGCTCAACAGGGAGCCTGCTTCCCCCTCTCTCTCTGCCTGCCTCTCTGCCTACTTGTGATCTCTGTCTGTTAAATAAATAAATAAAATCTTAAAAAAAAAACAAAACAAAACTTCTCTCTTTCCTTTCCTGTGTATTTAAGTATGAGGAGATAATGGTTATCTGTTGGAATTCTGCATGTCGGCTGAGTGCTGCTGCAAGATACAGTGCAGCCCTGACTGCCGCTGCACTGAGATGCTGAATAGAACTTGGGAGAAAAAGACACACAACTGTCCTGACGGGTCTCGCTTCAGATTTATGGCTCCATATTTCAAATGTGTTCCCAATTATACAGGAAATTCTAATGCAAATGCCTATTAAATTTGATTTTACATTGCCAGAGATGATTATATCCTACTCTCTCTTCTCTTGTCAAATCTACAAAATCCCTCCCCTCTCCCCCTACCTCACACCTGCTGACTTCACTTCATATTACAGTGAGAAAAATCCAAATCAGATGCTACTCGCTGCATCTTCCCAGCATTAGATCTACCAGTTTACGTGCATCTGTACTGGTGTGTTTTGCGTGTTCTTTTACAGTGGTGTTACTGTTCTAAGTTCAACATTACCACTTTTTCTCTTAATCCTGTTCTAGTCCCCCAGTTCAAGGATGGTGCTTTCCTTTATTTTAGAAAATTTGCTCTCTCCTAGTGCATTATTTAAGCATACTTCAACATTTCCACCCTCCGTCTTTGAAAGTCCCTCCCTTGACATGATAGTCCTTTCTAGCTGGCTCTCCCTTTTTCTCTTTTCCTGCTCAGTAAATCTTGTTAAAAAATTGACTGTATATAATTGTTATCAGCGTTTTCTCACCTTTCTTCAAGTTCATCAAGTCAGGCTTCTGTTTTATTTATTTTTTTAAACTGTTTTTATCACTTCCTTGAAACTGCTTTTGCCAGGATTTCAGGTGGTGTATTTCCAGGTGCCAGGTCCAAAAGTCACTTTCTGTCATCTTACTTTTCCTTTCAGCATCATTCTGTCCACTCCCTTCTACCTTCTCCCTTCACTTCCTTGAAACGCTATTTTCTTTTGGAATTTCTGACAACAGATTCTACTTATTTCATCTGTCCTCCATTTGTCATTTCTTCTCTGTTGTCATTTCTGGCTCTCCCATACTCCCTTAGAACTCACAGGGCTCCATTTTCAGCCCTGTTGTCTTTTTTACATATACATTTCTCAGAAGGTGTCTTCAGGTCTTTTGACTTCATGACTTTCAATATTGATCATGTATTTATGGCTCCCATCTATTGTGTATATGGGACGTATCTGTCATGTATATACATATGTGTGTACACACATACACACACACATAAGAAGCTCCAGAATAATATACTGTGGAGATAATTTCTCCATGATATCTTTAATTAGGTATCAGACTTCACTTGGCCCAGAACGGATCTCTTCATTTTGCCCTGCCTTTTCAAAACTTCTTTGCCAAGTTCCCCAGTTTAATAAATGGTATCACCATTCATCCATTGCTTAACAATAAATCAACTAATTCCTAATTTGTCTCTCACTCCCTACGTTAAAACTATAAGGAAGTCCCAGTATATCTAAAATTCAACCTTTTCTGTCCATGCTTTCCTCCTGTGAAGCATTATCTCTTGCTCAGACTACCAGAATAGCTTTCTGACTGGTACCTTCTACTAGTCTCTTCTCCATAGCCAGCTAGACTGAACTCTTAAAGCTTACAGTAAATGCTGTCACTCCTTGCTTAAGGCCTTGCTGTGCTCCCCCCTTACACTGAGAATAAAATCCGAACTCCTTACCATGGTTTATGAGATTCTGCATCATCTGACTACTTGCCAGCTCTATGACCCCACCACTTACTACTTCTCACCATATCAACTTAAAAAAAAAAAAAATGAGCCAAGCTTTTGCTATGCTCAAAGCATTTTTACTTATGTTCTCTCTACCTCTTCCTCCAGTTCCTTACATGGCTCACTTTTCACATCCTCCATGACAGTTCCTTAGTGATATCTACCCTGACCATTGTAGCTCAATAAACTATATCTCTATTCATGTATTCAGTATCTCTATTACATGGCTCAGTTTTATTTTTGCCATAGCACATGCCACTGTGCTATGAGATGCTTCTTTTTTAGTTTATGTTGTTTTGCCTCTTTCAAAAATAAGTTCCATGAAGCCAGTGAGGTCATACTCTATTCTCTTTCTTAAAACTGTGCAGCCCTTGGTTGGCATTCAGTAAGTATTTGCTAAATAGATAAGTGAAGGTTAGCTCTTTTCAGAAAAAATTGAGTTGGGTTTAGAATGCATGCTGGGTTCCCTCCACCATATATGTGCTGCCAAAGCAAGCATGAGGATTTTTTGTTTTTTGTCTTAAGATTTACTTATTTATTCGAAAGAGAGAGAGAACATGAGTGGTGGAAGGGGCAGAGGGAGAGGAAGAGAGAGAATCTCAAGCTGACTCCCCCTTGAGCATAGAGCCCAACTTGGGGCTTGATCCCACCACCCATGAAATCATGACCTGAGCTAAAATCACCATTTTGGCTGCTCAACTGACTGAGCCACCCAGGCATTCTAGAATGCATACTGGTTTAAAATTATAGACAGATGTTAACTTTATCTTAGTTGGTAGAAACTTTAATTTTTATTAGGTTATTTTTAATTAGTTTTTAGGAGATATTCTTTTGTACTTTATGATACCAGGGGATTGCTTCCTAAAGCAGAAGGTGGGGCGCCTGGATGGTTCACTTGGTTGTGTCTGGCTCTTGATTTCGGCTCAAGCTGTGATCTTAGAATCATGGGATCAGGCCCTACATTTGGCTCATTGCTCACCTGGGAGTCGGCTTGAGATTCTTACTCCCTCTCTCTCTGCACCCTTCCAAATGAATAAATCAATCTTAAGAAAGGATAAAATAAAAGGCTTTTCAGTGACTTATAAACTTCTGCAGCAAGGATAAGCAAACTACAGGCCCTGTACCCTTTATATAGCCTGCAAGCTAAGAATGGTTTTCATATATTTAAAATGGTTAAAAACAACAGAGAAGAGTATGTGACATGGATTATAAATGGCTTACAAAGTACTCTCTGGCTTTTTACAAAAAAAAAAAAAAAAGTTTGCACACCCTTGCTGGAGGGTCTGGTCCTTCATTCCCTGTGTGACCTCATCTATCAGTATGCTATGTCTCCATCTACTTTGATCACATTAGCCAGGCACACTCTTAACATCAGCACTTTTGCATCTTCTGTTTCCTCTATATGGAACACTCTCTCCTTGATAGGTGCATAGCTGTGGCTTGTTTCTCCTTTTCCTTTACATCTTTACTTAGATGTTCTATTCACAGTGTGGTTTTTCCCAAGCACTTCATTTATTTTTTAGTTTTTAAAGATTTTATCACTTATTTGACAGACACAGAGAGGGAGCACAAGCAGGGGGAGTGGGAGAAGGAGAAGCAGGCTTCCTGCTGAGCAGGGAGCCCAATGCGGGGCTCGATCCCAGGACCCTGGGATCATGACCTGAGCTGAAGGCAGATGCTTAATCAACTGAGCCACCCAGGCATACCCCGAGCACTTCATTTAAAATTGCAGTTTCACCCCCATTCCTTCTTTTCCTCTTGTTTTTTTCCACTGGATTTATTACCACTGACATGCAGTGTATTTTACTTATATTCTCTCTCTTCCCATAGAGAAGGGAAGAGAAGTTTGGGTTTTATTCTGAGTGTAAGGGGGGAGCACAGCAAGGCCTTAAGCAAGGAGTGACAGGATTTACTGTAAGCTTTAGGAGTTCAGTCTAGCTGGCTATGGAGAAGAGACTAGTAGAAGAGTAAAATATAGAAGTAAAGGTACCAGTCAGAAAGCTACTCTGGTAGTCTGAGCAAGATAATGCTTCACAGGAGAGCATGGACAGAAATGGTTGAATTTCAGATATATTGGGACTTCCTTATAGATTTTAATGTAGGGAGTGAGAGATGAATTAGGAATATTCCCAAAGTAATACCTAGCACATAGAAGCTTTCATGAAATAGTCATTGAATTAATGATAATGGATTAGAGTTTCTTTGAGATGAAAATTTAAAAAAGAGCTTTTGAGGCACCTGAGGGGCTCAGTCAGTTAAGCATCTGCCTTTGGCTCAGGTCATGATCTCAGGTCATGATCTCAGGGTCCTGGGATGGAGTCCTGCATTGGGCTCCCTGCTTAACAGGGAGAGGCAGACTCCTTCTCCCTCTGCCTCTGCTGCTCCCCTTGCTTGTGCTCTTTCATGCTCTCTGCCTGTCAAATAAATATATATATATATATATATGTATGTATATGTATATATATATATATGTATGTATATGTATATACATATATATATCTATTTTTTTAAGAGCTGTCAAAAACATCAATTCCGTTAACTTTGAGTAACTGCTATGAGTTAGGCCTTGCCTCAGATATATGGAGATACATAATATAAGGTTCTTGCCTACAAGGTGACTAGTGTAGTAGTGAGAACAAACATGGAAATAAGTGAAATTAAATATAAGATGGGACTAATCCTGGTGTTTTTCCCTTGCTGATTAAAAGCTGTTGAATTGGTGCTCGCTTTGGCAGTACATATACTAAACTTTGAACAATACAGAGGAGATTAGCATAGCCCCTGCAAAAGGATGACAGGCAGATTTGTGAAGTGTTCCATATATAAAACAAAAACTGTTGATCATTTAAAGCATTTTTTGTAAAACTTAACAGTGTTTATATAAAACTCCACATTGTTAATGATTTTATATTTTTTTATGATTTTTATATTCTGTATTGAAATCTTTCTTTTTTTAAATCATGGCTTATTATCTGGAGATTGTTATGGATACAGTGCCATAAAAATAAAATCCCTCCTTAAAGCAGCTCTTAAACATTGTCATTAGAAATAAAACATGTGAAACTATTATTTAGTTTCTTGTATACTTACGGGGATGGTATCATATGAAATTGATATATATTTTTAAAGATGTTATTTACTTATTTGACAGAGAGAGCACAAGCAGGGGGAGTGGCAGGCAGAGGGAGAGGGAGAAGCAGGCTTCCCGCTAAGTGGGGAGCCCAGTGTGGGGCTCAGTCCCAGGACCCTGGGATCATGACCTGAGCTGAAGGCAGACACTTAACTGACTGAGCCACCCGGGCACTCCTGAAATGGATATTTTTAAGCCAAGTGTAGGTATTTAGGTAGTATTATGAAATTTCACATCTTAGTTTTTATATTAAGTGAGTGTTAATGGAGCTGTTCTCAGGAAGGTAGAAGGAGAGGGAGTGTGTGTGTGCATGTGCACACATGCAATATCTGTATATTCTCTCTCTCTGTAGCATTTTGGACATTATATAGATGTTTAATAGGTAATGCTTTATCAGTATAATTTTGCTTCTAAGTAGCATATTTTTAAGCTCTTTTTCTTTTTTTGAAGATTAATTTATTTATTTTAGAGAGAGAGCTTGAGACGAGCAGGGGAAGGGACAGAGGGAGAGGGAGAGAGAGAAAATCTCAAGCAAACTCTGCACTGAGTGTGGGGCCTGACACAGGGTTCAGTCTCATGCCCCTGAGATCATGACCTTAGCTGAAATCAAGAGTTGAACTCTCAACTGACTGAACCACCCAGGTGCCCCTTTTAAGCTCTTTTTCTAGCTTAAGCTTCTTTTTTCTAGTGAAAACACAAATAGCTGAGTCAGGTTTGATTTTTGGTATTTCTTTAAACCTGACAATAGTCGCATTCTAGTTTTTTCTTAAATTTGCGTGGGAGATTTTTATGTTGGGTAACCTATTATGTATGTATTATGTGTGTCTTTTTGACAAAGGAAAAGCCATTAGAAATGTAGTTTCTGAAAAAAGTATTGATGGCTTCTTAAAAAAATGGAAGTTTTGAAGGAGAACAAGAATTATTCCTTTCTAGATAGTTTTTCTTAGGTGCTTAAAGATAAGGAGAGTGTTCATTTTTCATTGCATTGTAATGTTAAACTGTATTTTCCCTAAACTCTATTGTTTTGGGTAGATTTATCAATAGAGGGGATGTACTTAGTTTCCTTTTTATGCATGTGTTGAACAAATATTTAATGAGCATCTGTACACTAGGAGGAACTATGCTAGGTGTTATGAATTAGGAAAATGTAGCAAACATGGACCTTGAACTCTAGGAAAGCATTTTCATTCCTTTTTTTTTTTTTAAGATTAAAAAAAATTTTAAGTAATCTCCACATCCAGTGTGGGGCTCAAACTTAAAGCCCCAAGATCTAGAGTCATAGGCTCCACTGACTGAGGTAGCCATGTGCCCCTAGGAAGACATATTCATAGATATAATGAGATATAAATCTGGTTCACAGTAATATAGCAACAATAATAGGAACAAATTGACATGTCATAAGTTATATTTAGTTAAAGTGGATGCAGGAGCTGAGAGGGATCAGTAGTAGTTATGGCCTAACAGATTTACCCAAGTTTGGGTTTGAATTTTAAGAGGCAGAGACTGAGGGAACAATGACAAAGTAAATAGGGGCAGATTTAGTAGATCTGATGTGATCCTGAGAATTCTGTATTTTCAGCAACCTCCCACATGATGCTAATGATATGTATTCATATAAATGAATGTCTCTTGTGACAGAGACCAGTAGAGATCAGACTGTCTTTTCCATTTTTGCTTTTTTCTCTTCTTACCCATTAATTTATTCATGTCTGTGTGAGAGTGGAGAGTGTTCAGTCTATTATTATTTATCATTTCGTTGTTAAAATAGTTGAGAACTCATCAATTGAGAATCAGATTTTAAAGGATTAATTCATTTATGAATCTCCTTTCTCCTTTTCCTGCTTGAAGAATAATAAAAATATAAGTTCACTTAGAATTTAATCCAATTAATTAATTCAGGCATAATAGCAGTCTGAGAGAGTTTATAAAAATATACTAAGCCATTTAAATCCTTTTCTTTCTGTTTGCACTTTAAGGTATGGATTTACTAACATATTTGGATTTTCTTGTCAATTTGGATTTAAATCAAATTACATATTGATCTGTTTATAAGTAAAGAAAAGGTAATTTCATGTTTCAAAGGTTCTCTTTTGTCTCAGAATATTTATTTCTGAATATACATTGTAGTAACATCTTTTATTTTTACTCTTAACATATGTTTTGATGATACTGCCTTTTGTATTCTTTACCTAAGAAACAGCATTGAAAAGGATATTAGTGAGATAAGAAATTGGGTGTATTCATTCCCTCTAGTTAATTTGTGAATTCAGAACTCTACATACACTTGTGCTTGTGTGTGCACACATACATAATACAAGGAGGTGGGGTAGAAAAGACAATAGGAGAGAGATTGATTTAATCCTCTTACAATTTTCTGTACTTTTCTTAGTTCTCTGACTTATCAGATAAAATCATTTTATTTTCATATTTAATTATTCCTTATTCTGTACAGTGAAAATGTTAAAGTAATAGCCAGAAAACTAAGATAAAGAAAGGAAATTGAAAGTATAAAAAGAAAACATTAGGAAGTAGAAAATTAAAGATCAAAAAAACAAGGGAAACTTAAATGTGCCATACTTGGACTACCTTCTATTAGTGTGATACAGAAGACCCTATTTTGAGATAAAACCGTATCTCATTTTTAAAAACGTATGTATTATTTGTTTTAGAGAGCATGCATGTGTGTGCATGTGAGCAGGGGTAGGGGTAGAGGGTGAAGGAGAGAATCTCAAGTAGGCCCTGTGCCGAACAGGGAGCCCCATGGAGGGCTTGATCTCATGACCTAACCTGAGCTGAAATCAAGAGTCTGCTGCTTAACCAACTGAGCCACCCAGGTGCCCACATGTCTCATTTTTAAAAAACATAACTTTAAAATGTTTTAAAAAAAATTTTGCCTATTGGGTCATCTGGGTGACTCAGGTCATGGTCTCAGGGTTGTGAGATCAAGCTCTGAGTCAGGCTCCACACTCAGCTTGGAGTCTGCTCGGGATTCATTCCCTCATCTTTCCCTGTCCTCTGTTCCTCCCCTAAATTGTGTGCTCTGTCTCTCTCTCCAAAATAAATGAAATATATAAAAAGTATTTGTCTATTTTAGAAAATTTAGAAACTACAGAAAACCATTATTTGGTTATATGTGTGTGTGTTTATGCACACATGTATGTTTAGGATCATGCTTTGAATTCAGCTTGGTATTCTATATTTGTTTCTTAGCATTTTATCATGTCTTTTTGGAGTTGATGGAGATAATCATTAAAATTCTGTGACCAGTATTTTGAAAATCAGAAATAACATTTTTGGTTTTTAAACACACACTATAAGTTGGATGGGAATGGTTGTTGGGATAGGATAGGGGCAGTGGGATTTTTTTATTCTCTTTTCTGAAATACAGCTAAAAACACCCTGAACTAGATCTGTGACTTGAGGGTAAAGTCAGAAATTTTAAAAAATCATTAGCTCTCAGATAATAATTATGATAAAAAGTGCTAAAGAGTGAAATGTGTTTTGATTGGATCAAATGTTAAGCATATAAAATTGGCCCTTAAACCAAAAAATACACAGGTAATTTTAATTAGGTTTCTTACTCCATGTAACCAAGTCACCAGGTTGCTGCAGGCATTAGTGGTTGCTAGCACCATCTGGAATAATGCATATATGTAGAGTGAGAAAAATTATACACCAGCTGAGATTTTTTTCTCTCTTAAAACAGAGTGAGGGGCACCTGGGTGGCTCAGTGGGTTAAGCCTCTGCCTTCAGCTCAGGTCATGATCTCAGGGTCCTGGGATCGAGTTCTGCATCGGGCTCTCTGCTCGGCAGGGAGCCTGCTTCCTCCTCTCTCTCTCTGCCTACTTGTGATCTCTCTCTGTCAAATAAATAAATAAAATCTTAAAAAAAAAAAAACAAAACCAGTGAAATGTTTGCACCTAGTAAAGCAATGTTATGAGGAATTTAATTTTGAGAAAGAGCAATTTGATTCATGAAAACAATTTTGCTTCATTTTTTTGGCCTTTTTAAATGCAAAGTACCAATCTGTTTTTTCCATTAGTTGATATAATTGATATCAGACTAACAAAAATGGAATTATTAGCATAGAAAATTATGTAATGAGGAGAGTGAAATATAAACATGACTTATGTTTCTATTTCTTTTACTGGTAACTATTTTTATTATATTCTCTGTGGTTGAATCTTTCTGTGAATAGTCAAGATAGCAGAAAGTACAGATCTGAAATGTGACCTTGGCATAGCTTATATTAGTATGTACTTCCATTAGAGAATGACTTTTTATCCTACTGTTTATGTCATTAATATACTATTTGATTTTGAATAATGTTTTTATTTAAAATTCTATGCTGAAGAAACATTTAGAAATTATTTTTAAAAATTTTGTTGCCTATAGGTAGGATCATATTCAGATCCACCTAAAAGAGAATGTGTGTTTTCAAAACCTTGTAGAGAGGATTCCACAGTTATGTTTTTGACAGTATTATTAACTATATTCTCTGAGAAACCTTCATTACAGAAAACAATAAAAATGCCAGAATCCTTTCATTAATTTTATAAACGTAGAGTTAAGCCGGAGGAAAGTAAAGAAATTTATAGGAGTAAATATATAAAATATAAAAGATAGGGTTTGTCTTGTGACAAAATTGGTTTAACATTGGAAAAATCTCAAAAACATGTCAATAAAATAAGCATTCATGTATTCAAAACTAAAATGACAATTTTTGGCAGACAAGGAAAGATTAAAAAGTTCCCACAGAAAAAAGTTAACAGATATTCTAATCAATTATGAAATGTAAAAAGCATTTTGTTGAATCAAGAGAAGGACAGAGATACTCACTCTCACTTCTTCTTTTCATCATGGTTCTGGAAATTCTAGGAAGTTCAATAAGAAAAGATAAAAAGAATGTAAAGATTGAAAAAATCCTGAAATACCCAAAAGAATACACAGAAAAATTATTAGCAGAAACATTTACCAAGGTAGTTCCATATAAACCCACATATTGAAATCAAATGGATTTGATTTCCATTTGATTAGAAACATTAGAATAAAATTAATTTAATAAACTATATCATTGAAATAATTTATTTAAGAAAGGTTCATCTGGGTTTGGGACTATTAGATGAAAAGTTGATGAAAGGTGAATTTTATAGACAGATGAGAAGGCTGTTACTACCTTAATACATTGATGAATCCTCGCTTTGTTAAGAATGGGAAAATCAGACATTACATGCTTTCTGATGTGAGACAATATGAAATATACAGTGCCATTATTTAGTATTATGACTTACAGAGTTAAAACTGAATCTGGTCAAGTCTTTCAAGCTAAGTCTCAGTACCTAAAGAAAAGGAAAAGCAGGAAATGAGTTAAATGACTCCATGAAGAAGCAAACGAATAACCCAAAATAGAAGTCATTTTACAAGAAAAACTGAAATCTGTTTCTTTAAGAAGTCAGTGGCATTTTAAAAAGGGGGCAGAGGAAGAAGTGAGGGATTTTTCTCTAGATTAATAGAAATTTGAAGGATTTAACAAACACCATGCTGTGGACCTTTAATGAATTCTGATTCAAACAAGCCAACTGTGAAAAGATTTATTTATTTTTTTTTGAAAAGATTTATTTTGAGACGACTGGGGACCATTGAATATGTATTGGACATTAGATAACAATGAATTGTTAATTTTGTCAATACTTACATTGTTGAAACTGCTCTTTTGGGAGTACTTTTTATAAGGAACTTTGTAATGACATGTTGTCTGAAATTTAAAATGACAACAAAACATATAAGGTACCTAGGAATAAAATAAATGGAAGTCTTTTATTGAAGAAATTAAAACACTTGTTGAAAACAAAGGATAAGGATAACTAAATAACTAGAGAGACATACCATGTCAATGAATTGAAAGGTTCAAGAGCATGAATGTGTCCGTTCTTCCCATATTGATTTGTAGATTCAGTACAGTTTCAATAAAAATCCCAAAAGGTGGCTGCTGAATTTTGATTGCTCTAGTTGATTGGTTGATTGATTGGTTGGTTGGCTGGTTTTGCAGAGTTTGATAGCCTGGTTCTGAAATTTATATGAGAAGTCTAAAGGCCAGGAAACACCAAAATGGTCCTCAATAAGAACAAGGTAGGCAGGCTTGCCTGAAATAACTATTGAGATTTCGTATAAAGGCATAATAATTAAGGAAATATAGATTTGGCACAGAAATTCGCAAAGATACCAGGGAGCCACAAAATAGGCACACGTATTTTCAGAAACTTTCTATATGACAGTTGTGCCAATGCATGTTAGTGCTACTGGGACGATTAGTTATCAATATATGTAAAAAATGAGATTTTATTCTTACCTCATGTCATACCCGAAAAATGAAATTATGTCTTTAGTTCATACCATATACAGCATCAGTGTCTAAATGGATTAATGACTTCAGTGTGAAAGACAAAGTTAAAAAATTTTTAAGAGAATATCTTTATGAGGTTGGGATAGGGAAGATACTGTGAAAAAAATCACAAAATTGCAAACCATAAAGAAGATTGGTACATTTAATACAATAAAAATTTTAAAATTTATAATTAAAAACATATCATAAAGGTAATTCATAGATTGGAAGAAAATATTTGTATAACATATAATAGATAAGGGATTATTATACAAAATATATAAAATATACTTATAAGTCATTAAGAAAAAGATACCTAATTAAAAAATGGGCAGAAGATATAAGTAGCTATATCACAGATGTAGAAACAGGAATGGCAAAATACCATATGGAAAGATGTCCAGAACTACTGGGGAAGATGGCAGAGTAGGAGGGCCCTAAGCTCACCTCATCCAATGGATATATCTAGATAACAGCCACATAATTGTACATAACCCAGAAAATGACCTGACGACTGATAGAACAGACTCTCCGTAGCTAAATGTAAAAAGAGGCCACATTGAAGAGGGTAGGAAGGGTGGAAAAGTGGTCAGCAGCTAAAGGGACCCACAGGGTTTTCTGTGGGAGGGAGGGATGCCTGAGATGTGCAAAAGTCAAAGAAACAGACTCTCACACTAGGAATTCCAAAAACATTTGTCTTTGAAAAACAGAGGTGCTGATTTCATGAATTCTTCTATTCAGTGGGGCTTAAAAATCTGGAAATTTGAAAATCAGCAGAGTCATGGGAGAGCCAGTAGAGTGAGAGGAACCTGAGTCCCCACTTTCAAAGAGATAACACAACAAATAGCTCCCTAGAGATAAAGCATAGAAGCAGCAGTTTGAAAAATACATGGGGTATACTGGAGGGAGATTTGTTTACTAATCTCAGAGTGTGTGCTGGAAGGAGAAGCATTCTCCTGAGATTTCTCCAGGAACGAAGAAGCTGTTGGACACCATTTCCCTACCCAACCCACAAGCATAAACATATGGCCGCCTGTGGGAACAAGCACAGTGCCCATACTAGTATGGAAACAACTTCAGGCTTTCAGCTGACTTTACAGTAGAAACTTTGCAGGCCAGAAGGGAGTGGCATGATACATTCAAAGTCCTGAAAGAAAAAAACCTGCAGCCAAGAATACTCTATCTAGCAAGGCTATTATTCAGAATAGAAGGAGAGATGAAGAGTTTTTCCCAAACAAAAGTTAAAGGAATTCATAACCACTATACCAGTCTTAGAAGAAATGTTAAAGGGGACTGAATGGAAAAGAAAGACCATAAGAGAAAAAGCAATAAAATAAAAGAGTAAACACAATAAAATTAAGTCTATCTATAAAAATCAGCCAAAGGATTCTCACAATAAAGAGATGTAAAGTATGATACTGTATACCTAAATGTGGGAAGTGTATGGGGAAGGAGTAAAGAATGAGCTCAAACTTAAGTGACCATCAACTTAATATAGACTGTTACGTGCATAAGATGTTGTATATAAACCTAATGGTAATCATAAAGTGAAAACTGATAATAGATATGCAAAGAATAAAGAGAAAGAAAGCCAAATATATCACTAAAGAAAGTCAACAGATTGTGAGAGAGCAAGAGAAGAGAAGAACTACAAAAACAACCATGAAACAAGTAACAAAATAGCAATAAATACATACCTGTCAAAAATTACTTTCAATATAAATGGGCTAGATGCTCCATTCAAAAGATACAGGGTGACAGAGTAGATTAAAAAAAAGCAAGACCCATCTGTGTGCTACCTACCAGAGATTCTTTCAGACCTGAAGACACATGCAGATTGGAAGTGATGGTATAGAAAAGCACTTATCATGCAAACCAAAATGAAAAGAAAGCTGAGGTAGCAATACATATATCAGACAAAATAGACTTTAAGGCTGTAACAAGAGACAAAGAAGGACACTATATCATTATAAAGGGAACAATTCAGCAAGAAGGCATAGCAATTGTGGTAATTGTAAATATGTATGCACCCAACGTGGCAGCACCCAGATACATAAAACAGCTAATAAACATAAAGGAAATAATTGATAGTAATGTAATAATAGAAGGGACTTCAATACCCCATTTACATCAATGGACAGATCATCTAAACAGAAAATAACAAGGAAATGGTGGCTGTGAAGGACACATTGGACCAGATGGATCTAACTTACATATTCAGAATGTTTCATCCTTAAACCGTAGAATACACCTTTTTTTCAAGTGCGCATGGTTACGTTCTTCAGAATGGATCACATATTAGGCCACAAAACAAGTCTCAACAAATTCAAAAAGGTCGACGTCCTACGATGTCATTTCCAACCACAACACTATGGAACTGGAAATCAACCATAAGAAAAAATATGGAAAGACTACATATACATGGAGGTTAAACAACATGCTGTCAAACAATGAATGGGTCGGCCATGAAATCAAAGAGGAAATAAAAAAATATATGAAGACAAACATAAATGAAAAGACAGCAGTCCAAAATCTTTAGGATGCAGCAAAAACAGTTCTAAGAAGAAATATTATAGCAATATAGGCCTACCCCCAGAAGCAAGAAAAACCTCAACTAACCCTCCTATAAGAGCTAGGAAAAGAAGAACAAACAAAACTCAAAACCAGTAGAAGGAAGGAAATAATAAATAGTAGAGCAGAAATAAATGTAAACTAAAAAAGACCCCAATAGAACAAATCAACGAACCCTGGAGCTGGTTCCTGGAAAAGATCAACAGGATTGATAAACCTTTAACTTGATTCCCCACAAAAAGAGAGGACTCAGATAAACAAAATCAGAAATGAAAGAGATATAACAACTGAAACCACAGAAATACAAGGGTTATAAGAGAATATTTTGAAAAATTATATGCCAACAAATTGGATAACCTAGAAGAAGTGGATAAATTCCTAGAAATATGTAATTTACAAAACTGAAATAAGAAGAAATAGAAAATTTGAACACATTGATTACCAGCAATGAAATTAGGGCACTAATCAAAACCTCCCAACAAACAAAAGTTCATGACTAGAGACTTCTAGAGATGATTTCTACCAAACATTTAAAGAAGAACCCATACCTATTCTTATCTAAACTATTCAAAGAAACAGAAGAGAAAGAAAAGAAAGCTTCCAAATTCATTCTGTGAGGCCAGTACTATCCTGATACCAAAACCAGTTAAAGACTCTACTAAAAAAGAGAGCTGCAGGCCAATATCTCTGATGAATGTAGATACAAAAATCCTTAACAAAGTACTATCAAACCAAATCCAACAATATATTTTAAAAAAAAAATCATTTCCTGGGATGGAAGAGTGGTTTAATTCATAAACTAATGCGATATGTCACATCAACAAGAGAAAGGATAAAAAACTGCATGATCATTTCAAAACATGGAGAAGAAGCTTTTTGACAAAGTACAACATCCATTCATTTTAAAACTCTGAACGAAGTGGGTTTTCAGGGACCATACTTCAACATAAAAAAGGCCATATATGAAAAAACCCACCGCAGGCATCATACTCAAATGAGGAAAAGGTGAGAGCTTTTCTCCTAAGCTCAGGAACAAGACAAGGATATTCATTCTCACCCTTCCATTCAGCATAGTACTGGAAGTCCTAACCATAGCAGTCAGACAATAAAAAGAAATAAGAGACATCCAAATTGTCAAGGAAGAAATAAAACTTTTATTTGCATATGTCATGATACTGTATACAGAAAGCCCTAAAGATTCCACCAAAAACCTTCTAGAACTGGTAAATGAATTTGGTAAGGTCATAGTATACAAAAGCAATATGTAGAAATCTGTTGCATTTCTGTACATAGAAGAAGAAAGAGAAAATAAAAAAATAGTCCCATACACAGTTGTACTAAAATATAAAATACCTAGAAATAAACTTAACTAAAGAGGTCAAAAACCTATAATCTGAAAACTATAAAACATTGATGAAGGAAATGGAAGGTAATACTAACAAATGAGAAGATATTCCATGCTCATTGACTGGAGGAACAAATACTGTGAAAGTGTCCATACAGCTGAAGTAATGTATAGATATAATGCAATGCCTATGAAAATATCCATTATATTTTTCAGAGTCGGAACAAATGATCCTAAAACTTGTGTGGAACACAAAAGACCCTGAATAGCCAAAGTGATCTTGAAAAAGAACAAAAACAGAGATGACACGATCCCAGATTTCAAGATGTAGTACAAACTTGTAGTAATCAAAACAATATGGTACTGGCATAAAAATAGACACATAGATCAATGGAACAGAATAAAAAACCCAGAAATAAACCCACGATTACATGATCAATTAATCTATAAAGGAGGCAAGAATATGTAGTGGTGAAAAAGTCTGTTTAACAAATGGTTTTGGGAAAACTGGAGAGCTATGTGCAAAAGGGTGAGGGTGTACCACTTTCTTACACCAAACACAAACATAAATTCAAAATTGACTAAAGACCTAAATGTGAGACCTGAAACCTTGAAAATCCTGGAAGGAGAGCACAGATAGTAATTTCTCTGACATCGGGTGTAATAACATTTTTCTAGATATGTCTCCTGAGGCAGGGGAAACAAAAGCAAAAGTAAACTGTTGGGACCACATTAAAATAAAAAGCTTCTGCACAGCATAGGAAGCAATCAACAGATAAGAAGAGAACCTAGTGAATGAGAGATCTTTGCAAATGACGTATCTGATGAAGGTGATAGGGATAAAGTATATAAAGAACTTCTGCAACTCAACATGAAAAAACCAAATAATCCAATTTAAAAAAGGACAGGAGACATGAATGGACATTTCTCCAAGGAAGATGTACAGATTACCAAAAGACACATAAAAGATGGTGAACACCACTCATCATCAGGGAAACACAAATCAGAACCAAAATGAGATACCACCTCACACCAGTCAGAGTGGCTGCAATCAGAAACACAAGACACAACAGGTGTTTGTGAGGATGTGAAGAGAAAGGAGCCCTTGTGCGCTGTTGGTGGGAAAGTAAATTGGTGTAGCCACTGTGGAAAACAATATGGAGGTTCCTCAAAAAATAAGACTACCAATTGATTCAGCAATTTAGTTGTTCAACTATTTACCTAAAGAATATGAAAACACTAGTTCAAAAAGATAATATGCAGTCCTATGTTTAATGCAGCATTAAATAGCCAAATTATGGAAGCAATTCAAGTGTCTATGGATAGATGAGTGGATAAAGAAGGTGTGACACACAGACACACACTGGAATATTGTTCATCCATAAAAAGGAAATCTTTGGGCGCCTGGGTGGCTCAGTCAGTTAAACGTCTGCCTTCGGCTCGGGTCATGATCCTAGGGTGCTGGGATCGAGCCCCGTATTGGGCTCTATGCTCAGTGGAGAGCCTACTTCTCTCTCTCTCTCTGCCCCTGCTGCTCTGCTTACTTATACTCTCTATCTCTATGTCAAATAAATAAAACCTTAAAAAAAAGTAAATGAAATCTTGCCATTTGCCACAATGTAGATGGAGCTATACAGTATTATGCTGAGTGAAATCAGTCAGAGAAAGACAAATACCATATGATTTCACTCATGTGGAATTTAAGAAGCAGACAAATGAACAAAGCAAAAAAAGAGACAAACCAAAAAACTGACTCTTAACTACAGAGAACAAACTGGTCACCAGAGGGGAGGTGAATTGGAGGATGTGTAAAATAGGTAAAGGGGATAAAAAGTACATTTATTACATATTATTACTCAGAACACTGAGTAATGTATAGAATTGTTGAATTATGATATTGTACACCTGAAACTAATATAACATTGTATGTTAACTCTACTGGAATTAAAATTTAAGAAAAGAGAAAAAAGAAGAATAAAGAAAAGTTGTTCAGTGTTGGTAGTTAGCAATATGCGTTTTAAAGCTACGATGAGATATTATTTGTATCTATTAGTTTGTTACTATTTAGAAAGTCAGATAGTACTAAGTGTTACTGATTTCCTAGAGGTATAACAGGTATTGCTGTGTACTACTAGTGAAAATACAAGTTAATACAATTTCTTGGAAAGTAATTAGTGAATCTGAAGGTTATACCTATTGTATGGCCTAACATTTCAGTTTCTGGGCCCTTGCCTTAGAGAAACTCTTGCATAGGTACAACTAGCAAAGCATAACTAGCAGCATTGCTCATAAATAGTAAGAAAAATGAAACAACTGTACTGTTCATCACTTTGGGAATGGGTTGAAACATTTGCTTTATATTTATACTATAGTGAAAATTGAAGGGATTGAAAAAAACTGCATTAACACTCATTGTTTAGTGTGAGTTTCAAAACATGTATTGAAAAGAAAGAATCATTTAGTAATAAACCATATATGAATTTCAAAAGCATTCAAACTTAATGAAGTATCCCTATATAAGCAATTTAGTAGTATACTATAATAATAGCAGGGGGATCTTAAACACAACATTTAGAATATAAGGCATTCTTATTTTAGTGTGAAAGCAGTGGAATAGGATTAGGAACTTCAGAAGTACGTATAATCTTTGGTTGGTTAAGTGGGGTTCCCATATTGTTACATCATTATTTTCATATTCATATATATTATATATAGTCTTTGAAAGTTTGAAATATTTAATAGTAGTAACATTAGAGCTAGAATATCAAACCTTTCTTAATTGGCCACTCTGCTCTTTCATAGCATTGATGTTGGTAGCCTTTCCCTGTTTCCAACATAAATCTCTGAATTGATTTCTTCAGACTACCTGGTGCCTTTCTCATGTTTTATGGCTTTGTGCTTCGTAAAGTACATGCTTAAACTTAGTTTCTGAAATATCATTGTAACCAATTTGCTACCCTTGGTAGGAAAGAATTTTGAATTGTTAGAAAAATCTTGCAGCAAGAATTCTTTGTTCGTTTTCAGCTATTACTTGGTGTCGGTGGTATAGATTTGTAAATGAAAATGTTCTCTGTGCATATATATGAAAAGCTTGGTTTTTCTCCCCTTTATCAATAGGCAAGTGAAAGACCAGAATAAGAAGGTAGCAAATCTGAAGCACAAGGAACAGGTGGAAAAGAAGAAGAGCGCACAGATGCTTGAGGAGGCTCGACGAAGGGAGGACAATCTCAACGACAGCTCCCAGCAACTACAGGTTAGAACACGAGGACAGTCTGAAAGGACTGGGTGAAGAGATTTGAACCATAATTGCATGTTGTTTTCCTCTTCATCTTTATCCTCCTCTTTTTTCTCTTTGTAACCCTGCTTGCTGCCTTCCTCTGAGACCAACTGTGTTAGCAATAAAGGAATGGCTTTAAATAGAAAAGGCAAGTTTTATTCCACAGCTTTGTGAGGACATCACAGCATAGGAGAAAGTTCACCTTGCTTCAAGTCGATCACATTTAATTGGTAAGTTCAATGTCAGTTTAATGAGTGGGTTCTGTTAAGCTTCAGGGTGGTCCGTGTTACAGTTTGCCATCTTCCTTCATTAAAGTGCATTGCTAAACTTGGTTCATGTCTGTTGAGCTTCCTCCTTTGTTTTTCATTCTTCTTTTCCCTTTTCCCCTGCCTTTTCCTTTTTACCCTCTCCCTTTCTTTCCCTCCTTTTTAAACATTCAATGTAGAGAGCATATTTCACAGTCATACAAGATGTATAAACTATACTTTTTTACTTCAGCAGAGTGATAATTGATGTGTAGACCTAATGATTCACAAATTAGGGTGAAATTAGACTCCATAACGATAGGAGTAGTGATGATATGCGAAGTGTGTATATGTGCCCAGTACTTGGCCCTAGGCCCTGGTCATTCATGGTTTCTAACCTTTACAGTGATCCAGTATGACAGATGGTTTTGTACACATTTTATAGATAAGGAAACAGACTCAGAGAAATTGAATTATTCGCCTAAATGCACAGTTTTCAAAGTGGCTCAGCTTTGACTTTAACTGAGACTTTCTGGATCTCTAGCCTGTCAGAATGAAGGTTTAAATTTTAGAGAAGAATATCATAAGCTTTGCTAGAAACCTCTGAAACTCTTCTGCCAAGGCTGCTAAGCCATTGTCACTTCGTTTTTCTCTTGTTACAACTTCGAATTGGATATGAGAGACTTTGTCATAGTTGCATTATCATGAAATCTTTACTGGAGAAATTTGGAGGAGTTATTACTGTGGAAGCCATTTTTAGGCTTTTACAACAAATTATATTTCAGATGTATTCTTTTTTCATTCATCTTTTATATAAATTTTATTGATTATAAAGTACATAGTGCTTATAGGAATAGTATACATTTTCTCAAATGCAGCACCTTTTTTTTTTTTTTAAGATTTTATTTATTCCTTTGACAGAGCTCACAAGTAGGCAGAGAGGCAGGCAGAGAGAGAGGAAGGGAAGCAGGCTCCCTGCTGAGCAGAGATCCCGATGGGGGTCTCGATCCCAGGGCCCTGAAACCATGACCTGAGCCCAAGGCAGAGGCCTTAACCCACTGAGCCACCCAGGCACCCCTGCAGCACCTTTTGATAAAGCAGCATACCAATTTCCCCTCCCTCTTGCCAACAGCAGTCAATACTGCCAATTTTCTCTTCCTCCCTGCCAATCTGATGGATGGAAAATATTTAATTTTTGTTTTAATTTATATTTCTCTGATTACCAGTGAGGCTAAGTATTTATTCATGTCTTAAATTGTCATTTGTTAATGTAAATCAGATGTTATTTCTCCTCCCTGTTGGCCCTTTCCCCAAGCATTTTTTGGTTCATTTATTCCTGTTAAGGGAACATATAAATATTTATCTACAAATATTTTTAAGTTGTTCTGGGCTTTCACTTTTTACCTATATATTTTTTTAAAGATTTTATTTATTTGAGAAAGAGAGAGCGTACACAAGCCAGGAGAAGGGGCAGAGGGAGAGGGAGAAGCAGACTCCCAGCTGAACAGGGAGCCTGATGCGGGGCTCAGTCTCAGGACCCTGGTATCATGAACTGAGCCGAAGACAGACGCTTAACAACTGAGCCAACCAGGTGCCTCTCGCCTTTACTTTTTTTTTTTTTTTTTTAAGATTTTATTTATTTATTGGACAGAGATCACAAGTAGGCAGAGAGGCAGGCAAAGAGAAAGAAGGAAGCAGGCTCCCTGTTGAGCAGAGAGCCCCATGAGGGACTGGATCCCAGGATCCTGGGATCATGACCTGAGCTGAAGGCAGAGGCTTTAACCTACTGAGCCACCCAGGCGCCCCTTACCTTTACTTTTTCTTTTCTTTTCTTTTTTTTTTTTTTTTTAAGATTTTATTTATTTATTTATTTGACAGAGAGAGCACGTGAGATCACAAGTAGGCGGAGAGGCAGGCAGAGAGAGAGGGGGGAAGCAGACTCCCCGCTGAGCAGAGAGCCCAATGCAGAACTCGATCCCAGGACCCTGAGATCATGACCTGAGCTGAAGGCAGAGGCTTAACCCACTGAGCCACCCAGGCATCCCTACTTTTTAATTTAAATTATTTTAAGGTATTTTGTGTCATGAGGGTCTTATTTTTCTTCATTGCTAAATTTCACTAGGTTTTTTTTTTTTTTAATATTTTACTTATTTGACAGAGATCACAAGTAGGTAGAGAGGCAGGCAGAGAGAGAGGAAGGGAAGCAGGCTCCCTGCTGAGCAGAGAGCCCAGTGCGGGGCTCGATCCCAGGACCCCGAGATCATGACCTGAGCCGAAGGCAGAGGCTTAACCCACTGAGCCACCCAGGCGCCCCTTCACTAGGTTATTGATAGGAAATTTTTTCGTTGCTCACAAGTTTCAATTGGCATCTTTATATTTGATGAAATTATTTAATAGGCTATTCCTAGGATTTCTTTCAACCTCGTTTGTTAAAGTAGGATCACATTATTTTTAATTACAGAAAATATTTATTTTATAGGACAAGCCCTTATTTATGTTACCTCCTTAACGGTTTCATTTATCTTGTGCCCTCTGTCCCTTTAATGTTTTGTTACTCATCTATCTGTGTAAAATGAAAGATGCCCTTTTAATCTTTTGTCAGTTTTTATGTTAACATCAAAAAAGCCTTCACATGTAATATCCCATTTCCTCTTTGTATAATTTAAGAATTAAGTCAGATTATTTATTTATATATTACATAGAAAACTAATTTAGAGTAGATGAATGATTTTTCCAAGGTGTCTCAGTGATAGCTATAAATTTTATGAGAAATGATAATTCATGGCCATATGCAAGATACACATGGATGTAATTTATTGAAATATAGGGTAAGGGCATAGTATTACAAATAGGATAATTTGCCTCTGGTCTCAGCTCTTTTACTAATTTTGCTACTTACTTCTTAACCATTTTAGTGCAAATGATAACTTAGTGGTAGCTAGCATTCAGATTGTGATCTCTGAATAGGATTCCCCACTAAAAGAAGCTAGAGATTCTCAGAGAAATGGCTAATCACAGAATTCATGGGAGTAAAATAGTAGAAAAGCAATTGATTTAACATTTGTATTAACAGTAGCTCTTAATACCTGAATCTTTTTGTGTTTTAAATTTCTGCATATATATTTGGGCTCATCTATTGATGTTTTTTATGAAAAAGGAAATGCAAATGGAAGGAATTATTTTAGTATTTCCATTATAGGCATAATAATTCTAGGATTATAATATGTTCTCTATCATGTTAAAAAGTATAGTTAATGTTTTCAACTTTGATGAATAATGAATATTTCATCTTCATCAGAGGCCACCTGCCTTCCAGAGATTAATTCTTTTGATCATGTTAATAAGCACATAGTGTGTTCTGTTGTGAAGATTTGAACCTGCTTTAAAACAAGAAAGTTCATTTTCACGTTTTGTTATTCAGTGACTGACTGCCAGCTATGGTAGTTTATTGTGGCTTCACTCTTCCTAGCAGAAATTACAATTTGCCACAAAGCGGTAGTACTGCTTTTTAAATTTACCTTTCTTTATTCTGAAAGATAAATATATTTAAAAAAAATACATAATAAAACACATATGTATACACAGAGTGTAAATAATACATACAAAGTGATCATCTCAGGAAATGAAAAGATTATTGGTATCCCAGAAGTCACATGTGTATTCCTTCCCAATCATTATTTCCTCCCTTCCTCCAGAGGAAATTATTACTTGGACTTTTATTGTTCTTTGCAACCTGTGTATATATTAAATAAAAAGTATAAGTTAGTTTTACATATTTTTATTTTATATAAATAGAGTAATCAAATTTATTCTTTTGTGACTTATTTTATTCAATATCATATGTGAGGTTTGTTCTTGATAGTTGTGTGTAATATTTGCACATTTGTCCTTGCTGTACTGTTTTTTTTTTTAACTTCAAAATTATAGGTTTTATCTTGAAAGTGTTTTGAAAAGATAACTTCATTTCTTCCCAGTTTTCCATGTTTTGAATATTTAGATGGAACTTAAAGTATTCCTTTTTGGCAGAGCATGAGTTTGGAATAAGTTGTTACTTTACTCATTGTTCTTGGCTCAACACATTAAAAATGTTCCAAAAAGATTAAACAAATTCCTTACATATGAAATGAAAATCGTACCTGATAATGGAGGGAACTTGGGAATCCTGCAAACTATAAACATGGTCATTGTTTATCATGGCCTTAGTTATGAGTGTCCTTTTTAAAATATGACTGCATACCATTGTATTCTGTTTGTACCTTTGTATTTTGGACAGTTATAACTAAGATATATTAACTAGTCTCAAATTTTTTGGTTTTAGAAGTTCCTTTATACTCTTAAAAATTAGTAAAGTCTCAAACAAGATTTTTTAATGTGGGTTATAATTAGCATAAACATATATAGTTAGCTTATTGACCTGGGTATCCATCATCTTGTTGTATCTGAAGATGCATCTCCAGCAACATAAAATATTCACATAAAAAGTTATTTTCAGTGTTGTTGGTAAGTGTGAACTATTGGACAACCTAACTGCCCATAGATAGATAGTGCTTGAATCTCCTGTGGTACACCCACACATTGGAGACTTGGCAGCTTTAAAAAAGAGAGGAAGATCTCTAATGAGCTGATACGGAATGATTTCCTGGACATTCCATTAAGTTGAGGGTGGGGAGAAGCACAAAAACTATTTGTTGTATGCTAATCTTGGTATTAGAAAATATACATTTATCTGATCTTTTTTTACAAAAGAAAACGGGAAGGGTAAACTAGAAAGTAGAGAGACCAGTAATCTATGGGAGTGTTGGGAAGAAGAATGGAAAGAAGGGGGAAATGGAATTGGGGTGGTATGTTTGAGGGTGGTACATTCTCTTAGCGTATCTCTTTAGAGAATAGCTCTGACTCTCCAAACCACAGTAGTATTTCACATATTCTAAAACCTAAGTAAACAAAACCAATCAGATGCATTGGGGGAAACCAAAAGAGAATATAAAGACTAACAAGCAAAACTTGTTTTATAAACAAATAATACAAACACCCTCAAAGGGGCAGGGAAGAAGGGAACTAACCTAAGTAGCTTTGGAAAATATTTTCTTGATTGAATGCTATTAAGCTAAATAGAACTGTATATAAATCTTGTAATCTAGTAATGTGTTTCTCACAGACGATAGGCTAGCCGTTCTGAAAGTACTTGATATGTGTACTAGAATTCAAATAAATATTGATAATGAGGGCTGAGGTTTTCATTGTTCAAGAATTTATAAATAAGTAAAGTGGGAAGGCTTAAATGAGCCCTGTGGTGTTGGACTGGAATCAAGAGATATTACTGCGAAGTCATGGTATTTAATTTATATGCAGATAGATGTAGAAATATTGCTGTGTGTATATGTATGGGGTTATTGTACATGCTTTTATTTCCTAACTGTCCATTAAGAGGACTTAGAAGCAATACGCATACCTAACACCCGGATTTTGGTTGCTGTACACCTTTCTCCAGTGAAATGGACCAAGGCATCTTGGAGAAGTGGTTGATTTGAGGGCTGGGGCAGGGAAAATAAACAGTGAGCCTGGATAACTTTGTGGTTCCAGAAAATAGGAAAGTGCTCAACAGAAAAATGGGGGCTTGTGGAAAGAACATAGGAGCCAACCTAAAGGAGCATCTGATAGCTCATGCTAATAAAACAATTTGAGTTAAAAAAAAATGATAATATTTTAGTCCATAGAATGAAATAAATATTCATGAGTCCATACTGATATAAGTAATCAAATGCAAAAGTCAGTGCAGGAGTAAGGATAGCTCTTTTCCAAAGAAGATTTCTAATTAGTAAGTGTAGAAGGAAATAGATTTTAAATAATCACCGTGAAGCAAACACCTCAGTAAGAACTGTTGCAGACAAGATCCACTGATGGTATTGAAAATTAGTGGGTGAACATTTAAATCATCATAAGTCTGTCTTAGTCTCAAAATATATTCCCTGAGATGTTTACTAATGTAAGACTGTAATGGTTCAGTGAACGGACCTAGCGGATACCTTAACAAAATGATCAAGATTAACATTACCAGTAGTCAGATATACTGAGAAGGAGACAGTATCATTTTTGTGTTGCTCTTTCTCCAAAATAAATTATCTTATTCCAGTCATGAGAAAATACCAGGCAAATCCATATTCTGGGACATTTTATAAAATAACTGTGCAGTATACTTTAAAAAGGTATCAAGATCATGAAAGACAAAGACTGAACACTGTTATAGGTGGGTTGGTGGGAACTTAGAAGAAATGTTAAGTGAATGAAATGTGAGATCCTAGATTGAACCCTGAGACAGATAGAGAACATTAAGGAAAAAATGTTGTAATTAGAATAAGGCCTTTAGTTTGGTAAAAAGTATTGTACTTTGGTAAAGTATTGTCAGTTTCATAATTTTGATCATTGTTACCGTGGTTATGTAAGCTCTTAACATGAGAAGAGGTTGGGTGGAGAGGTATATGGGAACTGTGTACTAATTCTGCAGCTTTTCTTTATATTTATAATTAGTTCAGAATAAAAAATTTATTTAAAATTGTCATTGACTCTCTTTTCTCAGCACTTTTAATTACCTACTTCACTTTCCCATCCCCTTGAAAAAAATGAGCTATCAATTTCAAAAACATCTTACCTCCAAGCTTAATGATACAGGATAGATATGTTAGGCTTTTTTGGAAGTACTGTTTCTATGTTTGCAATGCAGATGTTATTGTGTTCTCTATATAGTTTGATATCCTAAAGGCTTAATTTAATGTAGAATTTAGTTGAACAATTTGATTGTTCTGAAAATTCGACCCAAACTGTAAAGCCATGATACAATAATATGGCTCTTTTGTTACAGCTTTGATGTACTTTGACTAGTCTCTATCCCTCTAAGATATTAAGCTTACTTTTCACTCATTTTCCTTGATGTCTTCCCTTTATTTCATATAAATTCATCAAATGCTTTCTAAGTGTAAAGGTCTGTTGCTAGAGTTGATTATAGTGAAAAGTCTTATTTCCTGCCCTTCTGGAGCATATTGTCTTATGGGGAAGACAATATACCATAATGATAAAACTAACCAAGTAATAAATAGAAATTATGGTAAATTAATTTGGGGGACTTGAGTTTAAAAATCATTCTGAACTCCATAAGAATCAGTGATATCATCTAGAGGTAAAATATTAACAGAAAAACATGGAGTTAGAGTTGAGCCCTTAAGGTCCTCAGTAGGTAAAGATGGGGTTGGGTGGGAGAAGGTGGTGTTTGAAAGGAAACAAATGGAAAGACCAGTTGAGGTGGGAGGGAAAAGGAGAGTAAGGCATTATAGAAGGCAAGAGAGAAGATTGTCTCCAGAGAGGGAGTAAATACTTCATGCTAATGGTGCTGAGGGACTGAGAAAGAGGACAGCATAGTTGAGTGGTGTGCTCCAGTGTATTCAAAATGGTCAAGAGCAGTGGTCTCCTTGGGTTAAAGTAAATAGATGTCTTCATACCTTATTGACCTTGGAGATAGTTAAATAGTCCTGTGTTGATGCAGACACTTCCCCTGAACAATTTTTCTGTCACACATTCACCAAAATTCACTGTCCTAAGGTCACAAGGTCTTTGTAATGTCTTTCTTGGGTATATACATAACTGATATTAAAACTTGATTATATGATGGTTAAAGTGTTTCTAGTGTGATCCATACATACATTTAAATTATTTTATAATTCCAGTTATTCACAAATATAGGACATGAATGATAAAAGCAATGCAGTACATATTGGCAATGAGTCTTTCCTATTATCATGTTTTTTAGTTATAGTGCCTCTTCCCTTGATATTCAGCATTTAATTTTGCCGAATTTTGTTTTCCTTACTCAAGATCTTACCTCTGTATTAAATTAGTTCTGAGTTGTTTCATTAATGTTTTTTGTAAGCCGTATTTTACTTTACTTGAAAGCCTGCCCATGTTCTGAGGTTCAGTTCAAATGCTCCTCCCTTTTGTGCAGCCTGCCTAAATCCTCACAGTTGGAATTAATCAGGCCCTGTGTTGTAATTCTATTAGACTTTGTTTCTGCTTTGATTTCAGAGCTTATTTTCGCTTACTTTGTATTATATACTCATAACTTGTGTGCTGTTTCCCCCACATATTTGAGTTTGGGAACCAGGTTTTGGTACATTATATATAGTCGGTTCTAAAAGTGTTTATTGATTTCAGTGGCATCACTGAGATGTCCAGAACCCTCCTTGTTCACAGGCATCTTAGCCTGGCCTTTGGATTCTCCCATCAACCAAACCTTTATTTCTAACCTAATTTTTAGGTGAGATACTAGCATAGCTACTGTATCCTAGAGAAGCTGATAGTGTTTATGTTTCTTAAATATGGTTTATTGATTTTCTAATCTATGCTCTTTTTCTTACACAGAATCCTTTCTCTTTGGATTTCCAGTTTTACCACCTAAAGATTCTGGCTTAAAATTAAACTTTGTTGATGATCTCTACATTCTGTTTTGTTACTGTTTTATTCCTTGTTCCACAGCCTGTATGTTTAATTGTACTTTATTGTTTTCTACTTAATGTCCTATAATTATTCCTGTGTGATTTAATCACTTTTCTCTTCTCGACTAGTTTCTATCTGCCTTAGGTTAAGGGCTGTTTTAAACATTTCTTTTCAGAAATAATGAAACAATGTTTTAGGTAGGTAGCCATTCATTAAGTGCAGCTATCATTGTTATAAATGATAAAATTTAAAGATTTAGTTACAACTTAAAAATTAAAATTAAAATTCTTAAATTAAAAATTCAATTGAAAAATTAAAAATTAAAAAAAAAACCTTGTATGATGCTACAACATTTAGCATCCTAGTATTCAGTAAAATTTCATAGGTTACCCTTTAAGGAGTTTCCATATTTTAACAAAGGAAGTATCAGGTTTTCGGTTAGTTGAGAATATTTACCTTAAATATTTTTTTTCTTTAAGCAATAATACTCACTTTGTCTTTTGACAAAACTGCAAGTTTTAGTCATATTCTAATAAGACAAAGGAGTCTGAAATAGGGAGGGGTGAGCTCATATCAGTAGTAGTTTAGTGCTTTGTTTTTATTTATAACAAAGATAAGTATTTGAATTTAACCTTGAGAGAGGCTTCTGTCACAGAGATTAATGGGGCTGCTGAAAGAACACTGCAGCTCTTGTGAGTCAGCTCTCCTGAGACCAATGAATATTAAGAATAAAGTTCAAAGAAAGGGAAAACAATAGAAATAGAGATAGGGAAACTTTACATATATTTAGGCATACTCTCTTTTTAGATGCATTATCGGTGAAACATTTGTGTTTTTATTTAAAATTTGATTGGATTTGCTCTGTCAAAAATAATTTTTCCATTTTAGTAAGAGATTTTTTTTTTCCTTTCTGAAATGAAGACTTCTTATCTTTAGTTTTCACATTGGCCATGGGGATACTTATTTAAGAAAACCTTCAAAAGAAATTAAGAGAGTCTGATACCTTTCTAGAAATACTATGGGATGCGTCATCTGATTAGATACCTCTGATCTATTAACTATGTTCTCATAAAAATAAATTTTGGTTTCTTAACAGACATTCTCCTCCTATTTAAAGATTTAATCCTGTATTATTTCTTCCTCTTTAATTAATTTTTTTTCTTGGCAAGACAGTTCTTTTTTCTGTCTAGAGTATGGGCATGAGTGGGGTTTTATGGTGTTCTCGGCAAATACTAAGTAGAGTTAGGGATTACACTGGAAGAGTATACATACAGATAACATCCATTTTAACAACCTTTTGTGTAGTTGATGGAATTAACTTGAAAATTTGGTTTTCCTGCAGGTGAAGCACCTACTCAAATTGTTGGCATGTGTGTGATTTTTTAAAGCTTTTATCCCAAACTGTGCTGCTTTTTATCATTTAGAAAAAAGCAAAACAAGTCATAAAATTATTTTAAGGAAATCTACAGTGTTGAAATGGACTCTATAGATACTTTTCTCTCACCAAAAATCGGTTCTTTTTGATAGCCAGTGAAAGGTACTGAAGGAATGTTTATTGATAATATTCATGTGTAGGTAGCCGACTGAGCTGCTTCCTGCTGTTAAATTAGACCTATTCTATGGAAACTTTTAGCCAACACCCTTTTAGCTTATTACAAGAATCCTCTCCATAAAATAATGAGTAGTTAAAGTTACATCTGGCACTAAAATTCTTACAAGTACTCTGTCTGCACTTCAGTGAAATGAATGGTTTAGTCCTTTCTTTTGTGTTGTTGTGGAAACCCCTCTTTTATATTTGGAAAGTGAAGTCTCTGAGAAGATTCTTTTTATTTTTAAGAGGACAGAAGCAGGTATTATGTATCCCCCTTGCCAAGACCTCAAAGACAAAAGTCATTCTCTTATGGACCACATCAGTTGTTTATTATTTTAAGTAAAAGATTATCTTTGGGATTTTGGTAAAGGCTTTGAAAATGTATGCTTGTTGTTTTTATAAGCATTATTGATCAGAGGAGATGTGTAGTAAGATTAGGCAAAACTGTGTCCTTGCTCAAGTTTCTGATACCCAGCTTCCAGGATTTTTAAGATAAGAACCTGGCTTATTATCTACATGGGTATTTGTACAATATGCTCTGTAAAAATTATTTATGTAAAAGCATCATTTTATATGTATATATTTCTGTTTCTTTAATGAAACCCATCTGCTCTTGTTTGACTTTGATTTTTAACAATTAAGGTCGTAACAGAGTTCTCTAAAACAGGGGAGATATTTGAGGGACTTTGGACAGAAGGGGGAAGAAAATATCTTTAAATTTTAACCCAAAGCATTTCCTTAAAATAAAAAGTAGTTGGTGTATAACCAAATTCTGTCTCTGTGTTAGGCTAGCTTTCTTTTCTTAAAATTGACTTTATCAATGCATCTAGCTTCAATTTTTTTCCCCCAGTAAGCATATGAGTAGTTGGTAATTGAATTCTGACATGTTGAATGATTTAAATGAAATCTTCTGCTATGTGTGTATGCTTGGGGGATGGGGAAAAGGGAGGAAGAATAAGCAGTGGGGTGGAGAGTAATAAGGAATTACTGTCTCTTTACGTTAAGGATAATGGGTAGCAGTTAACATTAATATCTTTCAGAACATGTTAAAGCCTTTTTGGTAAGTGGTGTTTACTCCAAAGGAAGCAGCTCTTAATATTAACCCAAAGAAATGACCTCCATAATCACGGCAGAGTTCAAGTTGAGAAAGGGACGGGTGAACAGGGGAGGCTGGGTTACCTTGGATAATTTGTGGGAGATTACAGTGACTTTCCCTCTGCTACTGACAAAGGAAAAAGATTAATAAGATCTGTCATTATCAAACGATTTCTTTTTAGGTTACTGTAGTATTGAACCTTTTTCCCTTTTAATTTTGATGGCGATATTTGAAGGGAACAAAAATTTATTTTTTAACTGCTGCATTGTTTGTTTGTTTTGCCTTCACTGTTCTTATTGAATGTTTGGTTTGAAGGAAAGGCAGTGGAGACTAGAGTCTAACAGCTGCAGTGGTATGTAGTTAATGTTGACAGAGCTGATGCCAAGAAGCAAAGTTCAGATGAATGTCAGTAGTCCTCGTATGGGATTTGCTAGAATCCAGTCTTCTTGTTAATGTGTGTTGTTGTGTCACAGCTTTTGCCCTAATTTCTCGACTAGTAGGAGTCTTCTTATTTAAGGATATGAGGAATTTTTGGGTAGCTTCCCACTTCCTCTGTCCCTTTACCATCCGCCCAGAACTAGTCACACAAACCTCCTGCTTTGAACCCTGTACTCTGTAAATGAAGTGGTCTTATTTGACCTTATTTGGTAAGTGTAGTTGGCATAGTAAATAGGTTTCAGCACCTAATCTAGGTGTAGGAAAACTGGTCTGTGTTAGTTTTGATGAGTGCAAACATAATTTGTAGCAGTTGAAGTAAAATTCTAAAGATACTGCTTTCATTTTAAGTGGTAAGGACTATTTAAAATAGTGAAGCATGTTCCTTTCCTGTCTACACATAGATTTTAAGTGAGTTACAGTACATGTCTAAATTTTGGGCTGCCTAAATTGATTAAACAGAGTGAAATTCCAAGTTACAGCAGGTGAATGAAATTCAAGTTTCTTTCTCTGTGTAGTTTTCACCCCCCCCAATGCTGCCCATTTGATATTCTTCTAAATAATGAGGGCTAGAAAATTGGATAGCTCCAAACAGTACAAATAATTCCCCTCTTTGTAATTTTAAATTAGACTTGTTTTTTGCTAAATTTTATGATTTTTTTTTCCTCTCAAGAGTAAAATCAATTTTAATGAAAATTCATAAAGGAACAGGATTTAAGGAGGGTCTTTAGTCAGTGGGGGCCAACAAGACCAGGAATACTTCATTCTCATAATTTCCTTAAAAATGGGTTTATTCCCCAAAGAAAAGAGCGTCACTAAAATGTGAAGACTGAATTTATTAAATAACTTCTATTATATATAGCTCTTAAAACATCCACCCAGTAATTTTTTTTAGTTGACCTCTGATTGATTGGTATATCATTGAGTATTCGAAGTACTGAACTACTAACAAATTGAATTGGAATCCTCTTCATTTTTACCTTAATCATAGGAAAATATTTCATTAGAACTCAATCCAATTGCAAGTTTTATTCTGAATAATTTTTGACAAAAGGCATATTTTGCTCATCTCATATCCAATGGATATCCTAATTTTGTGTAGTATCTTTAATCCCTGCCTTTTACATTTTAGGTAATCTAGTGTCATTCGGTTCCATTTCAGTATAACCTCATAAAAAAAGCTCTGTCTTTCTGGTAAAGACCCTTTTATCCTAACAGGTATTTTTCTCTCAGGTGCAGTTGTGATAATCACTGTTTTCATGCCCCATTGCTTTGTTGATAATTCAGTTTTCTTATGCTGGAAGTATACTCTAGCATACTACGATAATCATCTTCCAGGATGACCCCAGATCATCCTTACCTCCTGGTGTTGGAGCCCTTGTGTAGTTCTCTCCCACATTGTATCAGGGTTAGTCTATGTGATCAATAGAAAACGTCAGAAGTGGAAGTATGTGACTTCTGAAGCTAGATCATAAAAGATATCTGCGTCTGTCTTGTTTTCTTGGGTCACTTTCTATGAGGAAAGCCAGGCGCCATATCATAATGACACTCAAGTAGCCCTGTGGAGAAGAACAGAGGCCCCTTGCCAATAGCTATCACCAACTTGCCAGCCATGTAAGTGGAAACAGAGGACTGAATCCTGACTGACATCTTGACTGTGACCCCACAAGAGACCCTGGGACGAGAACTGTTTGGCTAAGCTGTTTTTGAGTTTTGGACCCACAGAAGCTGTGCATGATAAAAAAAAAAATGTTCACTGTTATTTTAAGCTGCTACATTTTGAGGCTATTTGTTATATAACAGTAAACAACTAATACAGGCACTTTATATCCTATGTATTAAAGTGATATGCCATATATTGAATTTTTTTCCTTGAGATCCAGTTTGTTTTTCTCTGTTGGCAGAAAGTTAATGCTATTCGAATTTGTTTTATTAATGTTACCATTGCAGAACCTTTTAGTGCTTTAGATTGTTAGAATTTTAGGCAGTTTGCCATAAGGATTCTTACCTTCGTAACTCGTGTTTCTGTGTTAATAGGCTCTGAGCTAAGAAAAGAGATGAACTTATTTTCTTTTAAAGCTTTTATTTATTTGACAGCGAGAGAGCACAAGCAGGGGGAATGGGAGAGGGAGAAGCAGGCTCCCCACTGAGCAGGGAACCCAATGCAGGGGTCAATCTCAGGATCCCAGGATCATGACCCAAGTTAAAGCAAATACTTGACTGACTGAGCTACCCATGCACCCCAAGAGATGTATTTATAACATACGTTCTAGATATTGCTGTGCTGTCCAGCAAAAATAGAAATGTGGGCACATATATAATTTTGAATTTTCTAATGGCTTCATTTAAAAAACCAAAAGGAAACTTAATAATTTTAATAATGTTCTTTATTGAATTCAGTATATCCAAAATATTATCATTTCAACATATAATCAATGTGAGGATTATTACGTGACGTTTTTGGTACTATCTTCAAAATTTAGTGTGTATTTATGGCACATCTCATTATTTGTGTTGTCTAATACAGTAGCCACGTGTGGCTGTATTGGACAACACAAATAATGTATTTGCTGAAGAAGATTTTATTGCAAGCTAAAGCAGCAAGTCTTAGAATGGCAGGATTGCCTCATGATTTATCTTAAAGACTGGTGTATGTGGACTTTTTAAGGTTTTATTTATTTATTTGACAAACAGAGATCACAAGTAGGCAGAGAGGCAGGCAGAGAGAGAGAGGGAAGCAGGCTCCCCGCTGAGCAGAGAGCCCGATGCGGGGCTTGATCCCAGAACCCTGGGATCATGCCCCGAGCCGAAGGCAGAGGCTTTAACCCGCTGAGCCACCCAGGCGCCCCGTATGTGGGCTTTTTAAAAGAGAAAATAGAGTTAAATGTGTATAGCATATAGTCAGAGCCTTAGGATGTATCTGGTATAATCACTGTCACTATTTGAGTGACCAAGAAGCACTTTCCAGGGCTTTTCTCACATCCCCTTACTTCCTCCAGCCTTGTGTTAACAAAAGCAGAAGTATATGAACTCCTTTGTGTTTTGCGGTTTCTGAAAGTGCTATACCTTACTGACATTTTATTGGCTTACACATATTCGGAGAAGTGGGTGATAACTGTCACTTTTTCTACTTAAAGTTTAGGCATTGAATAGAGATTTTTCTTTTTGTTCAAACCAAAATACACCATTAAGTGCAGTGTAAATGAACAGTTCTGTCACTAGAATTTTGTGTCAAACTCTATTACCAAAATCTACTCACTACTATTTTCATAGGTATTAAAAAAAAAGAAGAAGAAGAAACTATTTGCACAGAAAGGGCGATGGGAACAATTTTCAAAGCTCTTGGCTTGGTGCTGTGTCTTACACATATGCTATTGGTATATTTATGCATTAGGTATTTTCTGAATAATAGAACTTACTGCAATATTTTACCTCTTTAAAAAAAATGTTCTTATTTAGAATATTCCATGGTTACCTAAAGACTGGAAAAGAATTTCTCATAATTTTGACCTGCTATGCAAATTATTTGCATGAAGAAATTCAACTTTTGAACAAAAAACTGAGGAAGAAGAGAGTGACTTGAAATTCATATAATTTTTTCACCATTGGCACTGTCTTGAGATACATTTGCCCAGTCTTTTCTCTTTCCAGTAAATAGTTAACCCATATGTTTAGAGTATCCATACCTGAAATAGTCACCACATTTTTAACTATTTCCAGAAATTCATGTATTCTTATTTATTTGCAGTATCTGCTTTTTCAACATTTTAAAATTTGATTTTGAATTTTTTTTCTAACAATGCTTATTTATATAATTTACAAAGTGACATAATACTACATGGCTTATAAAAGTGGTAGTCCTCTACCTCATTCTTGTCTAACCTAGATTCCTACTCCCCTGAGATAAGCATGCTTTCACTCCTTTTGCTTGTTTTTAATACTGTTTAACACTTCCACCTCTCCAAATGACATTTTTTTACTATTATTTTCTTATTTCGACATTAATTATCTACTGACTTCTTACTATGAATGATGAGGAATTAGCCTTTCTAAGCAAGTCACCACACATATTTCCCTCTTTCCATCTTTCTAATATAAGTTTTACATTATTATGTCTCAGGCACATAGTATATTATGATATTTCCTCTACCGTACTTTTAGTTTTTCCTTGTGGTAATAATAGCATTGGGTTTTTAAATTTGTTTTATTATTTATTTGTGTACATATCACCAGTTTATTCCCAAATTCCTTTCTCCTACTATAACATTCCTCTCAATGTTGGTAATTATAGAATTCATCATCCCTTACTATTAACCTCGTAATCTGTTCATCCACTGTTTTTTCTTGGAAACCTCTTTCCTTGAGTTTCTCTCCTCTCCTGTGAATTCTCTTTATTCTCTAGGCTTCTGGTTACCCTGAGGTTCCCTTCACTACTCATTTATAGTAGATATCCTTTGTTCTGGGTCCCATGTCTTCCTCTTTCTAGGTTGACTTCTTAAGTTTGATGGACCACATCCCTAGTAGCTTTCGGAGAGAGTCTGTGATTTTAAGATTTTGATTTTGCATTCTTCCCTTACATTTGATTGATAGTTTGGATATAGAATTCTAGATCAGAAAGCATCTTTCCTTCAGAGTTTTGAAGGCATTATTTCAGTTGTCTTCTGATTCTTTGTTTTACATAAAAAATTCCAGTGCCTTCCAATTTTTTATTCTTTGTGGACAATCATTTTTGGCCTTTCTAAAACTTAAAAATCTTTTCTCTAGTATTCTAAACTTTAAAAAAAAAGTAGAATACCCATATTATAGTCTAAGTATAATAAATGTATTTAATCCTCACTGAAAGTGTAAGAAAAAGGAAGGATAATTATAAATATGATCTAGCAGTGTGCTTAGGACTCCAGTATTTATAGAACTAAAAGATTCTATTAATTTCTGGCATTGGCTCAATATTTTATTAAATGAAAAAGATTCAAGGTGTGTAATTCAGTACAAAGAAAACTTCCTTGGTTTACCTTAGCCAGGTATCTATTAAGATTCTGAAAACAAGACTGGAGCCACATTTTACTCACTAGACGGATTAAGTAGTTACAGACTTTGTTGGTCTTGGTGTTGAACGTGATGAGAATATTCGCTGTCTTCATTCTTTTGTTACTATCCTGGTTTAATACAGCTTTCTTGGACCGCATGGTTCCATACGTTATTTTACATTGATTTTAAATTGTATTATAATTTATGTAATTTACAGTATTTCATAAATAATATTTTAACAGTTTTCTGATTTTTATTTGTGCTATTTCTTGACTTTTGTTCTTTGTCCTTATTATGGACACGGATTTTGAACCATCTTTACCATTAAGTCCAGAAAGTTTTCGTAAATAAATGGTCTTGTACACAGAACTCATCGGGTAGACTCTGATTTTTGTACTGGTTTTGATGAAACTTTCAGTATGAAAACTGATTATCTGGATTATGACAAATTACTAAGTATCCTCTCTCTAAAAAATTTTTACTGATAAAGCCACAAAGCTATTTTTCAGCCAGTGCAGAAAAGCAGATAATCCTGTTTGTTTGAAATAGGTTCTGGGAAGTTATCTGGGATAAGTTTTTCAGCCACAGTTTAGGTTAGAGTAACAGAAGTCTCTAAGGAGATCTCTCAAAGACAGTGTTAAGAGTAAAGAATATCACAGACTGGACAAAAACATAATAATACTGTGTTATTCAGAACCAGTCGATAATGGGAAGCATTTGTGTTTCTTTTTGCTTTCAGTAATCTGGAATTCAGAACCCCATGTTACTACAAATAAAGTTATTCATTGGAGTTTTTGAGAGGACTGAACTCACTGACAATTGCATTTGTCTCTTTCCACATAATCCTTCTGTTGCATTTCATATTCTTTGAATCAAAAGGAACTATGCTGGACTTTGTTTCTATTGTCCCTCTCTGCTTGGCATTGTTTTAGAAATGTTCCACAGTAACTTCAGCAGTTTTGGAAGCTGCACTTTGCTGCTCACGGCAGGCCACCCGGAACCATTAAGATTTCAAGAAAAAACTTTTTTTGATATAGCTAAACTGCCCTTATAAGAGAATCTTACTTATGGGGCTAAATCAGGTTATTTTATAACATTTTCTCCTAGAAAAATGAACACTTAAAAACAAATGAATGTGACATACATTACTGAAATGTGAATATTTTTTAATCTCATTTTTTTTAGTTGAGAAAAATGAGAACAAAAGATTTATCAACTTTTTATTATGAAAGATGTTAAATAGTAAGATATTCTTTCAGTGCTAGGAGAAAAGTCTGATTTACCTTTGACAGATTTCCAGTTCTGGATTTCTGAAGACAAAGTTGTTAGAAAGGACTTTCTGTGCCTTACACTTAAAAAGTGAACTACAGTCTAAATAAATGAGAATTGCATAGATGAATGACAAAATCCTTTGATATCCTTTACTGATACGAGTATTCTGAAAGTTGGAGAGTGTTTCAGCAACTCTTGTTCTTTTGTTTTTAATTTAATTTAAATTTAATTTAATTTAATTGTGTTAGTAAAAGATAGCACTTTCTTTTTAATCTTTTGGTTCTAGAAAAATTTCAAGAGGAAATGCTTAATAATAATCTGATGCATCTAATTCTTAATACTGCTTGAACTCTGCTCCATTTACCCTTCTTATTTTAAGATCTTCCCTTTCTTACATGTTCTTACATGTTCAAAATCTGTAGGATTTTGTCTTTCTTTTAGGAATCCATATTTGCCTTCCCAGGAGTTAATTTTTAAACTTATTTAGAATATCAAAGTTAGTGGGAATTGGTTGGCTAACTTAAATTACTCATTCTCAGCCTGATCACTTATATCCAGTGACCATTTTTAGTTTTCTCTATGAGATTAAGAGAAACCTTTGATGTCTTGAAATTATTAGGAAACTTCTTTCTTTTTCATTTTTTTTTTCTAAATTGGTTTGCTGACAGTTGTCTGTGTGAAGAATATAATCTGAAAAATCATGCTATTTAACTTTTTCATCAAGGCTGAACTTTGTAGGGAGAGAATATTTTGATATTAAGTCTTATTACTTAGGCTTCATCAAAGCTGGCTTAAAGCCCAATTTAGAAAGTAATTCAGAAAGAGCTTTGTGTTTTTAAGTAATCAAGCCCTTGCTGCCTATGCTGCTTAACACAGTTTTATTCTCTCTGTTACAGAGAACAAATCCATCACTAATTTCTTTGCTTAACTAACTTGACCTTTTGCTCTTAGTAATATACTTCAACCTCCTATTATACTTCTTTTCTTCCCTTGTTCTTTCCTCTGTGAAGATATCTTTCTGGCTTGGATTTACTTCTGGAGGGAAGGATATTTAATAAGCAAATAGTCCTTTCTTGATAAATAGTCTCTTCTTGGGTTAACTAATTAGTCTACTTCACCTAGTCTTCCATCGTTTTCCAGGACAGTCTCCGTAAGAAGGATGACAGGATTGAAGAGCTGGAAGAAGCACTAAGAGAAAGTGTACAGATAACTGCAGAGCGAGAAATGGTGCTGGCACAAGAGGAGTCAGCCAGGACCAGTGCTGAAAAACAGGTCTGCAATTTCATACAGTTACTGGCAATGCTGCTGGTTAAACACAAGGTAAAACCCAACCAGTATAGTATAGGTAAACTGTACATATGTTCAGAGGGTTTCAAAAGCACTTCATCAGGTGTAAGTATTTAAACCTAAAAAAGAATTGAAATAAGGTTGCATAAGAATGACTCATGTTAAGAGTCAATGCATTAATAAATTGGGGCTTATTTCACATATATGGGTGTAGTATATGCTCTTGTATCTGGTGAGATGAAATGGAATTTGTCTGTTGTGAGACTGGTCACAATCCTGCTTTTAAATTGAATGGGAAAACACAAACATTTCTGAGTTAAAATGTTAAATTTAAATAACAGTTTATTTTATACCCTGCCTTGTTCAAAAGAGCAGTTAAAGTTATTGCAAGATATTGACAAGGTTAGTAGCAAGTATGAAGGACATAGTTATCGTGGGACTTGAGAGCCCCAGAGCAGCATGCCTCAGCCCTGAAGTGACTTGCTAAAGGGTTCTGCTGCTGCTGTGTGTGGTGTTTGCTTTATATAGTTTTTACATCTTTTAGATCCCTATACACTTGCTTTTGACTTTTTGTTAGGAAGGATAACTAAAATTGGGAAATGTGAATGGAAGAAATGGTTCTAACAAGAGAAGGCTCTATTCTCAATTCCTAGTGTGAGTGTGATTGGAGGTTTTGAATGTCTCTTAGAGATTCATGACATGTAATTTTTTGTTATTTTTTCCTTTCCATTTCTTTGTTGGAGAACTATGTGCTAAAAAGGTAACAAATTCAATGAGAGGGTAACCTGAATCTTTTGGGGAACCCCCATGATGAGACCACTGTGGTCTTGTGAGTTAAGGTAGTTGCACAGCAAGGAAGTAGGGTACATTTTCAAAGGAGACATGATGTAGCGTGTGCCATAAAGAAGTCCCTTCATAACTGTGTTAGGATGAGGATATGCTTTCTTTAGTGCTAAATATAGAAGGAAAGACAAACTGACAGTTTTTAGCCAAACTGAAGAAAAATGGAACTTTTCACAGGCTTTCAGTGCCCTGTTCCTACATAAATGCCTTGTCCACTTCTAATTTGGGTGAAGAGGGATTTTCTTTTATCTTGATTTACCTTTTTTATATTCTTACTTTTATTTTCAACATGTCCCCATTTTTTTCTTTCTTTAAAGATTTTTTCTGCTTGGGGATCATTCTTTAGTGACAAGTCTTACATATCATGTAGAAATGTTGGCCATTGATGATAATACATCATGTCATTATGGCATATAAATTGCTAGTATGTGTTTTTTAATTTTAAAATGTCTTCTTGTGTGAACTAGTTATAATTTGCTTTTTCGGGGATTGATTTTTATATATTTATGTGTTTATGTATTATTTTTAACAGACTTATTTTAGATCAGTTTTTTTTTTGTTTTTTGTTTTGTTTTGTTTTATAGTTTACAGAAAAGTTGAGCAGAAAGTACATGAAATTCCCGTATTTTCTTTCTTCCACCTCAGTTTTCCCTATTGTTAACATCTAGCATTGGTGTGATAGATTTATTAGAATTGATGAGCCAATATTGATACATTATTAACTGGTCCATAGCTTAAATTTTGGTTCGCTCTTCATCTCATACAGTTCTGTGGGTTTTGCCAAATGTCTGATGTCATGTATTCACTGTTACAGTATCATACAGAATAGTTTTATTGCCTCAAAGATCCTCTGTGCTCCACTTGTTTGTCCTTCCTCCATCTCCCCAATCCTTGATCTTTTTCCTGTCTCCATAGTTTTTCCTTTTCTAGAATGTCATATAGATGGAATAACACAGTATGTAGCCTTTTCTGACTGAGTTTTTCCATTTAGCCTTGCAGTTAAGGTTCTTCCAGGTCTTTTTGTGGCCTGATAACTCCTTTTGTTTTACTTCTGAATAATTTTCCATTGTATAGACATGCCACAATTTGTTCCTTCACCTGTTGAAGAACATCTTGATTACTCCCAATGTTTGGCAATTATGGATAAAGCTTCTATGAACATTTATGTGTAGGTTTTCGTATGGACATAAATTATCAACTCATTTAGGTAAATACCTGGGAATTGCTGGATTTTATGGTAAGACTATAGTTAGCTTTGTAAGAAACTGTGAAACTGTCTTCCAAAGTGGCTATGTATATATAATTTGCTTTTAATTGCATGCTTTTTTCTTTCTCTCTTTCCTGTTTATCTTTTTTCCACCATTCTGCTATTCACTGCCTATCTGAAGCTGTTGAGTGAAATATTGCATGAGACCAGTCATTTGGGCTCTAAGTGGTTTAAGGTATGAAGAAGCCGTTTTCATGTTTATATTTCTGAGGCCATGTAACCTTCATCCACTGTCCCCTCCTGCTGTCATCTTCTGTTCTTATTTTTATCTTTTTCCATCTTCTAACTCCACTGTTAATTTTACTGATATGTATTAATTGTATATCAAGGTAATCTACAGATACTCATTTTGAAATATCTTAAATGGGTAAAGCTTTTTTCGGCTGGGGACATTATTCTTATTATCTATTCAGGTTCAGAAATTATCTCTCTCATCTAAATTTAGCCTCTGAGAAGAAATAACTCCCTCTGATAGAAGGAGGGTATCTATATCTCTTGATTTCTTGAAGAGCAAAGCAAAATTGTTTGGGAATAATCTCTTTTAATTAAAATAAAATACAGAGCCTTTTAAAGTTTGAGAGGGGAAAACTCACAAAGGAAAAAATTTTCTTCTTATAGGTTCCCCTTATAGTTTCTTTATTCCCAGTACTACATGCTGCTCCATATTGAGCCCATGCCCCAAATGAGAAATTGTATAATGACCCCACGAAGGAAGATGTCCTATAACCTGTGTTGTCAAATGGAGAGATGAAAGTTAATAATTCCATGAGGGGAATCCCAAGGGCTCTGTTTACTTTAGCTTTGTGCTTTTCTACATGGATTTTCTTCTTCTGAAACTCGCCTCTGCTCAAGTTTTAGCAGGTTTTGTGTTTTGTTGAATGTGAGAGTCCATTTTCTTAAAATGAGACTAGAGTAAAATCTGTTCTCTAAAGTCTCAGGATTGTGAGGAGGTAGGGAGCAGTATCTTTAGTTCAGCAGTGCTGCTATCAACTTAAATTTAAATGCAGTACGTGCATGGAGTACTGGGTGTTATCTGCAAACATGACTCATGGAACACTACATCAAAAACTAATGATGTACTGTATGGTGACTAACAAAATAATAAAATTAAAAAATTAAAAAAAATTAAATTTTTGAAACGCTTTTTTTTTTTTACTTGAAAAGAATGTTTTAAATATCTTCATTAAGAGTAAGTTTATTTTTTGAAGAAGCCTTTTGCCAACTATATTGCTAACTAAAGTTTTAAAAAATGCCTCTCAAGTAATATGGTATTTTCTTGTGGCTCAGTAAGCTGGATTTCTATCTGTTCCTGAAGAGAATTTCTTAATTTTTTTTTTAAAAGATTTTATTTATTTATTTCACAGACAGAGATCACAAGTCAGACAGAGATCACAAGTAGGCAGAGAGGCAGGCAGAGAGAAGGAAGCAGGCTCCCTGCTGAGCAGAGAGCCCGATGCGGGGCTCGATCCCAGGACCCCGGGACCCTGGGACCCCTGGACCATGACCCGAGCCGAAGGCAGAGACTTTAACCCACTGAGCCACCCAGGTGCCCCCGAGTATTTCTTAATGTTTTGAGCAGTGATAAAGATATATCCTCTCAGTATAACTGAAATTTGCACATGAATTCTAACTTTTTTTTTAAAAGCTCATTTTTAATAGTGGTACTCATTTTTTTTAAATTGCCATTTTTGATGATATTTGGCTTTAATGTTAAATATAAATTTTGACCTAAAAGATCATAAGGTTTTACCTATGATTTGCAAGTAGCTATAGAACAATGAGCATTTTTTAGGGTTATATCCTCAAAATTTCCCCCCAGATATTTGTATATTAAATATTGTGCATTCCAATAATTAAAATCACTTGAACAACAACAAAAATGGCACTCGGATTAAACGGCATATTATAGCCTAACAGAACATGTTGGACCCACTTGGTTTTTACTCTAAATCTCACAGAATACCCAGTTGCTTCTTTCAATGTTCAACTTCTTTTCCTTCCCTTGGCCTTCACTGCCAGTAGTTCTTGATTCTTTATTGTGAAAATGGGCAGTATAGTCACTTAAATTTGATCCAGCCTCTTTGCATCTTACAAAGTTAAATAGCTAAAAAGAAGTAAAATAAGAAGGCAGTGCTAATGGCATGTGCGGTGCATATTGGTGGCACATGCTTCATTATGATTTGCTTGTTTGCTTCTCAGTTCCGTTGTTACTTTTGAAGGCAGTGGATTTTTTTCTTGTGTTTCTATCTTCTTCATTTTCACCTTAATCAAATTTCTTATCCTCAGCCTTGTCTGGTTTGTTAGACACAGTCGTGGAGGAAATGGAGCTAGGTGCAAGAGTGAGTGGGGTCCAGACTGCAATTGGCAACCGTCAAGTATCCCATCTTTTTTCCTTCTTAAAGATTCATTAAATTCTCTGTTGGCTGCGAATCTACCCCATCAGTTTTATAGCATTTATCACCGTGATACCCAAATACTTTCTCAAACAGAACAAGTTACCACTACTGAAGCATCACTAGTAACAGGGTAGCCTGTAGAAGATGATGTGTGCTAATAAAACTATAGTTGTACTCTCCAGTACTTCCCGTGGTCTTCTTACTTTTAGCTGTTCCCAGAGTTGACAGTTTATTCTTTGGCCATATAATCATAGTCCTGTACTGGTCTGAACATTTGTAGTAAGCTATATTTCTCATTTTTTAAATTAAATGGCAATAATGCTCAGAAAATAAAATAGTGATCCTTTTACTAATGCTACCCTTTCTGCAAACATTTATTGACTACCTTGTAGTTTTGCAGATATTATACTAGGCGCTGGAAATAGAAAGGTGATAAAAACAGTCTCTGCCTCAAGAAGTTCATTATTTATTCAGAAAGACTAAAGAATGAACCTATAATTACGGTTCAGTTTGATAAGTGCCATGGTAGTGATCTGAATAGAGAGCATTAACAGTAGAAGAGGAGGAGCAGGCATATAATCCCGATCAGAGAGGTGCATAGAAGGCTTCCTGGAGGAAGTGACTAATGCATGGGCTGAGTCTTAAGAAGAAAGAACTAAGCAAAAAGGGGGTGGAAGGATATTGACCATAGTCCTTATAGAGGGATCAGTATATGTGAAAGCTGGAAGCATCGGGAATCTTTAAACAGCGGTTAGTAGCTGTAGTTCAGGATAAATATGTATGCCACAATCTGTGGGAAGGAGGGGGAAGTGATACAGTCTGATCATGCTGAAGCATGTTTATTTAGTCAGATGTTGTGTTCCAGCATGTAACTTTATGATCAAGGCAGTGGAGAACTATTGAAGCATTTTAAGTACATAACAATATTTTATCATGAGTTTGCTTGCTCATTCATTTATTCATTCAACAGATCTTTATTGAGCATCCAGGGGTGCTGTGGTAGTCTGGGGTAATATATCATGGTGTAGAAAGCAGCTGTGGTCTCTCCCCTAAGAGAGCTGACAGTCTGCAGAGGGACACAGATACTAATCCAACAAAAAAACCATTTAATCACAAGTTACCACAAAGTACTGTAAAAAATAGGAACAGGTTTTCTGTAATTTGGTGGAATTTGTAGAGGTTAGAACCTATTTTTCATTGAGTGCTCAGAGAGGGTCCTCTGATAAAGTAACATTTAACCTGGGTCTTAAAGGGTGAGAAGCCTGCCATGTGAAGAATGGGGAGGAATCAATGTTTGTGACGGCAGTAAGGTGGAAAGAACTGAACATGTGTGAGTACAACTGGTATGATTTGGGGGGTGGGAGCACCGCAAGGCATGCAGGGCCTTAGGTAAGGGGTGGCCAGGAGTTGGCATTTTTTTTTAAGGTTTTTTTCTTGTTGTTTGTTTTGTTTTTTTAACAGAGATCACAAGTAGGCAGAGATGCAGGCAGAGAGAGAGGAGGAAGCAGGCTCTCTGCTGAGCAGAGAGCCTGATGCAGGGCTCCATCCCAGAACCCTGGGATCGTGACCTGAGCCGAAGGCAGAGGCTTTAACCCACTGAGCAACCCAGGTGCCCCGATCTGGCATTTTTTTAAGAATGGTAGAAACCATTAAAGAGGTTTAATCAGTGCATGACATCCACTGTTTATGTTTTTAAAAGACTGTCTGGCTACTAGTTGGAAAATAGATTCCACAAGGCTAAGAATGAAGCAAGAAGATCAAATGAGTTATTAGAGTAGCCTAGGCCAGAGTTCTTCAAACTGAGGTAAACATATACCTGGAGATGGCACGAATATTTTCCAAAAGGATGCATGGGCACAGGTGCCCAGCTTCTAAATATCCTTTTCCTTCAAATTGATCTGCCTTAGAGGGCACCTAAGATGAGCAGATTCTTTTTACTTCCCTTTTCATAGTGTGCATCCCTCACTTTACAATAGGCACATCTCTCCTGAATCTAGTATTTTATATTCCTCTAGGGAGGGGAAAAAACCCCTCTGGAACAGTTACAAACAGATAATTGCAAATATTGGCGTTAAGAAGATAGATCAGAAAAGTCAGA